>NC_135329.1:119695643-120438143 GCF_023851605.1 Tamandua tetradactyla | reverse complement strand
CCTAGGGGCTGGATCGAGTTCCAAAGGCTTTCTTTTCTTTTCAAAGATCAGAACACTAATTTTGACATTTGTAAGTCAGCAGCAACTTTAAACTATCACACACACACACACAATATTTGTTACTTTGGAAAGACAGGTGCTCTTAATTTGTAAGTAATCCCAAATCACTTTTCTCCTATAGATAGAGCTTTAGGTGAATTCTGGAGTTTGCTGCCTGCTGCCACTCTTTGGCCTGCACTCACCCAGCCTGGTGATTACCTCCCACCTACTTCATCCTTGGATGCCTCACAGAAGCTGCCACACCTTATAGGAAATGGAGTACAGGCAGGGAGGGAAGTGAGAGGAATAGAGTGCTTGAAGAGGCAAAGAATAAAGGAAAGACAGGGTGTGGTGAGAAGGGGGGTCATAAATATGGAATAAAATACTAATGTATAATCACCATCTTTTCTTTTTTTAGGGAAGAAAGTCTAGTATTTTTTTTAAGTAAAGTAGGATGTAAACGTCAGTTGAAAACTGTTTAGAATCAAAAACATCATAACTTTCAGAAACTGAATTTGGCACTGACTCCAAATCAGCATGAGAGCAGCTTTTGTTCAGGAACTTTAAAAAAAAAAAAAAGATATAGTACAGCTTTAGGGACAAAGGGCAAAGTTTCAACAACAAATATATGTAAATTTGACTAGGTAAAACACATTTAAAGATAATTTGCATGTTTATGTTAGTTCATTATGTAGAATTTAGACATAGAAAAGGAGAATAAATGAGCCATTTCTATTACCAGGGTCTCCCGAATGGAGCAACAAAACATTAGAGCAAAATTGAAATATGCCAAATAGTATTTTATAGCTTAAGTGAAAATTGTATCTATAGAAAGGAACGGATATTAATATTAATTGATCCCTTCAATGTTTTTAAATGCTCTTACCTCATGACTATTAAAAACACAAACACCAAAACAAAACAACAAAGACAGCAGCCAAAAGCAGAACGTGTTTAACTATAAGTATCAAATCCCTGGAAATCTTTCAAGATCTTTTTTTTGTTTTTGGACTTGACCACTTATAAACCCACTGATGAATCGCTTTGAAAAGTGTAAGTTAATAACAATAACAATCCTTCTATCACCTGTGTTATAGGGACTAATGTTTTTACACCAGACATTTTTTGCATAGGGTTATGTTTTGTAAAGCCTGACTTGAAACAAGTCTGTGCAGCTTAATCAGTAAAATATTAAGCTGTGGTATGGCTCTATGCTACTGCTTCATTTCTTCTTAGGTACCTTTTGGAAGCGTGCCCTCCAAATATGAATACCAAGAATGAACATGTTTAGCACATTTTGCCAAATATTATTTAATGGAAACAAACACAATTATTATTATTTTTTAAATAAGCTCTACTATGCTAGTTCACTGAGTAGCATTAATTGGAGGAAAGAAGATTTATAGCTAGGAAAAGAAAAGGTTGTCAGTGTTCCGCGTTCTGTCCCTGACTTCACCCCAGTACTTTCCCTACTCGGCTCCATAGTAAGGAAGACAATTCATCTGTCAGGCCCTGTCGGGCTGGACTCTCAGCGGGCAGTCACGAGTTCTACTCAAAATAGTCCTTTGTGGGATTTTGCTTCTTGAAGTTTAGGGTGGTTGGATGGGCCTCCAATATTTTATTTCTGCTTCCTAACCCAACTTTATCTGCCCGGGCAATAGGGCTAATCCTCAGCGAGCATTAGAAAGCAGAACGAGACTTTGGAGAGATTCTTCTTCCATCCCTGCATTTAACAGATGAGGAAAAGGAGTGTTGAAGAATGCATTAAATCGATTGTTTAAAGACACTATGAGTTTGGGATTCTATTTGTGGATTAGAAAAAGGCTTGATGATCATCTAATTCTAAAAAATAAAATGCTGTCATATACATATATGCTTTTTAAAAAAGCATTCAAAGCACTCACATGCAGCCTGTTAATTTTCTTACCATTTTATCTCTCCAAACTCTTTAAAGAGGTTTGGTAGGCATTGTTATCTCAATAGACCATGATAAAGATAAAGATTTCTGCTAATTTGGGTCAATTAGCAGAAATTCAGGTAAAAAGCAAGGTGAGAAAGAGGTGGGGGAGATGTCTTTCTAAACATGCCCAAGAAACACAGCTGGGAGCCCACCACAGCCTGAGGCTGAGTCCCTGGTCTTCTGGAGCTGGTGATCCACCCTGGTAGAGAAACACCTAGGGCAAAAATCACAGCATGTTTATCTAGGATGTTTTGGGAGCAGAAGATGTGAAAATGTGCTGCAAAATAACGTTTGACATTTGGCTGAGGCTGGTTGTTCATTGCTGGGCACTGAAGGATGAGTTTGGGTTCATCAGTTAGACAAGGGGAGCATCACACAAAAAAGGGAAGAGGAAATGTCAAGGGTGGTGGTCGGGGCCTCTTGAAGGGAACATCACAGGAGTATTTTCCTCTTTGCTCTGCTCTTGAGGATTTTTGTTTTTCAACATAAACTATGGATAGTTACCAAGACATGCTTGTTAATGTGTGAATTAGAGGAAACGCAGTGAGGGCACAGCAAGAAAAGAGATGTACGTTGGAAGAAATAAAAGAGCTGAAATGATGCAACAACATAAAGAATGGGCTTATTTGTAAAACAAAACAAAATGAGGGCGGGCCACGGTGGCTCAGCAGGCAGGAATGCTTGCCTGCGATGCCAGAGGACCCGGGTTCGATTCCTGCTGCCTGCCCATGTAAAAAAAAGATAAAATAAAAATGAAACAAAACAAAATACCCTTGCCTGCAGCAACAGTCCAGGTATCCCCCAGAAGTAAAGACAATTCATAATGCCAATACCATTTCATTACACGTGGGTTCTTTTATGCTACCATCCCCAACTTATCTTTTGCTTTTTTCCTTCTAACACAAGTGGTGTCTAAAGTTGTAGCTAATGATGATCTATGTCTTGTTCCAAAAAGATTTGAATAACAAATAAGTAGCTTTGGGACCGGTAGCAATGCTGTGCTCTGGGAGGTTGAAGAGGGAAATAAAGAGAGAACCAGCAGCCCGCCGAAAAAGCTGAAGAAAGAGAATGAGCTTGCAATTTCAAATGTGAAGAGAAAACATTTCTCCCTCTCTTTCCAAAGTAATATAAGCTGTGACCTACCCACGCATGCTTTACCACTGGAAAATCCTGGCTTGATAATTTTCTGCCACTTTTCAAAGGCAGCACAGTCTAGTTCACTTCCTCTGTTAAATTTCCCCAAACTCACAAAAATCTTTGGGAAGATAATGAAATGGCATTTCATTAATGGGCCAATTCAAAAGGAGTCAGAGGATGGGCGCTACACAAATTCAAACGAAAGGAGGAAATTTCCCTATTCCATTGTTAAACAGAATTCTGGATTTACAAAGAAATCCTGTATTGAAGCCTTTTTAAGTTTAAGCAGTCCTGTTTCTTCTTTAAACCATTGTCTTGTTATGAGAAAAGGAGGCAAGAAAAACTGGGGAGGCCATTTTGGGGTCGCCCAGAGGTGGGGTGCACTTGAAAAAGAAACGTAAAAGGGCTTAAGTCTATTCATTTGGCCCTTTCATTTTCCCTCTAAATGGAAGCCCAGCGTCAATGCCAGTGCCCAGGCCGGGGGAGCTGGCAGAGCTACTCAGCACTGCGAGGCAGCTGAAACCTTTCATGGTGACAGCTTTTCTCCAATGTGTCTTGGTAGGAGCTTGAGTTGACAAACAACAAAGGATGGGGAGGGAAGGGATTCCGACAAACAAGCCGAACAACCACTGCCCTTCTCTCCATAAGGCGCCTTGGCTAATGGACAAAGAGAACAAATCTATTATGGCAAAGTGTCCCAGGCCCCTCCTGCCCCTGGCTATCTTTAGTGGACACAAGAACTGAGAACTTAAGGGTGGGCAGCTGGACGCAGTTAAGCATTGCTCACCCTGTGGGTCAGCCCTTTTCGGGGCTTGGGAAAGGAAACTCCATGTAAGTGTGTCTTGCATGAGGAGGAAAGTCTTTGTAGGAACTTGTTAAAATACTACAATGTTGAAAACTCGTTTCTCAAAACCATAATAAGAGGTTATAAAAGCTAACTTTTCCCACTGCTCACACAGGGCCTGGCACCTAGCAGGCGCTCCAGGGAGCCATATTCAAATTAAAAATTAAAAATACACATAGGTATTGGTGGTATTGGTATTTAGGATATTCCTCAATGCATGAGACCAACAAATATCATATCTCAAACTTCATGGAGCCTGTCCTAGTTTGCTAGTTGCCAGAATGCAATATACCTGAAATGGAATGGCTTTTAAAAAAAAAGGGAATTTATTAAGTTGCAAGTCCACAGTTCTAATGCTGTGAAAATGTCCCAGCAAGGCTATAGAAATGTCCAATCTAAGGCATCCAGGTCAAGAAGGCTGACAATGTTCAGGGTTTCACTTTCAGCTGGAAAAGCACGTGGTACTTTCTCTCCCAGCTCCCCCGTGGGCGTTTTCCTTCTTCATCTCCAAAGTCTCTGGCTGTGTGGGCTCTGTAGCTCTTTCCAAATGGTTCCTTCTTCAAGGGCTCCAGTAAGCAACCCCACCTTGAATGGGTGGAGACACACCTCCATGGAAACCATCTAATCAAAGTTACCACCCAATTCTCCATGGATAATTTAAAACCCCCCACCCAGAAATACTGAATGGCTTTTCGGGGATCCACAAATCCAAACCAGCACAGAGCCCTTTTGTGATTTATTTGGAATTCTGTCTCTTTAATGAACTGGGGTGGCTTATTGGTTCTTTGAAAGTTAAGTAAATGAGGATTCATTTTCATTTGAGCTTTTTCTATCACAGTCCTGGAAACATCCCGTGATCACACAATTAGTGGTGCCAATCAAGTAAATCTCACAATAGATGTGAATATTATTTTCCATAAGCTCCTCTTTTAGGACTGCTGCGTGGTGTAGTCATTCGGCAGAGTTGGTGGAAGTCATCAAGAGGCTATTCTGACCAAGCCAAACAAGAGTTTCTTCTTTGCTTTGTTTCATGCCAGCCTGTGTTTATGACAGTGAAAGAACCCAAACAGTTCTCTTCCACTGAGTGTTATTATGTCAGTTTTACCAAGTAGAAATGTGCCTTTGGAGTATGGCTACTGGACAGGTCTCCAGAGAAATATAAAGCCTCATTTTATAGACAAATCCACAAAGAAGTTGGTTTGTTTTGAAAGAAAGGGACTGTGTTAAACCCAAGTGGCTGTACACAGTTCCCCAAACAGAGGGTCCGCACGTGCCTGTGTCACAAGCAGCTCAATAACTATTCCAGAACGTTCCTTTGTGAAATCCCTGCATGAGAGGAATAAATGATGTATGAAATGAAGATGCCCGGATTCCACAGGGAGCACAAAGAGGACACTTCAGGCTATAATATGTGGTTGCTGACGGATTTTTGGCTGTGACCCCCTGGCCACAGTTTCTAATCGTCTGTGTGGAACCAAACAGCCTCTCAGAACCCACCCACCCCCTTCTTTTACTGTCAGAAAACTCTCTCTCACCCAAGTTTGCTTATAAATTTCTTTCATCACAAACAAGTCTCCACCTCAACACCCGACAGCTGACTAGAGTGGCGACACCTCGCAATTACAGTTATAGGGCAAGATTTATTGTAAAATCTGGTGATAAATCACTTGAATTCTGTGAAATTACTGTCACCAGCATATCTAAGGCTTCTGTGTGTGTGTGAAAGAGAGAGAGAGAGAGAGAGAGAGGGAGAGAGAGAGAACTGCAGGTGTGCAGGTCCATCAAAGTCTTCAAACACAATTTTTTAACATGATTCCAATTTCTGTAATCCAGATGGGATTGTAATTCTATGCTAGGAAATACATGTCCATTCAAAGGGCACTAAAGAAAAGATAGGGACTTTAACATGATAATCAGCTAAATGTGGATTATTGTGAGAAATCATTAGTTCTATGAAGCTCTATCAATTCATTGCCAAGCATGCTTCTGGAACATCTCTCCCTAAAAGCAGTTGGTATATCATATTAAGGTAAACAAATTAAGAAAGATATTGGCTTATTAATGCAATAATAATCTGAAATACAAGCACCTTAGAATAAACACACATGGGCAAGGCATTTCAAATCCAGATTGCATTTAGTATGCTCGCTCTTGGGATTTTTCCTGTCCACTAATGAATCTAATTAAGCAGTTACTGTTGTGGCTCTGCCAAAATATCTAAGGGTGGATACCTTCAGTCAGCAGACATCCCTTCAGATGATCTTCCTTCCCTCAGCCACAGCCATGTGATTCCTTTGGGAGATGCCCTGTCTAATATGACTGAGTATACTTGGCTGGTCTGTGGGTAGCTATCTCCCCCAAGCTGGCCCACAGATGGAACTTGTCCCTTTTGATCACAATATCCAGACTCACATTGGGTTGATCAGAGTCCTCCATGGGATTCTTAAACTTGGAACCACAGATCATATGAGTTAGACTTCTCTGATGGCAAAATTTGTGGGATTAAACTCTGAGGCCATGAAACTTCCTGTCATTTGGAGGAAGGTGGACTTCTGTGAGTGAAGGTGCAATGGCTACTTGCAGAGAAATGCAGAGGTGCAAGACAAAGGCTCTTCTCTTTTCCTCATTCCACTCCAGACTAAGCTTGCCAGATTGAGCAAATAAAAATGCAGAACACCCAGTGAAATTTGAATATCAGATAAACAATGAATAATTTCCTAGTATAAGTATGTCCCACGCCACATTTATAATTTCCTTTTATCAGAGACTTCTCCACCTCAGCACTCTAACAACCAGCTGTAGTGGTGACACTGCATCATTTTACCTCAAAATTCAAAGATAACTGCATCCTGTATTTTGTTTGGCAACCCTGCTCCAGATGTGTTGCCTCCTTACTGTTTTCTGATATTCCACACAATGCTACTTTAGAAACTATGCATGGGATGCTTTTCCTGTCAGCCAATTATTTTCCCCAGATATTGGTCTGGCCACTCTCTTTTAAAATCTGCTCAAATTTCAAGATTTTATTGTCAGCAATGTCATGCTGACCACCCCACCTTTACTCCCCATCACCCTTACCCTGCTCTACCTTTTCTTTTTCATAGTACATATTACATTAACATACTATGTAAGTCACTTATTATATCTGTTTTTATTGTCTGTCTCCCTCGTCTAAGATGTAAACTGCATGAGGGCAGGGATCTGGTGTACTCAAACCCCAACAGTGTCAGTGTCTGATATATATAGTAAGTGTTCAACAACCAACTGCTAAATGAATGACAGAGAATTCTCTCTCTTTCTGAGACCTATTTATATTCATTAAACTCCTTGAGCATATAACTTTCCTTTTTTGCCAAAACTTATTCATATTTCAGATTTTTGTGCAGCCCAAAGAGTTTTGGCTTATGTGAGGCCCTTCTAATAGTTGGAAAGAACAAGTACCTTTTCCTTCAGGTTTCTCATTCATTCATTTATTCATTCATCCAACTAAACATGTATAAGTGTCACTGAATTCTAGACACTATGCTGAACACTGGCGATATACAGCAGAATTAGACCTAGACCTTGCCCTCAAAATACTTGCAATCTGCAAGAAGACCATAGGCAAATTACTCATGTTCTCTGTGCTTTAGTATCCTGAACCAAAAACTGAAGGTAGGAATTGTACCCACTTCAGGGTTTTGTTATTCAGATAAAATTAAATGATAGATGAGCAGTGCCTAGCCTATATTTAATAAATAGTAGCAACTATTATTTATAGTAGTATATGTAGAGCTGCCACATTGCACAACTCATATATTCTATCATGTGAACAGTGTTCTCTTGGGTTGTGAATTGAAGAAAACTCACATAGGCATATGTGGCACTCTGGAATTGAGAAGAAAGACTTGTTTACAAATAGCCCAAGATATACTGTGATAGATATAATAATAAAAATACCCATATAGTACAAAAATAGCGTAACAAAGAAAGTGGTTGACTCCTGGGAACACATAAGGGCAAAATGGGTTTCTAGACAGAATAGCTGTCATCAAAGTCATGGAGATATGCCACTGTACAGTTTGTTAAGAGAATAAGAAGTTCGATATTTCTAGAGCAATGGTTGGTGGTTAGTGGGGATAATGGTCAGGGTATAGGTAGAGGGGCAACTTATAAGAGATATTTTATGTTGTACCAAAGAGCTTGAAATAGACTGTATACTTTATATCAATATTAAATTTTTTGAACTTGATATCTGCATTTAAGGTATTACATAAATGAATATTCTTGTTCTTATGAAATATACATGGAAGAATCAAGTGTTTAAGGAGCCGGATAGATGCAACTGATTCTCAAATGTTTAGAAAAGAGATAAATAGTTATTTAGATTATAGATGGATAGATATGTAGATGGATGATAGGTAGATGGATTGATGGATAGACAAAATGATACAACAAATGCGGCAACATGTTAAAATTGGTGGATTTGGGTATCTGGATGTGTATGGGAGTATGTTGGACTTCTCTGTTCAGGGTTTGTATTAGTTTTTGCAACTGTCTTGTAAGTTTGAAATCACATAAAATAATAAGTTTTAAGACAAAAAATAAGGACTTCGGCAATGAGTAGAGACACAAATTTGTGCTTTCAAAAGGTAGGTATAGAAGAGAGTATGGAGAGGCACGGGAGGCAGGGTGATGAGGAGTTAGGAGGCTATTAGAAATGACAGCATAAGGTGGGCCTGATCAGGTTTCATGAATTGAGAACTCCCTGATCCACCTGTTTGTTCTCTGCTAAAGTGCTTCAGTTTTTCAACAAGCCTTTCAGAGAGTATCCCCTATGTCACACACACCTCCCCCTCTGTTGAATGTGCAATGAGCTGACCACACTGAGACTCTTTCCTAGTTTCACAGAGAAAGCTGTTGGCAAGTTCACTCTGCTGAATAAGGCTGGGAGTGGATTGAGGGTTACCTCTTGGCATAGACCAACAAAAAACAGGCGATCTTTATACTGAGAGCAGCGAACTCCTCGCCCCTGCCCACTCCTCATTCTTCTGGTTGACCACCTCATTTTGGGGTTAAGATACTGCAGACTAAATAAAGCTCTGTGCATATAATTTTCTTCTGTCTTTTGTGATTATGTGCAGACACTATAAATAGAAGTTTTATTCAGGGTAAAAGCTATCAACTAGGGATCAGTAACTGCGTAACCATTTCAAAGACAAGACTGAAATGTAAAGGCAGAGACTGTTTGGCCTGGTTTTGCTTTTTCTAGAATAAAAGCAGATACAAGACTTCCTTTGCTTTTGGACAAAGGTTTGAAAATAAGTTTTTTTTTTTTCTTTTTTTGCTAGATAACAGTAGTTTACAATGTTGATATGGAAAGAGGGGGAAGATTAAAAAGGAAAAGAACTCAGAAGGTATCTTAGTTTGTCCAGGCTGCTGTTTAAAAGTACCATAGACCTGTCGGCTTAAACCAGAGAAATTTCTGGTCTCAGGTTCTGGAGCTACAAGTCTGAAATCAAGGAGTCAGCAGGGCATGCTTCCGCTTAAAGGGGCAAATCCATTCCATGCTTCCACGCTGGCTTCTAGCAGGTGGCTGGCAATCGATGGCATACCTTGGTTTGTTGCAGCATAACTCAATCTCTGCCTCTGGCATGGCTGCCTCCCTCTCTATCTCGGTCTCTTGCTCTATATTCAAATCTCCTTTCTTTATAAGAACACCAGTCATATTGGATTAGGGGCCACCCTAATCCTGTTTGGCCTCATTTTAACTAATACCATCTTTAATAATCCTATTTGTGAATAAGTTCACATTCAGAGGACCAGAGGTTAGGACTTGAACGTGTCTTTTTGGGGAACTCAGTTTAATCTGTAATGGAGAGCAAGAAACTTCTATGATACATTAATATACTCAAAAATTAGAAACTATAATCATTTTGTTAATCTTGGCTTTCCTGGGTAACTGGAAAAGTGGTTTCCCTCATAAATTAGAAAAAGAAGAAACAAAATAAGGCAAGAGCAGCAGCAGATTTGCACTTTTAAATTTTAACAAGCATTTGGTTTTTTTCTTAATTACTAGTTCTTACTTCAGGTTTATAGAGGTCTAATGTAACTTGAGATTGTGAATATTTGAAGTATACCCATAATAGAAGGAAATATGTCAAACCTTTGTTTACTCATCAAAACCCTATTCTTTCGTAAAATTCAGAGCCAGTTCCTGAGTGCAATTTTTGCAATCCCCAAGGGAAACTGGAGAATTAGTTCAGTGAGATAAGAAATCAGATTGAATGTGTATCAAGAAAGAAGGAAGTTATACTAAGACAAAGAAATATGATATCTACAGTCTCCTAATTTTCAGGAAGTTAGAAAAAAATGAAAAGTTTAAATTGGCTATAAACATTTTCAGATAAAGAAATTCAATAGTCATTTATTTAATAAATGTTTAATGTGCCATTTAACTGGAATACGTTAAAAAAAAAAAGTTCCTGGCCTCAAAGTGTTTAAACTCTATATGCAAATTAGGATTTGGGGAGAAAGAAGAAAGAAAATTAATGGTTCTTATCTGTTTTACCACTACTCAAGTCATGCGTTCTTTGCTTTCACTTAAGTTCCCTTTTCTAGATCTCTCAGTTGCCCTGTTGTATAGATAATTCAGGAATTATAATTTACACATGAAGAGATTCAGTAATGTAGTGTGCATTCACCTGGAAACGTTATCAATTTGCATTTAGAAAGTTGAATTTATTTTAAAGGTTTAATTTATGAAGAAAACGAACCAAAGACTACATCTTCTAAGGTAGTGCTTTCCAAACTTTTCAGAAGTAGCTCACGTGAAAAATGGTAATATCTGTACAGCACTAGGAGTGAATGGAAAAATTTTCTCTCAGCCTGAGAGAACGATCCCTCTTCAGAACCTCTTTCTTGCGCTAAAGGGAGCTTCAAATCTCAGGAAGTTGGTTCCTAAATTCTCGGGAACATATAACCCTTGTGGAGTTATATACTTCACTTAAAGAAGACAGAAACAGTTGACTGAGTTAAAGAAACAGGAAAAACGTCATCTTCCTAGTCTTAATTCTGTCCCCCAGCCCCACCCAGGCCCTCAGTATAAGGTAGATCTCTCTCTATTCGCATAATGTAAGAATCTGAGGTGAGGATGCAATGAATATTGCTCATATCTAAGATAGAATAAATCCGTTGACTAAACAAATAGAACAAATTTAAGAAGGAAGAACTGCAGTGACCAGAAAAATATTACTAATATTTTAATAATATTAATATTTTAATAAATATTATTATGTGTGTGCTTAAAATAACAAAACTATTGTTTCAAAATTCAAAATACAAAAAAAAAGATGAGATGAAAGTAGTGTTTGAGACTTCATGTCTATGTCCCTTTCTTGTTTTTGTTTCTTTGGGGGTTTTTTTGAGAATAAAGGCCAAACTCGAAACAAATTTTAATATGCATTATTCAGGAGTGAAATCTGCATCCAGAATAGAACAAAGAAATGTTTTCCACTGTGCTGAGTTCTCAACAGCAAGGTGTCAATGTTATTTTTAATTATAACTTTAGCCTTCTTCCTCCAGCATCTTCCTTTTAATTGATTGTGCAGCCTGAATTTAAGATGATATAGCTTGTCTCCCAGAGCTGCCTTACTGCTCTTTTCATTCCAAAGTGTAGATTTCACCAAAATCTATACAGTTTACATATCGAGGACTATGTTTTTGCACATTCAAAGATACTGGCTGAGATATTTTAGTTAAAAAATATTAACACTGATTTTTATTAGAAACCCCAACCCCCCAAAAAAAAAAAAATTCTACAAAGATGAAGAGGTGGACCCACACAGAAGCTGGTCAGTGTTGTCCTATGATAAGATGGAAAGACCTGGGCCCAGGCTGGACCCTGACTCTGTCTCTTTGAGTTTAACTACTTTCAGTCTCAATTGTCTCATCTGTAAAATGGAAATCTACTTCCGAAAACATCTAGTGTAGCAATTAGCACACTATAGATGTTCAGAAAATCTTAGTTCTCTCTAACTGATAGTCTCACATCCCCAGGCTCTGAGAAACAGAGGAAATTAGAAGGGACCCTCAGGTGCTTCAGTTGATATCTGGGCACCTTGGGCTAATTACTGCCCTCTCTCAGCAATCTGACAATTGCCCCACTGATTCATTATTCCAGACAGCCAGTTCTGTGTCATTCTTAGTCCCTAAATTGTCTTGTTAACATTTTGAAGTTTGGGTCCCTAATTGAGGATTTTCCAGCACATGGTCATCAAATATTTTGCAATTTGGCAGAATCTATGAAATATTCGTCACCTGATAACTTCCTCTACCAAAGATTTGTCCTGAATATCCTGACTATCCAAGAAGCTAACAATTCAGACATCCAGAAGCGAGCTGATACATGCTGAAAGTTTATTAAATTCAATGGTAAAATAGCTCAATAAAAATGAATAAACCAAACCACTTTGTCACTCAGTTAACCAAAAACAAAAATAACCCAGTGCAACTCAGTTCAGAAATATTTTTGGCAATCAGATAAACAAAGACCGTGTTAAGAATAGATAGAACATTTTAGCAAAAATCTTACTAACTAAAACAGAATTCCTGTTTGGGAGAACTATTAAAGGAAGGATTTTTTTTTTTTTTTTTGCATGGGCAGGCACCGGGAATCGAACCCAGGTAGCAAGAACTCTACCTGCTGAGCCACCGTGGCCCTGGGAGAGCTATTAAGAACCTGAGATTTTGAGGATTTTTGTCTTTGTTCTATTTTTAATGTCAGAGTTTAGCTCTCCCCCAGATATTCGTTTACTCCTTGTTGTAGTCAGATTAGGCTAAAATAGGGTAATAAGTAGTGCTAGTTTAGAGGCTGACCAAAACAACAGTTTATTTATCATTCATGCTGTATGTTCCACAGGGGGCTCTGCTCCATGGAGCCTCTCAGGCAGCCAGGGTGTCAACGGCTTGATCATCTTGTAGCTCTAGTGTCAGGAACTGGAGGCCTCTTCAGTCACCATGTTAGGAGAAGAGAAAAAGAAATTAAAGAATTGACCGCGGACCTTTCAATGTTTCAGACTGGAAGTGTTACAAATCACTTCTCTTCACGTTTTATTGGGCAAAAAACTAGTCGAATGGCCCGGCCTAATTTCTAGGGGACCAAGAAGTGTAGAAAAATGAATAGAATATTTGGAGAACAATATTACATTTCGCTTGCATTGGCCAAATTTAAATTTGTTCGTTAAGATTCTGCATTCATTTCCAGGCAAGGAACTTATCTTTTCCTCTTATTCTAATTCTTTAGCATTTGTAAATAAGTAATCAGTTAGATTTATTCTTCCGCAAAAGATACTAGTTAAGGCTTTCTCACTGACCGTCCACTTGTAATAGTACAATCCTAAATTTTCTGAGCTTCCCATTTAATGACTGTTTTGAATCATATTTCATCTAACTTACCCATTTGTAGAGCTTGCTTAACTGGAAAAAATACATATTTCCTTTACATAGCGACAAGTTCACTGGCGGCCTAACTATCTGGTTCACTAGGCCTATGAAAAGGTTGTCACAACCCTCAAATCTCATAGGCTTTTATCAAAGCAAAGGTCATCAGCAGTGGAAGGAGGAGGGAAACACCTTGTCCTCTGCATCCAAGACAGGTTTTGTATTTCCCAAAGCAGTCACAGATAATATATTTTTAATAACTTTTTTCTCATTGTTAATAAGAGTAATATGGTGCTTAGAAAGTTGCACTTGTTTAACTAATCTTTCATGGAATGGCAGTATCTCAAACAAGGGTTGGTTGTGATCATGACCCAGATATTTACCCATAGCATCAGCATGAGGGTTTTTAGCTGTGGCCAGGCAGGACTGTGAGTATACAGTGTGTGTGTGTTTGTGTGTGTGTGGGTGGGTGTGTGGGGGTGGGTGTGTGTGTACACATTTTACCGGTTGTTTTAGTTTGTATTTGTAAAGTGCCAGAATGTTATATACCAGAAATTCCCCCTTTAAAAATGGGAATTTATTCAGTTGCAATATGACTGTTCTGTGCTGGTTCGAAAGGATGTATGTATCCCCGAAAATTCATGTTTTAATCCTAATCCCATTTTGCAAGGGCAGTCGTTTCTTCTAATCCCTATTTAGTACTGTATGTCTGTAACTGTAATTAGATCATCTCCCTGGAGATGTGACTCAATCAAGAGTGGTTGTTAAACTGGATTAGGTGGCGACATGTCTCCACCCATTCGGGTGGGTCTTGATTAGTTGACTGGAATCCTATAGAACAGGAAACATTTTGGAGAAAGTGGGAAATTTGAAGAGAGCAGAACGACATAGCCACAAGAGGCAGAGAGCCCATCAGGCAGTGACTTTTGGAGATGAAGAAGGAAAACCCCTCCTGAGGAGCTTCATGAAGGGAAACGAGGAGAGAAAGGTAGCAAATGATGTGTTCGCCACATGCCTTTCCAGGTGAGAGCAAAACCCTGACCCTGTTCAGCATGTGCCTTCTCACTTGAGAGAGAAACCCTGAACTTCCTTGGCCTTCTTGAACCAAGGTATCTTTCCCTGGATGCCTTTGATTAGACATTTCCATAGACTTGTTTTAACTGGGACATTATCTCAACCTTAGAACTGTAAACTAGCAACTTACTAAATTCCCCTTTTCAAAAGCCATTCCATTTCTGGTACATTGCATTCTGGCAGCTAGCAAATTAGAACACGTTTTAAGGCCATGAAAATGTCCAAATTAAGGCATCCAGAAAAAGATACCTTGACTCCAAAGAAAGGACCAATGAAGTTCACATTTCTCGCTCAGCTGGAAGGGTACATGGTGATGTCTGCTAGCTTTCTCTCTTCATTTCATAAGGCTTCCCCAGGGGTGTTTTCCTTCTACTCCAAAGGTCTCTGGGTGTATGGGCTCTGTTGGTTCTGTTGGCTCTCAAGCTTTTTCCAAAATGATTCCTTCTTAAAGGGCTCCAGTAAGCAACCCCATGTTGAATGGGTGGAGACACATCTCCATGGAAGCCCTCTAATTAAAAGTTACCACCCACAATTGTGTGTGTTATATCGCCATTGAAACAATCAAAAACATCCCACCTAAGAATATTGATAAGGACTAAAGGACATGGCTTTTCTTGGGTACAAGTTAGCTTCAAACCAGCATATAGGGATAGCAAGAATTAAGGGTTAATTTGCAGGGACCTGTGTGCATCTACCTCAGGTTACTTGAAGTACTGAAAATCTAATAAACTGCCAATTTTCCACCCAATTGACCTTATTCTAAGGCCTATATTCAAAGAGGGCCTAAAATTTTGGCCCTCTTTTTTCTTTTTTCTCTTTCTTCTCCCTTTTCCATTTCCCTTGGAAGTTTTACTTTAATGCCTTCTGTCATGAGTTCAGTTTGCGATGGTAAAATATCTATGTGTAACCTGTGGAAATACATATCCAGAATGACCATCAATCATCAAGATATGATAAGAAAGAGTCATTGGCCTTTTATGCTAGTCCCTTGTAGGGATTAGGACGAGGAAGCTATGGCATTGTTTATATTAAGTGTGGATAACAGATACTGTGAACTGTCTCTGAATTATGCCTCTCTCCCTTAATGGTAGAACAGCTAAATTTTAGCCAGGAAGGTCACCAACAATCTCCTTCACAGCTAGATCAGGCCATGAGTTTTGACCAATGAGATATAAGCAGAAATGTCACTTTTGAGAAGTTCACTAAAAAGGAGAGAGAATGAGTTTTTCTCCTTCTTTCCTAATGGTTGGAATTTGATGACAGTGGTCAGAGTTCGAGTTTCTATCTTGGACCACGAGTTAGATCATTAGATGTCACAAGCTGAAGATGGGATGGTAAAACTGCATGAAAGAAAAAGCCTGGGTTCCTTATGACTTTTTGATGCTGCTTTATGAGCTCTGGACCATCATCTTTAGATGGGGGTGGGGGGTGGAATGGGCAGAGAAATGTACTTAAACCTTGTTTAAGTCATTTTATTTTGGATTTCTGTCATCACAGTAAACTTAGTCCTAACACACGCAACCTATAAGAACACTGATGGCCTTAACAAACGTGAATCTTCATTTTTCATTCTCTAACTATGTCCTTGGTTAGACTCTGAGGTTTTTGAACATGTGGGGAAACAGGTTGACACTGGCATTTGGCTGTTTCATACTCTTTCATCATGTTTCGAGCAAGTAACAGCTGTTTCCATGATTCGGTGCATTGGTTTCCTCTTCTCCCTTAAATGTCTAGCTTATCTGTCAGCTGCCCATCCTGGGGAAAAGCCCCAAACTTCCCCTCCACTCTGAGAGTTCTGTGCCAGAATCAGTCTTTGAATGCAGGTGAGAGAAGTCAGGAAGATACCCCTGCCTAGGAAGGGTAGATGAGAGGCCAATGGCTCTACAGCTCTTACCTCCTAAATGTCTCATTGGCTGCCAAACTAGGCTAGGCTGCCATCACTTTATTTCTCAGTAGTGGTCTCAGCCCCCAGTCCTCAAATCCATATTGCAAGTTGCTCTCAGATTAACCAAGGGGGAACACAGAGTAAGCTGCAAACATGCAATAGTTTTTTGTTGACTAACTGATCATTTTCTGCTTTTGTCATGATGGGCTATTAGAACAGAATTGGAGAGGAAAGATAGGTGCCACCCAACTGGTACTGCTCAATCCCTCTTTTTTTCTGTGGTCCATCCTTCTCTCTGTTCCCAGAGAGCCTGTCCCCCAACTGCCAGTGCTATCTTAAATTTATAGACTGCCTAGGCTTTCACATTCTTCTCCTCCCCGATCCACATAGCAAAGGGAGGTAGCATAGGGATTTACGAACACCATTTTACAGTGAGAAGACTATTTGCCAGTCCTCACACAGTGGGTTTGTGGCAGAAGCAGTAGTAAACCAGTTTCAAAGTTTTATATAGTCTTAAGTTGAGAAGGAGACCTGTAACTCTCACAACTCTCAAGCAATAGCATTCTACATAAGTTTTAGGGCTCATTCCTTGTCCTGACAAAGTAGTTAAGAGACGTGTTCTGGGACAGGCAAAAAGGCATGGCTTTAGAGTCAGATCGATGTTGGTGGACTTTGCTTTTAATACCGACTAACTGCATGACTTTGGGCATGTCTCTTAACCTCTTTGAACTTCAGTTTTCTTTTGTTTTTGCAAAATGGGGATATAATATATTCATTTTGAGGCGTACTATGAAGATAAGGGCCAATGCATAATTTGTAAGGTGGCTGGTACATGTTAGGAATTTGATACATGTTAGACATTTACCTCAATTCAGTTGGCATCTATTGATGTTCTGCTATAATCTAGGACCCATGTTGAGTGCTGAGCAGCCACCGAGTTATCCAGCCTCGGGCATGTATTCCACCTACTATAGTCAGCCTTTTCGTTCTCCCTTGTTTTCAATCTCTCCACCAGACTAAGCACATATACAGGTGCCTGGGCACCAGCTTCCTCAGATGAGAGCAGGGTCAGGTCAGGGCACTCCAATCTTTTCCACATGTTTGTGAAATGGGCCCGGTTTCCTAAGTGAATATCTGGACACATTTTTTAAAGTAGTCTTTAGGAAAAAAACAAAAACAAATACTTGTGCCATTGCTCTGGGTTTTTCACTGAAACAGATGAATCCATGATGCATGAAAAGGCTGTCAGGCAGGCTGAGGGATGCTGGGTGCTGGTATAAAGCTGGGCATCTATTACTCCATGCCCCAATGTGAGGCCTGTTCTCTTTGGTGAAGAGAGGCTTGGCCAGACATGCAGAACCATTGTAAAGTCCTGACAATAGACAAGCAAGAGGACTTGGCTCTGATGAGGAAATTCCCACCCCTCTTGAGTTTTAAAGGAAGGAAAGTTGGGGTCCAAAGCGTGCCTTATTAGAGAGAGACAAATCACCCAAACCAATCTTTATTATGAATGCTGAGCTATTGAATTTCCTCTGCTGTGTAAAGCCTATTGATTTTGTGACAGTCAGAGATAAGTTATGCTCATGGAAGCTTTTTTTTCCCTCCTCCCTTTTCCTTTCCAACATATTTTTTTCAGACATATTGGCATTGGGGATTGTTAGTAAAACTGTTATTGGTTTCTTTCAACTTAAGTGTAGGTCAGTGCTCAGGCAACGCTAAGGACCATTTTCTCAGTGGTTTCTAGTGCAAAATAAATGGAACAGGAATCTCCAGAGCTGCAGGTCACTCAGTTATGTTATTTCGATCTCTTGCAGGAATGCTCCCGGCATCCTAGGCATTTCTGGAATTCTGACATTAGCAAAGATCCACTTATTCACTCTTTGTCCTCTACTATACCATCTCCTCTTATTGACCCACTCCCTCCCCACTCCCTTCTCACCAAACCATATCAAAAGGTCAATCAACCAAGATGCTGAAAGGTGACTCTTGAAAGAAACACTTGCTACAACTTAAAATGCTGTGGTATGTGCATGCATGAGCATGTTCTTTACAAATAAAAGTTTTTTAAACTAGTTTTCTTAAAAGGTACAAATGTAACTTCCACATTTTACAAAGAGAATTATTCCTCTTTTCATAATTTATTCAAATTCCATTATATACACATATTTTGGCAATGCACATATAAACATGTAAAGACAAGGCATCACAGTTCATATAACTTGTGACTTTTGAAGAAAATTGTTACAAATATATCCAGATGACAATAGCATTTATGACAATTCAGATACTATTCTAAATCACAAAATAAGGCACAAAAGATATACATATATTTCCAAATGTACAATACTGAATAAGCGCAAATGAGAAATCCTCTAAAGTATTTAGCCAACTCCAAGGCATAATAAATATTCACCAATGCATTCACTCACCCACTTACTCATTCATTCATTCATTGAACAAATAAATGTTGAACAGCAACTACGTGCCAGGTACACATTAAGAACATTGTGTATTAATCCCCCTCTTTCTCTTTCTTTTTCTCTCTCTTTTAATTACAATTAGCCTGATTTTTCAATTTACTAATCTGAAAACCTACATTCAGATTAAACAGAGAAGGATGAAGACAAGAATTATCATCATATTCTCTTTTCCCTCATTCTCCTACCTACTTTAGAGAGAAGACCCTCTGCTTTAGTAAAGGGCCAAGAAGAAATTTTATAAGGACTCATGAAAGTGATCCTCTCTGGGACTGTTCCCACCATCAATGTGCCAGAATAACTTTTCCTAAAATTAACAGACCAAAACCCTTTCTTTTTCAGATAAGAAGCATCTCATGGGAAAAAAAGGTCCAGAGGCATCCCAGCTGGTAACCACACATTTGTTTCCAACAGAGCATATGATCCACTTGACAAGACACGATGAATGAGGAGGAAGTGGGGCTTTTGCCTCCTTCACAAGAACTAAATCAATTTTAATGCCTACAGATTAATTGATAAGTACAAAGTTTGGTTGTAGAGCTATTAGAAAGTTCCATCTACTCAAATATACTTCCATTTGCATCAGGCCCCAGAGTCAGACAGTTCTATTGGAAGCATAAAAATTTAGGGGTCAAACATTGTTGTTTAAGGGTTCATCTTTTGAAATATGTATCTCCAGGGAACACTGAAAATCTCGAGATTTTATGTGGGGAAGGTGAGGGGAATATATTCTAGAAATTGAACACTTCTTGGAAAAGCAAGTGCTAGGGAGGAACTTCAATGAAGTACTACATGTAAAAGGCATCTGGACAAATGTCTTACACCACTGCAAGGTGTTGGTGGTGGGGTAATGTATGAGCATTCATATTTTTTGCAGGATTGTTCTGTAAACTAACACCTTCTCTAATAAAGAAAAAAATTCAGAAAATAAAAGCATCTGATCAGATAAAAGGGGCTTCTAAGGAATGAAGAAGTAAATGATAGACGGACAAAGGGGCATAGAATGAAAATCTTTCTTTACAATTCTCTTTTAGGATGATTCTAATTATCACTTCATCTTGCCCTTTCCTCCAAAAAGTGGTACTATATGTTTCGCACTCATTAGATTTAATTAGGTTTATAATTTAACTCTACATAGAAATGGTTCCCACAATTTTCATTTCATGCATAAGTTCTTTGTAGTCGTACAAGATTCTTTTTGAAACCTTAGCCTGGTAGGCTTCCTAGATATCATTCTGAAGTTTTGTGGAAAAACATGAACTTGGAGATCAGACAGATTAGATTTAAATCCCTGATACCTGCCAGTCCTTGGGAAAATTACTCAACCTTTCTAAGTCTCAATCCTCTATAAAGTCAAAATATACCTCTTATCTCTTAATGCTCTTACAGTGATGAGAAATAATAATAATAATAATAATAAACAACACTTGACACAGAGTGGGTGCTTGGGACAGAATGGAATATTGTTCCCAACCCTTTCTTTCCTCCTTAGTACAGATGCTACTTACCAGTCCATTGTTGTGTGACTCATGCATGCCAAGTTTAACAGCCTTACCCCGTTGACTTTTGGCTCAGCATGGCCATGTGACTTGCTCTGAACAGTGGACTTTGGGGGGAAGTGATAGTACTAAGCAGAGCTTTGTATAAGCATCATGTGATCCTCTATGGTAGTTAGATTCAGTTGTCAACTTGGCCAGGAGAAGGCATCTAGTTCTGTTGCTGTGGACATGAGCCAATGGTACATGAACCTCATCTGCTGCTGATTACATCTGCAGCCGGCTAGGAGGCATGCCTACTGCAATGAATGACGTTTGACTTAATTGGCTGGTGCTTAAATGAGAGAGCACAATGTAGCACAGCCCAAGCAGCTCAGCATACCTCATCTCAGCACTCACAGCTCAGCCCAGGCCTTTGGGGATGCAGAAAGGAATCACCCCAGGGAAAGCTGTTGGAACCCAGAGGCCTGGAGAGAAGGCCAGCAGAGATCACCCTGAACCTTCCCATGTAAGAAAGAACCTCAGATGAAAGCTACGTTTCCTCTGAAGAACTAATGAAATAAATCCCCTTTTATTAAAAGCCAATCTGTCTCTGGTGTGTTGCATTCTGGCAGCTAGCAAACTAGAACATCCTCTTTACTTCTCTTAAGAGTCTTTTGTCCACCATAAAAGGCATGTCCCAGACAGTGCTGCCAAAATAAGGGCACATGGAGGCTGTTCAAGCCTAGGTGAGTTCACAGAGCCTAGCAGAGCTAGGGCCAATTTGCAGACATGAAAGCATGAAAATAGTTTCTTGTTAAGAACAACTGAAATTTCATTAGTGTTTTACCATAGCAGAAGCTGAATAACATAGAGTTCAGGAAGTGTGGCACCTTTCCTTTCTCCTCGTAGAGTTTTTTTGCAAGTTAAAAGAGATAAGGTAAATAAATCCTTTAATTCAGTACCTGACCCATAGTTGGTTGCTTCCTCCTCCTCCTCCTCCCCTCCTCCTCCTTCTTTGCTTACTCTTTCTCTTGTTTTCACACTTCCTGGTTTTATTTGGAGTTCTGGTGTTAACTACATGGAGCTGTTACTCAGATTTTCACCCATCAACATGGTTCTCCTGTCTGAGCCCACAATCAAATCAGTTTTGCTTCTCACACCTCATCTTATTGAAGGCCCTGGTGCTGGGAGTTAGAGGCTCCAACATTAGGTAAATGGTGAGATGGTGGCTTTCTTGCTAGAACTCTGGTCCAGAGGCAAGAGATGGGAGCCTCAGACTTGCAGAATAAAACATTATAGCTGAACTCCAAGACTAATATGAAGGAAGAGATGAAAATAAAAGTCACTGACCCTCAAGGAGAGGAATTGTTGAATGATTACACTGGCTAAATAGGTCCCATCCTTAAGTCAGTTGTTGTTGTTACTTCTATCAAGCCCAGTGGTTGGTTACAAAGAAAATCTAGGCTATGCTGGGTTGTTACACAGTGTTGAGTATCAGAGGCAATTTTGAATCCATAACCTGGAAGTTAGCTTGATGAGCAAATGGCACAGGACTCAGTGTAAGGGATTCACAATAAAATCCTGAGAAAAATCGATAGGGGGTTAAAAATCCAAACCTTAAGATTGAGGGGAAGCCAAGGAAGGAGCTGGAAAGACCTAATTGGATGGATGTCAGAGCACAGGTTCAGGCACAGGGGGCTCAGATAAATTCTCACTGATTTTTGTGGGGGCTGCTTATCTGTTAGGGAGCTTTAGCCCCAGCTACCTGTCTTAGTCTACTGGGGCTGCTGTTATAAGATACTGCAGACTTGTTGGCTTAAACAGCAGAAGTTTATTATCTCATGGTACTGGAGGATAGAAGTCTGAAATCAAGGTGTCAGCAGGGCCATGCTTCCTCTTAAAGGGGAGAATTCATTCCTAGCCTCTACCTTGGCTTCCGCAGATGGCAAACAATCGGTCATATTCCTTGGCTTGTGGCATAACTCAGTCTCTGCCTCTGGCACATGGTTGTCTCTCTCTCTCTCTGTCTGTCACTATCTCACTGACTGTTCTAGTTTGCCAACTGCTGGAATGCAATATACCAGAATCAGAATGGCTTTTAAAAGGGGGGATTTAATAAGTTGCTAGTTTACAGTTCTAAGGTCAAGAAAATGTCCAGTTAAAACAAGTCTATAAAAATGTCCAATCACGGGTGGGCCACAGTGGCTCAGCAGGTAAGAATGCTTGCCTGCCATGCCCGAGGACCTGGGTCCGATTCCCGGTGCCTGCCCATGTAAAAAAAAAAAAAAAAGTCCAATCAAAGGAATCCAGGGAAACATGCCTTGGTTCAAGAAGGATGGTAATATTCAGGGATTCTCTCTCATCTGGAAAGGCACATGGCAAACACAGTCACAGTTTCCCTCTCAGCTGGAAGGGTACATGACGAGCAAGGCATCATCTGCTACTTTCTCTCCTGGCTTCCTGTTTCATGAAGCTCCCGGGAAGCAATTTCCTTCTTCATCTCCAAGGGTTGCTGGCTGTGTGCTATCTGCTTCTCATGGCTATGTTGTTCTTCTCTGCTCTCTGAATCTCCTTCATTCTCCAAAATGTTTCCTCTTTTATAGGACTCCAGAAACTTATCAAGATCCACCCAAATGGGTGGAGACATATTGTCACCTAATCCAGTTTAACAACCACTCTTGATTAAATCACATCTCCAGGGAGATGATCTGATTACAGTTTCAAACACATGGTATTGAATAGGGATTATTCTACCTTTATGAAGTGGGATTTTGATTAAAACATGCTTTTCTAGGGTCCATACATCCTTTCAAACTAGCACACTGACTATGTCCAAATATCTTCTGCTTATAAGGACACCATCATATTGGATTAAGGGCCCACCCTAATCCAGTTTGATCTCAACTAATAACATCTTCAAAGATCCTGTTTACAACTAAGTTCATATTCACAGAACTGGGAATGATGATGTCTTTTAGTGTGAGACAATTCAATCTGTAATCTTTTTTTTTTATTTTTTTATTAATTAAAAAAAATTACAGAAAGAAACACAAACATTCCCAATATGTGATCATTCCAGTTTACATATATAATCAGTAATTCAGAATATCATCACATAGCTGCAAATTCATCATTCTGATTATTTCTTAGAACATTTGCATCAATTCAGAAAAAGAAACAAAAAGACAACAGAAAAAATAAAATGAAAACAGAAAAAAAAACATGCACACCATACCCCTTACTACTCCCTTTCATTGATCACTAGCATTTCAAACTAAATTTATTTTAGCATTTGTTCCCCCTATTATTTATTTTTATTCCCTATGTTCTACTCATCTGTTGACAAGGTAGATAAAAGGAGCATCAGACACAAGGTTTTCACAATCACACAGTCACACTGTGAAAGCTACACCATTATACAATCATCATCAAGAAACATGGCTACTGGAACACAGCTCCACATTTTCAGGCAGTTCCCTCCAGCCTCTCCATTTCCTCTTAGATAGCAGGGTGATATCTACTTAATGCATAAGAATAACCTCCAGGATAACCTCTTGACTCTGGTTGGAATCTCTCAACCATTGACACTTTGTCTCATTTCACTCTTCCCCGTTTTGGTGGAGAGGATTTTCTCAATCCCTTGATGCTGGGTCTCAGCTCATTCTAGTGTTTTCCTCAATCCCTTGATGCTGAGTCTGAGTTCATTCTTGGATTTCTGTCCCATGCTGCCAGGAAGGTCCACACCCCTGGGAGTCATGTCCTACATAGACAGGGGGCGGGTGGTGAGTTTGCTTGTTGTGTTGGCTGGAGAGAGAGGCCACATCTGAGGAACAAAAGAGGTTCTCTTGGGGGTGACTCCTAGGCCTAATTTTAAGTAGGCTTGACCTATACTTTGTGGGGTTTAGTTTCATAAGAACAAACCCCAAGACTAGGGGCTCAGCCTATAGCTTTGGTTGTCCACACTGCTTGTGAGAATATCAAGAATTCAACTTGGGGAAGTTGAGTTTTTCCCCATTCTCACCATTCCCCAAAGGGGACTTTGCAAATACTTTTCTGCTCACTGATCAAATCACTCTGGGATTCGTTGGGGCATCACTCTGGACAAGCCAACAAAATCTCATGTCTTACCCAAGGTTCCATGTACTTATGTTGTTCAACCAAACTATCTACATAAATTATATTAGGAAATGCACTAGTCAAAATATAAATTTTGTACAAATAAACATTTTTTGCTTTAGTCTCACACATAAGTTGAAATTTTAAAATATGAATTACCATCTATTTTCAGCACCCTGCAGTAATGATATTCCTTTGTTCTTCCTCATGCAAAAACATTTTGTTTGTACATTTAGTCACTGTCATTATACACTCTAGGCAATCCTAGATTATACCATCTCAGTCTTTGTTGTCTTTCTTTCTGATTTCATTTGTACCCCCAGCCCTACTCCCTCTATAATTCTCACATTCAGCTTCATTCAGTGTTTTATCATAATTGTATTACAGTTAGGTAGCATTGTGCTGTCCATTTCTGAGTTTTTACATTCAGTGCTGTTGCACAATCTGTATCCCTTCAGCTCCAATTACCCAATATCTTACCCTATTTCTATCTCCTGATGGTCTCTGCTACCCACAAAATTCTCCAAGTTTATTCACTAATGTCAATTTATATCATGAGACCATACAGTATTTGTCCTTTTGTTTCTGGCTAATCTCACTCAGCATAATGTCCTTAAGGTCCATCCATGTTGTTACATACTTCATAACTTTATTCTGTCTTATAGCTGCATAATATTCCATCATATGTATATACCACAGTTTGTTTAGCCACCCGTCTGTTGATGGACATTTTGGCTGTTTCCATCTCTTGGTAATTGTAAATAATGCTGCTATAAACGATGGTGTGCAAATGTCCATTTGTGTCCTTGCCCTCACGTCCTTTGAGTAGAGACAGCATATAGATGGGTCCCGTTCCCTAATCCATTCTGCCAGTCCATGTCCCCCGATTGGGAAGCTTAATCCTTCAACATCAGTGTTCTTACTGCCCGGGCTTTTTGCCTTTTGGCTTTTATATGTCCTTCTAATTTTCCTTCTTTTTACCTTTACTCGTGATCTACCTTTCTACACTCTTCTCCACACCTCTCTCTTCTGTCTTCGTATCTGTTTCTAGTGCTCCCTTTAGTATTTCTTGCAGAGCTGGTCTCTTGGTCACAAATTCTCTCAGTGATGTTTTGTCTGAAAATGTTTTAATTTCTCCCTCATTTTTGAAAGAAAGTTTTGCTGGATATAGAATTCTTGGTTGACAGTTTTTCTCTTTTAATAATTTAAATATATCATCCCACTGTCTTCTTGCCTCCATGTTTCCGTTGAGAAATCTATGCATAGTCTTATTGGGCTTCCCTTGTATGTGATGGATTGCTTTTCTCTTGCTACTTTCAAGATTCTCTCTTTCTCTCTGACATCTGACATTCTGATTAGTAAATGTCTTGGAGTACATCTATTTGGATCTATTCTCTTTGGGGTACACTGCACTTCTTGGATCTGAAATTTTAAGTTCTTCATAAGAGTTGGGAAATTTCCAGTGATAATTTCCTCCATTAGTTTTTCTCCTCCTTTTCCCTTCTCTTCTCCTTCTGGGACACCCACAACATGCATATTTGTGCACTTCATATTGTCTTTCAATTCCCTAAGTCCCTGCTCATATTTTTCCATTTTTTTCCTTTATTTTCTTTTTCTTGCCAGATTTCAGATTTTCCATCCACCAGTTCAGAAATCCTATGTTTTGTCTCTTGAAATCTACCATTGTAGGTTTCCATTGTTTTTTTCATCTCTTCTACCATGCCTTTCATTCTCATAAGTTCTGTGATTTGTTTTTTCAGACTTTCGATTTCTTCTTTTTGTTCATTCCTTGCCTTCTTTATACCCTCCCTCAATTCATTGATTTGGTTTTTGATGAGGTTTTCCATGTCTGTTCGTATATTCTGAATTAAATGTTTCAGCTCCTGTATCTCATTTGAATTGTTGGTTTGTTCCATATCTTCAATTTTCCTAGTGTGATTTGTTATTTTTTGCTGGTGTCTAGGCATTTAATTACCTTAATTAGTTTATTCTGGAGATTGCTTTCACTTCTTTTACCTAGGGTTTTCTTGCTGGATGAATTTGTTGTCTATTTGTTCTTTGACATTCAGTTCAGCTTTTTCTGGACCTCTAGCTTAGGTTTTCTTTAACATAGGAGAATTTTTCAGTTCTTTTTTTCTTTGTTTCTTGCCCTGCTTGTATGGTGTCTTCCCCCCCCCCCCCCAGGAGGGTCTACTTAGTTATTATAGACCCCAGCTGGATTTTCCCAGACCAAACTGGCCTCCTATGAGGAAGAAAGATTCACCTGTGTCAGTTTTCCCTGAGGGTGAGACCCACCAGGTTGACAGACTTTCCTGTGAAGTCTCTGGACTCTGTTTTTCTTATCCTGCCCAGTATGTGGTGCTTGTCTGCCTGCAGGTCCCACCAGCATAAGATAATGTGGTACCTTTAACTTTGGCTGGGGGCATGGTGGAGACAGAGAAGAGGTTGTAGGCTGGTTTTAATGGCTTCAAATTACCAAGCCCTGGTGTCTTAATTCCTTGAGAGAGGGATTCCACCTGAGTTGGTCTTCACGCCTCCCCTGGGGAAGGCACAGGTTCCAGACAAGCCCTCAAAATGAGTTTGTTCTGCCTATGCCTGGGGCAGTTGCAGCCTGAGGAGCCCTGCTGCTGTATCCAAAGGCAGTCAAGAATTTGTAGAAACACAGCCACAAAAACTTCTGCTTCCTTCTCTTTTTTTCCTTTTTCCGTCAGCCCTGCCCCCTTGGCGCTGTGGCAAAAATGAGCGACCTCCGCTTTGACCAGGTTCACCTGAGCTGGGGCCTATTTTTAGTAGTCAGATTTTGTTAATTAATTCCACAATTGGCGTTTGGTTGGGCTCAGCCCCTACTGCTGGTAAAGTCTGTTTCCTTTCCCCTCTGGGAAGCAGCCATGGGGGAGAGACACCAGCCACCACAGCTTGGGGAAATCATGATTCTGGGGGGGTTCCAGCTGGTCCAGACTGGGGTATGCTGTGTGTCTGGTCACTGACATGACCCCTGGAGCTGTTCTGTATTGTTTCTGGTTATTTAGTAGTTGTTCTGGAGGACGAACTAAGACACGCACATTGCTAACCCACCGTCTTGGCCTGGAAGTCTCAATCTGTAAACTTACTCTAAGGAGAATATTTAGCCTCTGAGATATTCCTATAGACGGGGGATGCAGGGCAGTGATCCTCTGGAACCATAGAAATAATATGTCCTTCCAGAGTTCAGTAGATGTGTGGGAATTGAGAAGGGCAAAATAAAAGAACTCACTAAAAGCCTGCCCCATTATATAGAAAGAATTTTTTTGTGCACCTGATATTCATAAACTGATACTTCCTATCCAGCACAAAACCCAAATTATGTAAATAGTCACTTGAAATATGAAAGGATTCAGGAAGCTAATAGAATTTGCATTCATTTCATTTTCTAACTTTTTTGTGGGGGAGAAAGGCTTAGGTTGTTTTCAAAACATACTGCAACTCAACTTTTCTGTTATAAAGGTGTCTATGAAATGAAAAAAAACCCTTCAGAAATGAAAGTTTCATTAGGGAGGCTGGTAAATCTCCTATGGGATGTAGGAAGACTCATTAGGTGAGAACTTAAAGAGCTGGCATGGTTTATTAATAATGCAATAGCTAGACTTTGTCATCCTCTTTCTGCAGATTTACATCTTTGGAAACAAAGGGTCAAAGTGCATGGGAAAAGCATCGGAAGTCCCAGAAACCTCTGAGCCAGCAGAGTCAGCTTCCACAGTATTTTCGCAGCCTGCCTTCTCAGTTGAATTCCTCTTACACATGCTCTGTGCTACACACACTAAACCATGTGATGCCTGTGCAAATACCCTGAGCTTTATTCTATCCTCTTTGTATCACCAAAGTCTCTCTTGAGAGTCTCCCCATCTGTTCTAGTTTGCTAGCTGCTGGGATGCAACACACCAGAGATGGATTGGCTTTCAATAAAAGGGGATTTATTTAATTGATGTATAGTTCTTCAGAGGAAAGGCAGCTAAGTTTCAACTGAAGTTCTTTCTTATGTGGGAAGGCACAGGGTGATCTCTGCTGGCCTTCTCTCCAGGCCTCTGGGTTCCAACAGCTTTCCCCGGGGTGAATCCTTTCTGCATCTAAAAAGGCCTGGGCTGAGCTGCAAGTCTGAGATGAGGTATGCTGAGCTGCTTGGCTGTGCTATGTTGAGGTCTCTCATTTAAGCTCCAGTCAATTAAATCAAACATCATTCATTGCAGCAGGCATGCCTCCTAGCCCTGCTGATGTAATCAGCAACAGATGAAGTTCACATGCCATTGGTTCATGTCTACAGCAATAGAAGTAGGCAACTTCACCTAGCCAAGTTGACACCTGAGCCTAACTACCACCATCCTAGAGGACAGCTCAGATACCACCTTAAACATTGCACCTTCTTCACCTGGATGTGGTATCTTACCCTTTAAATTCCCATGGCACTGGGGTAGAGGGGGTGGGGGAAGGTGGGGAGATGTGGGGGGAGGTGGGGGGAGGTGGGAGGTGGGAGGTCGGGAGTGCAAGGGTAGTTCACTGGTAGAATTCTCACCTGCTATGCAGGAGACCTGGGTTCGATTCCCAACCCATGCACTTCCCCAAAACAACAAACAAACAAAAAACTAAACAAACAAAAATTCAACAAATGGTGCTGCAACAATGGGATATTCACATGAAAAAAGAACGAAATGTGACCCTGCCATACAGTATACTAAAAAAATTTCTCATGGCAGTTTGTCCATC
Organism: Tamandua tetradactyla; assembly: GCF_023851605.1. Taxonomy (NCBI): domain Eukaryota; kingdom Metazoa; phylum Chordata; class Mammalia; order Pilosa; family Myrmecophagidae; genus Tamandua; species Tamandua tetradactyla. The sequence goes on along the minus strand of NC_135329.1, from coordinate 120,408,976 downwards.
TCTCATGGCACTTGCATTTTCTACTTTTTATAATAATACTATTATTATTATATTATATTAATACTATATCACTTCTAGACTATAAACCCCTTGAGGGCAGGAATTGTATTCAATGCCTCTGTGTACCAAAGCAGAAAGAAGGTGTGCAAGACAATTATTTCTTAAATTGAAATAACAAAAATTAATAATAAAAAGTACAATGTGAATTATTTATGTTCACATCCCCCTCTCCTTTTTTTTGTTCAGTTTTTATGAATAATTCTATAAAAATATTTATACACATAGTTTAAATGAGTTAAATACTTCTAGGTATTTGTTGAAAAAGTTGTGTCGAGCCCAAATCTCCAAGGGCAATATCTTTCAATTGCTCGCTGTTTTTATGTTACCTCTATGTCTTGAAATTGCTTGTTTTTAATACTCTGTTTTGATTTTTTCATCTCTGGCCTTACCTATTCACTTCCTACTCTAGAAGATAAGGATTTAACCTCCCTGGATCCTCCTGCTCTGTCACTCATGTACATTTTGTGTCTTCCGAACTCTAATATAAAAGTAAAATCTTAATTTTGGTTTGAGCAATATTCAGTTTTGCATAATTATGAGTTATATAATTGTGATTTTTCCTCACAAATTTTTCTTTTCCCTGGAGTTTATAATTTTCTGTCCTTTCTTAGTTTTTATATGCTCATTAGTAATTAAACTCAAATTCTCTTACAATTATTTAATATTTACTCAGTGTTTTCAGGTGCATTGGGTCTCTAATTAACTTCACATTTTTTTTTGCTTGGGCAGGCACCAGAAATCGAACCCAGGTCTCCAGCATGGTAGGCGAGAATTCTGCCACTGAGCCACGATTGCACCACCCCCAACTCCATCTTTAAAAAAATATATATTGTGGTAAAATATGTATAACATAAAATTTCCCATTTTACCAAAACATATCCATCATGTAAAACAGAAACCCTGTACCAATTGATCATCAATTTCTCATTTTCTTTCCCTTCAGCTCCTAGTAACCTATAAGATATTTTCCATCTCTATAATTTTCTTATTCTGAATATTCCATATAAGTGATATTGTACAATACTTGTCCTTTTGTGTCTGGCTTATTTCACTCAGGATAGTGTTTTAAAGTTCATCCTTGCTGTAGGGTATTTCAGGGCTTCATCCTATTTTATGGTGACTAATATTCTGTTATATGTGTATACCACCATTTGGCTATTGTGAGTAATGTTGCTATGAACATTGGCATACAAATATCTGTTTGAGTCCCTGTCTTCAATTCCTTTGGGTATATATATATATTTATATATATAGGAGTAGAATTGCTGGTCGTATGGTAATTCTATCGATTAATTTCCTCTAATTGAAAAAATTTCTCCAGAAGACTTCTGAACTGCTCTAGTCTGTACTGTTATCTCTGACTGCACAGCAGTTCTGGGTAAACTTCTGTTGCTACCATCACAATGGAGTCCTCTCACCTCCCTCCTGGATTGATCCCATGTCTTTGTCTCCCTAGGTGTAGTAGAAGAAACTCTCAAAAAAAACTCCCCTGAGAGCCATTCAGAGAAGGTAAATTTTTAAGATCCTCAGGCTCAACTGATGTTAGGACTATCTGTAAAATTCTAATTGTAAAAAAAAATTTCAATTGAATTTTAAAAGTCTTTTTCCATTATCTTCATGTTTCTAGTAGTTATTTCTGAGAAATCCATAGCAATTCTAATTCCTGATCCTTTATATGAGACCATTTCTTTTCTCTCTGGAAATGTGTAGGATCTTTACTTTCTCAGTGGTTGAAAATTTCACAGCTATACCTTGATACAGGGTTATTTTTGGTTCACCAAATGGTAGAGACTCAAAGATAGAGATTTTTCAGGAATATTGCAGGTTATTTTCTAATCCATTTAAAATTAGTTTGTTATCACAAGGTGTTTTTAAATATCTTAAACAACTATAATCAGTGTTCATGTAATTTTGTTTCATTGGCAGAAAATGCTGTTAATCCCTAAAATTTTTTTCAGAAACTGAGAGTAATTGGTAGAGGTGTATAATTATGACCTGGACACTTGAAACCGTGCAACCTGTTGAAATACCAGGTGTTTAACATCAGCGCTAGATCTTATGACAGGAGCAGTTGAGCAGGAAGGAGCTAAAATGGTCAAACAAAGCAATCAAGCATCTTGAGATTTCGAGTTATTTGTGTCCAGTTTTACGAGTTCATGACTTAGCCTTGACATGTTGGATGTGGCAGTATGTACAGCACTCTGCAGATACGTAGGACAGTTTGTCTGTAAGAAAATTTCTCTTAAGGTCATTCATTAGCATCAGAGGAGGTGTTGAAGGGGCCTCCACAAACATGAGACTTAAAAATTTTTATCAGTAATATATTAAATAATTCTTCCAACAAAAATCAGGGTCACATAGTGGGGGAAAAGGAGACTGTTATATTACTTTGTAAGAAAAAAGTTCTATAAATTAAAGAACATGGAATTATAATTACAGAACATTCTGATTAACTCATCCATAAAATAAGATGTATGGTAAAGGTCACCAAACCTTAACAAGGGACATAATTTAGACTTGTCAAAACACCTTGAATTATTCCTTTGGGAAATTAGAGTTTGCTAGTTATAGAGTCGGCTTCACTAATCCTCAGTGGGGTAGAGCAGGACTTGGGACTGGCTTTTCCCGGAATAGGGAGAAGGACTTATTATATATGTGACTAACATTTCTCACTTTGATCAAAAAGTCTTCTGCAACTTCTGCTATCAAACATTGATTTCCTTTTTTCTTCAAGTCCCTTCTTTACCTTCTTGGATAAAGTGAAATTTTTGGCTCTGATCTTGAAAAGTTTCCATAGAAAAGAAAATTTCCATTTTCTTTCGGTTTATATCTTTTCCATTTTCTTCATAGCTGGTTTCAACCAACTTTCCTAATCATGAAATGTTCACTCCAGCTCCCTTAAAAAAGACAAAAATAGAAATCAAAGGGCAAAAATGAAAACCCAACTAGACTTCACATGCTTTGAAATGATGGATAAGAAAACAATATAAAGTGGGGAGAGGAATATGACATTGTTCATAGTATAGTATAATATATGATATGATATAATAAACATTGTTTATAATAATCGGGCATGTATGTATTAGCTTGTTAAACTGCTGGAATGCAATATACCAGAAATGGAATGGCTTTTCAAAAGGGAATTTAATAAGTTACAAGTTTACAGTTCTAAGGCTTTGGAAATGTCAAAATTAAGACATCAACAGGAGGTTACTTTCACTCAAGAAAGGGTGATGTCATTTGAAACACCTCCGTCACTGGGAAGTCACATGGCTGGCATCTGCTGTTTCCTTGTTCCTGGGTGCCACTGCTTTCAGCTTCTGTTCCTGTAGAGGTTCCTAATTTTGCTTCCCTAGGGCTGGCTTTCATCTCTTGGCTTCCTTTGGCTCCTTCCAGGTCCTGGCTTGCTTAACATCTCATGGGAAGGCACACAGTGATGGTTTCTGGGCTCCAAGCATCTCCAAACATCCATTTGGAGAGTCTCTATTGTGAGTGCTCTCTGTTGAAAGTCCAAGTATTTGAGGTTTCTTCAAAATGTTTCCCCTTTTAAAGGGGAAACTAATTAAGACCTACCTTAAATGGGTGGAGTGGCATCTCTGTCTACTCAAAAGGTCACACCCACAATTGGGCATGAATCATATCTGTGGAGATAATCTAATCAAGAGTTTTCAGTTTACAATATTGAATCAGGATTAAAAGAAAGAGCTGCCCCCACATGATTGGATCAGGATTAAAACATGGCTTTTCTAGGGTACAAAATAGATTCAAACTGGCATAAGGCACTTCATGTTTTTATTGAGATTATTTTTGTCATCTGAGAGAAAAGACATATCCCAAGTGATTCCTTGCATCGGCTATTAGTCACAGTCCCACATTCCTTCATTCTATATTTGAGCTTGAATTTGGTCCTGTATTGGATGTGAATTATAGAAGGCAAAAAGAATATTCATTATTTCTCAGAAAATGTACTTCTTTGATTATAAAATTGTATATTTAATGATTAAAAACTTACAAAATATATTATAAAAAATTATGTTTCACCACTGGTCAAAGATAACATCATTGGACAGTGAGACAAATTTACTTCTAAGTGTAAAAGATTTCAGTTATATGTGCTTATTTGTGTGTTTAACTATGAACATGAAACACTATTAGAACCAGTAAATATTTGGATCCCAAATATTGTATCAAATATATTTCGTATCATTACATCTCATATGAAAACATGGCCTTTAGTGAACTATACAAACACTTCATCAGTTAGACATATCTAAATTCTTTAATCCATCCTCTATTTTTTGACATTGACACATTTCAAAATTCTGATTAAAGGTTACAATATTTTAAGCCTTCATTAACATTAATCATGGTATGTTTCCCTGATTGTTTCTTTTGGATAAACCCTAAGGAGTGGAAATACTGGGGTCAAAGGATATGATTGCTTCTGACATTCTTGATTGATAAATTGCTTAACTGCAGTTTAGAAAGGTTGTATCAGTTTTCACTCTTGTAAGAGGGTGTGAGAATACTTTTTCATCAAATGTTCTTTCCAATTTCTAGGTATCATTAATTTTAACTATTTCTTTTTTTTACATAAAAGCAACAAATATTTTGTTTTAGCTTATTTGGATTATGATTTCTTCAATTATGAGAGAGTTTTCATTTTTAAAATGTGTCTATTAAAAATTTGTATTTCTCCTTTTGGTGTTTGTAGACTTCCTGTTCCTTTTGCAATTTTTCTACTTGTTTATATTTTTCCAATGGCTTATAAAAATTTTTCGTAGATTAAGAATATTAATTCTTTTTTTAAACAGCTTTATGAAGTCAATTGATGTACAATAAACTCTATGTTTAAAATGTAAAATGCAAACACAACAACACAATCAAGAAAAAGAACATATGCATCACACCCCTAAAAGATTTCTTGTGCTTCTTTACAGTCCCTCCTCCCACTTCTCTCATTCTTTGCCAAGGCCCTAGGCAATCACTGATTTATTTTGTCAGTATCTTTTAGTTTGCATTTTATGCAAATGGCCACATATAATATGTACTTTTTTTGGTCTGATATCTTTCACTCATCATAACTATTTTAAGAATCATCTGTGGTGTTGCATATCTTAATAGTTCATTCCTTTTTATTCCTTAGTAGTATTCTTTACAATGGATATAAGATAGTTTGTTATCCAGTCACGGTTTTTTAGAAATCTGGGTTGTTTCCAGTTTTGAGCTACTACAAATAAAGCTTCTATATTCATGTATAGGTCACTGTATAGACGTATACTTTCATTTCTTTTGAGCAAATACCCACTAGTAGAATGACTGGATCATATGAATGTGTATGCTTAATATTTTAGGAAGACGCCCAATTCTTTTCTAAAATGGTTTTATCATTTTAATATTCTCATAGTAGTGTATAAGAGTTCTAGTACTTTGCATTCTTACCAACATTTGATAAATCTTTTTAATTTTAGTTATTGCAGTAGGTTTGGAGAGGTATCTTATTGCAGTTTCAGTTTGCAATTCCCTAATATTTAATCATGTTGCATACACTTTCATGTGCTTATTTACCATCTATACATTTTCTTAGGTGAAATTTCTATTCAAATCTTTTGCCAATTTTAAATTGAATTCAGCAATAAACAAAAAGGATAGTGACCAAGTGGAACTCGTCCCGTAATGCAAGTTTAGTTTAACATTTGAAATTCTGCTACCAGACAAAAACTGTGGATTTTTTTTACCTGATGCACTGAAATTACCAATTCTTGAGACACTGAAATTTCAAAGAGAGAAAAAAATTGCTACTAAGAACATAGCCGGAGATTAGATGGCCTATCAGCCCAAAGTCTCTCCTTGAACTGTAGCAATGCTGATATTTTTCTAGAATTTTACATTTGAAAATATCATAAATTTGACGGAAGCTTAAAAAAGCTATTACAATCAATAAGGGAGTTTATAAGGATAAGATGTAGGATAAAATATTAATGCATAAAAATGAATTATATTTCTATATGCTTGAAATGAACAATCAAAAATTGCAATTTAAAAACGATTCAATCTAAAAGAGCATACAAATTGTGACATAGTAAGGGATAAAACTGTCAAAAGAAATCCAAGACTTATACACTGAAAACTATGAAATATTTCTGAGAGAAATTAAAGAGGACAAATAAGTTGAGAGGTATACCTCGTCTGAGGGACAGAATATACAATATTTTTAAGATGTCAGTTCTTCTCAGATGATTTATAAATTCAGTGTAATCCAATCAAAATACAAGTAAGCATTTTATAGAAATTGACAAACTAATTTTAAAATTCATATAGAAATGCGAAGGATCTAGAGTAGCCAAAAGAGCTTTGAAAAGGAAGACTAAAGTTTTAGGGCTAATAGTACCTAATTTCAAAATTTTTGCTAAACTAAAACAATGTGGAATTGGTATAAATAACAGTCAGATAGAACAATGGAATAAAATAGAAAGACCAAAAATTGACCCACACATATATAGACAACTCATTTTTGACAAAGGTGGAAAGACATTTTAGAGTTGGAAGGAGAATCTCTTCAATTTATGGTGCTGGAACAATTAGCTAGCTGTATGTGAAAACAAAACAAAACCTTCAGTCTACATAGCTCACTTCATACATAAAACTTAAACTGAAAATAGGGCATAAACCTAAATGTAAAATCAAAATGTATAAAACTTAAAGAAGAAAATATTTGTTACCTTTGGTTAGCCAAAGATCTCTTAGGTATCAAGGGAAAAGCATGATTTCATAGAAGAACAGATTGATAATTAGACTTCTCCCAGTAAACTTCTTTGTGGTGAGGTCACCAGTGTTAATGTTAAGCAAAGATGGCAAGAGAGATGCCATGGGGACACTCTCAAGACTGACTTGGGAGTCGAGTCACTTTTTAGATGGTGAGGCCTAAAAACCCCATTTTAAAAAGTCCTGGGGAGATTACACATGATGGTAGCAGACTGAACTGGCATACAGGGTTCAGAAATGGGGAAATATAGGAGAGTAGATACCCAAGGCCGCTGGCCATTTTAATAACATCCCAATGGTGTGGCACACACCAGGGTGGTGATGGCACACCAAGCTTCAAAGCCCGGCCCTCTTATAAGGAAAAGATGCTACCCAAATCAGGACCCTTACATAGGAAGGACAATCAATTCTACTGTCTTTAACCACTTCATCCATTTATCCAACAATCCAATTGGATTGGATTGTTGATGAATGGATTGGATGAATGAATAACCATTCATCCAATCCAACAATCATTGGATTGTTGGAAACTTGTTAACTTTTTTTTTACCAAATGATCAAAATTTTTTATTTAACTAAGTTCTATCTCATGCATATGCATGACAGTCTCCCCTGTTTATTAGACTTTGGCAATAAAAAAGCAAGCAGCTTTATACAGAACAGTGAAAATATACCAAGGACAAGGACAGTCTACAGTTTTACTATAAATATCTATATTTTTAAAAGGTTTCCCTTCCTTTGGCCATATCAACTCTCAGTTCAGACCATTAAATACAGACAAGCTTTCAAAATCACTTCTTTACTTCTCCAATATCTTTTATGCTGTCATTATCCACCTTTGGCCATTTCTCCTGAATGACATCTATTATGTCATCTAAAAGGCCCCCTGAATGATGATTTCATCTTCCCCTGTTACTGAGGCACCACAGGAGAATTTTTAAGCAAAAAAACCCTTGTACTTCTTTAAGATCAATTTCAAAAGTTGCAAGGCTACACACTCTTGTTACATATTTCTTCTTTGCTCTGGGAATTTTGACTATCGTAACCTTTTGTGGTACGGTCTTTTTTTTTTAACCCCTTCCACCTCTCTTTTGCTTTTTCTTCTCTTCCTCTTTTCCTACTGCTCCTTGGCCTTTGCTGGTTGCAGATTCTTGTTTGGGTGAACTTTCTACATTAACTTTTGCAAACTCATTTGGAAAATTCTTCTCTAACCATTGCCTACATTTAGCAACATCAGGCATAAATTCACAATATTCTGCTGGTAATGAACAGACTCCACAATAAAGGACTCAGAATAGGTAATCAGCATCTAATTGGACACTGCTCTTCAGGTCTTCCTTGCAATCACTGGACTCTGAAGTGTCAGCAGCCATCTCACAAACCCAGGTGGTCGCAGACCCTCTGCCACCTCTGTTACCGCCAGCTAAGGCATCACATACAACTCATCTTCCACAGCCAAGACCACCCCACTTGTCAACTTTTGAAAGAATGATATACTTGTCTCTCTTTCTCCCTCTTCTCTCTCCTCTGTCTCCTTCTCTCATGTTAAACATCCTATTCTATTGTTTAAACAGTTCAATGCTTTGTGAAATGTGCTGTTTCTCCCCAATCTCAATCGCCTATGAGGAGTTATGGTAGGAAACTGTTGAAAGGAAATCTTTGGGATGTCAAAGATAAGTCAGGAGGACATGCTTCATACTGCACAAGTGAATGCTTCCCAGTCCTGGGGGCCCTGAGGATGTCCTCAACCCTAAGGTGGGCTATAAAACGTTCTGAGAGTTATTTGAGTTGTGCACAAAAAAAAAACTAATAAGATTAATAGTTGATGATTTATTGATTCAGAGAAACTTATTTTCTCCTGACTATAAGTATGATAAAAATCAGTGGTCTTTGAATTTTTGTTGAAGTATTCCCTTTAAGAATTATTTTTAAAAAATTGCAAACTCAAACATATTTTAAGTAGAAAAACCAAATTTTTCATTTTAAATTCATAGTGGCCCAAAATGTTATTTCACTCATATTATAAACAGTGACATTTTAAAATAAAAATATTGTACTGCCCTATTAAATGTATTTCAAGGATCAAAATACTTTAGAAAGTTGATACCCACTATCATATTTTAAAAATTACACAGACAACTTCTTCTTTTACAATGGGTAATTACACATTGTTTTATTTTTTTCCTTGACCCGATAATTCTGTTTTGCTATCTTTACAGTCTTATATTTTAATATATTTATGTTTGAAAGTCTTTTATTCATAATCTATCAGGCTTGTATGTCACCAAATATTTATAAACATTAAAAATGAATTTTTATTTTTTATTTTCCCTAACTACAGGCTCGAAGTGTCACAATTTTTCTTCTGGATGGAGTTATTAGTATTAGTTCCAGTGCCTTGTTATTCAAAGCAAAACAAATATATTCAAATATTTAACAGATGATTAAAAAAACATAAAGAGTAAGTTTTACCGAAACGCATCCTTTAATGAGATGGGTGGGGTTGTTTTGTTAATGGTTTAATGGATCCCTGAATAAATATTCCTTATTGCTAGAATGAGGCAGAGTTCAGGTTGATATTGTTCTATCATAAAAGACATAAAAATTAAGAAACCTTATTCACATAAATAAGTAGGTAAGAATGGAGAAGCTTTGATAAAGAAATATCACTCATTTCTTTGAACTTTATGTCATGGAGGATGGTTATGCTTTGCAAAGTAGAAGAATAATTGCAAAAAGAGGAGTGGGAAAAGAGAACCACTGGTGAATTCACTTTAGAAAAGAGTATGAAAGATCTAAAAATTGGTCCATTAAAATTTTTTACTTCTGAGCACCCTTGGAAAAGTTTTTGTGTATCTCTAAACATACTTCTCAGTTTGTAAATTGCTAGTCTGGATCCAGGGGTCTCATATGTGGTCCCAGGATAACAATACCGGCATCACTTTGGAATTTATTCTAAATGCAAATTCTCAGGTGCCATCTTAGAATCAGACGTAAACCCTGAGTCTAACCAAAGAGGAACAACCCATTGCGATCAAGTAAGCACTGAATTCCTCTGGTCCTCAAATATCCAGCTTGCAGAATAAGGGCACAAAGAATTTAATTTTTTCAAGAATGATCATTCTGCTCACTTTTTCAAATAAACTGGCCTCCTTCCCTTATTGTGTATGTGCATTCTCAACAAATTCCTTGGCGTGCAAGATTATTTGGAATAAAGCTGGCAAAGACATAGAGAACCTAAAGCTAAGTATAGTTTCCAAAGGTCATTTTCTGATAGCGTGCCTTTCTTCTACACACAGTTCTACATCCCCAAAGGCAGGGGCAAAGTCTTATTCACACTGTGAGTGCACAGAAATGTTCGTTGAACTGAATTGAAATTATGGTACATGAATGTAACAGAAGAATGATGTATTTAGAGGTCTAAATTATCATAATGATTTTATGCTCTTAGGTCAATTTGGTCAAATCTGTGGAAGGGGACTCTATGCAGTGACAAATCAGCTAAGATAAGAAAATGGAAACTGAGGCAGCAAAGTATAAGCAAGGAGGAATTATCATCAGTCACTCAGGACCACAGAAGACTACTAGCTTTGGAAAATATCACATTTTATCCCAGTGTTTCCTAATTCTTTTAATATATGCTTCACTGGCCAAGGATGTTTGGTTGAATTCTGATTTCTGTAGTTTTTATTCAGTAAGCAAGAGGTATTTTTATTTTTTCAATTCAAAATTATAAAAGTTATCCTGAATATATGCTGCTCCACTGCACAGTCCCTCTGCTGCCACTTGAGAATAATTGATCTTGTCTAACGCTCTCATTCTCCCCACAATACCCAAAGAGTTTATGCCTCTTGCCAAGATCATACAAGGTATCAATTAACCTGGATTAAGACCGTGCTCTTCATGTTCATTCTTTTACTGACTATAGCACCTGGCATGAGATTTCCTAGAAGAAATCCCTTCTTCAGTAAGGGAAACTCAACAATCTGCAAATGTTAGGAGTCTAACTTCACCATGGAGTATTTTAGATACTGGTCTGCCAGTTTGAATCTGTTGTGTACCCCCAGAAAAGCCATATTCTTTAATCCTCATTGCTTGATGGGATCTTTTATATTGTTTCCTTGGAGATGCAACCCACCCAATTGTGGGTAGTAACTTTGATTAGATGGTTTCCACAGAATGAGTCGTTACCCATTTAAGGTAGGGTTGCTAACTGGAGCCCTTTAAGAGGGAACCATTTTGGAAAGAGCCAACAAAGCCCACACAGCCAAAGTCCTTGGGAGATGCCGAAGGAAAACACCCCCACGGAAAACCATTGAAGAAGGTGGGAGAGAAAGCTCGAAGGCATTACCACGTGCCCTCCAGGTTGACAGAGTTGTCCAGAAGTCAAAGACCCCACCAGATGCCAGCCACATGACTTCCCAACTAACAGAGAAGTCCCGAGAGCATCAACTTTCCTTGAGTGAAGGTAACCTCTTGTAGGTGCCTTGGGCATTTTTATGGCCTTAGAACTGTAATCTTGCAACTTAATACATTCTCTCTTTAAAAGTCATTCCAGGGTGCTAGGGTAATTCAGTGGTTAGAATGCCTGCCTTCTATGCAGAAGACCTGGGTGTGATTCCCAGACCATTCACCGCACCCCCTCCAAAAAAGAGTCTTCCATTTCTAGTAGATTGTGTTCCAGGAGCTTTACTAACTAAAACCACTGGATGAGTCATTTCATGTCTCTAAGCCTACCTGACTCTAAAATTTTGTGAAGTCTGTCAATTCCGAGATGCTTTTCTGGTGAAATTGAAGCACAGAAACTTCCAAATTTGTGATTTGTTTATTGTCTCAATTCTCCTCTATACCTTTCCCTACCCTGCCCCCTTGAATTAGCTAATAAAGCTTTAATTTTTCTGGCTGGGGGGTTCATGGAAGTTTTAGATAATGTTTTAGAGTTTAGGTTTTGAATGGACAAAGGGAAGGGAATTCTTATAAGAGAAATTTTCCTTATTTTATATTAAAAAATAGAATTTGCATTTTATTAATGTGTGATAATATTATGGAAGTTGAAATTGTTAAAAAAAAAAAAAGAAAAGAAAAGACTTCTTAGAGGCTCCTTCTTTATGTAAAACATACTCCATCATTGTAGTCTTTGGTGCCAAGCTAGAATAACCGTAGGCACAGCAATTCCTGAGCAAATTCCTTTCTTTATATGTAATTTTTAACATCTTTTTTTTATTATGAAAAGAGGATATTTGATCACTGAGGAACTCACTCCCCACCCTGCCAATCATAGATTATCTTTGTGCAAAATATGCAATGGAAAGATGAAGAAAAAAAAAAAACTCCTCTTTTTCATTGAAGGTGGGATGAGGTTCTGAGGCTCTTTAAAAATGGTTGCATTGGAGGTCTAATAACTCCATTGAAGGACCAAGTCTCTGCATTTTTGTCATTGTGTTCTCATCTATGCTATTTTCTGCAGTAATTTACTTGTCAGAAAGATCACAGGAAACTAGCAATTTACTTTCTGCACAAAGCATTGTATGACTGTGGCTGCCTTTTCTCATAGGGCTGTAATCTTTCATTTGTCAAAACGGAGTGATGGATGAGCAGATAGTACCACTTGGCATGCTCAGGCTGCTATTTGCCCCACGCCTCTCCTGCCCTCATGGCATGGCCCCTCTGGCTGAGACACCCTCAGAAAAAGGTATGCAGCCGGACCTAACAGAAAGACTCTTAAACATGGGTGTCCACGATGGGGTGATAACCATTGGAAACCCCACCCCAAAACTGGAAACAGTTACATTGCTCAATACATCTTAGTCTCATTGCATAAGAAAAAGCCAAACAAAATTCCACATTCTGCTTATGCAAACAGTTGTTGAGCACGCCAAACATTTCAATGTTGTGCACCATGAGAAGACAACAATATATTGCCTGAGGTTGGCCTCTCTCTCATTCCCAGCCAAAGGATAACAAGCCAGAGTATCTGTTGTATACTATTGGATTTAGTTCATAAAGATGTCTCAATTATCTCCCCTGTACACATTCTTTTTAAGCCCAAACTCTGTGCTGAAAGAACATAAACTGGATTAACAACTTCATTATCTTCCCAGGTTTCATTTCCATCCACCCGTTTCACATAAATGACAATAACCAACTTGAAAAGAGTTTACAATTTAATAAGAAGGTTTCACTGAGATAATTACAGAGATTTTCATAGACTTTCAGAATGCTCTTCATTATCAGAAATAGTTTGCAGATCTTATTTCAATTTTGTCTGTGAAATTTACAGTGCGAGTGCCATGTTGCGGAAACTCTACTGGGAGGGGTCTAAGGAGATGCCGAAGTCCAGACAAAGTTTGCAGTGTGTAAATGTCAAGCCCTCTGGGCCATCACTGTCAAGGAACAGGAAGCAAAAAATAGACTTCTTTAATCTGACAGAGTAACTGCAAAAGACCTACAGCAAAGATCACACTCAATGTTGAAATACTGAAATCTTTGCTGAAGAACTTGTTGGAAGTGAAATTTTTGTCAAGCAAAACTCTTACCCATTCCCCTCTAATAACCATACACTTCCTTTCCAGAAGGTGGTTCAGTAAAGATATATCAAATATTTACTCTGTTTAAGCATTATGGGTATAAAAATGAATAAGACAGGGGCTTGTTCTGTGAGAGTTCAAGCATTATTGGGGGAAGCAGGCAATATCAAACTGACTATAGGACAATGTATATACCAGCAGTAGAAGTAAAGTGCTATAGGGCAGAGACCCCCCCCCGCCCAAAAATACCCACTATACATACTATTTCATGTATATAAAAAGGCATGAATGTTTCTGTAGAGAGTTTAAAGAAGTGCAAATACTTAGTTGTGTTTGGTGCACAATATTTTGCATAACAAGGTATTCCTTCAAACATTTGTTTGTTTTTACTCTATGTCAGGCATTGTGCCATAGCCTGGTGGTACAGAGATAATTTTGAATTTGTTTTTGTTCTCGAGACACAGACTGCTGGATGTTGGAAAATAGGTTGAAAGGTCTTGAATGGTATGTAGAAGTTTGAATATTATTCTACAATGAAAAGGGAACAGGAGATTTGGTTGCTTTTTTCCCTTAACAGGGGAATGAATGCTTAGACAAGATGTTTGCTTTGGAAAGAGAAAACCCAAGTGTAGAGGTTGAGTTGGAGTAGGAAAAAGATTGGTCATAGGGAAGCAATTGTCTTTGTCCAAGTGATAGGGCTTGGACTAGGGTAGATTATATCTAATTAGGCCCAGGGGGAGAGGGAAGGGGTGCTGGTTTTTAAAAATAACAAATGAAAGGATATAGGGTGTAGTATAAAAATTTTGGCTGCAAGTGAAAGAAACTGATTCTGGCTATGTGAGAAGGAAGGAATTTTTTGGAAGGATTTCATTAAGACTCACATAACCAATGTGAGGCTTGAGAACCAGATTCAGAAAATGTGCAATAGACAAGGTATCCCCAGACAGCTAAGGGTGTGAAGGATCCCCAGCTGGAAAAATGTGACTCAAATGCATTTGCCTAGCTGTTGCTACTGGTATGACTCATCCTGAACCTGCTACTCCTGGGTCTGTACTCTGTCGCCACTGTGTTACATCAATATGGATTCAGAATTCTGGATGCCAAGCCTGGGGGAAAGGAAGAGTCTCTCTCCTTCTGTGGTAGAAGAATTTTGGTGGATTCTCCCCAACTTGAAAGGGAGGTTTGGACATTGAACAAACTCCAGGTGACAATTGTTAATGCCAGGGATATTAAGTCTTCACCTTCAGTACTCCAAGAGATCTAAATTTACTGATAAGAGTGGATGACAATGTTGTTATTGACATGGGACATAGAATCTGAAGGAATGCAATAGTGAATCAAGTGGTAAATTGAATTTGAGAGACTTTTGAGATAGTTAAATTGAAGCGCAGGAGTTGAAGATTTTAATCTGGATATCAGGACAGAGGTCAGAACTAAAGTAAAGATTCAGGACTATTTGTGGCAATATTATACTCTTTATATTGTCTGTTCATAACCCAGAACCACCTGAAAGAATTCTGCTCAGACCTGGCCTTCCTGCATTTCATTCCATTCCCTGGTTTCACAAAATATTGTCTAGCCCTATAGGCTTAGTAGAACTTAATCTTCAATTGCCCAATCCCAACATTGATAATTCAGGGAAAAGAATGTGCCAAGTGCTTCCCTGTATACACTCCAATATTACCTTTTCTTTATACCAAATTAATCATGAAATTAATCATTTGTAATTCCATACGTAGTTGAGAGATCAGTGGTTGTAATGTAAGTATATTAAGAAAGAGCTCTCCTGACACCTGAGTGTATGCCTGTTGATGGACTCAAATTCAGACAGGGAAATCAGCCACTTCTGCAATCTTATTTGAGCCTCTCCCATCACTTGTGTAAACAATTCGCCCTAGGATCATTCTTCACTCTCAAAAAGTTTGGGAGTCTTCAATTCCTGCCACCTGATGCAATAGTCCACTGACGTTTCCATGCAGAGATTTTCAAACTGGGTTCTGCTAAGCCCTGGGATTCCATAGAGGTGACTAAGCAGGGAGTGGATAAGGGTAAAGGAGAGGCAAAACTGGGGTGACTTTGGGCCTTTTGCATCTGTTGAACCAGAGCAATTCTGGTTTATCTGTTTTATAAATTAGACTTTTATGTAAAATTTCCTTTGAGGACAGCGTTCATCTGTTGAAACAAGTTTACATACCATTGCTTTCAACTAGTAGTTCTCAAAACTTTGTGGTCCCAGGACAACTTTACACTCAAAAAAATGACTGAGGGCCTCAAAGAGTCTTATTGATCTGGGTTTATATCTATTTATATTTACTATATTTGAAATTAACACATGGTATTTTTAAATACTTATTTATTACTATGCTTAAATGACAATAGCTCTATTACATATTAAAATAAATATGTTTTTATGAAAAATAACTATGTTTTCCAAAACAAAAAAAGTAGTGATTAACAGAGAGGTATTAGTTTACATTTTTGCAAAGCTCCTAAATGCTGGGCTTATTCTTATATCAGCTTCTTCAATAAATCAGTTACAATATGTTGTTTTGATTGAAGTATACAAAAATGCAAACCTCATACAAACATGCAGTTGGAAGAAGGAGGAGCATTTTAATGGTCTTTCTAGATAATCATAACTATTCCTCTATGACACCATACCAAGACTCAACAATTATTAGTTTCTTAAAGCTTAGTTTCAATGTAGAATCTAAAACCATATCAATAAACATTTTAATTTGATTACATTAAAAATCTATTGATCTGTCTTGCACTTGGAACAAATCTCTTACCCAGCATAATTTTGTAAAATAATTCAATGGTCTTTTGGAAAATACTGGTTCATTGAGTTATACTGACATTTCAAATTTGACACACTTCATTTAACAATCCCCAAAAGTCATGTTCATTAACATGACGACTAATCTCATCAGAAAAATCTCTAAGTATTGGGAAACTATGAAGTTCACAGTGTTAGATTCAAGTTTTTCAATATTCTAATTTTTGCTTGAAAGTTTTAATTTTATTATTGACAGCAAATGTCATCAGGCATTTCTCTTGAAATAACAAGTTCACTTCATTTTCAAAATTTGTCTATGAAATATCCAAGTCTGAATATGATAGTTTTTCTGTCAGCAATTCTTTCAGGTTACAGAGTATTTCAAGGAAAAGCAATCACACATGAGCTTTTCCTTGGAGCGCTCATCTTACATCTATATGTAGCTTAGAAGTGCTTCATGTTTACTTACTATTGGTCACACTTAATATTAAATATACATCTACTCAAAGACAGAGATTTATTAAGATAAATACATTTCACTATTCCTCTTGGACATTCTTAAGTGCTACTGGCATTTATTTTACTGTGAGTGTAATGGTGAAGTGTATCATGATGACTTGTACAGTTTGTTGTCATAGCCTTGATTGGTACTAAGGCTAGTGCCAATACTTTTTCAGCATCAGTGTGAATGTCACTGCAGAGGTAAAAAATAAATACCATATTAGTATTAGTATGAAAATACTTTAGACCTGGTGGATCCCCTCAGTGGATCTGGGGTACCCTTAGTGTTCTGGAGGCCACACTTTGAGAACCACTACTTTAACAGTAAACATGGAAAAGGAAAATATTAAGAGCGGTGTGGAAGAAGCTGTGTGTTACAGTCTCTTGGAGACCAAAGGCAAAATGCATGATGATTAGTAATTACTCATTTGTAAGAGCTTTCCTTCTTTCTCTTCTTCAAGAAAAAAAAAAGTGAAGATTTTAGGGGTCTGGAGAAACTGGACCTACAGCCAAATTAAAAGATTTTTCTGGCAACTACAGATGCAATATCTAAAGGTTCCGGGAAATATGACCAAAATGATGGAAAAAACACTTAGATTTCATTTGTGCATTCATTTGTTCATTCATTGCCACCAAGCAATAAAAGTTCATTGAGAAAACTACCATATACAATCTATATGTTAGATATGTTAGAATGCACAGATTTTTTTTTTAAATCTCATTATAATGCCTAGGATTGTTAGCAGTAACAATGAGTACTTGCAGGATGTCAAGAACTCTGTTAAACACTTTTTATGAATTGCCTCCTTTAATCCTCCCTGATAGTTTTAATAATGAGATTATTTGTTACAATAAATTGGCACACTTTCTATCTCTGTTTTACAAGTGAGGAAAATAACATTTTGAATGGCTAAGAAAGTGCCTAACAGTGTATGGAATATATGTGTGTGAAGATTTGTCAATACAAATATTTAAAGAAAAAGAGAGAAAGAGAGAGAGAAGCTACAGACTGGGAAAAAATATTTGCAAATCACATCTGTGATAAAGGACTTATATCCAGAAAATATAAAAAACTCTCAAAACTCAATGATAAGAAAATAAACAACTGAATAAAGAAACAGGGGGAATATATAAATATTTACTGCACTAAAGAATATATACAGAAGGAAGATAAGCACATGAAAATATGTTCAGTATCATTAGTCATTAGGGAAATGCAAAATAAAATAGCAATGTGGTATGACTACACACTGCTTAGAATGGCCAAAATTAAAGCTGACCATACCAAGTGTCGATGAGGATGTAAAGTAACTAGAATACTCGGTTGCTGCTGGTAGAAATGTAAGATGATGCAACCACAATGGAAAACAGTTTGTTTGTTTTTTTAAAAGTTAAACATAGTCAAGGCGGGGCCAAGATGGCGGCTTAGTAAGGTACACGCGTCTTAGTTCCCCCTCCAGAGCAACTACTAGGTGACCAGAAACAGTGCAGAACAGCTCCCGGGGCCACGGCAGGGACCGGACACATAGCGTATCCCAGTCTGGACTGGCTGGACCGGCTGCGAGACTCCGCTGCGGTGAGCTCCCCGAGCGGTGTACACTTCCCTGGGCCGCGGCGGCTGGCAGCTGGAGCCCATCCTTCCCTCTTTCCTGGACGGGCTGAGAGTATCAGAGAGGGAAGTTTCCCAAGCCACAGTGGCTAGTGACCCTCTTTCGCGGGCGGCTTCCCGGTCCGGCAGCAGGTCTCGAATGAGTGAGTTCCCCGGGCCAGGGTGGCGGGCGGCCGGCGCCCCTCCCCCTCAGGCAGCTGCCTGGAGGGTGAAGAGGGGGTTTCCGACACTGGCAGGGACTGGGTCCAACCAAACACCAATAGTGGCATTAATAAAGGAGCCACAACATCTTTTGCTGGTGGGACCCGCAGACAGACAAGCGCCACCTACTGGGCAGGATAAAAAAAACAGAGTACAGAGACTTCACAGGAAAATCTTTCAACCTGCTGGGTCTCACACTCAGGGAAATCTGATAAAATGTCCAGACACCAGCAAAAAATAACAAATCACACCAGGAAAATGGAAGATATGGCCCAGTCAAAGGAACGAACCAATAGTTCAAATGAGATACAAAGCTGAGACAACTAATTCTGAATATACGAACAGAAATGGAAAACCTCTTCAAAAACCAAATCAATAAATTGAGGGAGGACATGAAGAAGGCAAAGGATGAACAAAAAGAAGAAATGGAAAGTCTGAAAAAACAAATCACAGAACTTATGGGAATGAAAGATACAGTAGAAGAGACGAAAAAAACAATGGAAACCTACAATGGTAGATTTCAAGAGACAGAGGTTAGAATTAGTGAACTGGAGGATGGAACATCTGAAATCCAAAAAGAAACAGAAACTATAGGGAAAAGAATGGAAAGATTTGAGCAGCGGCTTAGGGAATTGAATGATAATATGAAGCACACAAATATACGTGTTGTGGGTGTCCCAGAAGGAGAAGAGAAGGGAAAAGGAGGAGAAAAACTAATGGAAGAAATTATAACTGAAAATTTCCCAGCTCTTATGAAAGACCTAAAATTATAGATCCAAGAAGTGCAGCCCACCCCAAAGAGAATAGATCCAAATAGGCGTTCTCCAACACACTTACTAGTCAGAATGTCAGAGGTCAAAGAGAAAGAGAGGATCTTGAAAGCAGCAAGAGAAAAACAATCCATCACATACAAGGGAAACCCAATAAGATGATGTGTAGATTTCTCAGCAGAAACCATGGAGGCAAGAAGACAGTGGGATGATATATTTAAATTACTAAAAGAGAAAAACTGCCAACCAAGACTTCTATATCCAGCAAAATTGTCCTTCAAAAATGAGGGAGAAATTAAAACATTTTCAGACAAAAAGTCACTGAGAGAATTTGTGACCAAGAGACCAGCTCTGCAAGAAATACTAAAGGGAGCACTAGAGTCAGATACAAAAAGACAGAAGAGAGAGGTGTGGAGAAGAGTGTAGAAAGAAGGAAAATCAGATATGATATATATAATACAAAAGGCAAAATGGTAGAGGAAAGTATTACCCAAACAGTAATAACACTAAAAGGTAATGGACTGAATTCCCCAATCAAAAGACATAGACTGGCAGAATGGATTTAAAAACAGGATCCTTCTATATGCTGTCTACAGGAAGCACATCTTAGACCCAAAGATAAACATAGGTTGAAAGTGAAAGGTTGGGAAAAGATATTTCATGCAAATAACAACCAGAAAAGAGCAGGAGTAGCTATACTAATATCCAACAAATTAGACTTCAAATGTAACACAGTTAGAAGAGACAAAGAAGGATATTATCTACTAATAAAAGGAACAATTCAACAAGAAGACATAACAATCATAAATATTTATGCACCAAACCAGAATACCCCAAAATGCGTTAGGAATACACTGCAAATACTGAAAAGGGAAATAGACACATCTACCATAATAGTTGGAGACTTCACTTTGCCACTCTCATCAATGGACAGAACATCTAGACAGAGAATCAATAAAGAAACATAGAATTTGAATATTACAATAAATGAGCTAGACTTAACAGACATTTTTAGGACAGTACACCCCACAACAGCAGGATACACCTTTTTCTCAAGTGCTCATGGATCATTCTCAAAGATAGACCATATGCTGGGTCACAAAGCAAGTCTCAACAAATTTAAAAAGATTGAAATCATACACAACACTTTCTCAGATCATAAAGGAATGAAGTTGGAAATCAATAATAGGCAGAGTGCCAGAAAATTCACAAATATGTGGAGGCTCAACAACACACTCTTAAACAACCAGTGGGTCAAGGAAGAAATTACAAGAGAAATTAGTAAATATCTCGAGGCGAATGAAAATGAAAACACAACATATCAAAACCTATGGGACACAGCAAAGGCAGTGCTAAGAGGGAAATTTATTGCCCTAAATGCCTATATCAAAAAAGAAGAAAGGGCAAAAATTCGGGAATTAACTGTCCACTTAGAAGAAATGGAGAAAGAACAGCAAACTAACCCCAAAGCAAGCAAAAGGAAAGAAATAACAAAGATTAGAGCAGAAATAAATGAAATTGAGAACATGAAAACAATAGAGAAAATCAATAAGACCAGAAGTTGGTTCTATGAGAAAATCAACAAGATTGATGTGCCCTTAGCAAGATTGACAAAAAGAAGAAGAGAGAGGACGCAAATAAATAGGATCAGAAATGGAAGAGGAGACATAACCACTGACTTCACAGAAATAAAAGAGGTAATAACAGGATATTATGAACAACTTTATGCTAATAAATACAACAATGTAGATGAAATCGACAAGTTCCTAGAAAGGCATGAACAACCAACTTTGACTCAAGAAGAAATAGATGACCTCAACAAACCAATCACAAGTAAAGAAATTGAATCAGTCATTCAAAAGCTTCCTAAAAAGGAAAGTCCAGGACCAGACGGCTTCACATGTGAATTCTACCAAACATTCCAGAAAGAATTAGTACCAACTCTGCTCAAACTCTTCAAAAAATTCGAAGTGGAGGGAAAGCTACCTAATTCATTCTATGAAGCCTACATCACCCTCATACCAAAACCAGGCAAAGATATTACAAAAAAAGAAAACTACAGACCAATCTCTCTAATGAGCATAGATGCAAAAATCCTCAACAACATTCTAGCAAATCGAATCCAGCAACACATTAAAAGAATTATACATCATGACCAAGTAGGATTCATCCCAGGTATGCAAGGATGGTTCAACATAAGAAAATCAATTAATGTAATATACCATATCAATAAATCAAAGCAGAAAAATCACACAATCATCTCAATTGATGCAGAGAAGGCATTTGACAAGATTCAACATCCTTTCCTGTTGAAAACACTTCAAATGATAAGAATACAAGGGAACTTCCTTAAAATGATAGAGGGAATATATGAAAAACCCACAGCTAATATCATCCTCAATGGAGAAAAATTGAAAACTTTCCCCCTAAGATCAGGAACAAGACAAGGATGTCCATTATCACCACTATTATTCAACATCGTGTTGGAGGTTCTAGCCAGAGCAATTAGACAAGAAAATGAAATACAAGGCATCAAAATTGGAAAGGAAGAAGTAAAACTATCACTGTTTGCAGATGATATGATACTATACGTCGAAAACCCGGAAAAATCCACACCAAAACTACTAGAGCTAATAAATGAGTACAGCAAAGTAGCAGGTTACAAGATCAACATTCAAAAATCTGTAGTGTTTCTATACACTAGCAAGGAACAAGCTGAGGGGGAAATCAAGAAACAAATTCCATTTACAATTGCAACTAAAAGAATAAAATCCTTAGGAATAAATTTAACTAAAGAGACAAAAGACCTATACAAAGAAAACTACAAAAAACTGTTAAAAGAAATCACAGAAAACCTAAATAGATGGAAGGGCATACCGTGTTCATGGATTGGAAGACTAACTATAGTTAAGATGTCAATTCTACCTAAATTGATTTACAGATTCAACGCAATACCAATCAAAATCCCAACAACCTATTTTTCAGAAATAGAAAAACCAATAAGCAAATTTATCTGGAAGGGCAGGGTGCCCCGAATTGCTAAAAGTATCTTGAGGAAAAAAAATGAAGCTGGAGGTCTCGCGCTTCCTGACTTTAAGGCATATTATGAAGTTACAGTGGTCAAAACAGCATGGTACTGGCATAAAGATAGATATATCGACCAATGGAATCAAATAGAGTGCTCAGATATAGACCCTCTCATCTATGGACATTTGATCTTTGATAAGGCAGTCAAGCCAACTCACCTGGGACAGTACAGTCTCTTCAATAAATGGTGCCTAGAGAACTGGATATCCATATGCAAAAGAATGAGAGAGGACCCGTATCTCACACCCTATGCAAAAGTTAACTCAAAATGGATCAAAGATCTAAACATTAGGCCTAAGACCATAAAACAGTTAGAGGAAAATGTAGGGAAATATCTTATGAATCTTACAATTGGAGTCGGTTTTATAGACCTTAAACCTAAAGCAAGAGCACTGAATAAATAAATAAATAAATAAATATGAGCTCCTCAAAATTAAACACTTTTGTGCATCAAAGAAATTCATCAAGAAAGTAAAAAGACAGCCTACACAATGGGAGACAATATTTGGAAACGACATATCACATAAAGGTCTAGTATCCAGAATTTATAAAGAGATTGTTCAACTCAACAACAGAAAAACAGCCAATCCAATTACAAAATGGGAAAAAGACTTTAACAGACACCTCTCAGAAGAGGAAATACAAATGGCCAAAAGGCACATGAAGAGATGCTCAACGTCCCTGGCCATTAGAGAAATGCAAATCAAAACCACAATGAGATATCATCTCACACCCACCAGAATGGCCATTATCAACATAACAGAAAATGACAAGTGCTGGAGAGGATGTGGAGAAAGAGGCACACTTATCCACTGTTGGTGGGGATGTCAAATGGTGCAACCACTGTGGAAGGCAGTTTGGCGGTTCCTCAAAAAGCTGAATATAGAATTGCCATACGACCCAGCAATACCATTGCTAGGTACCTACTCAAAGGACTTAAGGGCAAAGACACAAAGGGACATTTGCACACCAATGTTTATAGCAGCATTATTTACAATTGCAAAGAGATGGAAACAGCCAAAATGTCCATCAACAGACGAGTGGCTAAACAAACTGTGGTATGTACATATGATGGAATATTATGCAGCTTTAAGACAGAATAAACTTATGAAGCATGTAATAACATGGATGGACCTAGAGAACATTATGCTGAGTGAGACTAGCCAAAAACTAAAGGACAAATACTGTATGGTCCCACTGATGTGAACCGACATTTGAGAATAAACTTGGAATATGTCATTGGTAACAGAGACCAGCAGGAGTTAGAAACAGGGTAAGATAATGGGTTATTGGAGCTGAAGGGATACAGACTGTGCAACAAGACTGGATAAAAAACTCAGAAATGGACAGCACAATACTACCTAATTGTAATGTAATTATGTTAAAACACTGAATGAAGCTGCATCTGAGGTATAGTTTTTTTTTCTTTTTTTCTTTTTTCTTTTTTCTTTTTTATTTTTTTCTCTCTATTATCGTTTTATTTCTTTTTCTGTTGTCTTTCCATTTCTTTTTCTAAATTGATGCAAATGTACTAAGAAACGATGAATATGCATCTATGTGATGATATTAAGAATTACTGATTGTATATGTAGAATGGAATGATTTCTAAATGTTGTGTTAGTTAATTTTTTTAATTAATATAATAAAAAAAAAGTTAAACATAGTCCTACCATATAACCCAGTTATTCTATTCATAGGTATTTACCCAAGAAAAATGAATATATATTTCCATACAAACATTTGTATAAACATGTTCAGAGCAGCTTTTTTTTTGCATGTAGGCACCAGAAATCAAACCTAGGTCTCCAGCATGGCAGATGAGAATTCTGCCACTGAGCCACTGTTGCACCACCTTCACAAAAGCTTTTTTGGCATTAGCCCCAAACTGGAACATTTTCACTGGCTTAGAACTGTAAACTTGTAACTTATTAAATTCCTGTTTAAAGGCCATTTCCAGGGTGGGCCACGGTGGCTGAGCAGGCAGAATTCTTGCCTGCTATGCCAGACACCCAGGTTTGATTCCTAATACCGGCCCATGCCAAAAAAAAAGCCATTCCATTTCTGGTATATTGCATTCCAGCAGTTTAACAAACTAAGGCAGCTTCTAACTCACTGATGTGGAAGATAATGCTGAAGGGGTCTTTGGGACAAGGTGGTTTCCTTCATTTCTCCTTTGTCCACATGTAGTCTTGGATAATTGCTGGTGGGTGCTTCTAGCCTTATGGGTCTGCCTAATATTCTGTATAGGAGACTTGGCCTCTCCATCTATAGAACACGGCTAATTCCATTCACTTTTCATCACTGGTGCGAATATTTTCAAATCTCTTCTTGAAAGGTGCTAAGTAAAGAAATTATTCCACTTATCTGGTTTATTGATTGCATGGAGTAACTGATTTTATGGTTTGCAGAAATATCATTCTTCACTTTGTAACAGAAAAGTTTTGAAGCAGTTCACATACAACTGACTATGGGAAAGGTAGAATGTCCTAGAGAATATCTTCCTTAAAAATATGAGGATATCAGCAATCAGCACTCCTCAGCTGCCTCACGCTCCACTTATTTCTGGCTCCTGGTGAGTTAGTGTAGGCATTGCCACTAATCTTTTGTCAGAAAAGCCCCCCTGGCTATGTGAAATCATTTCTCATTGATGTACTCCACTGACAACACCATCCATCACAGTTGTGTGGGAGGTAGAGCGCTGAGATCTCCAATCGTGAAGAAATGAAGAATTAAAACCAATGGGTGTTTTTCTCTAGCCCACGAAGACAAACTGAAAACTGCTACTTAAGAGCGAGTAAGCCCCACACTCATTTTAGGCAGCACAAGTCATGAGAAAGAGCATTGCCAGGTTGCACTTGCTCTGGTTTGGATTTTAACTTGCATTTAATTTTCTATACTTACTTTGAGGTTTGAACTTGGAGGAGTAGGCATATACAATAGCCCACTGCAAGATCCAAAGTTCATTTTTTTTGCTGATCATAAAACAATCTTTAGTTTAAATGTCTGCTTTAAATCTAGTATATGGGAAGAAGAGGCAGAAATTGAGTCCCTTTCCCAGGATTCTTCCTGGAGATGACCCTGGGAGAGAACTGGTCATTACCCTGGCAGCTGAGGTCAGGGAATGAATACCACTTGTGCAACTTGAGACCAGGGCTGCTCTAGGGACTTAAGGAACTCTAAGGCCCTGAAGGGCCAGCTTTTCTCAGGCTTTTTTTCAGGAAAGATGCTGTTTGCATAATGTTCAGGTGCCCCCTGCTTTTTGAATATGCACAACTTCCATTTACTCATGCAGATTTGGTAATTGTCTATTTAATCACCTATTTGCATGCACAATTACTCAATTTGGGCACATCCATACACATTTGCATTTGTAAATTTTGACTTGGGTTCCAGCAAAATGGCTGCACCTGCAAACCACAGTGGGGGCCCTTTATAAATGTATAAACCCCTAGATGGATCAGCCTGCTCCACAGGGAAAACAGGACCAAATGAGCTCCAGGTCCAAGTATTGTGCACTAATTATATATATAAGGAAATCGATTAGGCTTTATTCATTTTAAGCCTTAAAAGGAAAGAAGTAAGAAAGTATATTGAACACAGCTCTACGATAAAAGCTTTTAATAAGACAATAAAGTAAGGAGGCCAGCATAAGTAGTATGTTAAGAAAGAAAGGGCAGTACTGAGTTGAATTTTCTCCCAAATCTCTTCAATAAATATGACATTTGTTACCTTTGATATTTAGAAGAACAGAATTTTTCCAGGTTGAGGCCAGAAGGCTGAAATTGAGGTAATAGATATCTTTAATGGTGAATGGAAGAAGTATACCAAATCCATGGCCTTCTGTAGGTCTTTTTCTCTTCTGCTTTAATGACTATCAGTTGTAAATAGAAAACATGTCCAAAAACATGGGGAAAATAAACATGCAGAGAGAATGGAAAGGAATATAACTTCTGGCAATTGTGCAAAGGACATTAAGGCTACTTTTTTTTTTTTAATTTATCTATTAATTTTTCCTTTATTGTCATTTTCTCATGGCTACTTGTAAAACAGTTTCTCAACCTTTAGTTTGAATCTCATTTGGAAGATTAGTTAAAATTCACATTGTTAGGGCTTTCCAGAGACTGAGTCAATAACTACAGTGTTGGGCCCAAGAAACTGCATTTTACCCAGTGCTCCAGAGGATTCTGATACATGTGCATTTGAACACAGTCTATGAAACACTGATTATCAGGGTTTTCAAGGAAAAAATACACATATATTTATACATATTCTTCACAAATGTTTGTCCTGATTTTAAGAAGATAACTTCTGTTCATTGGGGAAACAGACTTACAGTGTGCACTTTGGTTTTATGTAGAGACTGAAACAGCAACTGGGCTTGCAAATCAGTATCACTATCAACAGTAAACCCATCACAGCAAATCGCACCTCCACAAAGCAGCAGAATTGGCTTTTTGAGCTCAGGGAACCAAGAGATCTTTTTAAACCACAGCAAAGAATAGCTTTCCCACAGTAAGTTCAGGCCAAAAGACCAGGCTAAAAGTTAAGTTAAAGATATTCCTAGGTCACAATGGCTTATTAGTTGCTTTTGATCTAAGGAGTAGTTCTGACATAAATAAGCCTTTAGTGAATTTTCTTTCATAGGAGGTAAACTTACTGTGATTTAGAGGCTGGGTCTGAATTGTTACAATGGTTGTGATAACATTTTCCAAAATTTCTTTAATGGGAACAAAATCAAAAGAAAATGACTTTAGCTTAGGTTCTGTTTGATTTGTTTGAGGGAGACTTCTAGGGGTAATTGCCAATACATAGTTGACCTTGTTATAAGACCAAGAAAGTTTAGGACATAAACTGAAAGTCACAGAGCTTAGAGCTGATCAAGTCAGGATTTGAATGCAGGTCTTTCTCACCCATCAGTAAAAGCTGCTTTCAGACAAGCTTGGAAATTAACATCTTCATCTCTTCTCTCTCTTGTGAGCATTCTCCCAGAGGAGGGGCTGGCCATTAGTTCCCCTTTCTACTACTGACCTTGAAAACCATCTATCTCTTCCAGTAATTACTTGAATGAAAATGGTGAACCCAGCTGCTTCCCCAGTGATACTTTGGCTCAGCCTCATAAAAGCTGCCTTTGTAGAAGCTGCTGCGTGTCTCTTTCTTTTACTTGATAATTCCCAAGAGCAAGATTACCTACTACCAGC
Source organism: Tamandua tetradactyla (assembly GCF_023851605.1). NCBI lineage: Eukaryota > Metazoa > Chordata > Mammalia > Pilosa > Myrmecophagidae > Tamandua > Tamandua tetradactyla. The sequence continues at coordinate 120,381,479 of NC_135329.1, read as the reverse complement.
TGCTCCTCTCTACATGCAAAGGGATTGAGGAAAATCAAGTGCTGATTAAATCTACATATTGTCTTCTCCATTCCCCTCAGTGAACACCAAGAAAAACCGCTGGAGTCATATAACTTTGGCTTCAAGCTTTCTCTGAGACCCCAACAGGTTCATTTAACTGATAAAAACAGGCAACCACAGAAGATTCTCCTAATCTAAACAGAGATTGTGACCAATGTTTCTTTCCATTCTTCCTCCATCCAGTGGCCTTTTATTTAAAATTTAGCAGCCATATATGCATTTGTGAGAGGGACCAGTTCTCTTTCATAGTCAGGCTGCCCACTGGAAACTTGTCCAGAAGTTCTGCCTCTCCAGGACACTAAGAAAACTTTTAGGATCTCTTGCTTTACTATACATAACTTGAAATTCTCTAATTTTCTAATTAATTGTTGGCAATAGCTGCATTTTAGAAATGCTATGCGAACAGACCTTGTTTTCAAGAACATTTAAAGTGTGTGTTCTCTCTCATATTCTAAAGAATCACAGAAAAGCGTTTATAAGGAGTGCTTAACTCTTCCTCAGAGGTGCTTGTGCTGTGAACCAATCTCTATATTATAACAGGTTAAAAAGCAGATCCTCCTGACTTCATATCTACAGACATGATAATGTGTTTACTATGAGACACCAATTATGCAGAAACTCATACACAGAATTTTCAAAGGAAATCATAGAGAATACATTTGGATCCTCCTATGCTCAAGAATATAAAAAAGGAATCAGAAAGTTGGAGAAACAGTGCACCACTTTTGAAAACAACTTGGCAGTCTCATAATAAGTTAACATAAATCTACCAAATGACCCGGCAATTCAACTCTTAGGACTCCACCCCGACCTCCAAATGAAAACATACGTGTATAAAAAGACTTAGTGCATAAATGAACATAATAGCATTATTCGTAATAGCCCAAAACTGGAAACACCTAAAACATCCACCAACTAAGGCATAAATAAACTGTGGTATATGCATGCAATTGAAATATGGCAATAAAAAGGAACAAAACACTGAACCATGGATGTACCTAAAAAACCTAAATACATTTATATGAAATGTCCAGAAAAGGCAAATCTCTAGGGACAAAAAGTAGGTTGGTGGTTGTCTGGAGCTGAGAGTAGAATGTGTAGTGACTACTAAGGGATCTTTTTAGGGTGATAAAATTGTTCTAAAATGGGATTGTGGTGATGGTAGCACAACTGCAAATTTACTAAATAATCATTGTATTGTACACTTAAAATGGAAGAATTTGATGGTATGTAAATCATAGTACAATAAAGCTGTCTAAAAAAGTGGAGGAGATTTTCAACAGACCTACGCTGTCCAGTTGGTACCCGCTAGCCACATGTGGCTATTGAGCACTTGAAATGTGGCTAGTCCAAACTGTGATATGCTGTAAGTATAAAATGCACCATACATTTCAAAGACTTAATAGGGGAAAGAAATTCAAATGATCTCAATTTTTATTTATTGTTTGCATATTGAAATAATATTTTTGACACATTGAATTAAAATTTTAATTTTTTAGTGTGGCTGATAAAAAATTTATATTACTTATATGACTCCCATTATATTTCTTTTGGACAGTGCTGCTGTAGAGAGAGCTATTGCTCCACCCCCATCCCCTGGGAGGAATTCGGAGCTTTTATCTAACCCCAAACCTAGGGAAGAGGTTCTTTAAGGACCTTGTGCCGGTTTGAAAATATTATGTTCCCCAGAAAAGCCATGTTTTAATCCAGATCCAAATCTTATGGGAATAGCTGTTTATTTTAATCTGATTCAATATTGTAGGCAGAAACTTTTGATTAGGTTATCTCCAGGGACATGGAGCGCCTGATTGTAGGTGTGACCTTTTGATTAGATGGACATGTACCCCATCCATTCCAGGTGGAATTAGATTACTTAGATTGCTTAGATTACTGGAATCCTTTAAAAGAGGAAACATTTTGGAAAAAGCCAAAAGTGACAGAAGTCTCAGAACTGACAGAGAGAGCAGATGTAGATGCATTGGAAACTGCTGCTTCAGAAAACAGAGACACGGATGTTTGGAGATGCTTGGAGCCCAGCAGACATCACTATGAGATGTTAAGCAAACCAGACCTGGAGAGAGCCAAGGTAAGCCAAGAGTTGGAAATCAGCCCCAGAGAAGCAAAATGAAGAGCCCCCATAGGAACAGAGGCTGAAAGCAATGGGAGCCTAGGAGCCAGGGACCAGCAGATCCAGCCACGTGATTTCCCAGCTGACAGAGGTGTTCCTGGCCCATCGGCCTTTCTTGAGTGAAGTTAACCTCTTGTTGGTGCCTAAATTTGGACACTTTCACTCCCTTAGAACTGTAAACTTGTAAATTATTTAATTTACTTTTAAAAGCCATTCCATTTCAGGTAATATTGTATTCTGGCGGCTTACAAACCAACACAGACTTTTTGGATAGTTCTTAGGTGTTCTCTGTAGTTGAGAGGATGGTGATCTGTGGTCCTGCCCGACCAAAGCTGCCCATAGCAGCAGGATAGAGATCTGCATGGTAACCAGCTGGGGCTTGGCAGCAGCAAGGATTGCCCAACCATGTCTGTGACCACAGTAAGGATGACTTAAGGGAAGGAGCTTGCCTGGAGCTGGCAAGAGTGCCCCAAAGCTGACTCTGGGTGAGGAAGACCACGAGCAAAGCAAAAGCCGAGGATGGCAGTGTTTGAGAGAAGCTAGCTGAGGGAAAATGCACACGACCCACATCACAAGAGTTGGGAGACAAAAAAGAGAGAGCTGGGTTGTGATTCTAACTTAAATTTTCCTTATTCAATATATTGATTACATTATAACCTCTCTCTTCAAAAGCAGGGCTGCATTCCAGGAGGTACTATTCATATGGTAACCCAGCTGATAGGTACCCAGTGATCGAAAAAGTCAAAGAACTCACACAGGTGCCCAGAAGAGAGCCAACTTTAAACCAATGCCATCATCAGATAACACGAGGCCAGCTTGCAAAGGCATCAGATCAAATACAAAATTGTCTACCCCTTCACTAATATTCTCTCTCATGGAAGGTATGAAACTGACTAGCAAGAAGTGGGGTGCAGTGATAGGGGAATAAGAAATAGACAAGAGGGCGATTCTGGTTCCCTTCCTCATTTCGGACTTTCAGCAAACCTGAGCCTGGAAGTGGGAACAATATTTGACATCAATTCAAGCTCTGGCCTTTGATTAATATGTTGGACTAGATTCTGATTTCAGAATTAAGAGCTCATTTCAGAGTTCAAGGGGCAACAGGAGTGTGATTTAGTCATAAGCCAGGAAAAAATGCTTGCTGAAGTTTTCATTTAGGGGCAATAAAATGTAAATAAATTTAAAGGGACAGAGACAAAATGAAAGAGATAAGTTCTGCTTATAACTCAAATTCTGCTTGTTCAGCATACTGATTACACCATAATAGCCTCTCTTTTCAAAGGCAGGGCTGCTGTGCTGCAGAATTCCTGAAAGTGGAACCTCCTGCAATTTACAGGGCACAACCTGTGTATCATGGGTAATAGCCCAGTTCAAAGTGGAGTCCACCCAGGCTGTGGCTGGGGATCAGGCCAATCAGGCCTAAAATTTCTTTAAATGATGAGAAAATTTGACATGCTACTAAGTTTAAGTTCAGTCTCAAAGCAATCCTAATTCCCTACCATGAGCTCCTTATTCTGTGAGAGGGTATAGGGTCAAACTCGCCACAACTTGAAAATCATTCTCTTTAGTGAAATAGATCACCTGTTCAGAGGCCTCAGGAATTAGAATGACTACTAAAATCAACAACGCCATCACCCTGATCAATAATGCTATCAGTGCCTCATTGATTGCTGCTAAGCGAGTGTCAGAGACCAGGAAAATGAAATGTACCCTACACACATCTAAATCTCATGCCCTTTGGTGCTACAACTCTATATTCCCAGTGGACATTGCTTAAGCGAAACTGGATACAAAGTGTTAGGACTGCAAAGGACTGAGCAAATTAGCTGTGAACACTCTCTAATATTCATCTTCAGACTAGCAATTGTGAAAAAAATATATTTTTGTTTTTTTAAAATATCATATAGTAAACATATAGTAAAGCAAAGTCATGGTCATATCATTTCCAAAGATTCTTTTAAGGACAACATAAAACCATGAAAATATAATAAATAGATGATATAGTGCCAACCAAGGTAACACAAATGTGCCTTAGAAATAAAGATTTCTAACTCTTCATGTAACTTGAGATTTTTATGGCAATGTTTTCTTAATTGACTGCTCAACTCTGTTTTGACCTTGCAAATTGAATCAGATTTTCCTGTTGAGTGCAGACCGAGCTCTACCTTGTTCACATGTCATGCCTGAATGATCTTATCGAAATGATAATAGTCTCTAGATGACGACCCAGTGGTTGTGGCTCAGATGGCAGTTTTATGATTTAATATCCCAATCACACAAAGAAGAATCAAATGAGACATGATACACAGAATGCAAACCAAAGACTGACAGCTCTGCCCCCAGAGCATCACGCTCAGCCAACCACCTTCTATATCCATTTCCTCATGTGGCCAGTGAAGTTGGGAGTGGCTTGCTGTTGATGACTTTATCCCACTGCAGGACCTTTGCATGTGCCTTTGCACCTCTTCCTAGACTGGCTTTCCTGCATTCTTTGTGCATGACAACAACTTTTTCACCCTTTAAACCTCAGTTTAAATGCCATCTTAGAAATGCCATCTCTGGTCACCCTATATAAAGGAGGTTCTTCTATCACTTTCTAAGTCAATTGGTTATTTTTTCCCTTCATACCTGTCATGCTGGTTTGAAACTGTTGTGTACCCCAGAAAAGCCACATTCTTTTAATTGTGCTCCAACCTTGTGGGAGCAGTCATATTCTTTTGATCCTGACCCAATATTTTAGGGAGGAACCTCTTGATTAGGTTGTTTTCATAGAAATGTGACACACTAAATTTGGATGTGACCTTTTGAAAGAGCTGAGTTCTGATTATAACTCAAATTGTGCTTGTTCAACATACTGATTACACCATAATCTCTCTCTTCAAAGAGTGTGTGATCACACCCAATCAGAGTGTATCTTGATTAGTTTACTGGAGTCCTTTAAAAGGGGAAACATTTTAGAAAAACCTCATGCACAGACATTTGGAGATCAAGAGAGGAATACCTGGATGCTAAGCAAGGACTCACAGAAATAGCCAGAACCTGAAAAGAAGAAACCTCTGGCCTCGGGAGATGGCAAGCTAAGAGATGAGACCCAGAGTTTTATCCCAGAGCAACTGAGAACCCATAGACACTTAGAGAGGAAGCCACGGAATTTCACAAGCTGGAGGCAAAAGAACCAGTAACGAGGACCAGCAGACACCAGCCACATGCCTTCCCATGAGACAAACATCAGCCTTTCTTTGGAGTCAACTCATCTTTTTCTGGATGCCTTAGTTTGGACATCTTTAAGGTCATACAGCATAAATGTGTAATGTAATAAGTCCCCTTTATGAAAGCCAGTCCTTTTCTGGTATTTTGCATTCTGGCAGCATTAGCAAACCAAAGCACCTGTCTTAGTTTCCTAGGGCTGCTGTAACAAAGAACCACAAATTGGAAGACTTTAAAATGCATAAATGGATTGTCTCACAGCTCCGGAAGGTATAAGTCAGAAATCAAGATATCAGCAGGGCCATACTCCCTCTGAAACCTGCAGGAGAGAATCCTTTCTTCTCTCTTCTTACATCTGATGGTTGGCCGGCACTCTTCAGCCTTCCTTGGCTTGCAGCTGCAGCACTTCAAGTAGTCACATGATATTTTCCCTTGTGTCTCTCTATAGCTGTGTCCAAATTTCCCTTTCTTATAAGAACACCAGTCATACTGGATTACTGGATTAGGGCCCACTATACTCCAGTTTGGCCTCATTTTAACTAACCACATCTTTAGAGAGCACATCTCCAAATAAGATCACATTCAAAGGACTGGGGGTTAGAACTTGAACATATCTTTTTGGAGGACACAATTCAACCCATGATTATAACACTTACATTTGGAAATGATTGCATTCACTGAGCTCTTTACACACCCACGCCCCACTCTGATGTATGCTTGATGAAGGCAGGGACTCATCCCTTTTGTTGACAATTGTGCCCTCAGAGTCAACCTCAACTTCTCACTTATAGTTAAAGTCTAATTAACACTTGTTCAATAAATGAATAACATCATTTAGTGTCCAAATGAGAAGAATTTATGCTTATTCAGCCAGACACTTAAGAAGCATTATCATGCAGCAATTAAGAATATATACAGACTCCATGCTGTTGTTTGCTGGCCACCAGCTGGATAGCCTAGGGCACCTGAAAATCTTTTAGCCTTAGCTTCCTCAACTCTAAAATAGTTTCCAATCCATTGCATTGTTGGGAGAATACATGAGCAAATGCTTGTACAACACTTATCTAGGTCTGGCACATAGTGGTATCTACTCTTCTCAAGATCTCCAGGGAAAGAGGTTCCAAAACCATTCTAGTTAAAATAGCAGTAGGTATGTTTCCATTGTTTGGAATGCCCGGCTCCCACCCTTACCCTTTTATTGCATCTATTCTTCTTGTCCTTCAAACCTTAGCTCAAATATCCCTTCCTCCAAGATGCTTTTCCTCTAGCTCCCAGGTGTGCCAATGCCCCTGATGAGTGCTCCACTGCACTTATGGTGACCACACTCATTTGAGACCAGTGATTTTCAAAGTGATCTGCCTTGGCCATGTACACCAAACCACACCTCTGGGTGAGAAGAAAATACTACAACTTCTATTTTGGAAAGATATATGTAAATATATAGAGAGAGAGAAAGAAAGAAACTAAGCATGGTATTTAACATATTGTTTACATTATTAGAATCTGTTTGTCAGAAAGTAATGTGTCTTGTTGTGCTGCCCAAGGTGTTCTGAGAGAAAAATGTAATTCCATGATGCTGAGAGAATGCTAGTGGCACTCTCGCTAACTGACTCTCCTTATAGTTCATGAAGTCTGGGGAGTGGAGTTGGGCACTATATTTTCTGGGCTAACTAAAGTAATTCTCATAAAATGGACAAGTTGCTTGAAAAGATTTTATGAGAAAAACCACAGGTTAAAGAAAATGCTAAAAATGGAAGCAGATAAATAGTAAGAAAATGGCAAAAAAAAACCCATAAAATTTTCAAGAAACTTATTTGAGATATGGATTTACACTCCCTATAATTAACAAAGAACCTTCATAAATGAATTTTGTGCCTTGAGTGATGATAATGTATATAATTTATTAATGATTGTGTGCATGTATATATATGCATATAAATATATGCATATATATACACACACATATGTGTATATATTCCTAATAAAAATATTTAACTGGCAGAGAAATGTGATCAAATATATATGGAGACCACTGATCCAGTGATTTCTATCTCTGCCTCATCCATATTGCCACACTGTAAGTCTCCTTAGTGCAGCGTGGGTTCCAATAATGCTACATGTCTGTGCAAGGCCAGATTTCTTTAATATACTTGAACCAAAACAACACAACACCACAGATTGAATGCAGAAGCAGATAAAACAATTCATCTATCTTCTAGTAAGAAATTTGCATTCATACAAAAATAATAATGCCATTCTTTTCACTATTTTTTATTAAAAATATAGTTTTCTAATTTATTGCCATTATAGTTTGTGATCGTTGCTTTAAATGAATGAATAAATAAATATTTACATAAATAAGTAAAGGCTCTTTGGGGTCCCCAATATTTTTCAAGAGTATAAGGAACTCCTGAGACCAAAAGTTTTGATTTTGAGAATTGCTGCCTAGTTCAGGGACCCTGTTGGATTTATCTAACTTCAGCACTTAGCACAAAACCTGGCTTACCATAGGCTCCTGTTAAAGTGTATTAGTGAATAATAATTGAATGATGGAAATTTTATCTAATCTGTTACTTATGAATTGTTCACCTTCCAAGGGTAGAGCTAGTCTCTCTGCTACATTCCCAATAGTACTTGGTGCAATTCCATTTCTTGAAGACAGAGTCTCAACATTCTCAATGTTCAGCTCAGATTAGCTTGTGCCGTAAGTAGGGGCTTCCAAAATATTTATCATCTAGATGCTAAAGGGAATTACATCCACAGAGACTGAACTCCAGCTCCAGTTTTATTTCTGCAGATCAAGTCACCATTTGTGGAGAGACCCAGCCAACATCTTACCTTTAGTTCATTTTTTACTTTAATGCTTTTAAAGGGACAGAAACTTTCAGTGCTGGTCACCAAGGGAAAAGCAAGGTGATTTCTAAAAATTTGGTTGAGCATCTGCAACAAAATTGGCTGACAGTTTGACCCAGTCCAGATCTACTGAATTGGGGTGGAGCCATGGAATATACACTGAGATATACTTCTTAGGGTAGGGTCATCAGATAAAATACAGGACTGCCCAATTAATTTTGAATTTCAGATAAACCACCCAGAAAATTGCATGTGGTTTATCTGAGATTCAGATTTAACTGAATCATAATATTTGTTCAGTAAATCTAGCAACTCTAATCCATGGAGAATCTTTTGTGTAATAAAGTCTAAGAATCAATGGACTTTGAATTTCTTGTGGGAATTTCATGAGTGGTTTAGATGCAAAATTAATTAACAATAAAATTTACTAATTTGGAGCAGTGCTCCACAATTTAGAAAAACATTGGAATTAACAATTCCTGGGTCCTGCACCCCACCCCCAGGTTTGATTTAATTGATGCGTGGTGCACCTTGGCCATCAGCACTTTTAAGCTCTGCTCAGGTGATTCTAATGTGCAACCAATGTTGAGAACCAGGATTGAAAGAGAGGTGGAGAGAGCATTGAAAGCTCAATTATGAACAGATGGCATTAAGACTGGACTATAAGATGAAATAGCCTCAATAATAGCTCAGAAATTGCTAAGTTCTCCAATAAAACCCTGTGTTCAAGGTCAGTGGTCCTTATTTACTTACTTATTTTTATTTCTGCTGCTGATGTGGGTGGGTCCCATAGAACGGAAAGGGGTTGATGCTGAATATTAGGATCTCCTACAGACATTTTCCAGGTACTTATACCTAGTCTAGGTAGCCCATCCCTTATTCAAGGAATTCTGCCCTCATCCCCTAACTAGAAAGTTAGAGGACTTCTATTCCAACTAACAGCTGATACATGCTGAAATAGACAGGGAGAGAAGCCAAGAAGGGAGAAAAAGAAAATAAGCAGAACATACACATAATAGTGGAAATGGCCAGAAAATTCATGAATATATAGACTTCTTATTTTGTCGACATTTGCTCAAATATGATGGAAGAACTTTATTTTGTATCAAGAAATGTCATGTGATAAATAATCAGAAAGAAATAAAATAAGTTCTCTTTTCTAATAAAACTGTGGTCAAGTCAATGGCAGGATATATCAGATATACCTCCCAGATCTTTAGTAAACCACAGCTGAAATAAGTCTAATTGCTACATCTACACCATTTACCTGGGGACAGGTTCTAAGAAGGTGTAAAGACTTAGAAAAATTAAAAATTCCCTTTAGAGCTACCCTGGCATCTTTTAAACCATCTTTCAAGTATGGGCTCTTTTAAGCGAATTCCTTTGAGTTAAAAAAAAAAGTCTGCCCCTCTTTTGCAAGGAGGTGTAATTTTCTAATTAATTTGCTTCACTGTATTTGCTTTATATCATGCCAAGGCCTCAGGTGTAAAGGCTGGGCTGATAATGCAGGTCTGGACCTAGCAGAGCCTAGAAATATTTTGGAGGGTAGAAACAGACTTTTCCTGGGCTCCAAGGCTGCCAGAAGGCAGACAAATCACAAGATTAACTCAAGTAAGGGCCTACAAGGTCATAGGAGATCACCATCCCCATTGAGATGGGCTCCCACTCTGTTTCAGATAATTGTTCTTGCCATGACAGTAATGTTCTTTAAAATACTTTAGCAGAAACCAGTGATTGTCCACTCTGGTTTTTAGAATCACCCGAGGACCTTTTAAAATATATTGATATCTGGTCCATACTTTGGCCCATTAAATCAGAATCTCTGAGGGTTGGTGATTGGGAATTGGAAATTTATAAAGCTCTCCAGGTGATTCTAATGTGCAGCCAGGGTAAAGAACTGTAATATGTTATGAGGGGAAGGTAAAACTGCAAACCAGGTACAGCAGGCATTATGATGAGTAAGCAATTCACACTTCAGGGATGGTCAATCAGTAGAATATCAGAAAAGCCACACTCCAGAAGTGTCTACTATAAGTGCTTCTATCAGCTACTTCTTTGATTAAAACTAGTAGTTTAGTTAATAACATATTGGATGTCAGGGATTTTTTTTTCTTAATCAGTAGTTTGTGAATTAGTGTAATGAATTTCAGAAATGGGCTCCTATTGGTGGAATTGAAAGAATATTATAGAGATTGTTGTGAGTTGAGTTATGTCAATCCAAAAGATATGTTCAAGTCCTAGCCTCAAGTACCTGACCTTATTTGGAAATTGAGTCTTTGTGAATGTGGTCAAGTAAAAAGATGAGGTCATATTGGATTAGGATAGGCCCTAAATCCTGACTGGTGTCCTTGTAAGAAAAGGTGAATTTGGAGACACAGACACAGAAGAGATAAAGGGAGAATACCATGTGACAACAGAGACAGAGATCAGAGTGGTGTGTCTACAAGCCAACCATTGCCAGCAACCACCAGAAGCTATAAGGGGCAAGGAAGGACTCCTCCCTAGAGACTAGAGGGGTCAAGACCCTCCTGAAACTTTGATTTTGGACTTTTGACTTCCAGAATTAGGAGAGAGTGGATTTTTGTTATTTTCTTGTTTTATGTTAAGTCTACATGTTTATGGTAATTTGTTGCAGGAGCGCTAGGAAATAATACAGAAATACTCCCCAAACTTTATGAACAGTGTATAAGAATTTAGTGACACCTGTGGCCTGTTATCTGTAAGGATGATTCCCAAAGCTTGATCCCTGATTCCAGCCATTGGGTCAGAAAATTGCAGGTTAACTCATGCTGTCTCTGGAATCCGCTTGCCTCTTTCTGGAGTGAATCTTTGACCATTTGGTCAGAGAATCTAAAAGGGCCATGAGCTAGGGCTTCATGAGTACAAACAGTTTGCTAGAAATTGTTTACTTAGTAAATGCTATATTTGTGGCAGAATGATCTGAGATTTATATGAATTTGGGAAGAGTAGCTAACTCTTACCTTCCTCAAAGTTTTAGTGACTACTGATTACCTATTGAAAGCATCTGTGTTAGTTAGATTCAGTTGTCAACTTGGCCAGGTGAGCATACCTATTTCTGTTGCTGCAGACACAAACCAATGGTACGTGAATCTCATCTATTGCTAATTACATCTGCAGTCGGCTAGGAGGAGTGTCTGCTGCAATGAGTGACGTTTGACTTAATTGGCTGGTGCTTAAATGAGAGAACGCAATGTAGCACAGCCTAGCAGCTCGGCATTCCTCATCTCAGCACTTGCAGCTCAACCCAGGCCTTTGGAAATGCAGAAAGAAGTCACCCTGGGGAAAGTTGTCAGAACCCAGGGGCCTGGAGAAAAGACCAGCAGAGACCATCTTGTGCCTTCCACGTAAGAAAGAACCTCAGTGGAAAGTTAGCTACCTTTCCTCTGAAGAACCAACAAAATAAATCCCCTTTTATTAAAAGCCAGTTCGTCTCTGGTGTGTTGCATTCCGGCAGCTAGCAAACTAGAACAGCATCTAAGCATTGTACTTGACTAGATTGACTTCAGTTGGTTTTATAACAGTCAAGAGACAATATGACCCAATATTATCAAATTCTCAAATTTATGTTTTAAGACAGAATAAATGTATTTTTTACATAAAAAAATTAAATGTTGCAATTAAATACAAATTTATAAGGAAACCAAAAAACTTGAGTAGAACCAACAATTTTGCCTTTAGCCAGATTGGACTGCAGGGGTCAGTTTGTGGTCTCTGGTCTCAGCCATGGGAAAGACCATCTAGTGAGCCTTGGCCTTCAGGAGCCAGTCAGTGGTCTGAGCACTTGGGGATCAGTCCAGGCAGAAGAGGCAAACACATCTTGGAGGAGGGTTGCAGGAATTCAGAAGGTAAGAGAACAAGTCAGGGATGCTGGTGGACAGAATTGTTGGCAAGAGCCTGTTCCTCAGCAGCTTTTCATGTCCTCCAGGCATTGGGAAGTTCTTAAAGGTGGAGCCAGAAAGAAGCTTGTAAATGCCACCATGACCCTGCATGGAACAAGCACAGAGGAGCAGGGATCACAGACAGGTATGTTTATTTATTTATTTAATGTATCAATCTATTGAGCATCTGCCATTCACTTGGGCTGAGGCACTGGAACAAAGGAGATAGTTGGGGATTCCCATGTTTCTATCCGAAATAAGGTACTTGACAGACTCCTGAGGAAAAGTTGAGAGAGGTTCTCAAATCTCTGTGATCTGCTAGCAGAATATATTAGAGGCAGCCAGATCCCAGCTTGGCTTGAGAGGTTCCTGGGAACCCTGGGAACCTGGTAGTTGGAGAACTCCTGGCAACCATATGGAGATGCTACTTTCTATTTAACTTCAGCTAAAGATGTACTTTATACAAGGTTCATACACAGTTGAAAGTGGAGAGCCCTGTCCTCAAGAGGCATAGGACTTAGTGGAGGAGATAAACCAGTACCAAGCATGCTTCCAGGATAACAGAGAATGCAAGGGAGGTGGGAAATGCTGAGTGTAGACATGGCCAGTCTGAGCTGCTGGGTAAAAGAGAACAACCTTCTGATTGATCTCATTTTGATGTTGAGGAATATTCTGTTTTTGACTCATGCAAATAGGGACAAATCCACCAATTTTGGAGTCAAAAGAACAGGCCTGTTTAGCCTAGGGAGGCAAATTATTGTTTTGGTTTTTTTTAATGTTTTTTTTTAATTGAGAAAGTAACACATCAAAAAGATAAACTGTCCAACCAGTACTAAAGGGAGTACAATAGAACTTTACTTTGCCTTCTATCCTAGATCCTTAGTCTTGGGAAGGAGAACTTTAAATCATCTCCCTTTATGATCTGGGACAAAAAACTCCACGGTGGTCTGAGGCTCTAGAGTTTGGACCTGAGGTGGTGGTGTCACAAGTTGACTACACTGGAGTGGTGCAAGCAGTCTGTGCATTTTTTTTCTTATTCCTAATCCACATCACCTCTGTCATAGGAGAAGGAAGAGATTTCATAGAATCCAGAATCTAAAGGGATTACCTCTATCAAGCCTCATTTTACAAATAGAAAAATCGAAGTCCAGATAGTTGAGCATGTCACACAAGATCACACTGCAGAGCATTGGCTAGAGTCTATCCACACTCATTTCACTGCTTATTCCCAAATATCACAAAGCAGCATTTGACAGGGACTTTGGGGCAGCTACAAGAAACAGGTAGGTCATGCGATGTTGTGCTTATTTTGCTCCCTTATTGGGGAGAGGTAGATAATCCATAGTATATATGGGAAACTACTAAAAATAAAGGTTAAGCTTTTTTTTTTGACAAATAAATGATTGATTAAGAATATAAGGAGCATTAAGTATGCAACACTTAGCCTAGACCAGTCTTCAAAAATAATACTTTGCTCAGGTGCTCCACTAGCTGATGCTGCTCTTTGTAACTTAAAAAGAGAAATGCCCATGGTAAAAGGAGATCCTGAGCATATGTGTCATGCTATAGAAATGGAGCAATAAAGCCACTCCACCATCCATTCTGGTGATTGCCACACTTCAAGGTATCTTCTGGTATGTTAAGCAGTGTCATAAAATCACGAATACAACATCTGTATTGAAAATAAATGTCATCTAACACCTCTGTGAGCCTAGCTAGAGAATAACAATGAACAAAATCCATTGATACTATCCTAAGGTGATTAAAATCTTTCATCTGTATGTGTAATTAGTACAATAGTTATGGCAATTGGTTAATGTTTCTTGAGCCTCACTTTTCTTTGTTTTCTTGCCTTCATCCTAACAAGTGCCAAGCAATTGTGTTGTTTCTAAGCAGCTGCTCTGCATTGACTGAATTTACTAGTCAGCTTTTGAGGCCTGGAGACTGTGATGAACTGCCTCTCAGCTACCTTTCTAGGTGTGGTTCTTCCATATTCATATAGACCCTGCTTTCACATCCTTAAACTGTCCATGTGCAAACTCAAAAATGCTCTATCTGGACAGGGTAGCATTGAACTGTGAGGGCTCTGAGGACACGCTGCTTGGATTGGAATCCCAGCTCTGCCAGTTACTTTCTTGGAAATCTTGAGAGGGTGGCCTGACCTTTCTGGACCCAAGTTTTCAGATCCTATGAAAGGAAATGCTATCATAGCACCCACCTTGAAAAGTTAGTGTGAGAATTAAATGAGCTAATTGATAAAAATGCTTAGAAGGCATTTCTAAGCCTGTAGAAAGTCCCCAGAGACTGTTTTCTATGATTCTTGATGATTTCATGGCTTTGTCATTCCTCTGCCTGGAAAACCCTTATCTCCATCCTTCTTCTTTCTGTCTGTCTCCTTATTGTAGTTCAAATATAACCTCCTTTCTGTGACAACTCCCTGACTTGCCCAGGAAGAACTGACTTTCTTCTCTTGCATTCCAAAGCTACTGCCGCACAACCAATCACCGTTGCATTGCAACTAAGTTATCTATCTCTCCAACTGGCTGTGAGCTTCTCAAGGACATAATCCTTGTGTGCTTTTCATTTTTGTCTCCACCCAAGCTTTTCCCATGGAAGGTTCTCAATCCTTATTTGTTGAATAAAGAGATGAATGAATAAACTAATTAACCAACCAATCGGATATTGTCTACAATAAGTAAATTATCAGAATTCTTGTGATACTTAGAAAAGGTAGGATAAAGCTTAGTACGTTTATTACATTGCCTGTGGAATGGTGAATCCAGTCCCTTCAGTGAATTGCCACATGAAAAAGTTTTCTCTGTTCTGACTCAGTTCACTTTCCAAGTCTGTGTCAGACCTAAAGCAAAGTCTACACAGTGCCAGTTAGAGTGGATACTATTGTTATAGCTGGGAGATCCAAATAATGTAGAACCCGATGTATATTTTTACAGAGTATGAATTCTCCATTTAAACTTTTTATGACCCCCCTAATTTACTAGAAGTGATTCCAAATCTGTGCTGCTTTTTTACCATGTCAACATTGTGAGAAAGCCCCATTCATAGGAGGCCTCCACAAAGATACTTATTAGAAGTTCATATGCTATTACAGCCGAAAGTACACTGAGTTGGCCAAGGTCTATAGGATTTGACCCAAAACAATCCTGGAGGGCAACACAACCAGAAGAAAACCCCTTTACCCATGAGCTGAATTAGAAGTCATGTTTTCTGTAAAAATCATGTCACCCTTGAATGACTTCTCTTCATCAAGAAGTAACATCAGCTCCAGGCATACCAAATGTTTTCTTCTTTTTTTCTCAGAGTTTTCTTTTTTCCCATTTTCCCTAATGTTCTAGTATTTTTTAAAATTAAACATACCAACATACAAACACAGTCTTACCATATGATCATTCCATTCTACGTATATAATCAGTAACTCACAATATCATCACATAGTTGCATAGTCATCATCATGATCATTTCTTAGAACATTTGCATCAATTCAGAAAAAGAAATAAAAAGAAAACAGAAAAAAAATCATACATACTATATACCCTTATCCCTCCCTTTCATTGATAACTAGCATTTCAATCTGCTAAATTTATTTTAACATTTGTTCCCCCTATTATTTATTTTTAATCCATCTGTTTTACTCCTCTGTTGATAAGGTAGATAAAAAGAGCATCAGACACAAGGTTTTCACAATCACACAGTCACGTTGCAAAAGCTATATCATTATACAATCATCTTCAAGAAGCATGGCTACTGGAACACAACTCTACATTTTCAGGCAGTTCTTTCCACCTCTCCATTATACCTTAACTAAAAAGGTGAAATCTATATCTAGTATTTTAGGTGATATCTAGTATTTTAATGATGGGACATACCTCTCTTTTTCTTTATCTTACTGCTTATTCTACAAAAGCAAAAATTGCCAGTTTAGCGCACTCTTTCTGCAAAACTATCATGTAGTATTTGTTTCTTTTTTTTAAATTTTATTAATTAAAAAAAATTACAAGAAACAAACATTCCCAACACATACACTCAGCAATTCACAATATCATCACATAGTGCATATTCATCATCATGATCATTTCCCAGAACATTAGCATCAATTCAGAAAAAGAAAAAGACAACAGAAAAATATAACAAGCAGAAAAAAAAAATTTTACAGGCCATACCCCTTACTGATCCCTTTCATTGATCACTAGCATTTCAAACTAAATCTATTTTAACATTTGTTCCCCCTATTATTTATTTTTATTCTGTATGACAAGGTAGATAAAAGGAGCATCAGACACAAGGTTTTCACAATCACACAGTCACATTGTGGAAGCTGTATCATTATACAATCATCATCAAGAAACATGGCTACTGGAACACAGCTCTACATTTTCAGGCAGTTCCCTCCAGCCTCTCCATTACATCTTGGATAACAAGGTGATATCTATTTAATGCATAAGAATAACCTCCAGGATAACCTCTTGACTTTTTTTGGAATCTCTCAGCCATTGACACTTTGTCTCATTTCACTCTTCCCCCTTTTGGTCGAGAAGGTTTTCTCAATCCCTCAATGCTGGATCTCAGCTCATTCTAGAATTTTTCTCAATCCCTTGATGCTGAATCTCAGCTCATTCTGGGATTTCTGTCCCATGCTGCCAGGAAGATCCACACCCCTGGGAGTCATGTCCCATGTAGACAGGGGGGAGGGTGATGAGTCTGTTTGCTGTGTTGGCTGGAGAGAGAGGCCACATCTGAGCAACAAAAGAGGTTCTCTTGGGGGTGACTCTTAGGCTTAATTTTAAGTAGGCTTGACCTATCCTTTGTGGGGTTAAGTTTCATATGAACAAACCCCAAGACTGGGGGCTCAGCCTATAGC
Source organism: Tamandua tetradactyla (assembly GCF_023851605.1). Lineage (NCBI taxonomy): Eukaryota > Metazoa > Chordata > Mammalia > Pilosa > Myrmecophagidae > Tamandua > Tamandua tetradactyla. The sequence goes on along the minus strand of NC_135329.1, from coordinate 120,364,456 downwards.
TTTGGTTGTCCACACTGCTTGTGAGAATATCAAGAATTCAACTTGGGGAGGTTGAGATTTCCCCCATTCTCACCATTCCCTGAAGGGGACTTTGCAAATACTTTTCCACCCACTGATCAAATCACTCTGGGATTCATTAGGGCATCACCTGGACAAACCAACAAAATCTCATGTCCTATACCAAGTTCCATGTACTTAAGGTGTTCAATCAACTATCTACATAAGTTATATTATATTAGGAGATGCACTAGTCAAAGTATAGATTTGTACCAAATAAACATTTTTTGCTTTAGTCTCACACATTAGTTGAAATTTTAAAATATAAAGTGCCATCTATTTTCAGCACACTTTAGTCACTATCATTATACACTCTAGGCATTCCTAGATTACACCATCTCAATCTTTATCGTCTGTCTTTCTTTGTGATTTCATTTATGCCCCAGCCCTCCTCCCTCTATCATTCTCATATGCAGTTTCATTCAGTGTTTTAACATAATTGTATTACAGTTAGGTAATATTGTGCTGTCCATTTCTGAGTTTTTATATTCAGTCCTGTTGCACAATCTGTACCCCTTCAACTCCAATTACCCAATATCTTACCCTATTTCTATCTCCTGATGGTGTCTGTTACCAACAAAATATTCCAAGTTTATTCACTAATGTCAGTTCATATCACTGAGACCATACAGTATTTGTCTTTTGTTTCTGGCTAATCACACTCAGCATAATGTCCTTAAGGTCCATTCATGTTGTTACGTACTTCATAACTTTATTCTGTCTTACAGCTGCATAATATCCATCTTATGTAAATGTCACAGTTTGTTTAACCAACCATCTGTTGATGGACATTTTGGCTGTTTCCATCTCTTGGTAATTGTTAAAATGCTGCTATAAACATTGGTGTGTCAATGTCCATTTGTGTCCTTGGCCTCGTGTCCTTTGAGTAGAGACAGTATATAGATGGGTCCTGTTTTTTAATCCATTCTGCCAGACTATGTCTTTTGATTGGAGAGTTTAATCCTTTAACATTCAGTGTTATTACTGCATGGGTAGTACTTTCTTCTACTATTTTGCCTTCTGGATTTTATATGTCATATCTAATTTTCCTTCTTTTAACCTTTACTCATAGTCTTCCATTCTACACTCTTCTCCACACCTCTCTCTTCTGTCTTCGTATCTGTCTCTAGTGTTCCCTTTAGTATTTCTTGCAGAGCTGGTCTCTTGGTCACAAATTCGCTCAGTGATTTTTTGTCTGAAAATGTTTTAATTTCTCCCTCATTTTTGAAGGAAAATTTTGCTAGATATAGAATTCTTGGTTGGAAGTTTTTCTCTTTTAATAATTTAAATGTATTATCCCACTGTCTTCTCGCAACCATGGTTTCTGCTGAGAGATCTGAGCATAGTCTTATTGGGCTTCCCTTGTATGTGATGGATTGCTTTTCTCTTGCTGCTTTCAAGATCCTCTCTTTCTCTTTGACCTCTGACATTCCGCTTATTAAATGTCTTGGAGTATGTCTATTTGGATCTCCTCTCTTTGGGGTACACTGCACTTCTTAGGTCTGTAATTTTAAGTCTTTCATAAGAGTTGGGAAATCTTCAGTGATAATTTCTTTCATTAGTTTTTCTCCTCCTTTTTCCTTCTCTTCTCCTTCTGGGACACCCACAACCTGTATATTTGTGCGCTTCATAGTGTCTTTCAATTCCCTGAGTCCCTGCTCATATTTTTCCATTTTTTTCCCTATAGTTTCTGTTTCTTGTCAGATTTTAGATGTTCCGTCCTCCAGTTCAGAAATCCTATGTTCTGTCTCTCGAAATCTACCATTGTAGGTTTCCATTGTTTTGTTCATCTCTTCTACTGTGTCTTTCGTTCCCATAAGTTCTGTGATTTGTTTTTTCAGACTTTCAGTTTCTTTTTTTTTTTCATTCCTTGCCTTCTTTATATCCTCCCTCAGTTCATTGATTTGGTTTTTGATGAGGTTTTCCATGTCTGTTCGTACATTCTTAATTAATTGTTTCAGCTCCTGTATGTCATTTGAATTGTTGGTTTGTTCCTTTGACTGGGCCATATTTTCAATTTTCCTAGTGGGATTTATTATTTTTTGCTGGTGTCTAGGCATTTAATTACCTTAATTAGTTTATTCTGGAGATTGCTTTCACTTCTTTTATCTAGGGTTTTCTTGCTGGATGAATTTGTTGTCTATCTGTTCTTTGACATTCCATTCAGCTTTATCTGGACCTTTAGCTTAAGTTTTGTTTAACAGAGGAGAATTTTTCAGTTCTTGTTTTCTTGTTTCTGCCCTGCTTGTGTGGTGCCTTCCCCACCCCAAACACTTAGGAGGGTCTACTTAGATATTATATATTCCAGCCAGATTTTCCAAGACCAAACTGGCCTCCTATCAGGAGGAAAGAGTCACCTGTGTCGGTTTTCCCTGAGGGTGAGACCCACCAGGTTGAAAGACTTTCCTGTGAAGTCTCTGGACTCTGTTTTTCTTATCCTGCCCAGTATGTGGTGCTTGTCTGCCTGCAGGTCCCACCAGTGTAAGATGATGCGGTACCTTTAACTTTGGCAGACTCTCCCTGCTGGGGGCATGGTGAAGACAGAGGAGAGGTTGTAGGCTGGTTTTAATGGCTTCAAATTACCAAGCCCTGGTGTCTGAATTCCTTGATGGAGGGGTTCCACCTGGGTGAGGCTTCACCCCTCCCCTGGGGAAAGCACAAGCTCCAGATAAGCCCCCAAAAGAGCTCACTTCTGCCTATGCCTGGGGCAGTTGTAGCCTGAAAAGTCCTGCTGCTGTATCCAGAGCAGTCAAGCCTTTGTAGATAAACAGCCGCAAAAACCTGTTTCCTTCTTTTTTTCCCCCTTTTTCTGTCAGTCCTGCCCCCTTGGCCCTGGGGCAAAAATGAGCAACCTCCGCTTTGATCAGGTTCACCTAAGCTGGGGGCCTATTTTTAGTAGTCAGAATTTGTTAATTAGTTCCACAATTGGCATTTGATTGTGCCCAGTCCCTGCTGTTAGTAAAGTCCTTTCCTTTCCACTCTGGGAAGCAGCCTGTGGGGGAGGGGCGCTGGCCGCCTCTGCTTTGGGAACTCACGGTTCTGGTGGGTGCTCGCAGCTGGTCCAGCTGGTCTAGACTGGGGTACACTGTGTGTCTGATCACTATCATGGCTCCGGGAACTGTTCTGTACCGTTTCTGATTATTTAGTAGTTGTTCTGGAGGATGAACTAAAATGCGCACGTTGTTAAGCCGCCATCTTGACCCAGAAGCCAGTATTTCTTTCTTAATAGCATGATAAAAAGTGGTAGGGGCGGGCCGCGGTGGCTCAGCGGGCAAGAGTGCTTGCCTGCCGTGCCGGAGGACCCCGGTTCGATTCCCGGCCCCAGCCCATGTAAAAAACAAACAAACAAACAAAATATAATAAAACAAGAAAATGTTTAAAAATGTTTCCCTTTCTTCCTTCCTTCCTTCCTTCCTTCCTTCCTTCTCTGTCTTTCCTTCCCTTCCTCCCTCTCTCTTAAAAAAAAAAAAAAAAAAAAAAAAAAGTGGTAGGGAACATTGGAGATTATTTGCCAGGTGAGATAAATCTGTGTGTCCTCCACCTGCTCCCTTCCCTGAGTAAAGATGTTTTTAAGGAAGCAGATCTGATAGTACAAATTCAATTTTAACTTTATTGGCTCATTTTGGTGACTTGGAAATCTTTTACAGTAAGAATAAGAAGGTGATACAACTTGAGCTATTGTATTAGAACCACATAACATTTTAATGATATATAATAGTATAATTTACATATATAATATATTAAACTATTATAACTATTAATTCCAATCCATAAAACTTTCTAAAAATTGTTCTAATTTTATTAAGCATGCTATCATCATTCATACTAAATAGTTACATAGTTCCAACACTGAGATTCATTTCATGAAAACAAACTAATTCTTTTGAAGGTAATGAATCATGAACTCATTAAATAATAAATCACTTACAATTAACATTTCTGTCATTAATTACAATTTTAATATAGCTTCTACTAGAATCCATAATGGAGGGTGAATGTTTTAAAATAAAATTTGGACCCTTATTCTAGACTAATGATGAGTTAGTTATGGAGTTTGTTTGTTAAATTCTCCCTTTCCTAGTCAATATAGTGAAGGAAATGAGGACTGGCCTAGACTTAGGGCCTGTGTCTGAGATTCCAATACTGATTTGGTAGTTTCAAATTTCTGGTAATGATTACATTGAAGGAGCCAGGAAGAACTAAGGAAATAATATAGTATACAACTCTCATATTTCATGAAGTACTTGAGAGGGTATTAATCTTTTTACTTTATTCTTTATAACTATTAATATATTCAATTTTTAACCCGGTGTGTCAACCTGTTTACATATAACCAGGCCCACAAATGGCTGTAATGGTTGAAGGGTTTATTTAAAAACAATTGCAGAATTAGGTGAGAGCCAAGCAATTTCTGAAATGCCATTTTTTGTTGGCTGCCAAATGAGCCTTATGCCTTTTTTCAAGTTGAAGTTGCTGCCTCCCCCCTGCCACAGGGTCATACCCAAATCACTCCATCTATACCATCTTCTCCCTGTCTTGGGCCCTGAAAGTCAGACATACTTTTCCTTGAGTAGGAGAGATTTTGTACTTCCAATCCAGTTTTCCTCAAAGGCTGGACTCATGAGGCTATTCTTATGAGTCCAAATGATTTTCCATAAAACAACTTATACTCAATCAGGCAATAATTGAGACCCTCAAATTAAATCAACTTTATGGCAGCATCTCTATCTGCTTTTCTGAAACCCAGTGAGAGATGGGGTTTCATTTCACATGGTATGAAAGGTCAATAAGCAAGGAGCAATTCCATTCTTTTAAAATGGGCTGCGAAGATCCCACAAATGGAATTCTGAGAATCATTATGCCTCTGACAATTTAGAAGGTGCAAAAATTGGTAAAATATATATTCTACTGAATGGTGCTTAAAGTACTTTTTTACCTGAAGCACAGAAATCAAATATTTGAATCCAATATGTTATTTGGGGAAACATATCAGTTTCATACCATTAAGGAAAGTCTAGAAGCCACGCTCTGTGGCAGTCTGAAAGACATAAGAAGGTGAGCTACAAATACCCCTGTCTGTGGTTGTTGACTCTGCCCTACCCCTCCACTTGCACTATAGTCCTGACTATTGAATATATTGCTTCAGCATCCAGCACCTTGCCTTCAACCAAGGTCTCAAAAGAATCATGTGGTCAAGACGTTCCTCCCAACAATTTAAATGTCCTAATTACTAAGTTCAGAGTCTGGGTGAGTAGCACTAGGCTTCTAATGGAGAGACTTAAGGAAGTGAGATGCAAACTCCTTGTGCTCATAAAAGGGAAAACAATCTAAAATGTTCTTAATTTCTATGAAAAAAGAGCATGTTCTCCTTCATACAGTTTTAGTCTGACACCTATAAATTTTATCATAAGTATAAATAGTTCCAAAGAATGTAATTTCTGACATGTTGATAATATTGACATTTAAAAAGGAAATGGTTACAACAATCTGTAAAATGAAATTTAGATAATTTCATAATTTGATACCCATGATGAGATCATCCATTTTTAAAATTTAGGAGCAAGCTTCTCTTTAACTGTATGAATTTTATATTGTTCCTTTTCTTAGGCTTATATTTTCATTCCACTTTTCCAAATTTTTATGTTTGAAAGCCTTCTATTAATCATTGTATGACAATTTAACAAGTATATGTATATAAATTTAGACTCAAATTGTAAAAATTTCTGTGACCATAAGAGTCTCAGTGTTTAAATGTTCTTAATATTTAATATTAAGTTAACAGCTATGATTTAGCATACAACTGACCAAAACAATGTAAATTATTATAAATTGGAATGTATCTTTATTAACCATAAAAAAGCAAAATTGCATTGGAGATGTTTTCTTAATAAGATGAATTGAACTTTTAAAACTTATTTCATAAATCCACGAGCAAATATTTATTGCTAAAAGGAAACAGGGTTTGATATTAATATTGCTATTTTTGGACTTTCATTTATTTAAACTTTTTTCATTATATAATATAACATTATACAAAGCAAAGAAAGAAAAAAAGCAATAGTTTTCAAAGCACTCTTCAACAAGTAGTTACAGGACAGATCCCAGGGTTTTTCTAATATTACTTTTTTAAGCACTAAGAAACTTTGTTCAAATAACTAAATAGGCAAGAATGAAATGGCTTTATTATAAAAATATCACAAGTCTTGTAAAGAACTATCATCAAAAGTTATTTTTAATGCTCTGGATAACTAATTAGGTCCTCCTTCAATTTTGTTGATAGGTATAATTTGGAAGTCACATGACTCACAAAAGAATTTGTTGTCCATCTCTAGAGTTATTCACCCTCTCAGGATGGGCCAATATTTAGATTTGTCCTTTTGTTGTCTTGATGGTTTTTAACCTCAGAGGAAGGAGCTGGATAAGATTCAAGAGACCAAATAGACCAACTGGGAACGGAGTTGCCAATAGCTCTTCTTCCTTGGTCTGCCTTCAACAAAACTACACAGCGAGAAAGTGTACAGAGCAAGAGGATTACCATTCGACTTGTATTTAGGACTTAGCATCACCTTTTCAGAGGTAAATTGACAATCTGAACATGTCTGAATCATAAATAGCTAGAGGAACTCTTTCTTCAGGAATGAAAAGATATAAGATACACATTGTCTACTCTCACTCAGAGGAAGTTTAGAACTCTTCAGTGTTTCGCCAGAGAGCAAAACTAGAACCAGTGGACGCCTCTGTAGAAAGGACTGTTAATAAGTATCACTGTCCAATAATGTACTGGACAGTCATTTGACATGATCTATCCTTCTTACCCCCTCAACCACTGGAATGATCAAACAGAGACTAAATGGTATTTTTTCGGATATGCTGTAGAGAAAAGTTCTGCATCATGCAGAGGGTTGGATCACATGATCCTTTGATCCCTTCCAATTGTGAGAGTCTAAGTACTTTAGTCAGGAGAAAGCAGGAGTGTTGTGAGCTGCAATCCCTAACAGCTGGATAAAGCAGCATTTTCAATGAAATAGTATGTTGCTGTTTCATAAAATGGGAGGGTAGTTATTTAGTACAGTGGAACATTGTTTGAACTCTTTGACTGGTGTGGTGGGTAGATTTGCATGGGTTAGCCAAGTTCCCATATCTAATCCCCTTTGTGGCCAAGGGCACACAGTTCTGAGACTGCCAAGTTTGTGGGTATAGTCTGCGGCTAAGACATAGAACCAAGGAAACTGCCCACTTGGATCAAAGCAAGGAACTTGGCTGTACTCACTCAGTTCTCAGACCATCCTAGCTAACCACATATGCTTCCAGTACAATGATTAATCTCAACTCAGGGGAGGGGATGGGGTGAGGAGGTTCAGTTTTATTTTAAAGGCTATGCTATATTCTAAGGCCCAGAATAGCTCTCTATCTAGGTATTTGAATTATAAACAATTCTGGAAAGCTCCTAGTGGTTTTGGGTCATCGAAAAAGAGCATTTTAAATCTCTCGGCTGCCATTTGCCCACTTGTTTTATTATTTGCCTGTGTTTTTCCCAGGTGTTATAATTAATACATTAATTTGTCCTGTACCTTTAAGTGTACTACATGCTTTTATGTCCAAGGATCTCATTTAAGCTCATCAAATATGCTACATGATTGGACTTTGTTCTGTATATCGCATGATATTTCTTCCCCAAACCAAAATTTCTTAATGATAAATGGCTAATTCAGCCAATTTATTAAAGTATTTCAAAATATATGTGCAGTGCTTAAGATTGTGTACAAAATAAATTTAATATAAATGAAATTATTTAATTCACAATAGATTTTATTTAAAATATTTAATTTGATTAATTTTTCCTTATGAAAACTTTAATTTCTATAAAATATATATGCATATTTTAAAAACCAAATCATATGAAACTGAGATAAAATTAAAGTCTTGTCTTAGTTTGTCAGGGCTGCTATGACAAATACCACACACTGGTTGACTAGATGACAGGAATTTATTATCTCACAATTATTGAGACTAAAGGTCCAAAGTCAAGTATCTGCAGATCATGCCTTCTCGCAAGTCTTGCATTCTGGTGGTGGCTGGCTGCAATTAATCTCTGCCTCCATCACATGGCTGTGTACCTCCTTCAAAACTCCTGTTTACAAGTGAGTTCACGCCCACAGAACCCAGGGTTAGGACTTGAACATGTCTTTGTGGGGAGCAAGAGTCGATCTATTCTAAAACTCCTCTTTCTCTACCCATAAGCACTCCTTTTTAGGAGCAATAATTATTAACTGTTAATAATCCCTAAAGACCTCTCACATATGTGCAATATATCATATTATGATATAACCTGCTTTTAAAAAAATTAAGTAGTTCTTTTTCATCAAAATTATATTTCTATAGAAACAAAATTGTTCTACAAAGCTTGTTCAGAAAACAGTGGTCCTCAAAGCATACCCTTCTCTCCATTTCCTTCTCTCTAGAGGAAACCACTTTTAAAAAAATGAACTATTTATCTTAGTATTTACCATTACATTTCTTGATGCCAGCTGATATTTCTATTTTTCTTTACAATTTTAGGCACTATGTATTGATATCCCATCTGCTGTGTGTGTGTTGGTGTGTGTTATGTCCACACACCAACACACACACACACACACACCCCTTCACATTCTTTCCATGCTACAGATATAGGCATAATGTATTTGATTAAATCAATATTTAGTATTTATGTTGAATATAAATGCTCATTATTATGAGTTCCTGGACACTAATCACCCATGAGATATGTGGGATTGTATAATCAGTTTTCCTTTCCTGCAAGCCTTTTTATATTCCCTAAAATTAATAGTTGTTTTTTCTTGTTTGTTTACTTGCTTCTTTTTCTATGAATGTTCACTAATTAATACCTTAAATGCTCCCTAACCAGTGAAAATATAATTCAAAATGCTTAAACATATTAGGTGTTTCATCAATTCATCTTCCTAAAGGAATTTCTTTAGTGAATGTGTTAGGGAAATACATGTGCTTTAAAAGGAAATTTGGTCAATCTGACTTTTGTCATTGATGTATACCACAACATTCTTATGGTATAGATGCCCTATATTTTAGTCATTTATTCTAGTTGGATATGTCCTACCAAATTATAATACTTTATCCATCTCTCTCTGAGAATGTCTTATTGTTTTGCATATAACCATGCTCAATAAATTTCCATGTGGATACTGAATGAGGCATATAAAAATGGTCACTGATGAATAGCAAAGATTTCCTATTCTGTAATTTTCCTTGACTCTGTGCTTTCTATGTATCTCAACAATAACAACAAAATACCTTGAGGAAACTTGGAAAACACATTTATATTCTGTGAAGCCCTTTGGGAAAGCTCTTGTTGAGTTAGACTGGTTTAAAATTGAAACTGCAGTGACCCGAACAGAAAGAATTCTCACTCGTCTAGGAGTAGTTAGAATCTACTTTCCTTGTCATCACCCCTCATCATCCCCACTCCAATCTATCTCTAGCAAACCTGGTGTGCAAAATAAGATATACTTTCTGGCTGATGTTTTTATCTTTCCAATCCCTTTCATTTCTCTTCCTCTAATAGTCAGTTCCTATTGTTGTTTTGACTTGCTTTGTAACCACCTCTAAATCAACAGTGTTCCTGATGTAGATTTAGAGTGACCTCAAGAAAGGATGGAAATCCATTCTCTCTCTCAAACTGTTCAAGCCCAGCAACCCAACTCTGCTGAAGTGTTATATGTCTTTGGTGTGCACATTACAATGAGACGTGGCACTGTCCCCATTCTATGGAAGTGTTTCTCATCATGAATGGCAGGTGAATTCTAACAATTGCTAGAATGAGGTTAGACTATTGTGATGAGCCACTAGCTATGCATTCAGATTTATTTTAAACTACAAATTACCTCTTTATGTAATAAATAAAGCAATGAAAATTGTTAAGAGTTAGAAGTTTGTATATGCATCTTGATAGTAGCTGATGTCATTTCATTTTAAAAATATTTTGTAGGTATTCTTCTGTTGCTGCTATCTGCACAAAGCACACATATTCTTTGATCCAAGGGTCTTTTCTCTGATATTTCAGTTATTCACACGACATGGATGAAATAGCACAAGGTCAATCACACCTGGTTGAGTGGGTGTAGTTGACTTATGATCAATTTCATACTTCTCTCTTCCATATATTCTACCCCTTGCCTGCTTTCTGCATCTGCAATGTGGTTAAAAGTTAGGGTTTCCATTATGCATGAAAGGGTATGAATAAGTCTTTGTGTAATGTAAGGCTTAGAGTGGTCCTTGTTTAAAAGACTTCATGATAGAAGTTTTTCCCAGATCATTTAATAATCTAAAGCTGTAAATGATTGCATTTCCATTATAGTAGTACAGAATGGGAAGCATCTTTATAAATGAGACTCTAAGCTTCCAGTCTGTTTGATTATCATTGAATATATAGTGCCTGGTACTTCATTGATGTTCAATAATTATTTGTTAAATAATTGAGTCATCATTATCAATTCAGTATTAAGCAGTGCCGGTAAGAGTTTGTCAATTACCTTCTCTGTTGAAGCACTAGAGTATATGGATTCCTAACTATAGGTGGACACATTTTCATTCTTATTGGTCTGCTTTGATGCATTTGAAAATGTTGATTATTCCTCAGTCCTCCATGAGGTCACTCTCTTCAGGGTCTCTTCCTACATCCACAATGGATTTCTTTCTTGATCTTTCTCATGGGCTGCTCTTCTCTTACTCCTTAAACATCAGTGATCTCCAGAGTTTTCTCACAGCATCTGTTCTTTGCACACTAAATCCTCTCCTTGACCATATTATCCAATATTATACATATTATCAGGTATGTGCTGCATTTGGCACATGAGAGAATCTGAAAAGTGAGGTTTTCACAGATCAGATGATTTTCTTTTATATAGTGGAATTCCAGAGATAGGGCCCTTTGAGCTAGGGCTTTAACTCAAAGATGTCAGGGTTGATGTTTCTTGGCCTCTCTCATGATCATTCATATGATGGCTGCTGCAGCTCCTTGCATTGTCTGCTGATATTCAGGCATCAGGAGCACAGGAGCAGGACAAGGGCTAATACCATCTTTTATCATTTTTTAACAGTAAAGAGTCTCCATTCAATAATATGTACTTCCTTTAATTAGTCCAAATCTTGTCAAATAGCTACACCCACTTTCAAAGGAGACTGGGAAATATACTTTTATACTTTAAAAACATTTATTAAATGTTTTAAATATATTAAAAATATATTTTAAAAATATTTATATTCTGATGACACCCCTGCCCCCAAATCACTTTAACCCTGACCTCTCCACTGGATTTTAGCTCATTCATCCAAACATGTGTTGGACATCTATAACAGAATGTGACACTGGTTTCTCAAATGCAGCATGTCTACGTTCCTAAACTCTACCTCCATTTCCTTCCTTCACCTTCCCACTTAAATTTATTGAGTCAACCACATTTATTTTATATCTATATGCAAGGTATCATACTAAGAGCTAGGTATAGAAGAATGAGACATATTACCTATCTAAAGGAATGGACACTTTCAGGAGGAAGTCATGGATGATGATGTGTCCAGCTCAGATACCCACTTTGGGACTGGCATGTCTTCTCCCTACTGCTGGGAATGTTGGATGCTCTCAATTGAAGAGAGCTGCCCACCCATGGCCAAACCCACTTCCCAGGAGCAGCTAGTTAAGTTAGGTGTATAAAGGCACTGCCTCCTAGCCTTAAGGGGAACAAGTAAGAGCTCCAGAACTCTTATTATGGGATTGTTTGAAGCTTATGATGTTGCATCTACACAATTTAACTCCTCTTTCTCTTCATTCTTACATCATTCAATCACCCATAGATGTGGCTTCTGAAAGAGATTCTGAGTAAATTTCCTGAATGCAAACTTCTATATAAGACCTATTACCCATGAAACCTGATTGCAACAGTGCTCTAGGAGTGGTACTAGGACTCAAATGCTAAAATGATAAGATGTACCTCATCATTGGTGGTGAGTAGAAAAAGGTAGCCTGACATGCTGTGGTGTGCATTGTTATCACTTTAACAATTGGTAAATGGGGAGGGCATAGTGGTAGACAGAAATGTGTTGGCCAGGGAAGTATCACAGACCTTTGGGAAGTTTGGAGAAGTTATCATTATAAGAATTAGAACTATGGAATTACGGGGCTGTTGGAGGTAATTGATGCACTTGAGAAAAAATTCAAGGGGAAAGTAATGAATCAACAATTCAAGGTGAATTGTGAAAGCCAGAAGATCTCCTTGATAGCAAATAAAGAGACTCATATGCAAGTGGAGGGCAGATAAAGATGAGGATCTATTCCAGAACTTAAGCAAGAGTAGCAGAATTCCAGGAAAGATTGAATTCTCAATCTGAACAATTCAGCTAAGCCGAGATCAGGGTGCTAATTGGGGAAGAGTGGGACCCTGAAATTGGGATGGGGATATGTGGGTCAATGCATTAAAAAATCTTGAATTCCAAGATCCCACTTTAGCATACAGCTTTACAAAAGTGGTCCACTCCTCCATATTAAAGACTAGTTCTCTTTCACCCTTGTTTGAAGATGATGCTGAAGCATCTGCCTTGCAAGACAAAAAGAACTTTCAGAATCTACCCCAACCTCTCCTCCAAGTCACAGAAAGATGACTGTTAATAAGTCATAAATGAGGAAGTAGTGAGTGTACTCAGAGAAGAAAGGGGCTATATCGCCTGACATGTTACTAGGCACAAGTAGACAGACTACCTGACCATGAGAAGTGACTATGTAGTTAGAATTGCCCATCTTGTACTGTCTACTAACAGATTCACCAAGAAATCATACTGCATGGGACCAGCAATAATCTATCATGAAATGAAAGTGGTATATCCAACACTGGGCTTTAGCAGTGTCAGACAGTACCAGTAATAAGCATAAGCATGTTCTCTACTAGGCTATCTTTCAGGTCACATTAATGGCTACATAACAGTCCCTTAAGACCAGCTATTAGAGGAGTAGACAGAATGACTCAGTCAATGATGCCAAATTAGCCTTTGTCATTGGCCATCCAGGGTTGGTGCCATAGGCTCATGAACAAAGTAGCCATAGTTGCAGGGATGGAGGCTAGGCAGGGTCCAAAAGCAAGCACTCCCATTCTTCAAGGTTGACTCAGCTCTGCTAAGTGTCCAACATGACAGCAACAAAGACTGATGCCAAGTCTCTGGTATGACACTTTATCTCAAGCAGATCAAGCAGCCACTTGGAGACAACTTGATTACATTATACCTGTTGTACCCTGGAAGACTCTGTGATCCCTTTGTCAGGAATTGCCTCTACTTCCCTAAGGGCCTCAGCCACCACCACTATCTGGGGGCTTACCCAATGTCTGATTTAATGACTTGATTACATAAATTTTTCAGATTTTGTTTAAAATTTAAAAAAAAAAAAAAGAAAGAAAGAAACCTCTCAGGAAATTCCTTTGTAACTACTACAACTGATTACTCTTCTCTTTCCTATGACCAGAATAAGCTACCACGAGTAATCTTTGCAGAACACAGACCACACACACAACCTGTGTGTTTGTGTGACCTTCTTTAGAAGACTTTCGTGATTAATAAATATATTGAAATTCAAGATCCATTAATATTCACCCTTATGCTGCATCCTGAAAATGACTTAGCTCTTCATTTTTGATTTGACATATTTCCCCCCTCCATCCATTTAGAAATGACACATTTCCAGGAAAAACAGTGTCATGCTTCAGATTGACCATTAATACAACCGATATCACTAGTTTCTCTTGCCTTTTTATGCGGGGAGAGGGGCCAGAGACATTGGAGGGGTGGGGATGGAAAGGATGAGAAGGTGAGTATGGAAGCTAATAGAAATGTAGATATTGTCTTTCTAGAAGGAATTGGAATGTGTCCGACTATCTAATGGATGAAATCAATGTAGATAACTTAGAGTAATTCATTCTCTGAGTGATTTCTTTAACAGAGAAGCCTTAATTATCTGCTGTGGCTGACTTCATTGGCCAAATTAACCAAACGAGCACAAGCTTTGCCTTTGTGTGTGTGTGTGTGTGTGTGTGTGTGTGTGTTTGTTTGTTGTTGTATAGATAATCTTTTAAAAATAAGCAAAAGCTGCTGTGCTAATTATTGCATGATCTGAAAAGACCTTAAGGATTAACAAGCACAGAAACAAATGCTGTGGAAGATGTGAGTTGAGATGTTTCTACACAATTCCACTACAGCAATGTGCCCAGTTCTCCCAGAAAACAGTGTTTACTTAGCTTGATTTAAATAGAGCTTAGGTAGTGAGCAGATGGAGCCTTTTTGAAGCTGTTTCACTGAGTTGCCTGTAAGACGGCCTCAGAGTAAACTGAGACTGGGTGGGGTGGGGGTGCTGGAAAGGGAAGAACAGGGTATTGCAAACAGAGCAGCTATTTTCTGAAAGCCCTCAAATTCATGTAATATTGAAACCTGAAACTGGATTTGAATTTGGATTTCAAGAAATCAAAATGATAAAACATGTTTGTCTTTGCTGTATTACAGAAGAAGAAAAAGAGCAGCCAGTCAGAGATGCACTAGAATGTTGAAGCTAAGCAGGGCCATGGAGATCCAAGGTTAAGAAACTCTCCTAAACAAAATGGAGGTATTTTTTCCTTATGTGGTGAGCTCGGTTAATAACTGTCCGAAGTTTAAATGCTTCCTTCCTCTGACACTCCCCAGTCAATAACTCTAGGTAGAAAATAAACATTCATACTCTGGTGTATAGACTCTAGACAAGCCCTGCCCAATAGAACTTTCTGTAATGATAGAAATGTCTTAGAATTCTGTACTGTCCAATTCAGTACTCACTAGCCAAATGAGGCAACTTAGCACTTGAAATGAATTTGAGATTTGTCTTCTCTCTTGTAATGAAACAGAAGGCTAGTAAAGGAGAAATAAAAGATTTGGGGAAAGACAAAGAAACATTAGAAAATCTACCTCCCAGCAATGCCCAGTGAAATGGAAAGGAGAGTTTAGAAACCGTTTTTTCTCAGCATGCGATTTCTATTAAGACTTGATGTATAAATAAGTAGTAACCATCGGAAAGTGGGTGTCACAAACTGGGAGTAATGCAGAGTTCATAGACTATGTGTATCTGACAATCATTTTGGTCAAGAAGTAAAAGAAAGCAGGGCTTTAAAAATACATGCGTGTTAGTGATAGAGTCCAAGAAAATTAAGGACCAGGTAGAGAGATTTTCATAAAGCTACATTTAATAACTTATTGGTTGCAAAAATGTCCTACCTGTTATGAAATTATGATGAATTGATGGCACTTTTTATTGTCCTCACCTTGCAAAACTAAAAGTTGGCAACCCTTACAATTTCTAAAAGTTCAAACTGCTACTGGCCAAAGAAACGTAAAAATCTGGGACTCACTAATTTTACTTTCTATTTTATGAATGAAAAACTTGAGTCTGGAAAGGTTGAATGATTTGCTTCAGGCTCACCAGGGCAAAAATTCAAGTCTCTCTAGTTTAACTCCATTTATCTTCACTGCACTTGCAGTCACCCCAACAACATCACAGGTAAAATTAGAGCCTGTAGATAGGCACATAAAATATGTAGTCCACTATGATTTTCAATTGCAATTTCCAATCATTACTTGGAGGAGTCTGAATGCTAAAGATGGGGGCTATTCCTTTTCAAAAATATAACACATTAAACACCACGAGCCAACAAATTCTAAACACCATTGAATTTTCAGGGTCTTTTGAGTTTTATGAAACATAAAGATCTCAATCATACATGCTCAATGGGGGTAAAAATCTCCAAATTTATGTCAGAAATTAGATTTCATTTTAGAAATGACTATGCAAAATTAACACACTCCTGACAGTTCTTTTACTTTTTGCCATTATGGCAAATCCTACTTAGCAAATTACTCTACAGTGTTTTATTATTATTATTTACAAAACTAACAAGGTTTCTACAAGTCCTGAATTTGACTTTACTTACACAAGCTGGTTTGATTAAATTAATCAAAATAACAGTTAAACATAGGTTATGGGACTCTGGCTGAATTTTGTAATTTGTTGATCAAAACCAACTGCTAGGTAAACCTATTCTTTTAATTCTGCAAGAACTCAGGGTTTGTTACTCATCTGTCTTCTACTAGTTGTTATTTCATTACTGGTCAAGTAGCAACAGAAACCCCATATTAAAAAATAGCAGTTTCTAAACTTTCCTTCTCACTACACTGGGTATCACTGGAAGGTAGATTTACTAATGATTTTTCTCTATCCTCAAATCTATTCTTTCTTCTTTAGTAGACTTTTGATTCACTACAAGAAAAAAAAAAAAGACAGGAAACTGCACCAACTCATGTGCTAGGCTCTTGAACCATATATGACTAGTGCCCACTGTATGGGCCATGCAGATAGAGTCCATTTCCATCATTGCAGATATCATGACATTTCTATTCATTGGACTGTGCTGGTCAGAGTTTACTATAAGTATGATTTTTTCCTACCTATAATTACTTGTTTGGGAGTAATAAGGTGAAGGGAGGATTTAGGCTACAGTTATCAACTTAGTTCCTAACATAAGTAAAACATAGCTAGATTTTGTTTGAAGGGGCAGTTCTTTCAAGAAAGATAAATGGAATATCCGATGCAACAACATTTCCAACTAAGAAGGGTGAACATAAATTGTGGATTTGAATTATAAAATTTAGGACTGCAGTTCATGATATACCAGGAAGCAAAACTGAAGTGTGTATGAAACATATTTGTATAGTAAAAGAGGTACAGTGGGAGGGAGCCACTTGTTAGGTGGCTGTGCTTTATGCTTAGCACTGGTCTAGCCTTGAGGGAACCAATGCATGTTCAAGTCATTCTGAAACGAAGGGGCAAAAAAGGCAAGAGAATGAGCTGGAGGGAAAGAGGCAGAACAAGGGCTATTTGGGGGTAGATCCTGATTACTTTGGTGCTTTTGAGTGAATTATTAGCTGTTGTCTCTGCCCTTTGAAATTCAAAATGCATAGACCAAGCTTTCTGAAGGATGCTAGGTACCGCCCAGGGAGGTTAATCTCAGGGCCTCAGTGACTCAAGACAGAAAAATCTCCCAGAGGCCTTGCTGTAAGCAGTATGAAATCAAGCTGAGATAGTAACCTATTTTACAACTAATGCCTTCTGAGAGATTTTGAAAGAGCAATGTAAACTTTTGATAGGGAAATATCTCAGATTTCAGATGCTCCTTAGAAAACACAGGGACCATACAACAGTGAAAAGATTATATTGCACTATTAATAGAGTCTTATCCACTGTATATTGTGTTATTTTGCCCTCTGTTGTTTCAGTTTTCATAATCTCTTCAGAATTTCAATGCGGATAGTTATCCAAATGTAAATGGCTTACAGAATACATTGAGACAAGCATACCCAATATCTAGGATACTGAGTGATTGTAGAAAATATGCTCCAGGCAAACACAGTCATGGAAATGTTGGTCAACCCAGTTATGAATGTGAGTGGCCCATCCATCACTCTTCCCCCAGGACCACAAGGACACTACAAAATGTCCAACAGGGTTTTGGGGAACCAATAATTAAGTTACAGGCAAAGAAGGAAAAAAAAAAAAGATTCTTATAAAGAAAATATGGAGCCAAAAAAGAAAGAAAGAAAAGAGAGAGGGAAGAAGAAAGGAAGGAAGGAAGACTCAAATAAAGAAGGGAGATACATCGTATAGCATGGATGAACCTTGAAAGCATAATCTTGAGTGAAATAAACCATACAAAAAGAAAAAGACAAATATCGAATGATCCCAATTATATGAAATATCTAGAATAAGCAAATTCATAGAAACAGAAAGTAAAATAGGGCGTACCAGCTGAGGGGAGAATGAGAGTTAATGCTTAATGGGTAGAGTTTCTGTTCGGGGTGATGAAAAAATCTTGGTAATGACAGTACAACTTTATTTTTTATTTTTTATTTTTTCATTTATGTCCCCAGCCCTCCTCCTTCTATCATTCTCACATGCAGCTTCGTTCAGTGTTTTAACTGAATTACAGTTAGGTAGTAGTGTGCTGCCCACAATACTACTGTGACAGTACAACTTTATGATTGTAATTAATGCCACTGAATTATCCACCTGAAAATGATTAAAATGGCAAATCTTATGTTAAATATGTTACCACAGTAAAAATTTTTTTAAAAAATGGGGTGGGGACATGGGTAAAGGATAGAAAGACTAGAAGGAGGGAGGATGGAAAAGGACAGAGATAGGAAATACAAGTGGTGGGAAGAAGTGCAATGTCCCCAGTAATTATCCTGGGTGCCACTCAATGAAGCCATGCCATCAATTCCTGCTTTATACACTTACACATCATTATTTGTCAAGAAACATTTACTGAGCTCTTATTATACAGTGTCTCTGAGGGGATACAATGACTTGTCGAGTGAACCACAAGATACACCACTGAAGGTAGCCCTAAAATCATCTCTTTGTGGACTGAATTAGATTAAGCAAAGAAAAATGTCAATAGAGTTCACCATTTAAAATAGAAAATCAAAGTGTAAGGACAACAAGAACAAAATGGCCCTTTTGAAATGTTTCAAGCCTCATATTTCTCTTCACTCTTCTAATTCTACCTTGAAATATATTCTGGTTTCTCTCTGAAATTTCTAATAGTCCTTCCAAATGTTGTATCAATTACTTCATTGACAGACTGTAAAAAAGAAGCCAATATGGCTTTTCTTTACCTGCTTGCTGTTTTATTGTTAATCTTTCTCTCTTCTTACACATAATGCATTTCAATTTAAATGGAACCAGTTAGAAATAGCTAATGTACCACTGCCCAATTTGATTCAAGCCCAAAACTGAAAATCATAATTTATTTTCATTTTCTACATTTATATAGAAAGGATAGGGTGACCACTGATTTCTGAATGTGAATTGTGGGAAAATGCTCTTCACAATTAAAAAAAAAAAGCAACCCACAGATACAGAAAGCCCATGTGTAAGAGGGGCAGAGGTGGAATACAATACAGCATAAAACAAAAAAATAAAGAAGCCTATGATTCTACGTTGATCAAATCTACCCAATGCCATCATACCTGGATCCTCATCTGTTAGAAACTGACACAGCTACTCAAGCAACTTTCATCCAGGACCTATTGTGGCCACCAAAGTGTCTGCTACAGACAGATTTAACTTTGCTCAGGTGTTTGAAGGCTCTATTACCATGCTGCTTCTTGGCAACTTTCTTGTGACAACTCTCTCTGCTCTGCCAGGACTTGGCAGCCTTACCTCTGGAATGAGAGGACCAAGTTTCATTTGCCGTGCTCTGGGCAGCACAGTGGCAGCCTTGTGACTGTGAGATCACAGGAGGAAGCCACTCCCTAATTGCAGCTGACTTCCAGAAGAAGATTGCCACATTTCTTCATGCCAAGTGTCTCTTTCACAAGAAACATGTGGGGCTGCTTCTGCTGAGGCATCCAAACTCCAGGGAACTTACATGGACCCTGGCACCACCAGCCCTGCAGCAGCCTTGCTGTCGTTTTTCCTTGTCAAGCCAGTGTTGGACCCCAGGGCCAACTTATTAGTGAGAAGAAAGGTATCAAAGAAAACTCAGGAAGGAGTCTTATTACCATCCATGTTTTGCTATCTCACTGAGGGTGTCTTTTGCTTTGGATGAGTCACAGCCGCTCAAACCCATTACTATCTGTAGCAGCAAGCACAGCCAGCTCAGCTCTCTCAGGTCTGTACATAGACCCTTTCTCAGAATCTTTCCTTACCAATATCAACATTAGATGGGAAGCCAGGACTCTGCATTGCAAACTCAGGTGAACATTTAGAAGCCTGAATGAGAATAATAATGTAAAATCCTAAAATGATTTTAAGGAGAGGCTCTTATATCTAAATACTTAAAGATTGTTATAGAAAGGAAATTGAGTTGTTCATTGTACTACAAAAAGGGAAATCAGGAAGAAAAGTGTTGTTAAATATTAAGAGGGAAAGGTTAATACCAAAATGGTAATACTTTTTAGATTTATATAAGGATTACATCAATGAGTGCATTGAGACTTAGAGAATTATTCTCCCCATGATGGCCTCATTATTTCCAATAATTTTCTGGGTCATTTTGAAGTAATTATTAGCTGGGCAAATGTTTTTGTTGATATTGATACACAGCTCTCTTAGAGGAACCTTTTAGGAATAAGTAAGCTATAATCATTGCATCTATTTCCTTACTGCTTTTTTTTCCCCTTAAACTTCCCCTTTTTTCTACTAAGACATCTACCAGATGAAGGTGCCAGTGGTCTCAAAATTCATTTTCCATGTCCTTCCTTTTCACTTATTTTCCATGGATTTCTGCAGCACTGAGCACTGTTGAAAATGGGCATTAGAGTCACACAGATCTCAGCTGATCAGTTCTGCCACTTAGTAGGCTCCTGACGATGGGGAAGTTATCAGAATTTCCTAAGGTCTGTTTTCCTTAATAGACTGCATAAACTAATTGGGAGAATTCATTAAGTTTGTTCACGTGAAAGTATGTGAACTACCACTTGGTGTCCAGCACCATACCAGGTCCATGGTGGGCACTCAACATGTTCTAGTTTCCTTTCCCATGGCTTCTGTGTTAGGGTTCTCTAGAGAAACAGAACCAACAGTACAGATGTGTAGATATGAGATTTATAAAGATGTCTCATGCACCTTTATAATGAAAGAGTGGAATGGAAGAATCCAAAGATTATAGGGCAGGTTGTGAAGCTAGTGGCTCTGATGAAGGGTCTGGACAAACTTTACAGGAGAAGCTCTCTGGCTGAAGAAGTAGTGAAAGAGTCTTTTTCCCTAAAAACCTTCAACTGATTGGATTACCTCATTGTGGGAGATACGCTCTAGTTGATTTCAGAAGTAATCAGCTACAGATACAATCAACTGACTGATGATTTAATGCACAAGCCTTCTGGCTTATCAACTAGCCACGAGATATCTTTGCAGGAATGGTCAGGCCAGTGCTTTCCTGACCTATCAAATGGGCATAATCACTTGGCCAAGTTGACACCAGAACCTAACCATCACAGTTTCCCTCACCCTCTTGCAACAGTCTCCTCCCATGTTCCCATTGTACCATGAAGCCTTGGTTTCCCTTCTTCTCTGAGAAGTCATGGGAACAGATTTATCCTCTGAGTTCTCTCCTCTTTTGACCTCCAGATATAGGTGAGTGTCAAACCACCTCTTTCCATCTTGACCACTTCACCTATGTCAAGAGCTCCAGTTGCTACTCCACAGGCACAGATCCCACATTGGACAACTTCAGCTAGACTCTTTCCCCCAAGTTCTCAATTGCATGTCCACTTGTCTTTTTTTTTTTTTTTTTTCACATGGGCAGGCACCGGGAATCGAACCCAGGTCCTTGGGTATGGCAGGCAAGCACTCTTACCTGCTGAGCCACCGTGGCCCACCCTCCACTTGTCTTTTTGTCCTGTGGATACCCAAGCCTCACCTCAAACTCAATTAATACATCTAAAATTTTTCATTTTCCTTCCACAGCAGCAGTGCTCCTTGGATCATCCAGAAGCATGAATTTGCTTTAATTTGCTTAGTCACTTAGAGAAACACCTCCATTGGTTTCATCTATTTAAATGTCACATCCTCAACTTTTGTTAAGGAATGGTAAGGCTTTATGAAGAAAACATTTAAATGTCTGTACATCCATTTTGAAGACTCTCATCATGTTGTTTTGAGTTCTTTGTAGAAGACAGTGTAAGAAGAAAACACTGAACCTGAGAATAATTTGAATTTATCTTAACTTTGACACTTAACCAGCTTTGAAGGTTTGAACTCATTATTTTGTCTCTGTACTTCATTCCCTCAACCAAAAATTGGGGATGGTAGTGGCTACCATGAGTCATAGAGTTTTAGTAAAAATGAAATAATATATGTGAAAGTCCTTAGTATGCTATGATATGCTATAGAAATAGAAGTGGTTTTGTGCTTATCCAAAAACCTAAAACACAATGGATGCTCCAAGAATCTCTTCTGAGTGTAATTAAAATATAGACTACTAGCTATTGACATTATTATGATTGACCCTTACAGCATTCCCTTTAGATATTTTCTTCCTTTTATAGATAATGACATTAGGTCAAGAAGTACTACTGTCTTCAGGTAGAGAGAGAATGGATCTTAGGTTGCCTGTTCTGAGTCTACTCCTTTCCCTAGTCTACTAGGAAAGTAGACTTTTTCCTATTGTGTTCTACATGATAGAGGCATTCATATTTTAGGGTGAATTTTAGAGACAGAGTAAACAGAACAGAGTTCAAGAAGTTACTTTACTTTACTCTCATCTCATGTACTCAAATGGTTCCAACATGAAACCTAGATCACATCAGCTTAAAACCAAGTTCTGGCAAACATTTCAATATTTGACTAACTGCTGGGAGCTGACTGTATGTTGGTATGTGCATATACCTGGGCTACAACAAACCAAATAATTTTGACATCTTCACATAGGAAGCTTTCAAAAGAAGATTAACATTAACTGGCTAAAAGTAGACTATCTGCAGTTGTTCTGGTGGAGAAAGAATTCTGTGTAATGGAAAATTAAAAATGAAAAGATTGTTTATGTTTGTCTGAATTTCTGACTCCAACGTATTAAATACATATAATTATTCTATTTCATCATATATACCCCTGTCTAGACTATAATATATACAAAAGGCAAAAATCTTCACAGTGGGAAGAAGTTGTCTAATGTTTTGGTGCACTTGAAGGGATCTAATAAGATATTAAATGGATGTAAATACAAAAATTATGGGCAATAATGGCCTCTCCATTTTTTGAAAGACTAGTAATACATAGCCATTAAAAATGCTGATCTACTGATATTTGGTGACTTAAAAGTATATCCACACATATTGTCAAAGAAGAAAGCAGTTTCAGAAAAGTGGATATAGAAAGATTCTATTCATGGAAAGATTCTATTCATGTAAACTTGCATGTTAATATGCAGACAAATTAACCAAAAATATTAATATTGGTCATCTCTAAATGGTTGTACTGTGGATGATTTTTAAAAATATAATTATAATCGTCTGCATTAAACTTCTTTTAAGTTCCTTTTTTACCATGAACATTCATAATGCTTAAAATTAGGGTGTGGGGGAGTATGTTCAGTTTGAAAATCAAGGAGCAAAAATTAATCATGCCATTCACGTGTGTATTTACTTGAGATTGATTTAGAATATATCTAAATGGTGGACCAGAATGATAATGCATAGTGGTACAATTCAAAATGAGCTTCTTAACCTGAATGCTATCAAGCCACTAAAGGGGTCGCCAAAGAAAAAATAAGTGCATTAAATCTGGAAGACATAAAAGTGGGACAAGCAATGGAGAAGCCTAATAAATTAACATATATGTGCTGTCAGCAGGGTTTTTGTGTGATGACATTTAAGAACGTCCTGTGTAAATTCCAAGCTGGTAAGGTATGGCTGTCATGCATCACTTTTATGCATGGAGTCCATCTCCTATTTATCAGTTCATCACCTCTAGCAAAGCCTGTGCCTCTTGTGCAAATGCAAACACTGTTCCAGCCTATGGCTGCTGGGTCCTAAATGCTTATGAGCTCAAAATTTCCTCAATCTTTAGCCAAAGCTTGGCCACAGTATCTTGGCAAAAGTGAAGGCACAATTTAAAAGCATGTGCATGTGCCAGCATATGCAGAGATTTAAAAAAAGACATTTGTAGAGAGCAAAATGCCTTTTTTTTTTTGCAGGTTTTGTTGGGTCTTAATTAAAGAGGCCTTTCCCCCCTTTTCAGGCACTTGGGCTGTGGGATTGCAGCCTCTCCTGGCTTGGAGAAGCATTTCATTGGTCCACGGGCTAATTAGGAAGGACTCACACTGTTCACCAGCCTTCCGCCAGAGACAAGAACAAAGGCTGCTGCTGGTAGATTGCAGTTCTGCCTCAATTGCAGAGGCTCAGGGGTAAAAGAAAAAGAAAAGCTTTTGAATAGAAAAGGCTTTTGATGCTGTGAAAGAAATTAAGAACTAAAACAGAGACCTAGGCGCTGCTGCCCACAGCCCTCCACACAGACTCATTGTGTTTAGGACCAAGGTCAAAAAAAGCCCAGTCTGATGTGAAACACCTCACATGAAAGAGGCCTCTATTTAGATGCTGCATCTGGGCTCTCCTGCCATGAAGTGCTTTCCCAACCAGACCGTCTGGTGTTGTGATAAACACAGATAAATATGAGCAGCATCATGTTTTCATCTGAACAATTAATGCATGATTTCCTTGTTGATTGTTTGCAAATACAGTACAAATGATTGCATTTTCTTTTTTGAGCAAACTAAAGCTGGGAAGTAAAAATATTCACAATCATTATATTAGCATGTTATTGTCCCACCCGAATTTCACCAAATCCCTTTCCATATTTAAAAAAATTGCAATGTAAGCAAATAACATGAAAAATTGGCAATTATTTCTCCATAGAAGAATGAAAGTCTTAAGAGACAATGAGTTTTCTAATAGCTGGAATCAGCTAGTTGCAAGTAACTTAAGCTAAACATGCCCACTTGTGCTAAAACTTGAAGTCTTGACTCATTGCTGTATAGACCTTCAAAGGTAAGTCCCATTTTAATTTCTATGCCTTTGGAAATTGAACGCCTTTATCAGAACTCTGCTTCCAAATAACAGTATATCCTATTTTGAATCCTTATATGCCAACTACTACAGGAAGTATACTGCAGGCATGACCTCATTTAACACTCTTGAGTCTGGCATAAGACCTATTATTATTTCCAGTTTACAGATGAGAAAACTGAGGCTCTGTGAGGCTAAGAAGTTCACAGCTCTTAATCGGTCATGGATTTCTGACTTCCAAGCCCAACTTTCAACACTGCACTATTCTGCTGGTATTTCATTTTTAATGTGTAAATAATAAAATAGAATTACAGAATTGGAAAGTACTATAGAAATCTTGTAATTCTCCTCCATTTGCAGATAAGAAATTAAGATCCAAAGAAGTCACTGATATGAACTAACATTAATGAATTAATTTGGATCATTTCAGTTAAGAACGGAGGTCAGTAGGAGATAGAAATAGATACTTCTATCCAACTAGATATTGGGTTATTGGAGCTGAAGGGATACATATTGTGCAACAAGACTGATTATAAAAATGCAGAAATGGATAGCACAATGCTACCTAACTGTAATACCATAACGTTAGAACACTGAATGAAGCTGAATGTGAGAATGATAGAAGGAGGAGGCCTGGGGGCACAAAAGGAATCAGAAGGAAAGATAGATGATAAAGACTGAGATGGTATAATCTAGGAATGCCTAGAGTGTATAATGATAGTGACTAAATGTACAAATTTAAAAATGTTTTGCATGAGGAAGAACAAAGGAATGTCAATAATGCAGGGTGTTGAAAATAGATGGTAATTCATATTTTAAAATTTTAACTTTAAAATGTGTAAGGCTTAAGCAAAAAATGTTTGTTTTGTACAAAATTGATATTTTGACTCATGCATTTCCTAATATAACTTATGTAGACAGCTTAATTGAACACCATAACTACATGGAACCCTGAGTATGGCATGAGATTTTGTAGGTTTGTCCAGAGTGATACCTTGATAAATCCTGGAAGGATTTGAACAGTGAATAAAAAAATATTTGCAAAGTCTCCTTGAGGGAATGGTGAGAAAGGGGGAAAATTCAATTTCCCGAAGTGGAGAATTCTTGACATTCTCACAAGCAGTGGGGACACCTAAAGCAATGGGCTGAGCTCCCAATCTTGGGGGTTGTTCATATGAAACTTAACCTCACAAAGGATAGGCTAAGCCTACTTAAAATTAGGCCTAAGAGTCACCCCCAAGAGAACCTCTTTTGTTGCTCAGATCTGGCCTCTCTCTCTCTCTCAGCCACCACAACAAGCAAACTCACTGGCTCCCCCTCTCTACGTGGGACATGACTCCCAGGGATGTGGGCCTTCCTGGTTATGAGGGACAGAAATCCTAGAATGAGCTGGGACTCAGCACCAAGGGATTGAGAAAACCTTCTCGGTGGAAAGGGGAAAGAGAGAAACGAAACAAAATAAAGTGTCAATGGCTGAGAGATTCCAAACAAAGTCAAGAGGTCATCCTGGAGGTTATTCTTACACATTACATAGATATCACCTTTTTAGTTAAGGTGTAATAGAGAGGCTGGAGGGAACTGCCTGAAAATGTGGACCTGTGTTCCAGCCATGTTTCTTAAGAAGATTGTATAATGATATAGCTTTCACAATGTGACTATGTGATTGTGAGAGCTTTGTGTCTGATGCTCCTTTTATCTACCTTATGGACAGATGAGTAATAAAACATATGGATTAAAAATAAATAAATAATAGGGGAAACAAATGTTAAAATAAATTTAGTAGATTGAAATGCTAATGACCAATGAAAGGGAGGGGTAAGGGGTATGGTATGTATGAACTTTTTCCTGTTTTCTTTTTATTTCTTTTTCTGAATTGATGCAAGTGTTCTAAGAAATAATCATGATGGTGAATATACAGTTATGTGATGAAAGGAAAAAAGAATGCTCATGCTGCATGTTGATTGGTTTTATTAATAAAAATTAAAAAAAAAAAAGATCCAGAGAAATTAGAGGATTTGTCTATGTTCACTCAGCTGACTTGGTGAGTTGTAGAGACTCCTAATTCCAGGAATCTTCTTAGTAGGAAGCTGCTCAAACTGTAGTGAGCACTACAAGCACATGGAGGACTTATTCCTGCACAGATTGCCAGCTCCCAACCCCAGAGTTTCTAATTCAGTCGCTTTCATGTACAGGCTGAGTGTTTGTTTTTCTTGTTTGTTCCCAGATGCTGCTGATACTGCTGGTCTGGGAACCAAACTTTAAGAACCACTCCCCCAGTAATCAACTGCTTCTTAAGTAACTGCAAAGTGAAAAATACTGATAGAGACAGTGAGTAGACTTAAGCACAAGAGTAGTAATTTGATGCAATTCATTCAATGTAATGAATCTCAGCTATGCCTGGATTTGACCTTTTTCTTATCCATTTCATTTGGTTGTCGTAATCACAATATTTGTGAAGTCTGAAAAACGAAAATCATTTATAGCAGTGTTACTTCCAGTGCAAATATTTCCTGGAGATACTTTCTGAGCTCTTTGGACCCATTTACCTCTTGAAAAGCTAACTGCAAAAGCTAGACGTTTTCCAGTATGTATTTAGTTACTTTGCACAGTTGCTCTCAAGCCATTTCTAATGCAGAGATTTGGATAATGCAGCTGTACAATTTATCTTTCAAAGGGGGATGTACTACCCCACTGCTGAGCAGATGGCTCAGCATTGAAATGTAATTTACCAAAGTGATTGTGATCTGGTAAATGCATTTCTTTTCTCAGGAAAATTGAAACATCTATCAGCCATAGGGTGCTTTTCTTATCCTCTTCCCCCAAATAATTTTCACCTATCCAAGTCACAATCTGTGGTTGCCCCACCTATAAAAGAATCCTTATTCAGACCTGTTTATCTCAAAGGAAATGAGCAACCTCGGATAACTCTTGATCTGTCCTACAAAACTTTTCATCTGAGTCACATCAGGCCTGTTTCTTCAGATGGTCAAATGGCCAAGCCTTGTTATCATCTATTTGCTGACAACCAGTGTGTATATGAAAGTCATTTGAGATGGTCATTTCAGTCTGAATGAGTGGACTCATTGGCATGAATGTCAGTTATAATTTTTATCACCTGTTATTTTGGCGATCTGTTTGCTACAAAAGTGATATGTTAGAAAGACAT
Source organism: Tamandua tetradactyla (assembly GCF_023851605.1). Taxonomy (NCBI): domain Eukaryota; kingdom Metazoa; phylum Chordata; class Mammalia; order Pilosa; family Myrmecophagidae; genus Tamandua; species Tamandua tetradactyla. The sequence continues at coordinate 120,336,588 of NC_135329.1, read as the reverse complement.
GGAACTTATATAAAGTGAACAGAACTAAGTGGTTTTCTGAGGAGGTCTGGAGAAATTTGAATAGAAAAAATACAATGATTGTAATCTTCAGATGGCTTTCTAGGCAGCCTTCTTTCTCTGTTAGAAGGCATTTCCAGTTAATGAGCAAATCCTTCCAGGAGCTTCAACAGTTTACACGGTGGGTCAGCACCCACAGTTAATGGGGTACTTGGATGAATGCTGTAAAAAGACAAAAGCAGGAAGTACTATAGCAATAACAATTATAATAGAGCAGATGGAATTGGAGTGGCAGAGTTAACCTGTAATTTAAGGTTTTGCATTTACAGATGGAGAGTTGAAGAGTTTCGTGTTAATGATTTCGTGCTGATTTTAGACGGCAACCAGTGGGTTCAACATGGGACAGAAACAGAATGGCACACGGCAAAGACAAAAAGTGGGGGACCTTGGCCTGGCCAAAGAGACATTACCCTAGTAAGGAACTGTGGAATAGTTGATCCCAACTATACATAGAGATTCTGATCATGGTTGGTAGTTTTGAAAATGTCTTTTGAAAAGTGATTCTAAAGTGCAACCAGAAATGGCTTAGAACTGTACAGCTAATAAAGCTGCAATAATTTGTATTTTCATGGGTGTGAAGCAACTGCTGTAAATCTACATCATTTCTTTCAGGATTCCATTTGTATTTTTATGAGTTTTAGTCAATTTTTGGTAAATCTACATAATTTCTTTTAAGATCCCATGTTCAATTTGTCCCAATTAAACCTTTGATTACCTTTAAATAATCTGGCAAATTAATTGTTCATTAAGTGTCATTCAAGAGGGAGCTATAGGAATCAGGGAAGCACAGTTAATATTTAGAGTAAGTATTAATGTATGCTTTAGGCAATTTAGACAAATGTAGTTTATATTTGTCAAAAGTGATCATACTATTTATTAAGATTTTTCCAGCAAGTTCTAGCAAAGCTGTGAAGAGGGCAAATCAGTCATTGGATTTTCTTGTTTTCTGTATCAGTGTCCTTTTGTCTTTGTTTTTCTTCTCCACTTTCTCCATGCTGTTACTTGGCTGCTAATTCTTTATAGAGCAGGGGCTCCCTGTACTCTGCACACACTAATTCTTGTCAGTGTTAATTGGTGCTCAAAGAATAAAAAGCCTCATGGTCAAAAACCTTGGGAAATGCCAATACCAAATTCTCTTCTTGGAAAGTCACAATGCCCATTAGGCTCAATACCCTTGGAAAGTCACAATACCTTTAGTCTCTGAAAGGTCCTGCAGTAAGAAAACCCCTCTAACTTTTATGAACAGTTAGACAAACCTATTTGAGCCAGGATAGACTTATTTCTTGGCACATCTATTAACACTCCAGAATAAAATGTCCTTAAGCCCAAGCTGGGAAGTATAAGTGGTTGCAAAACCTGAAGAATGACCATCTCCAGACTGTTTATGTTTAGTGGGATACTTTGTAAAACCTTCCAAATGCAGAGGAAGAATACTGTGATCTGTAACAAAGCAGCAAATGTCTGTTCATGAAGATGAACTTGCAAATAATCCAGGAAAAATTTATAATACCATTAACCAGATTCCATTGTTTAAAATTGATTCCAAGATAATGCAAACCATGTATTATGTTCCCCAAATCAGGCAACAAATTAAAATACATAGACAGCTCACGCATAGCACAAACTGTAAATAATTCACTCTCCATTCTTATTCCATTTATCTTGGGTTTTTCACCCTGGTGCATTAGAAATGGTGTGTGCCTTAGAGATGGACAGCGTGAGTTCAAATCCTGGCAGTACCACTATCTAGTTGAGTGAATTTGGGCAAAACATTCAACTTATAAATGAACCTGTTTCTTTACGTGTGAAATAAGACCAATAATATTTACCAAAGAATTGTTACAGGGATTGAACAAAGTGCCTAGTATATAACAGACTCTCCATAAATGAAAATTTCTCCCCCGAAACCCCCACTACATTTCTCTCCACAATTCTGGAATCAGTTGAGGTCCTTGAAAATGACAGGCAGTGTTATCCCCAGGTGCTAGTGATAAAGTGCTGTTGCACTGAATAAATTGTAATAAAATTGGTTATCTGTCTAGCACCCCATTATGAGCTTTTAAGGATCAGAGTCTAGGGCAGGCCACGGTGGCTCAGTGGCAGAGTTCTCACCTGCCATACCAGAGACCCAGTGCCTGCCCAGGCAAAAAAAGAAAAAAAGGATCAGGGTCTATGTTTAATCCTCCAGGACAGAGTCTTCCACATATTAGGAGCCCACTTTGCTTGTTAAATAAATGAATAAGTCTCAAAAAATAAACACACAAACGAAATAACACAACTGTCCTTTAACTTCTACAATCTTTTTCTCCAGCTACTAGGGATGGCCAGTCAAAACCTACTTTGACTTGAAGTAAACTCTTTTTCTTCATTCAATAATGCCTCTACTCTGAAATAACATGCTAGTCAAAATATCAGCTTAATACACATAGATTAGTCGCTCATTGCACTGTGATATTAGTTAATTTTGAAATGGTGTATAGATTTCTAAATTAAAGAGGCTGCCTGCCTGTCAGTCACATCACATACAATGAATGCCAACATCAGGCATCACCTTTTCCGGCTTTGCCAGACTGAAGGTCATTATCAATTGCTGTTTAATCAGCCAAGTCATGCATATAGACAAAGGTTAACTGAGCAAGGACCGATTTTACTTCCTTTGTCATAGCAACACAATTTGCGGCTTAATAAAGCTGCTCTGATTGCACTTAACAACACCTGCTTTAAAATCCAGCCTCATTAATAGCACACTAATGAGTTAGGAATCTTCTCACAAGGGCATGATCAAAGACAGATGATTTGCTTTCCCGTTAAATGACCTAAATAATATAAAGCCCAATTTCCTAGTTTTCTTTAGGGAAAGGCTTTCTGGACAGTTATAAAGGCTGTTGGCAGCTTCAGAAAATGGCCTAAAAAGTAAAGAAGACAGGAAGGAATCATCATTTTTTGGCCATTTCAAATTGTGATGTGGGACTAGCACGAACAATAAATGAAATAGAGCCTGAGCAAGTCCTTGACCTTTGAACTTACAACCTAAAACAAAATCTTGTTACTGAGCAAGAAAGTAAAAAAATTTGACTCATAAAAGAAAAAGGAAATTGAGGAAATGTTTATGGAAGTAGTATATTAATATAGAGAGAATTATTTTAGAAGCAATCTTATTTGAGAATAAATAAAAGTGATTTTACCTTTTCACAGGAACTGAACATTTCATTCACACTGGGGTTTTAGAGTTTAATGTCAATTTACCACATAATCTCAAGCGATTAGTTCATTGCTTTAAATGGGGCCTTGTGTTTTGATCCAGATTTTGTTTCTTATATCCTTGGCTATTTGTTCTTGACTGCTGAATGTTATATGAAAACAGTAATATATAATTACATGTAGTTTTATATATGTATATGTGGTTTATTATAGGCTAGTCATTTGATAAACACCTTACATGAGTCACTTAACAAGTCTTCTAAAAGGCAAGACTGACTATTATTTTCCTTATTTACATATAAGGAATCTTAAGGATTAGGGAAGTGAAGCAGCTTGCCCAGGATTGCACGGTTGGTAAGCAGTAGAATTGGGCTGCACAAACAGGTCTATGTGACTCCAGTTATAAATGTCCAGTTATAGATGTTAACTGTTAAGCTAACTGCTATCCATAATAATCATATAGAAAGTTTTATTCAGAATATAGAAGTGTAGCCCCTATAGCATCCACTTTTCTGGGAAACATGCAGTACTCTTTCTTGTATGCATGTGTGCAGAGGTCAGCATCCTTTGTAAAGAGTCAAGTTGATAGTTTGGATAAACTAAATTAACATTTCTATAGTGACTGACTCATGTGGTGGGAATAAAAAGTTCTATTCTCAAATATGAATGAATTGAGTCTGAGTGAGATAGGAGAAAAGAGCCAAGCAGAAGAAAATGTGTAAAAAGGCATTTTTCATTACTACTCTTGGTTAATGGCTCCTGCTGAATCTCTTTAAAGAACTGGGAATGTAGGATGATCATTTGGTCCACTGGTGATAGGTCTTTGAAATTGCATTATTTTTCCCCTTTAAATATGCTTCAAGAATTTGGTTCTTCGGCTTCTTTCACTGGCTAATTTCATGACTGGTTCTATAGGAATCCAGAGTACCTAAGAGTCATGCTGCTCTATAAGATCCCAAACCATTTCCTATCTCCACCTCTATATTATTTACATACCCGAAAGCAGAGAGTGGTTTAAAACATAGGTAAGGGAACCTGGGACCTCATCCACTGTTAACCATTAGGAGGCTTTTATTGCAAGATGTTATAATGATAAAGACAGAGATAAATATTTGCCGGTATTAGCAGCAGGTAAAAGCAAAGGTTAAAGCAAATGGGAAAAACAATACAGCTTATACCCCCATAACTCTGTGAGTAAACTAAGTTTATTGTGTTACTTTTTTTTTTTTTTTCCTCAGCATGGGCAGGCTCCGGTGATTGAACTTGGGTCTCTGGCATGGCAGGTGAGAATTCTGCCGCTGACCCACCGTTGCACCAGTGTTTTATTTTTGTCAATGTTCAGAAAAATCTATAGTGTCACAAACATTGTGTAGAAGGGCTGTGTCCTGATGCAATTCCTAAACAGGCAGGTATAAGAATGAGGAAATTAGGAAGTTACATTCAGTCTCAGATGCTTTCTGTCTCCCCTGTTGGTATCTAGCTGCCCATTTAGAAGGTTCAACTCAAGTCTTTTCTTCTCCTCTATTGAACAAAGCCTTTTGGGCACTCTCTGAGTTGCTAGGATTTCTCCTTTGCAAAGTTGGTACCTTTGATTTTAAGGCATTAATTTGATCTGCTTTATGTTTTTGCCTTTTGGAGGATCAAAAGTTTGAAAGCTCCTTGAGTGGAGGGGAACAAACTTTCATTCCTTTGTGATTGTTGTGTCTCGGCAGAATATAAGATAACATGGTAAGAGCTTGATGAACATTTAATAGTTGTGGTAAAGAGAGCTTCTGTGTAAAAAATTATTGCAAACCTCATTACTAGAAAGAAAGCTATTCAACAACTAGTAAGGACTAACTTGACTACATTTTAAACATAGGTACTTCCACTAAAATCCCCTAAATTCATATCTCTTATTCCTAGGATGATTGTTGAAAGGCCTGCTGGGAAATGCAGTGGATTGAATGTCAGATGATGACATGTCTGTTCAGCTCTGTCTGTGGCTTACTCAGGAGATTACAAGTTACAAGATTCTTTGAATCTCAGAATCCTCATTGATAAAAAGTGGTAATGTGCCATCTACCAACTCACTAAGTGGGTATTAGGAGAAAAGGAGATAATACACTCCCATGGTGCGTACTTCTTTCCTGTAGTTAACATATCATTATGTATTAGAAGAAGAGGTGTGCCGAAGCAGGCTTGTACTAGCTCAGAAGAACTGATTGTTCAATTTCAGGAATTTTGGGAGCCAATTAAACTTGACTATTATTCAAAATGAAATAATATGCAATTGTGATTAAATGAATTATATTAAAAATAAGGGCAATAAATAATCAAATCATCACTTCCTAATTATTTTACTACATTTATGCTTAAAAAGACTCTTGAGGTCACCCATGTCTTCTGTCTGTATGGTAGAGTACTGTATGTGTTCTATTTCACCTCTCTTTCCAAAACACATTCAGTGAATCATGTTGTTAGCTTGAAACTGGCCATGGTGAGAGTATTTACACCATGAAAATCAGAAAATATTGTAAACTAGGGTTTCTTGTTCAGACAGTTAGTTTTTAGACTTTTACAGTACATCACTACTATTTTACCTACTTGATTATCAGCAATTTGAACAAGTGTTGACACAAAACTTGTCTTTGTACATTCCACAGTGTGGGGTGAAATTTTTTAGTTTCTTTTTTTTTCTTTTTGCATAGGCAGGCACCAGAAAGGCGTGCAATTTTTATCTTGTGCACTGTGCTGGTTTGAAAGGATGTATGTACCCTAGAAAAGTCATGTTTTTTAAAAATTTTTTTAAATTTAATTTAATTTTTTTAAATATCAAAAAACACATAGCAAATGCAAACATTCCTATTTTGATCATTCCGTTCTATATACATAATCAGTGATTCACAATATCATCACATAGTTGCATATTCATCATGATGATCATTTCGTGGAACATTTGCATCTATTCAGAAAAAGAAATAAAACGAAAACAGAAAAAAAATTTGTACATACCATACCCCTTACCCCTTCCTTTCATTGATCACTAGCATTTCAAACTAATTTATTTTAACATTTTCCCCCTATTATTTATTTTTATTCCATATGTTCTACTCATCTGTTGACAAGGTAGATAAAAGGAGGATCAGACACAAGGTTTTCACAATCACACAGTCACATTGTGAAAGCTATATAATTATTCAATCATCATCAAGAAACATGGCTACTGGAACACAGCTCTACATTTTCAGGCAGTTCCCTCCAGCCTGTCCATTACATCTTGAATAACAAGGTGATATCTACTTAATGCATAAGAATAACCTCCAGGATAACCTCTCGACTCTGTTTGGAATCTCTCAGCCATTGACACTTAGTCTCATTTCACTCTTCCCCCTTTTGGTCGAGAAGGTTTTCTCAATCTCTTGATGCTGAGTCTCAGTTCATTCTAGAGTTTTTCTCAGTCTCTTGATGCTGAGTCTCAGCTCATTTCTAGGATTTCTGTCCCACATTGCCAGGAAGGTCCACACCCCTGGGAGTCATGTCCCACATAGACAGGGGGAAGGTGGTGAGTTTGCTTGTTGTGTTGGCTGGAGAGAGAGGCCACATCTGAGCCACAAAAGAGGGTCTTTTGGGGGTGACTCTTAGGCCTAATTTTAAGTAGGCTTGACCTACCCTTTGTGGGGTTAAGTTTCATATGAACACACCCCAAGACTGGGGGCTCAGCCTATACCTTTGGTTGTCCACACTGCTTGTGAGAATATCAAGAATTCAACCTGGGGAGGTTGAATTTTCCCCCGTTCTCACCTTTCCCCAAAGGGGACTTTGCAAATACTTTTCCACTCACTGATCAAATCACTCTGGGATTCATTGGGGCATCACTCTGGACAAACCAACAAAATCTCATGTCCTACCCAAGGTTCCATGTACTTATGGTGTTCAACCAAGCTATCTACATAAGTTATATTAAGAAGTGCACTAGTCAAAATATAAATTTTGTACCAAATAAACATTTTTTGCTTTAGTCTCACACATAAATTGAAATTTTAAAATATGAATTACCATCTATTTTCAGCACCCTGCAGTAATGACATTCCTTTGTTCTTCCTCATGCAAAAACATTTTTAAAATTTGTACATTTAGTCACTATCATTATACACTCTAGGCATTCCTAGAGTATACCATCTCAATCTTTATTGTCTATGAAAAGCCATGTTTTAATCCTAATCCCATTTTGTAAAGGCAGCCATTTCTTCCAAACCCTATCCAATACTGTATGTTTGAAACTGTAATTAAATCATCTCCCTGGAGATGTGATTTAATCAAAGTGGCTGTTAAGCTGGATTGGGTTACGACATGTCTCCACTCATTTGGGTGGGTCTTGATTAGTTTCTGAAGTCCTATAAAAGAGGAAACATTTTGGAGAATGAAAGATTCAGAGAAAGTAGAGTAGAATGACATAGTCATGAAAAGCAGAGTCCACCGGCCAGCGACCTTTGGAGATGAAGAAGGAAAATGCCTCCTGGGGAACTTCAAGAACCAGGAAGCCCAGAGAAGAAGCTAGCAGATGATGCTGTGTTTGCCTTGTACCCTGACAGATGAAAAAGAAACCCTGACCATGTTTACCATGTGCTTTTCCAGATGAGAGAGAAATTCTGACAGTGTTCACCATGTGTCCTTCCACTTGAGAGAGAAACCCTGAACTTCATTGGCCTTCTTGAACCAAAGTATCTTTCCCTTGATGCCTTTGATTGTACATTTCTATAGACTTGTTTTAATTGGGACATTTTCTTGGCCTTAGAACCATAAACTATCAACTCATTAAATTCCCCTTTTTAAAAGCCATTCTGTTTCTGGTATATTGCAGTCTGACAGCTAACAAACTAGAACATGCACATTAGAATTTACAGGGGAATTTTATAAAAGAAAAAGAAAAATCTGATGCCCAAACTGCCTACCTCTGAAATTGCAATGTAAATAGTTTGGCTGGGGACTAGGAATCAATAAATTTTTGTTTTTTTGTTTTTTTTGTTCAATAATTTTTTTCAAAACAAACTTCCTGTTGACCCTGATATGCAGCAAATTGTAACCCTCTGGTCTCAACATCACCTTGGAATCATTAGGCAATAACTGTTAAATACTAAGAATAGGTATGTTAAGAAACTTTTAAATACTACAAAACACTATATATATAATACAGTGCAAGAGTCTTATTTTTTAAAAAAATGCTCCTTTAAAATTTTACTTTGTTACAGTTGTTTACAAATACTTGCCTAGTTTCCATGGTAGACCCTGTGTTGAAACAAAAGAGATAGGATGTAAATTTACTTTTCAGTGGATACCTTTTTAATTTTGTACCATGAATATATATTCACCATTCAATAAACACACATCATTTTTTGTTATGGTTTGAGGTTGAAAAGTTCTGTCTTAAATTCTAAGGATTTTTGTAAATTAGATTCAGACTAGCCCTCATAGAATTGAAGTCTAATTTTGAATCCTCTCAGTTCCTGAGAGGATTAAAGCAACATGGGATTTCTAGCTTTTAGCTGATCCACTTGTCAGAAGCAAATGTATCCTCCCAGAACAGGGATCAGCAAACTCCAGTTCTCAAACCAAATCCAGTCTGTTGCCTGTTCATTTTTAAATAAAGGCTTATTGGAACACAGCCCTGCTCATTCATTCATCTATGTGTTGTCTATTGCTGCTTTCATACAACAATGGCAAAATTGAGCAGATGTAATAGAGACCATGTGAACTGCAAAACTACTAATATATACACTCTACCCCTTACAGAAAAAGCTTGCTAGTCCCCTCTCTAGAGGATGTGACCCTATAATTTTTCATATACAGTATACAGAGCTCAAAAAAAAAAAAAACAAAAAAACCAGGTGTTCTAGTCTGCTAGCTGCTGGAATGTGATATACCAGAAACAGAACAGCTTTTAAAAAGGGGAATTTATTAAATTGCAAGTTTATAGGCCATGAAAATGTCCTAATTAAAGCAAGTCTATAAAAATATCCAAATTAAGCACCAACAAGAGGTTACCTTCATGCAAGAAAGGCTGATGAAGTTCAGGATCTCTTTCAGCTGGAGAGGTACATGATGAACATGATGATGTCTGCTAGCTTTCTCTCCAGGCTTCTTGTTTCATGAAGCTCCCCTGGGGGCATATTCCTTCTTCCTCTCCAAAGTTCTCTAGCTGTGTGGGCTCTGTGGTTCTCATGGCTCTCTCCAAACTGTTTCCTCTTTTAAAGGATTCCAGTAAACTAATCAAGACCCACCTGGAATGAGCGGAGTGACATTTCCACCTAATCAAAGGTTAATCCCCACAATTGGGCATGTCACATCTCCATGGAGATAATCTAATCAAGTTTCCAACCTACGGTGCTGAATAGGGATTAACAGAAATGGGTGCCTCTAGGGGATGGATCAAGATCAAAACATGGCTTTTCTAGGGCACATAATCCTTTCAAACCGGCACACCAGACATCTAGGAAACAACACAATATACCAATAAGAGAGTCAACTAACAGATATTAGAATGCTCAGATATACACTTTAAAATAACTCTATTATATCAGACACAGTTCAATAAGGAAAACAAAAGCCACACTAAGGATTTTATCTGAAAGAATTTAAAATGAAGATTTATTTAAACAGATATGGTAGAAAATGAGCAAGTAAAAAGTGACCTCTGAAATAACACAGAAAGAGTGCCTGGAGGAGGGGTCAAGTTTACGACAGAAACAATGGAAGCCAGAAGACAGTAAGTAGAGTGACATCTTCAAAGTAATGAAAGCAAGTTAGTGATAACTTAGAATTCTATTATCAGTGAAAATACAGTGAACCCTAAGTTAAACTGTGGACTATGGTTAATAGCACAATTATTTAAATGTGCTTTCAACAGTTGTAACATATGTACCACACAAAATCAAGGTATTAATAAAAGGGTGGGCAATAGGAACCCTGTTTTTAAGCATGATTTTTCTGAAAACCGACAATTTTCTAATAAAAAAAAAATCCTCCACAAAAATGATGGCAAAATGAAGACATTTTCAGATGAGAAAAACTGAGGGAATTAATCACCTGGAGACACATATGAAAGCAAACAATAAATAGTGTTCTTCGGGCAGAAGGAAAATGTGTTGGACGATAGCTTGGCTCTGCAGGAGAGCGTGACGGAGGACCACGGGGGCAGCGATGTGGGATGTCTAAATGTATATTGTATGGAGAGCTGTGTTAATAACAATAATGTATTGAGGAGCTTAAATTTTATAGAAAGTAAAAATTCACAAAAACAAAAGCATTTAAGATGCGGATGTGGCAGATGATCTGTTCTGAGGGACATGCATTGACAGAGAAATGGTACAAGAACTAATTGATACTAGAATTTAACAAGGTGTTGATGCATGTCACCATGCTTAGGGTAACCTCTGAAATAGTGTCATGTGGTATAGTATGTATGATTACTAATTACCTAGTATGTATAATTACTGTATTTCAGGAGGTTAAGGAAAAAATTTTAAATTTAATATTTAAATTTAAAATTTACATCAAAAAAAGGCAAGAAATGAGAGAAAAGGCAACATAAATGGACTGGAGAAGTAGAAAATGAAAATGATAATGGAAATTTAAGGTCAAATGTATTACTAATCACATTAAATATGAAATCCTGAAATGCTCTTATTGAAGGGTAAAAATTAGTTGTAACCTAATTTTATACTGGTTACAACTGCAATATTTTAATGTTAGAGATACAAAATGCATGGAACGGAAGTTTTGACAAGATTATATAAATGATTAATATTAGAAAAAGTACAATTTAAGGCAAAATGCATTACTAGATATAAAGATGGATAATTAATTTTGATAAACTGTTTAACTCACCAGGCATTTATAGCATTCTAAATTTGAAAGCACCTGGTATATATTTTTTCACTATTAAGCAAAAATTGACAGAACAAAAACAGTCAGTCCACAATCATAGTGAAAGAGTTTTAATACATTTTTTCTAAGTAATTGATTAATCAGAGAAGATATAATTACGGACATACATGATTTAAACAACATCATTAACAAACATGACAATTAACATTTTAACTTATGACTTAATTCCATTTTATAACTGTAAAACATGCATTATTTTCAAGAGCACACTGGGCATGTGGTGAAACTGATCATATGCTAGGCCCTAAAACATGCCTCGACACATTTCAAATTATTGAAATTATATAGAGATTATTCTTTGGCCGCAGTAAAATTAAGTTAGAAATCAATTACAAAAAAAAAAAAATTTGATAATCCCATGTTAAAGAAAATTCAGCAATAATGTCTAAATATCAAACAGATCCGGAAGGAAATCACAACAGATATTAAAAATAGTTTGAACTGCATGTAAATAGAAATGCTACATTTCAGAGCATGTGGGAAGCAACTAAAGCCATGCTCCACAGGGAAATCTATAGGTTTAAATTCTTGTCCTAGAAAAGAAAAATGCAAAACTGATAACCAGTGAGTTAACCTTTCATTTAAAGAAGACAGGAAAAGAAAAAAAATTAATCTGTAAGAAGATGAAAGGAACTACTATAGTTAAAGGCAGATATTAATTGTTTAAAGAACTTACAGTGGAAAAGATAAAGAGCAAAAAATTGGTTCTTTGATAAGGTTAATGAAATTGATAATCCCTGCAGTACTGATCATAAAATGGGAGAGAGAGAGAGAGAGAGAGAGAGGAAGAAAGAGGCCCTAATAATCAATCTAGGAATCAAAAACATGACCACCACATATCCAACAGATATTAAAATGACAATAGGAATATACTATAAATATATAATTCCTAGCACAGTACAAGTTTTAAAACCTGATACAAAAAAATAGAAAAACTAAGGAGCTCTAAAAATTATAACTTAATTTTTATATGTTATAAAAAGTCCAGACCCTGGTGGCTATGCTGATGATTTATGTCAACTATTTAAGAAAGAAAGAATACCACATTTACATAAACTGTTCCAAAGAATAGAAAAAGAGTGAAAACTTGCTACCCCATTTTATGAGGCTCACATATTCTTATACTAAAACTTGATAAGGAAATTATAACAAGAGAAGATTATAGGACAATCACTTACAGACTTGGATGAAAAATGGTAAAAAAAAAATAATTATAACAGTAAACCAAATCCAGAAATACATAAATATAATAATGCATCATGGGGCAACCTGGTTTTATTCCAGGATTACAAAATGAAGCTCATCTGATCAGCTAAGTAGATCTACCAAATTCATATGATAAATTCAACATTGGTTTATGATAAACATATTTAACAAACTAGGAATAAATGAGAACTCATTTAATCTGATTAATATTTTTCCAAAAACTTTCACTAAGCATTATATCTAATGGTGACATATTGAAGGATGTTTCTCTGAAAGCTGAATGGCACAAGAATACCTACTATCATTACATCAGCTCAATATTATTCTGAGGTCCTAGATAATGTGATAATGGAAGAAAAAACTTTAACTATTAGAAAGGAAGTCAGTATTTTATTAGAAAATAAAAGTCAGTATTAACAAATAGCATGATTGTATATATAGAAAAATTAACATATATGTATAGAAAAATTAATGGACATAAAAGATAGTCAAACAGCAAATAAACATTTGAAAAGTGCTCAATCTCACTTCTCCAGGAAATGCGAATTGAAACATCATAGAGCACAATTACACACCCAGAATAAGGAAATCAAAAGACTATAGTACCAAGTGTTCATGAAATGGAATGAAGAAATGAAATGTCTCATAAGTGCAAATTGTCAATATCATTTGGAAATTGTTTAGCATTATCTATGAAAGTTGGGCCAGCAGTTTCCTTCTTAGGTATATAGCCAACAGAAATTCATGCACATATACACATAAATGCATGTTCAAGAATATTATTTGAAATAGTCCCAAAGAGGAAATAGCAACATTATTTGATACAGCCCCAAAGAGGAGATAACAGATATGTCTATCAACATCAACATCACAATAGATAAATATATTTTGTTTTATTCATGCAGCTGAATAATGCCTGTGATAGAAATTAACAAGTTATGTTCATCAAAAGATACGAGACACAAAAAAACATAATATAAGATTCAATAGATATAAGGTTAAAAGAACTATGAAACTATTCAATGGTGTCAGAAGCCAGAATAGTGTTGACCCTTAGGAAGGAAGGGCGACGCAAGGAGAATGCTTTGGAAGGGGGCCAAGATTTCCCTCTGGGATGCTGATTAGGTTGTGTTTTGACTTGGACATATGCTCTCACTATTTCTTCTTTTTTTCTATATGTATGTTATATTCCAATAAAAAATTTTAAGTAAATAAAAAATGCAAATTAACAAAAATAATTTAACAATATTTTAAAGCCATTATATTTTAATTTTTATAACAAAATCGCTATTATAAATAACTCTCAGATCAAAGAGGAAATTAATAAAAATATTACAAATATTAGAAGATCAATGGCATCAAGAGCACTTCTTATCAAAACCTTATTTAGAGGAAAGTTCTATTATATTTGAATAGAAAAATTAAGATTGAAAGTTACATCCTATTCTAATTCAACAAAACATAAGCAAAAGTGATTTATTAAACTTAATAAACTAATTATCAACAACAAATTAAACCAAAAGAAAGTATGTGGACAGAAGTGGCAAAAGCAGCAAAGAAATTAAAGCATTTGAATACAAAAAAAACCAAAACTAAAATGAATTAATTAAAATCCAGAGTGAGTCAATAAGTAATTGCTAATAAGAGCCTTCAAATACCACCATTTCAAAACATCCAAGCTCTACCTCTATCTTGGGATTGAGTCAGTGTGGCGGTTAGATTCTTTATAGACTGGTTTCTTATGAACGTACCATGGAATTTCTGTTTGGAGATGATTACTCTATTATGTTGGCCGCATGGTGATATGATTGATTCCCGGAGATCAGCCATTCAGACAACAGAAAATAATCAAGCAAATGAACTCCATCTTGGTTGATTCAAATAAGAAATTTAAGCCATGTCATAATTAGTATCAATAAAACCAGGGGAATCGTGAAAGACCTAGGAGGTTCATTGGCTATAGTGTTACAATATATAAATCAGTTAAATAAATAAAATAAAATAAAAATGAAAGATTGTGTGTAGTTATTTTTCCAGGTTAGAAATTTGATGAGATGATGGTTCCTTTAATCTTTGGGAAAGCACTAGCAGTAGAGACTAAAATTCTGTTTTGGATGGAAAGCCAACCACATTTATCTTTTCATTTAGTCTCTTTTATGTATAGTAGAGTGTCATGCTGTCAGTTTTTTTCTTCGCCAAATCCCTAATGCTCTTAGCTATGTATTTCAATCAGTTGGCCACTTAACTTGGGCATTTCACCAAAGCCTAAAACTTTTGGGCTTTGTGTCAACTGACCGAAAACCTGGGGACGACTTCAGACACATGGCATAAAAAGATTTCTATGCAACTGGCGATCAATCAGCTCTTAGGGAAATGAATTTCACTTGAATTTTTAAAAATTCTCTTTGATTCATACACATGCTCACACACACACACAAATACACACAGGCATGACTACAAACAAAAATAGAAAGAACAAACTATTCATGTGACCCCCCATTAAATTATAAAAACATCTAGGAAATGGAGAACTATATACTCTTAAGTTATTTTTACTAAAATAATCATGTCCAAAAACAGGGTCCAATTCTAAAAGGCTCTGTGATTTTTTTCTTGTACCTAAGTAGAGGATATGCCCAATAGCTTCTCTTGTTATACTCTGTAACATACATCAAAGACCTCTAAAATCTCTATTGCTTTGTAAGCATTTTCTCAATCAATAATCTGAATGATGATTTATGCTTCATCTGAAATTAATTGCTAATGTATTGGAATTTGTCAATAAATATATTGAAAATATTTTACTTTTTTTTTTACATGGGCAGGCACTGGGAATTGAACCCGGGTCCTCGGGCTTGGCAGGCAAGCATTCTTACCTGCTGAGCCACCATGGCCCACAAGATTTTACTTTTCATGTCATGAATTAACTCCAAAAAAAATTGTAAATACATAGTGAAGACAACATTGATATACATTTTAGTAGATACCTCTAGCCATATGGACAACTCCAGAATCTATTCCTCTAACATACTATTATTTCTTTCTCCATCACTATGGACTAAATTAAAATTGAGTTTACACCTCATAACCAAACCAAGAATGAGTGTCTATGTACTGCAATGTCTAAGACAGAAAGGATCAGTGGCTCAAAGTTCATGATCCATTATTTATTTTCCAGATACTGGAATTTTTTAAACGGGTAAATAAACATGACTGTGGCTTTAAAATTACAGTAGAATCAGACATGGTTGAGAAAATTAGTTGGGCCAGTTCTCTACTCTATAAAATAGCCCTATTGAGAGGGGCATTTTCGAGTTTCGTCCACTTGAGGGAGGGTTCCTGTTAGAGGGATAAGTTAAATGGAGCCTAGTGAGTGTGGAGGTCATCGAATTCTATTGCCATCACTAGTTGCACCCTGTTAGAATTTGAGTTTGCAGTGTACAAAGTTTCTGATTCATGTACTATGGTCAGTAAACATTGCATACTAACAGAATCAATGAGGTACTAATAAATGTTTTGTTATGATGAAGAAAAATTATTAATGATGTGGGTAACAGAAGCAAGAGACATATTTAATTCCTGGATTTGCCACAAGGAAGTTCTGTAGAAAACACAAGCTTCAGATTTCTTCAAAACATAGAACTTTTGAAAGCAAGAAATGTTTACTTGCATTGAGTGAAAATGACTCTGCTGTTCTTGTTGATGTATTAAACCTCTCTCTCCATGTATAAAAATACACAATATATTATGTATATATAATCTTCTGTTGGAACTAAAAATAAATAGATGGGGTTATTCATTCCTCATGTGTCCACTCCTTTCTCTCCCACAGAAAAGGAAATAGCTCTCCCCAGGATTTAAAGTCCACTCCTCTGCACAGAAGCCAGGAGCATATCTCTCTGCTGTTCAATGACTCATATACTGTCTTACATTTCAGTGGAAGCTAAATTCACTGCAGATGTTATTATGGAGTAAGAAGAAGTACTAATGGGCTCTAGTGCTATTTATCCAGGTAACCCTGCCTCTCTTAAAAATGAAGATGGATAGAGGAGGCATCAGCTTGATGAATGGGCATGTGAAAATGTCACCAGTTGGGGACTGGATCATTATACACTCAAAAGCTCTAAATCAAGCAACCCAAGGAGGTCATGACCTCTAATAGGGTTGAATACAAACAGCTTCTTTGAAGGAAATTTTACCTCTAGACTTGAGCTTCTGAAAATTATCCAGAAAGTTAGAAATAATAGTTGTATTATGGATTTCACTTGAAGTCATTTCTGAGGCTTAAACTAGAATAAAAATTCTGAGCTGATTTAGGAAGAACCTCAAAACTGATATTACTACTACTGACACTTGTACAGTAGCTTAAAAAGAATCAAACACACATCCAAGAATTGCATTCAAGGAACTGATATGAAAGCAGAGGTGGAGTCACTGTGAAGCTAACAAAGGATATGCCTAGGGGTTCCTTCTAAGGTACTTTGAGGATCTTTGGTAAGCTACTCACATATGTTTTCTTATATTTGCAAAGTAAGACACTCTTTTTCTTAAAGAGTACCCCAAACTATAGAAGCATCAGGCCCCACAAACCCTGGATCTGGTCCTGTGAAGAAGACTGTTCCCCAAAGAATTTGGTCACTAGCTAGATATGTTACATACTGTACCTGCCTCGCTGGGCAGAAGCAAAGACCCTGCCAGAGTGAGTGCCACACAATTAGCTCTGCGACCTCTTGGCCTCAGTTTCTTCATCTGTAAAATGGGAATGTGTAATATTCCCTTTCAACTCTGATTTGGGGTGGGCTATCTGATAAGGGTAGTGTGAATAACAAGATGGATTTGAAATCAGGGATTCTAGCTTCACTCTCTACCTCAGTCTTCAATATTAACATTATGTTAGGGTAACATAAACATTATAATATATTTCTTAAAGTACCAATTGCTAGAACTTGATTATTATATTGACAAATAAATTTTACTTCTGTACATATTTTTGCTCAGTCGCAAAAAAAAAATAATTTAATATAATTGATCGCATGAGAGTAGAGTTAACTTGGAACATGTCAGCTTTGTAATGACAAACTTTGAAAGAGTTACATTGACCGTGGGGTGATATGAATCATCTCAAAGGTCTGCTGGGCTGCATTTCACTTTGAAGTATTTCAGTTATCTAAACAACAGATAACCTTATCTGTAAGATTACCTGGATATATATGTCACAACCAGAACTGGATCAACATATGCAAAGAACTGAAACCATTAGCAAATTCATCACTTAGGTTCAGTGATAAAAATTCATTTCCATAAAATTATATATTACAAGAAGCCCAAGAAGTTTCATAAGTAAATTCTGCTAGATCTCTAAGAAAAAGATAATTCTAATGCTGTCCAAAATATTCTAGTATATAGATAACAAAGGAAATACATACAAAATTTTGATGACACTAATCAAACATTCATACAAAAATCTAAAATAGTAGAATTAGATATATAAACGCATCTCACTTGTCAATATCAAGGCCAAAAATTCTAAATAAAATGTTAGCAGATAGAATACACATTAAAAGAATATATATGAAGAAAAGAGTCATACTAATAATCCAAGAATAATGGACATCCATATCACTATTTCTTAAAAGAGAAAGATATTGTGTACATAGATTCTAAAAAGATAATTTAAATTTTTAATTTTCATTGCTGGTTTAAAATTCTTAATAAAACAGGAACATAATGGCTACTTCCTTAAACGTTTACGAGCCTAAATCCCACACCAGGCTGAAGAGCAGAATATTAGGCAAAATCCCACTGAGATAAAGAACAAGCAGAAGGTGTTCACTATCATCATTTTTATTTAACCTTTTTCTAGAAATCAATACAATTTAATAGAGAAAGAAAGGTAAGTACAATAAAACAAATTAGAAAAGAGGAACAAAAATTATAATCATTTGTAAATGATATGCTAGTAAACCAAGAGAAGCAACTGAAAACTGTAGCAAAATAAAAACATTACAAATTTAATAATGACTAGAAAATTGAATCACAAGAAATTATTTCATTTACAATAGAATTAAACATTAGATACATAGCATTCTAGTTTCCTGGGCTACTGAAGCAAATACCATGCAATGGGTAGGCTTAAACAATGGGAATTTATTCACTCACAGTTTGAGGCTGGGAAAAAGTCCAAACCAAGGTATCATCAAGGTGATGCTTTCTTCCTGAAGACTGTCGTTCAGGGGCTGGCTGCTGGCCATTCTTGGTCGTAAGCTTGTCATAAGGCAGGGTACATGGTGGCTTATTTTGTTCTCTCTCTTCTCTTCCTGGGTCCATTGATGTTCCGTTTCTGGCTGCTCACTCTGTGGCTTTCTCTCCCTCTGTCTGAATTTCATTCTCTTATAAAGGATGCCAGTAATAGGCTTAGAACTCATCCTGATTGAGGTGGGCTACACCTTAACTGAAGAAATCTCACCAAAAGGTTGTACTTGCAATGGGTTCACACTCATAGGAATTGATAAAATTGAAGAATGTGTTTTTCTAGGGTACATATAACTCCAAACCACCACAGAGGCCTTGGACAAGTTCCTGATGACCTCTTCAATATCTGTCTCTTCATCTGTAAAATGGAGTTAATAGCCATTCACTTGGTGAGCATTTAGTAACCTAATAAGCATATCTCATGTGTTAAGCACAGGGCTTTGCACATAGCCTTAACTGAAGCTAGTACTGTGTTGCTATATTGGTTTGAGTTAGGCAGGGTAAATAAATCATTCCCATAATTAAAAAAGAGAACTGTTATCACCATCTTCACTCAGAATTACAAAGTATAATCAATTTTATAGATGAAAGTGATATGTTAGGCAAACTTCACGTCAATGTCCTTTAAGTTGTAATGATTAAGTCCTGATACATAACAAAATCTGCAAACTGTTTTAGAAATTTTATATGTCAAAACTCTGAACAAAAATGATGATATAATGATTATTAAGATTTTGTTATAATTCAAGGAGAATTTAAATTTATTGGAAGTAACTAATAAAGAATATAAAAGATTTTTAAGGCCTCTGCTATCTAGATCAGCACTTCCAACATGTGTTCTTCAAAACACTACCTCCATGAGGCATTCATAGATATTATGTTCAAATGGTTTTCCAAATTTGAAAGATTCTGAAGGAAACATGCTTCTTTCCTGTAGGTCTTCACTGACCCCTTATGAGGATAGTGTACATAGTGATCCCAAACTCATTTAATTTTTTAGCAGAATATTTTCCAGGATTTGGTGTTTTGTAGAATGCTCTTTAACAGGATATTGGTATAGCTATTTGCCCCCAAATATCCACTTTCTTCTATATGGTAGGACTCAACTTAAATGAAAGTAGGATGGAAAGAATAAGGAATGATGAAAACTTCCTTCACCAGGGTAAGGCGAAATCCTTAGAACAAGGTAGACTTTTTTTCTCAGAGCAGGAATCTGCAAACTATGGTCTTGGAGTCAAAATCAGAGTTCTTTTTTGTAAATAAAGTTTTGTTAGAACCCAGACATGCCCTTTATTTACATACTGTCTCTGGATGAGTTGGCACTACAGTACAGAGTTAAGGGGTAATCACAGAGACGTCCATGGCCCCCAGTGGCTGAAAATATTACTACCTGGCCCTTTACAGAAAAAGTTTGCTGACCCTGCTCTAGATTTTGTTTTGGGGATGAGGGTAAAGAAATTTTGTAGAGTAATGAGCTCTAACTAAAGTACACATAGGAACTGCAACAAACTAATTTGATTCCAGATATTCCTTGATCTGGGGACTTCATTAAGGTTTCACCCTTCAACTGATATGTTGTTGGCAGTGGTGATGTTGGGCATGGAAAATCTAAGCCTATTAGGAAAACTCAAATAAAAATTTCTTTTCTATAGGCAATAAAAGGGTTAGCAAAATTTTTGCTGAAATTAAAAGCCGAAAAGAGATGAATTATGTAGGTTGAGCCCAAAGTGACTGCTATAACACTTTCTAAGTGTATATAACTAAATTTGTGTCAAACTAACTATTACATTGAACTATTATTAAATTTTATTTATGTATATATTTAATTTAATATATAACACTTATTTATGTATATATTTATTTTATGTAATTTTTAAGTGGAATATTTCCCAGGATATTTTGAATAGCAGATATTTTCCAGTTGTCTCAACTCTTTGCAAATCAGTATACATTTATGTATGTATTTATATTGTGTGTGTGTGTATACGCATGCAGAGAGAGAGAGAAAGAGAAGAAAGTGACCTATTTACTTATGTTTAAAGAAAATCTGAATATTTCTACAAAACAGGCCCATTGAAAAATATCAAAGTTGGCATATTATTGATGCCCTTGAAATAGGGATGTACCTATCATCTCCAACATTAAGATATAACTTGCTGCTTTATCACACCAAAAAGAAATCATTTATATGTATTTTTGAAGAGAAGCCTTTATATACACTTTATCTTTAACATTTTAAATTGCTTGCAATAGAAACTCACTGCCCTTTCATAATGTAAACAGATATCCTTTATAAAAGTCTTCTTTCATTAACAGCGCAAAAATCAGTTAAATTCCTTTTTGAGAATAAGCACAAAATGATTAAGCTTCAAATATCTTGTTTCAAGATACCCCAGAATAGAATATAACCTATAAAGATATAAAATGTCAATGGGGCATGGGAATAGAGGGGAAATGGCCACTGTCTTGAGTCCATTAAGGATTTTCTTCTTTAATTACATCAATTAATGGAAAGGCCATGTTTCCTGTGCCTGGGGCAGCGAGCAAAATATTATCCCTGGTGGGTGGAGCTATGGGGTAGCAAAATCTTGGGAAAGCTGTTTCAAAACAACAAGGAAGGTCTGGAATCTTGCACCCAGTAGGTCTTGGATAGATACACACACAATACTTACTGATTGTCTCAACTCTATTTCCTTTTATGAAGAAGATGTTTTGTTTCTCACAGCATTTCATGTATTATCTGGGAAATTGATTGGCTCCACAGGGGAATGAAGAGTTGGCCACTACAAATTGAACAGGCACCACTCATGCGGTGCTTGCATAGGTGGTGACACCATTGTATTCCTATGCAGAAACAGAACCTAACATTCTCATGCTTCTTGCACATTCTGCAAATATAGGGGACTTGAAAGGGATTTGGACTACATGGATCTCTGGCAGTACTTCTTTCTTTTTTAAAAAATATTTTTACTAGAGATATCATCACACATGTACAGTCCATCCAAAGTATACAACCAATGGCTCACAATATCATCACATAGTTATGTATTCATCACCATGATCATTTTTAGAACATTTGCATCACTCCAGAAAAAGAGGAAAAAAAAATCGCATACATCTCATACCCCTTATCCCTCCCTCTCATTGACCACTAGTATTTCCCTCTACCTAATCTTCTTTACCCCTTGTTTTCCCTCTATTATTTACTTATTTATTGTCCTTATTTTTTTATTCATCTGACCATACCCTGGGTAAAAGGAGCATCAGATACAAGGTTTTCACAATCACATGGTCACACAGTGAAAGCCATATAGTTATACAATTGTCTTCAAGAATAAAGGCTACTAGAATGCAGTTCAACAGTTCCAGGTACTTCCCTCCAGCCACTTCAATATACCAAAAACTAAAAAAGGACATTTGTATAATGCATAAGAATAACACCCAGGATAACCTCTTGGCTCTGCTTGAAAGCTCTCAGCCACTAAAACTTATTATGTCCCACTTTTCTCTTCCCCCTTTTGGTCAAGAAAGCTTTCTCAATCCCATGGTACTGGATCCTCGCTCATCCCAGGATTCATGTTACATGTTGCCAGGGAGATATACTCCCCTGGGAATCATCCCCCACATAGGGGGAAGGGCAGTGAGTTCACCTGCTGAGCTGACTTAGAGAGAGGCCATATGTGAGCAACAAAGGGGGTTCACTGGGAGTGATTGTTAAGCATAATTATAAGTAGGCTTAGCTTCTCCTTTACAGGAATAAATTTCATAGACCCCAAGATTGAGGTCTCAGCTTATTGAATTGGCTGTCCCCCCACTGCTTGCGAGAATATCAGGAATTCCCCAGATGGGGAAATTTAATATTTCCTTCTTTCTCCCCAGTCCCCTAAGGGGACTTTGAAAATACTATTTTTATTCTCTGCGAAATTATCTTGGGATGTATCAGGGCATCATACTAACCTGTACAAATCAACAAGATCTCATGCCTTATTCAAGATTCCATGTAATTACGGTGTTTGAATAAACTGACCATACAAATTAAGTGAGCTAATGTACTACCCAAAATATAAATTTTGTACCAAATAAACATCTTTTCCTTTGCTCTCACACAGAAGTTGAAGTTTTAAAATATAGACCATATCATCCTTTACCCTGTATTCTGATTTACCTTAGACCTATCCAGATCACCTTCATTCATATTTATGGCAGTATTTCTTTTTAAAAAAGGAAAGAAAAGAAAAAGTGAAATAGGGACTAAGTCCTTAATACTTATTGGATTTGGGCAATAATTTTAGTTCAAATACATGTTGAAAGATTAGACTATTGAAGCCAACCTGTGATACCCACTAGAACACAAATTAAATGGGTTTTTGGATTGTTGCTCTTATTTGAAGACTCTGGAAGTTTCCCTTTGCATCTCCTCCATGTAAGAACCTCCTGCATCAACTCAAGGGGCAGATTTCATTTCATTTCTCCTTTTCCCACACTCAGCTCATAAATCCCACAGGCATGTCTAGGGAGGATCTAGAGGAAAAGGCAGGGTAGAGTATTTTACTAGACTGGACACATTTTAACTGGAACACATGCTGGACAGCTGCTCAGGGCTCACACACCCAAGGTGGGTGTTAACACGGGTTGCATGATCTCAGTCTGGGAACCCAGCAGTTGTAAACTTGCAGAAATGGCACAGAAGCCAAGGAGAGTTTCCGCCCTGTGAAATTGTGACAAGATCTCAGGCGCTCAGCTAAGTCCACACAAAGCAGAGTTGGGTGCACAGTAAACTCTTCAAAAATTACCCAAAGCTATGCTGCGCTTCTTAAAAAAACAGCAACTCCCTAGTTCCTTCGGAAGAACCTATATTGCTCAAGTTGTAGACTGCAGCTTCTCACTCTACAGGGAAACCACTGAGTTATCTTAAATTCCATTTCTTTGAAACTACTTGGTTGGTTTGAGATCATAGATGGGGAGAAGTTGGGGCAGTGGAAGGGGACAGGAGATCTGACAAGGAGTCCCTTTTTATGCAGAATATCGGGAAATAGGAAACTGCCTTGGATTCTTGACTGGGAGAGTAAAGCAGCACTGCACAGGAAATACTCTTTTTCTTTCTTACATCTCTTCTGGTTTTCTTTTACCCTTAAATTCCAACTCCTCCACCTGAAAAATTACCCTTGGAACAGGAACCAAAGGGCTCTTTTGCAATAGCCACTATTACTGTACTGGAAGGAGGGAAGGCGGCAGGGAGAGAAGCTTGAGCATTTTTGCCTTTCCACTGTGATATATTTATTAGAGCATTTCAAGAAGGAATTGATTCATTTTATGTAAACATGTCTCTGTGGGTGTAAAAAAAGAACCAGTAAGAAATTGGTAGTTCAATGTTTACAACCTGGCTGCTTGGTCTTACTCTAATAATATATACGGCCATTTCTATGCTTTTCTCTCCCCACCACATTTTTTACTTTTTATTTCCCCATTTTGAGTAACAGGTTTTACAATTGTACAGCTTCCATGCATGCAGTCCTGAGGATCTGATCTGATCTACTTAGCATCTGGATCTCCAAGGTTTCAGAACCTACCCTGCTCCTGTCTGGCCCCTCAGGGACCAATAGACTGTTATTCAACTGATAAAAGGTTAGGAAATCAGGAAAGCCATCCACACAATAGGCTTTGTGTGTTTTCTAACAGGATGTCCACAGAAGCTAGCACCTCCAATTAAGATAACCCATGTTTGGCCTGACCAAATGTCCCTCCTCTAGGCATTCTTCCTACGGGGTCATTTTCCCTTAGACTTTCTCCAATCTCACTGTTCTGTTCATTTTCCAAACCCAGCCTTCTCTGTTGCCTACTCCTGTTTCTGCTGTTAAAACTCAAGACATGGTTTTCTTACTTGAATAACTATATTTTGCTAGTGGATCCAGCTTCTTTTCTAAAAATCTGTATTGCACAGAAGAAATAAACAAAGAAGGTCCCAGAAAGTGTTTGTCAAACATTGGGGTGATAAAGTAACCAATTTCCATACAGATTTATACCCGAAGGTTATATCCATGAAAACAGAACTGTATTCAGCAAATCAAGTTTTGGAGTGGCCCCATTTGCTTCTGGAACAAAGTGAGAAACAGATGTGGAAGCAGCAGTGAACTGAGACAGGGAACTTGTCAACTGCAAATACTAAGCAAGTCATCTGAATTTAGAAATTAGATTAATCCAAAAGAGCTGTTGATAAAACCATGTAGTCATGTCAAGGACACATTTTGATACCAAGACGTAAGAACATTATCAATGGATATTATTTTAGCAGATGCTGGACAGACCTCAATAAAATCTTCATTATGAATGACTGACAAAAGAGACATTTTTTGGGGGGTCCTAAAGACATATGTTTTATATAAGGACAAGGGTTATATTAGTACAGCCCCCAAATGCTCATCTTCTTGATTGTCATTGCTCAAAGAAAATGAGAAGATTGTTTCTCTTCCACTGAGTGTTAGGACCACAGTGTCATCTGTCACCAAAGAGACCGTTTGGTTGATTTTAGGCCCTTTGGCAAAGGGTTGTGTACATTGTGGAAGCTGATCTGTAAGAGAGCACACAGGAAAGAGGCCGTGCTGTGGGCAGATGAGCAGTGCATGCCTGCACGCAGTCACATGAACTCTCAGGCATCTCTCCAAGTTCTCATCCCCAAGGACTCACTCGGAAGGTTTTTCCTGTGTTTTTCTTAAAGAGTCATGGAAAACTGTCAGAACTTCTGATTATGTAAGTTTCTCAAGAGTCTCTGGACCATGGAAAAGGTTTCACTTCCTCCCGTGCTCCAGGAAAAGAGCAAATGAGCAGAAACCATATTTCTCATATTAACTCAATCCCCACAAATACACATGAGCAAACTTGGAGCTATTTTCTTTAGGATACTTCTCTTGCAAACATTCATGTTTGAACACTGAGAAAAGGCTGCCAGATTAACTTTTGCATAGAAACTTGCAATTGTCCTAAAATGAATAAAATATTACAGTTTGGACAATGCAGGGGAACAGAGCATGCCAACAAAGACTTACCTAGCAATGTGTGCTGCCGAGAATTCCTTTTATGATCTAAATTTTGCTACTGGAGCAAGAAGAACTCCTGCTCTTGGGAGGTAGGTGATGTCTTACTATAAAATCCCAGAAATAAGACAGATTTTAGGGTTATTATTGTGTCCCTAAACTCGAGGACACTCTGGTGCCATTCTAATATTCATGTTTATTTAAAAATCTTAATGAAGGGGAGAAAAGGAACTGAATAACTTATTTTGCTTTGAAGAAACTGGAAAAGGAGGGGATGGTCTCCTAAAGAATTTGGACAGTGAAGAGAGACAGGGAAGGGAAATGAGAGAAGACAATAAGACTGTGTCCTAGACAGGGTTGGGACCTGTGAACCTGAGCAGACAAAGTCTCCAGAAGTTTCACCAAAGAGCAAGAAATTTGTTTTAGAAGTTTTTAAACTTGGATAGTGTCCAATTAAGCAAAAAGGAGAGACCATATCATATATCTTTTGATGATAATGGTCCATATGATGAATTTTAAAAATTTTAGACTGTTGAAAAATGGTTCTGATTGCATAAACCTCCTCTATTTGAGATATGGGCCATGTGATATTTCATCATCTGGGCCATGGATTCTGTAGCTAGACGGCCTGGGTTTGAATTCTTGTTCTCAAATATTAGCCATGTGATGACAGCAAGTTACTTAACTTCTTGGACTGCTGGTCCCTCAACTGAAAATGGAAGTAATGATAGTACCTGCTTCATAGAAAGAACCACCATGAGGATGAAATGAAGTTAATAGAAAAAATGAATGGCACCTGGAGCATAGTCATTATGATGAAGTGTGCTATTAATAAGTATTGTTAAGTCCAATTGAGAGAGCATTTCGCTTGGGATAGTGTCCGTGGACCACCACTTACTGTTGCTTCACATTGTTTTTCCCTTTTCCATCTTTATATGGACTGGAAAATGGTTTTTGGTGAATCTGGATTACAGAGAACAAGTAAAAACGGAGAGAACAAGCATCAACACATAAATTTATATGTTTTTATCACACTGAAGGGAATCTCAAACTAAACGCTGACCACTCAAGTTCCAACCAAGGCATCATTAAGTGCAAGAAGTTAGCCAAGGAGCATCCTGAAAAACACAGTAGAGGCCAAAGAGGAAAAAGGGAGGGTGAACCAAAAGAACAAAAACAAAAAGCAGGACAGAAAATTCAGTGTTTAAAGCCAAATTACCTGGAAAATATTTGGTATCCATATGTAACTATAAAAATATGATTATTAATAGTCAAAGTATATTAATAATAGCAACTTGGACTATTACCTACTAAGTGCCAGTCACTATCCTAAAAGAAGTGTAAACCGAGAGGAATGTGCTATGAAATTAATGAGGCTGAAGTTCCAGGGCCCCTCACTTATCTATGCCTATTCCATCTCCTGGATGGCCTAGCAGCAGGGTCAGATGGCTATATGTTATTGCAAATTCTGAAAACGTAAGATAATTTAACCCCAATCTGTTAAGATTGTTGTTACGAAGAGTACAAAGAGTACTCTGACTTCCCTCACACTTCTCCTCATGTTAGGGGGTTTGATCGGCCGCCATTAAAATGGGCCCCCTTGATTCCCAACTCCTGGTATGCATGCCCTTATGTAATTCCCTCTCCTCAATTATGGTTTGGACTTATTGATTCACTTCTCACAAATAGAATACAGCAGAAGTGAAGGGTTGTTAGTTATAAGATTTGATTATAAAAAGACTGTGACTTCCTTCTTAGGTGTTTTCTCTTGCTCTGTCTGGGATTACTTGCTCTGGGAAAGACAACTGTCAGGTTGTGATTGAAGCTTTGTGGGCAGTCCCACATGAGATTCCTTACCCCCAGAAACTATGAGCTATGGTGTTGTGCTTTGGGACATCTTGTTATGTAGCAATAAATAACTAATACAGCAGTGTGGAGGATGGTCATGGGTATTTGGAGGAACTAGCAAGAGAAGCTGAGTTAGGGAAGCATTTATATTTGACTTAAGGACTATTTATATGTTTTGAAGCATAAAGTTAACACCAGTCACCCTGGTAGAGAAATAGCTCCAGCCAGCTGTGCTAATTTACCAGACAGCATGCCACTAAGGAGCAGGGCCTGGGGCCATTCTGATATGAACCCCACATGCAGATCATTCCCCAAATCTTAACTGTAGGAAAAGCTGCCTCCATAATGCCAGAAGTTGTTAATTATTTTATTATATACCAAGAGTTACATGTTTTCTTTTGAAGATTTTCTCATTAATGGGAATGTTTTTAACACTCATCCCAAACTTGATTTTTCTTTGCCAAGTCTGCATTTAAAAGAAGTGTCTGCCTGGTACAAAGTTGAAGTCCTTGAAACATGCCACACTATTTTAAAGACCATAATTTGGACATAAATGATATTCACAAAGTTGATATAACTCAATCATGCTAATGAACTGCAATTTGGAAAAATATTTTGGAATATTTCAATAAACAAGTGAGTATTAATTTGAACATATATGAAGGATACTTCATTTTTTCCCCTTTCAATTTATCTTTTAAAGAACTGAGAAAAAATACAGGTGACTTTAATATAATGGGAAATAGTAGCAATACATATGAGTAACAAAATGCATAGAAATTATTTTGACTTTAAAAAGTAAATTGTGGACTTCGGGAAGATTGCCGACTAGAGTGGCTTGAGATCAGCCCCACTCCATGGAAAGGTTGGAAAGGGGACAGGAGGGACACTGAGGTGGCGATTTAGGAGTGCAGCTGCCCTGGGACAGACTCCTGCACCACATGCAGCAGCCCTAGTTGCAGAGGCCGGAACTGAGAGGCAGAGACTGGAGCCTGGCACAGAGAGGCAGAGACTGGAGCCTGGCACAGAGCCGCAGAGATTAGAGCCATGGGAATGCATGGACTGGAGCGCAGGACTAGGAAGTAAGCCAGGCCGCCTTCCCTGGGCACACTACCCTCACCGGTGCAGCCCCCTGATGGGCGGCTCACCCCACACCCCTGAACCCCATCACTGGCTCCCATTCCCCATGCTCCAGGCACCCCCACCCCCCCAGTCCTCCATACACACACCTGCCCCACAACCGCGCCCCAAGTGCTGCCCAACCCACCTCTCCTGCACTCCCGAGCATCACCTCCCCCTCCCTGTTCCCCGCAGACTATTGCCAGTGCATAAATGTTTCGGGCACTAACCTCCATACCTAGGCTACCCTGACCACCTGCCCATAGTGTCACACAGCCTCACCCGGCCCTCCTTGAGCTCAGCACATCCCTTTAAGGCACTCCCAGG
The DNA here is from genome assembly GCF_023851605.1 of Tamandua tetradactyla. NCBI lineage: Eukaryota > Metazoa > Chordata > Mammalia > Pilosa > Myrmecophagidae > Tamandua > Tamandua tetradactyla. The sequence continues at coordinate 120,307,621 of NC_135329.1, read as the reverse complement.
CCCATGCATGTACAAGGGCCCCTAATCACATCGTTCAGCTCTGGGAACCCCATGTTGCAGCAGTCCTAGAACCACCCATACGCCTGGCCTTCAGCCTCACTTCCCAGCTCTGAGAAAGCGCCGACCTGCACAGGCTGGTCACATCTACTCCCAATCCATGAAGGCATAACACTGACCTGCTGCCACAGCTCTATGCATGTGCACAAAGGGCCCCGTGCCTTAGACCAGTGCACACCAGGGTTATGGCCCCCAGACTGGTGCACCTGCTCAGCTACATCCTCCCTGGCCACTGGGCACCCATGTTCACAAGCATCAGCTTAACATCCCCAGCCTGCGTCATATCTGCCCAGGAACAAATCACCATACTGAGTACTCCACCCCATGCTCTGCTCCCTGCTGTACAAAAAAAAAAAAAAAAAAAAATCCCACATACACAAGGCCTTAGACTACTGAAAGAAATCAACTCCCAAGGTCAATCAATCAAGATATTTACATGCCATGAAGACAGATCACTAAACATATCACAAAGCAGACAAATACAGCACTGTCTAATGACCAAATTAAAACACCAGAGGAGACACAGAAATTGGATCAACTAATCAAAGATGTTCATACAACTCTACTTAATAAAACAAGTGGGAAGGCAAATGACATAAAGGAGGTCAAGAAGACAGTAGAAGAGCACAAAGAGGAATTTGAAAGATTAAATAGAAAAATAGTGGAAATCACAGAGTGTAAGACTCTGTTGACCAAATGAAAACCATACTAGAGGCACATAACACCAGATTTGAAGAGAAAGAAGAAAGAATAGATGATATAGAGGACAGGGTAATTGACTTTGAAGACTCAAAACAGCAAATGGCAAAAAGATGGAAAAAAGTGAACAGGAACTCAGGGAAAAGATAGAAAAAACAAAGTGCACAAATATAAGAATCACTGGTATCTCAGAAGGAGAAGAGAGGAGTAAAGGGCTAGGAATAGTAGTCAAGAATATAATGGGGGAAAACTTCCCAACCCTCATAAAGGACATAAATATACAAGTCAAAGAAGCCCAAAGAACTCCAAACAGAATAAATCCAAATAGGCCTTCCCCAAGGTACATACTATTCAGTCTGTCAAATGCTGAAGAACAGCAGAAAATCCTGAAAGTGGCAAGAGAAAAACAATCTACTACATACAAGGGAAATTAAATAAGACTGAGTTCAGACTATGCAACTAGCACCCTAGTTAGGAGGTGAAAATGCAGTGGTATGATATATTCGAGATCCTGAAAGAGAAAGACTTCCAACTACGAATTCTGGACCCAGCCAAATTGTCTTTTGAAACTGAGGGAGAGATTAAGTTTTCACAGACAAGGAACTCCTGAAAGAATTTGTCAACAAGATATTGGCTCTACAAGAAATACTATAACGGAGTTCTGTGGCTGAAAAAAAAAAAAAGGCAGAAGAGGGAGGTCTGGAGGAGGGCACAAGAATTGAAGAGTACCACTAATGGAAATTTAAAGAATACAAACAGAAAGAGGGAAAAGAATATATAGATATGATAAATAAAATAGAAAAGATAAGATGATGGAATCAAGAAATGCATTTTCAGTAATAACTTTGAATGTTAATGGACTAAACTTACTAATTAAAAGATACAGATTAGCAGAATGGATTAAGAAACATAATCCAGCTATATGCTGCTTACAAGAGACTCATCTTAGACACAAGGATACAAATAGATTGAAAGTGAAAGAATGGAAAAAGATCTTCCATGCAGGTTGTAACCAAAAGAAAGCAGGAGTAGCTATACTAATATTGGACAAAATAGACTTTAAATGTAAACGCATCATAAGAGACAAAGAAGGACACTACATAGTAATTAAAGGGTCAATTCAGCAAGAAGATAAACAATCATAAACGTTTCTGCTCCCAATCAAGGCTCTCCAAAGTATATGGGACAGACACTGGCAAAACTGAAGGGAAGGATAGATGTTTCAACAATAATAGTAGGAGCCTTCAATATACCACTCTCCTCTATAAATAGAACAACCAGACAGAAGAACAACAAGGAAATAGAGAAGATAAATAACTTGATAAATGAATTAGACCTAACAGACATACATAGGCCATTGCACCCCGAAGCACAAGGTTATACATTCTTCTCTCATGCTCATGGAACATTCTCCAGGATAGATAATATACTGGGGTACAAAACAGGTCATTATAAATCTAAAAATATTGAAATTATTCAAAGCACTTTCTCTAATCACAATGGGATGAATCTGGATCTCAATAACCACCAAAGAACAAGAACATTCACAAATATATATTTAGTAACATATTCTTAAACAACCAGTGGGCAATAAGAAATTGCTAGAGAAATCAGTAAATATCTGGAGATGAATGAAAATGAGAACACAGCTTATCAGAATTTATGGAATGTGGCAAAGGCTGTGCTAAGAGGGAAATTTATTGCCCCAAATGCCTATATTAAAAAATAAGAAAGAGCAAAAATTGAAGACTTAACAGCAAACCTGGAGGAACTTGAGAAAGAACAGCAAATTAACTCCAAAGCAACTAGAAGAGAAATAACAAAGATAAAGCAGAGATAAATGAATGGGAGAACAAAAGAACAATAGAAAGAATCAAGAAAAACAAAAGTTGGTTCTTTAACAAAATTGATTAGATTAATGGGCCACTAGCAAGACTGACAAAGAAAAAAAGAGGGAGGATGCCAATAAACAAAATCAGAAATGAGACAGCATGCATTACCACAAACCCTAAAGAAATAAAACAAATCATAACAGAGTACTAGGTACAGCTATATGTCAACAAACTACACAACTTAGATGAAATGGACAAATTCCTAGAGACACAAAAACAAGCTGCACTGACTCAGGAAGAAATAGAAGATCTCAACAAACCAATCACAAGTAAAGACATTCAATCAGTCATAAAAAATCTTCCTACAAAGAAAAGCCCAGGGCCAGATGGCTTCACAGGGGAATTTTATCAAATATTCCATAAAGATTTAACACCAGTCCTCCTCAAACTTTTCAAAAAAATTGAGGATAAAGGAACTCTACCTAACTCATTTTTGAAGCTAATATCACTTTAATACCCAAACCGGGAAAAGATACTATAATAAAGGAAAACTACAGGCCAATCTCACTAATGAATATAGATACAAAAATTATTAATAAAATATTAGCAGATTGAGTCGAATAGCACATTAAAAGAATTATACACCATGACCAAGTGGAGTTTATACCAGGAATGGAAGGATGGTTCAATGTAAGAAAATCAATTAATGTAATACAGTACATTAACCAATCAAAAGGGAAAAATCACTTGATCATCTTAATTGATGCTGAAAAAACATTTGATAAAATTCAGCGTACTTTTCTCATAAAAACACTTCAAAACATAGGAATCAAAGGTAAATACCTCAATATGATAAAGGGAATATATATAAAAAAATAGCATCATACTCAATGAAGAGAGACTGAAAGCTTTTCCCCTAAGATTAGATACAAGACAAGGATGCCCACTGTCACCACTGTTATTCAACATTGTGCTAGCAGTTCTAGCTAGAGCAATCAGGCAGGACAAAGAAATAAAAGGCATCCAAATTGGAAAGGAAAAAGTAAAACTCTCATTATTTGCAGATGATATGATACTATTCTTGGAGGATTGAAAGAAATCTACAGCAAAGATACTTGAGCTAATAAACAAATTAAGCAAGGTGGTGGGATATAAAATTAATGTGAAAAATCAGTAACATTTCTACACACAAGCAATGAACTAGCTGAGGAGTCAGTTAAGGAAAACATTCTATTCAAAATAGCAACAAAAAGGCTCAAGTACTTAGGAATGAACTTAAGTAGGGATGTAAAGGACTTGTACATGGAAAAATACATAACATTGCTAAAAGAAATCAAAGGAGATCTAAATTGGTGGAAAGACATTCCCTGCTCATGGATAGGAAGGATAAATATAGTTAAGGTGTCAATTTTCCCCAAATTGATCTACAGATTCAACTTGGTAGCATTCAAAATTCCAATAGCCTACTTTGAAGATTTGGAAAAGCTAACTATCATATTCATCTGGAAGGGAAAGAGACTCCAAATAGCTAAAAGCTTCCAAAAAAAAAAAAAAAAGAAGGAGAAAGTGGGAAGATTTACACTCCCTGACTTAAAAACCTATTATAAAGCCACAGTGGTCAAAACAGCATGGTACTGGCACATGGATAGAAGAATTGATCAATGGAATCAAATTGAGAGTGCAGAAATAGACCACCAAACCTATGATTTTTGACTGAATTTTGACAAGGCCCCCAAATGTTCTGAACTGGGATAAAATAGTCTTTTCAATAATTGAGCATGGAAGAACTGGATATCAATATTCAAAGAATGAAATAGGACCCCTACCTTACACCTTACAGAAAAATTAACTCAAAGTGGATCAAACATATAAATATAAGAATTAGCACCACAAATCTTCTAGAAGAAAATGTAGGGAAACATCTTCAAGATACAGTAATAGGAGGTAGCTTCTTAAATTTTACACCCAAAGCACAAGCAACTGAAGAAAAAATAGATGGATGGGAACTCCTCAAAATCAAATGCTTCTGTACCTCAAAAGACTTTGTCAAAAAGCTGCAGAGGCAGCCAACTCAATGGGAGAAGGTATTTGGAAATCACGTCTCAGACAAAGGTTTTATTTCCTGTATATATAAAGAAATCAAACAACTCAACAAAAATAGAACAAACAGCCCAATTACAAAATGGGCTAAAGATTCGAATGGGCATTTTTCTGAAGATCAAATACAGATGGCTCAAAAGCACATGAAGAGATGCTCATTTTCACTGGCTTTAAGGGAAATGCAGATCAAGACTACAATGAGATACCACCTCATATCTATAAGATTAGCTGCTATAAGATGTTGGAGAAGATGTGGAGAAATGAGAAACTGGGACACTTATGTACTGCTGATGGGAATGTATAATGGTGCAGTCACTATGGAAGAGTGTTTGATGGCTCCTTAGGAAACTAAATATTGAGTTGCCCTATGACCCAGCAATAGCACTACTTGGTATATACCCAGAAGAGCTGAAAGCAATGACGCAAACAGACATTTGCACACCAATGTTCATAGCAGCATTATTCACAATCACCAAAAGATGGAAACAAACCAAATGCCCGCCAACAGGATGAGTGGATCAACAAAATGTGGTATATACGTATGATGGAATATTATGCAGCAGTAAGACAAAATGATGTCCTGAAGCACATGACAAGATGGATGAGCTTTGAGGACATAATGCTGAGTGAAATTAGCCACACACAAAAGGATGCATACTGTATGAGTCCACTTTTATGACCAACATAAAGGTATAATCAGAGGCTTATAATACAGAAGATAGGGGACTTAGAGATACATAGAAGCTAGAGAAGGGTGAACCGTTAGTTAATGAGGTTGAACTCCAATGTAAGGGAATAGATAGGAGTGAAGGTGATTCTATAGTGGGTCTAGAAGTAATATTACCATATTGAAGATCAACAAGATTGAAAGGTGTTGTATAGACATATGTGTCCCACTGACTCACACTAGAAATATGAATGAGTTCTCATAAGAATTGCTTCAAAGATATGAGTCTTGTATAAAGAGTGTTCCCCCAGGGGGAAAACTATTATTGCATACTATCAGCTATGTTCAAAAGGAAATCATCAGCACTACCACAGCAACAGCAGAGGTGAGGGACAAGAGTTAAGAGGTTTAGATTTCCTGTTTGGCGAGGGTGTGTTTAATGGTTTTCTATCTCTTGGGAACAGTGAAATTATATAAAACTGAGGATGTTTATGGGCTGTGGACTTTGGGCCCTCTACACGATGCCCGATGAATTCAGCTGGCTGAAGGATGCACTGATAGAGAGGTAGATTGGCGAACAATGGTTATACTTATGAAGGAAGGTTGTGCTGTTAACAAAAAACAACAATGTTGTGAGGCATGCAGAGATGTGAATGAACATGTGGACATTTGGTGAGACAAAATAAGCCAGAAACAAAAAAACAACAATGGTATGGTCACATTTAGAAAATGCTTATAAGAAAACAGGGGCTTAGATTGTAAGCTTTTAGAGAAGACACATAAGTCTGGAATGGTGATTATTTCTGAATTTTGAGAGACTGTTTTATATCTATAACCTGATATTTAGAGATAAGAATGAAGCGGAACAGGTTGGGGTTAAAGTAATTCAGAATATAGGGGTAAGGAAGACAGTGTCTATGTCTTAGAACCACACATACTCTTTGAGACCAATGGAAGAAAGATTTATTTGGTCTGGAACTGAAAGTTTCTGTAGTGCATAATCTAATTCAACCTATCTGTATAGCTCATTTGAACAACTGGAACACAGGAAGCACAGAATATGAAACAGTTCCTTTAATCCTGTATAGATTATTGTAATGCCTGGAAACATCTTATAGTATATTAAGCAGGTAATCAAAAAGTACTGACAAAGTCCCCTGAGGGAGGGGAGAAAGAATATGGAACTATTAAACTTTACTATCAGGGAATCCCCTGATCCTATGTCAAACTTTAGGGAAATCCAACGTAATAGGCCATGGCCTCGATCCTGAGGCTTACTTTTGTGAAGCTAATGTAGATAGCGGAGAAGCTTAGACTACCTGTAGGCATGCCTAAGAGTTACTTCTGCAGGACCTCTGTTGTTGCTCAGATTTGGCTTCAGTCTCTCTAAGCCCAACTCTGCAGGTGAAGTCATTGCCCTCCCCCTACATGAAACATGACATCCAGGGATGAAAGTCTCCCTGGTAAATGGGAGATGACTCCCAGGGATGAATCCAGACCTGGCACTGTGGGATCAACAATTCCACCCTGACCGAAATGGGGAAAAGGAGTGTAATTAATAAAGTATCAGTGGCAGAGAGAGTGCAAGTAGAGTCAAGAGGCTACTGTGGAGGTTGCTATTTATGCAAGCTTCAGTTAGACCTTGCCACCTTTCATAACCTGCCAACCCCCAACCAGGACCATTCCAGCCAATCCTAAAGAACACCTAGGGTAATATATAAGATCCACAAGGGTTCCAGGCACTAGAATAACTTGCCAGAAACCTACATTTCCAGATGGGTCCCTGGTTCAGATAAGTCTTGAAACCTAGACCAGCCTTTCCAGAACATCAGATGGTTCCATGTTCCTACCTCATATTAGTGACAGACCCTTCCAATATCAAAAATTTAGAATTGCCATACCCCAAACAATCCCAAAGAGAGATATGGAAAGATCAAAGGTGATGGCGGAATTATGGAAGATAGGACTTGACAAATAAATATGAATGCTGAATCATTAAATTGATATCTCTTTTAGTTTTCAGTATTTTGGAGGAGCTAGAAGAAAAAACCTATAATTGTGAAATTGTAACCCATGTCAAAGTCTGAATTGTGTCAAAGTCTACAACTAATTGTGGTGCTGTGCTTGAAAATTTATAGCTTTTTTGTAAATATGTTATTGTTCACAAAAATAGAAGGAAAAAAGTCATTTGTGATGATAAGAATGTATTTAAGCTCACTAGTCTTCTATATTCTGGAGGAACTAGAAGGAAAAATCTGAGAGGACCATATGGGAGCCCATGACAAACTCTGGGATCTGCCCTGTAACCATTTGTTGAAGAGTGCTTTGAAAACTATTGCATTTTTATGTCTTTGCTTTGTGTATACGTTATACTATACAATGAAAAAAGTAAAAAAAAAAGTAAGTTGTAGGGGGTGCAAGGGTAGTTCAGAGGTAGAATTCTCACCTGCCATGTGGGAGACCTGGGTTTGACCAGGTCCATGCACTTCCCCCCAAACAAACAAACAAGCAAAAAACGAACAAACAAAATATTCAACAAATGGTGCTGCAATTATACTCACATGGAAAAATAATGAAATGTGACCCTGCCATAAAGCATACAAAAAAAAGTAAATTGTTTTAAAATATCATACTCAAATGAGTAATTCATTAAGAAAAAATGATAAATTTTGAAAAGTATTAAAGAAGTCCTTTGATTGTCTGATAATATCATTCATGGGAAAACGGAAATCATACGACCACATATAACGTTTTACATTTTTACTTTGACAAAAAAGAATTACACAGATAAAGACAACATAAAAACTCATAATAAACCACAAACAGAAGGACATTTATAGTAAATTGGCTAATGAGTGTTAACAAATCAAAAACTTTTTTAAGATTAATTACTACACCAAAAAACTCGAGGTGCTCTGAAATCTTGCAATCTTTCATGCATAAGTGAAACTGAGTAAAGGTTTCTCCAAATTTAATAACAATCCTAAAAGCTTGCATGGCATTACCTTCATGAAGCTGAAAGAAACTTTTCTAAGGTATCAAATAAATAAATTAAATTAAAATTAAAATCATGCTTTTGAATTGAATCACGTGGTCCACAAAAAGCATATTCAAATAATCTGAGTGCCTGAGGGTTTGAATCCATTTCTAAATAGTATCTTTGCATAGGTTAAGGTGGGTCAGGATGTGGACTCATTTGTGCATAAAATCTTCAAAGACCCTATTTAGCGGTGGCCAGGCTGAATGAGGCTGGGCCTTAGTCCACGTGACTGCAGGACTTATAATGAATGGAAATTCGGATGCAATCGGGTGAAGCCAGGAGTCAGAAGGCCCCAGCAGTGAGCAGAAGGCAGGAGGAAAGAGAGAAGGTACCAAGTGACTGAGGACCTCCAACCAGAATGCTTCTCGCTCTGGGAGAAAGCAGGCCTTGCTGACATTTTTTTTTTTTTCAAGAAAACAAACAATACACTTAGAGCCACCAAAATCAGGTATCTTCGTTAGGTTAACCATAGACTTATTTGAATAAAGTATCCATATAATCATTATAAAGCCTGTGTTTGCACAGTAAATTTCATAAACCAATTTAAAATGAAGGCAACAAGGAGAAATCTACATATTCAGATAGCAAAGTTCTTAAATTCTAAGTATTAAAAACTAACTTAGATACCATTTGATCAGCTGTCAAAACTGCGAATGTTCTCAAAATATCAAGTGGAAAGTTCTTACCTTGTTGACATCTTGATCTTGGACTTCTGACCTCCAAACTATGAGTCAATGAATTCCTGTTATCTAAGTCAGCTCCTCATGTGGTGTTTGTCATAGCAGCACTGGCAAACTAAGACACACAATGAAGGAAAGACGGAATTAGCTGTTTATTGTTTATTCCTTTTTTTGCAGAAAATAAGATTCAATTGTCCCTGGTTCTTTCAATCAAGCCCAGGAGTCCCATACCAGGGTTCATTCAGTCCTCAGGAAGAAAAGGGATAACCAGGCACAACCAGACACCTCTCAGCAGAGGCAAGGACAGCAGTTGGCATCACCAATGGAATAATATCTCAGTTTGCAGCCTCTGCTTTTGAATTTTATTTCTTAAGTACAATGATTTGTATCATATGGCTAAAAAAGACTTGCTGAAAAGTATGATTTCTGGTGGGAAAGGAATACATGCCCCTGGACAAATTTTATTTCTACCACAGAATGCAAAATATCCCCTCTCCCACTTTAATATTTTTTAATTTTATACTCCGTTCCACCTCAAGCAATAGAAAGAAGCTACTGGAGCTTTAAAATAGTAACTTATCCCTGCTTCACAGGGAAACATTTTTATGAATATCAGTACAAGTGAAAATTCTGAAGTCTGGGCCAAAGAGTAAGCTGGCTAATTTCATTTTCCCTGCACTTCTTGACAAAATTCCAGCTGAGTCTCCACTAAAGGTATTCTTTGGTCTATGTCATGTGTTCTGCACTCACCCAATTACTGGCAAATATCTGGGTCAACAGGAGCAAAGCAGGACTTGTAGGGGTAACTGCCTTCAGCTGAATCTGAGGCTCCGTTTACAGAGCATTTGCTCTGGGGAAAATATTTACTTCAGAGATTTTGCAATACCCTTTGGCTCATCCTCACTTTCTGTATTGAAAAAAGTGTGAGATGGCTAAGAGCCTTGAAATATTAGGATCATTTTAGGCACGGCATAAACCCTGAAATTTTGAAATGTTTTCAAACACAATCACATAAAAATTTGATTTTTCTGTGGAGGGAGGGGTTAAAAACCTCCATTTAAAAACATTTATTATGGAAATTTTTCTCAATTAAGTAATCATAGTGATAACTAACATTCTGTGTACTCAGGCTATCCCAGGTACTGTTCTAAGTATAGAACACATATTAAATCATTTAATCAATTCAACAATCTATGATAGGATTATTAATATTTCCATTTTGTAAATAAGGCACAGAGAATTTAAGCAATTTGCTCAACATTCCATAGCTAGTAAGTGGTAATTATCAAAGCATAAATTTTAAGAAATAAAAGAATAACTCTCAAATATATTGGCAAGAATCTGGATATTATATTGAACTAATTAATGAGGGAACCTGCAGAATGGTTCATCTGATTCAAAAAAGAATTTGAGGGACAGAGGTAAATATATTATCTCAGATAAAGCATGCAGAAATAAGTTTTCTAAATTAGAGACAAAATTGGTTTATGCCTTATTGCACAATAAATCTATCACTTTAGGGTTATGTTGTCAACCTGACAGAAGTGATTATGTTCTCTACCAGACAGAAAACATGTGCTACCCTAGTGGATTTGCAAGCCAACAGGTCAGTCAGCAAACCTCCAACCATGGTCTTTGAACTACTGAGAAAATGGAGACCCTTTCAGCAATAAAGGGGTCTATTATTTCTATTTTTATAATAATACTAAGATACTATTTGCCTTTTTTCTCATATTGACATTTGCATTGATAGCGCAAAATCATTGGTGGGTAAAATTGCTAACACCAAACTCTATTTGTAGCCATTAGTCTTTGCCACCAGACATACATAGATTTCTTCAAAATGCTGGTTTCATATACAAATATCCTTGATGTAACAGTAAAAATCATTGATTAAATTTCCATCTTTGAGTACATGTATTTTTAATATTCTATATAACAAAGTAGGACACAGGCATAAAGTACTTCCGTTGTATAGTGAAGTACCATGGTTGTCTTGAGGACAAGCATTTGTGAAATATTTTGAGTTGCCAACTGAACTGGCCACTTTTTTTTGTGGAGCATCATTTTTGTTTGAAAAAATATGAGTGATACAAAACTCAGACCTGAGTGTTTGGCATACATTTTCTCAAAAAAAAAAAAAATGAACAAAGTAAGCCTGTCACTTCAAGGAAAATGATTAATAGTGTTTGTTGGCTTTGATAAAATTAGAGCTTTGAAGCTAAAATTAGAATTTTAGAAAAAGTATTATCTGTGACCATAAGCTTCCTGATATTTAAAGGCTTTCAAGATAAGAACAATCATGATATTAATAACTGTAATTTTTAATATTGTATAAAGAAACGTAAACTTTTGGAATATCTCCATAATTCAATGAAGCAATATTTTCTAAATGAGCAATTAATGATATGAAATTATGCATGGACCAAAATAGACCAATACATTTCAATGTATCAGACTACAAAAGTTCCCTGAGGTTGTTTCAAATTCCACATTGTAACTCATCTCTAAGAAACTAACCCTTGTAGAGGCTTGGTCTATTATCAAAGAAGGGACTGCTTCTTGAAATTCTGAAATGACTAGCAGAACTTGGAGTTTATCCAATCTTATTTAATGAATTCGTTAATAGATTAACCCCCCAAGAAAGAGATTCTTCTGTTAACATTGTTCAAGTTTTCTCTTTCATGGCAGCAATAGAGTCCTCGGAAATGGAAAAAGATGACAGAGGGTCCTGACCAAAGCATTCTTCCACCCAGAAGAGCTTTCCTTAGTAGCAGAGAAGAATAGATGTTTAAAGAGAATGTAGTGCTGGAAGGAGGGAGAAAGATCTTGAGCGTTTTTCTGGGCTCTCTTCTGTTACTGCCGTGGGGTGGGGACACATTGGGGTGGAGGCTGATCCTTCTTGACCTTTTTAGTGTTTCGTTTGCAACCTAAAACAGGAAATCCAATTGTACTTAACATGTGTGAACGTCTGAGCATGCAGGTCACTGAATTGCTTACTTTTTAAAATGAAATTAACGTAGAGATAATCGCTGGTCATGAAATGGTCTTCTCTTTCACAAAGGTAAAGCCAGAGTATTTGATACTGAAACCTCCAGTCAGATTAGTGAATTCCACTCCCTCCTCTCCCCAGGTGGCAGTCAGAGAAGAAAAGACTTACTGAATTCTTCACATTCTCAAGATTATTGAGTTTTGCTAAGCAACACAAAGATCCAGGAGGTTATCAATGTAGGCACCAAAATAAAGATGACAAATTAAATGCTTTCAATGAGCTATGAAATAGGAGTTGAGATCAAAGATACACATTAGATGAACAAGAAACAGAGACAAGTGCATAAAAATATTTAATATATGATAATCATGGCATTTCAAATAAAAGGAAAAGGATATACTATTGAACAAGAGGTATTAGGAAGGTTGGCTAATTCTTTCCTGAGAAAAAATAAGTTATGTTCTTACTTCACAAAAACAACAACATAAGAGGGTTAGGGATTTAAATGTACAAAGGAATGTTTAAGTGGATATATATGTTCTTAGGATTAGGGAGGATTTTGCAAACATGAAATCTAAAATACAACTATAAAGCATTGCTTGTTATATATATATAGTCTCCATTTCGAAAGGAAAGAAAGGGAAAAAGCAGGAAAGAGAGAGGGAGGATGAGAGAGAGAGAGGGAGAGAAGGGAAGAAAGTAAGAAAAAGGAAGAAGAAAGGCATTTAAAAACACACTGAAAAAAACTGGTAGCATTTATAACAAAGAATTACTGTGCTTATATATAAATAACTTTTACAAATCAAATGAAAGACATGAATAATAACAGAAGAGTGAACAAAAGTGGATAAAGAGACTATTCACAAAATAAATGAAAATGACGAGAGCATGTGACTTTGCCTTTTAGTCCCATTGGTAGTCTAAGAAATGCAAATTAAAATAACATTTTTTCTTTTAGATTCTCAAAGGTTTGTTTTTAAGCATATAACCCTAAATTTTGGAGACAGTATAAAGAAAAGTTCATACTCTTATACTGCTGGGAGACGTATAAATGACATAAATATTCTGTAGGGAAATTTATCAATATGTTTCAAAAGTCTTTTGAAAGAATATAATCTCAATCTGAAAATTTCCACTTCTAGGATTTTAGCCTAAGAAAAGTAATGAGTGTGATTACAAAGAATTAGGGAAAAACTATAATAACAAATATTGTTCTATAAGGACATTGGTTACATGAATTACGTAAGTATATTATAATAGAAAACTTTGTTATTCTTAAACAGTATGATAAAATTTTCTATTCTCATAATGAATTTATATTCAAAATATGCATATTTTAGAAAGAGAAACAAGTTCAAATAGGACATACATATAGTCCAATTTTGGGGAAATACATGTATAAGTCTGAAAAGAAATACAGCAAAATATTGAAAGTACTTATTTGTGTGTATTAAAATTTTGGTGACTTTTATTTCTTTTTGCCTATATCCACTTTTCTGTTTTTTTCAATGACTGTGTGCTACTTATATTATTTAAAAGCTGACAGATTACAGTCCCAACAGTAATTTTTAAACATAAACTTCACTTTAAACATTTTCATATTTACAGGAAATTTGCAAAAAGAGTACAGAGAGTTCTCATATGCCTCATGCCCAGTACCCTTTATATTAACATCTTGCATTACTGTGGTACACTTGTCTCAATTAATGACCTCATATTGATATATTATTATTAACCAAAGCCCACGCTTTATCTGAATTTCTTTAGTTTTCACCTAATGCCCTTTATTGGTTTAAGAATTTCATCCAGAACAGCACAATGCATCTAGCTATTATGTCCCTTTACACTCCTCTTGGCTGTGACAGTATCTCAGTCTTTCCTTGTTTTTGATGACATTGACAGTGTTGAAAAGTATTGGTCAGGTATTTGTAGAGGATCCCTCAACTGGGATTTGCCTGATGTCTTTCCCTTGATTAGACTAGGGTCTTCTGTTTTAGGAAAGAAGACCACAGAGAAGAAATATCATTCTATCAAATCATAGTAAGGCTACATTCCATCACTATGGCTTATCACAGCTGATATTTACCTTCATCACTTGGCTATGATAGTTATTTGTCAGGTTTCTCACTGGAAAGCTACTCTCTCTTTCCCTCTTTCCATATGCTACTCCTAGGAAGTAAGCCACCATGTGTGGCTCACACTTACTGAGTGGGCAGAATACTCCACTTCCTTGAAGGCAGAGTATATAAATAAATTATTTGGAATTCTTCTGCATGGGAAATTTTCTCCCCTGTGTGTTCAATAACTTATTTATATTGCTACAGACTCATGGATATTTATTTTAAACTGTGGATTATAATCCAATATCGCTTTATTTTGTTGTTGAAATTTTTTCCATTTTGGCCATGGAGAGCTCTTGCAGTTGGCTCCGGTGTCCTTTGATATACATCCCTCACATGCACGTGTGTGTGTATGTGTGTGTGTGTGTGTGTGTGTGTGTGTGTACACATATGTGTTTGAGTACTTCTATACTTTCTGGCACTACAAGATGCTCTGGGCTCATTTTGTGTATTTCGTGCCCCAGTGATAGAATCAGTCATTTCTCTAAAAAGTCCTGGGTCCTTTTATTGAAGAATGGTATTTAGAAACCAAGATCTGGATTCTAGTTGTGCTGTTGCTATGGCAGTGTTACTAGGCCCTGTCAACTAATAGGCAGTAATGTGTGTGTGTGTGTGTGTGTGTGTCTATACTAATGCATGTTTTATACAGATCTATAAATATTTCTACATGTAACCATCTGCATCTATATAAACTGAACATGAACTCATACTGATGTCTCCAAATCTAATCTTTACCACCACATGAATCATTTCAGCCTCCTTGCTTATTGATATATTTTTGCTTATATTAGTTCCAAGAGGGTTTTTTGTAGATTCTTCTGGATTTTTCTACTGTAATTTGTGAATAAACACAGCTTAATTTCTTCACTTCTAATCTGCATGACTTTCTTTTTTCTTTCTTATGACACCAGCTAGTACAATGTTGGATAGGAGCGGGAGAGAGGACAGCCTTGCCTTGCTCCTGATGCTGGGAGGAAAGTGTCCAGTCTCTCACAATTAAGTATGATATAAACTGTAGGGTTTTTTGTAGGTGTTCTTTATCAAGTTGTAATAGTTTCCCTCTTCCCAATGTATAGAGTTTTTTTTTTGATTTTGTCGAATGCTTCTTTGTTTCTAGTTTTTTTTTTACCTGTCTTATTTCTAGGATTTTCTTTTTATTATTTCTTATAGCTTCCATCTGGCTTCTTACCTTACCCATCTGCATGAAGTCAATGGATGGCTTAAAGCAGTGGAAATTTATACTCACAATTCTTGAGGTCAGAAATACAAACTCGACGCATCAACAGGATTATTTCCTCATGAGGCTCTGAGAGAGAATATGTTTCTATGCCTCTCTCCTAGATTCTGGTAGCTATGAGCAATCTTGGTCACTCCAGGGCTTGTTTAATCTCTGCCTCAATCTTCACATAGCCTTCCCCTGGGGCTTTACGTCTTCTCATTTTCTGTCTCTTATAAGGACATTTGCCATTGGATTTAAGGCCCACTTTAAATACAGAATGATCTTAACTTGATTATACCTGCAAAAATTCAATTTCCAAATAAGGACACATTCACAGGTATCAGGGTTAGCAGGTAGATATATCATATTCAGGCAACTATTTAACCCATCTGTTCCTGCATATTGCCTATTTTTTCCATTATAGTTTTTAACATATCAATTAAAATTATTTTAAATTCCCTGTCTAATAAGTCTCACCTCTATTTATATCTGAGCTGGTTCTTATGATTGCTTTATCTCTTCAAGAATGTGTTTTTTCTTGCCTTAGGCATGCCCTGTAAATTTTTTGTCGTCCTGAGTAAAAGGAAAACAATTTAAGTAGGCCTTTAATGAGGATTTAGGCTAATCTGTACAGGAGTCAGGCTTTATTTAATGTTTTCTGTAGCTTGAGGTACCAGAGGCTTCAAATTTTTCTAGTGTCCTGGTTTTTGTTTTCCCTTTCACTTAGGGCTTTCCTAGGTACTTCTCCTTAGAAAGAGTCTATATTTTGCAGCTCTTTCAGCTATAATCCACTGTTATTATGGAGTCTTCTTGTGTGATGGTAAGGTGTCGGGGAGAAGGAATGTTCTATAAGCTTCCAACTAATCTCAGCTGTTAGTGGGCCTGTGTCTCTGCGCTTTGAGCTTACACATATTTCTCAGTGGCATAGCTTTTCTTCTAATGTTCTCTACTCCCTTTCCTGGCTGTAGCAGTCCCAATCTATTTCCTTAAATCACTGACCCCTGTTGACTACATCCTCTCCCTTATATGAGTCAGGTAAACAAGAGGGCTCTGGAGTGGCCCAATTAAAAAATGGGCCAAGGGTTTGAATAGACATTTCCCCAAAGATGATATTCAGATGACCAATAAGATAAGAAAAGATGCTCACTATCATAAGCCATTAGAGAAATGCAAAGTAAAACCCCAGCTGGGATAAAACTCTGGCAAATTCTCTTCCCCTAGAGAGTTAGTCTTTGTTACAGAGAACGTCCTGTGTATATTTCACAATAATTACTTGCTCTTTCCCCTTGCCAGAGTCATGAACGATCTTTCTCAGTCTTCCACAAGATAAGTTGCTGGGGTTCCTGGAGGTAATCTGCAGCCCCAAGGATTTTCTTACTCTCAGGCTAGTCTACACTCAGCCTCCAGCAAGGCATCAAAATTGTCACTATTTCTACCAGTTTATGGCCTCCAGGAGCTTCTGCTCCAGCTAAGCAGAACTGGGCTGTGATTCTCTGGAGGTCTGTTTGTCTCTTGGAATTTCAGTGTGTAGGTTTGTCCTGCAACCTCAGTTCTCTGTTGGATCCACAAAAAGTCACTGAGTTTCAATTTGTCCAACTTTTTCTTAAGTACAGGAATGCCATTTCTAAGTCTTTTATATTTAAGAGTAGAAACCAGAAGTCTCCAATAGTATATTTTAAACATATATTCTTAGTTAGATTTTTATAAAGTAAATTAAACTTGGAAATTTGTACTAGTGTCTGTACTTTTAAGAAAATATTTGACACCCATCTTTCTTTTCCACAATTAGATATGTCATTTCAATATGCTCACTAGGTGATTGATGTAAACCAAATTTCTGAATAATGAAGATATATGTGATGAGGTTAAAGAGGGTCTTGTAGCATTTTCTAATTGCTTCCTTTCTTTTCTAGCTCCATGTAAATGATGGTGATGAGATGATGATGATGGGATCTAAACTGGTTGGCTTGTCAGTTCCCTACCCTTCTAAAAAAAAGAGTATAATCAGTCCCATAGAGATACCTGAATGGTAAGTCCCATAGAGATACCGATAGTTAGCAATTAGCACATTTAAGATCCATGGAGGACCCCCTAGATGTGAGACATGGGGTTGGAGGGGCACACTGTCTCTAAAGGATTACATCCTTCTTGAAGAATAATTACAGGGTTAACCTTCTTGCACAGTCTGCTTGAGAATCCATTGTCTCTCCTTCATTGAGAAATCCAAATCAATAAATGGTTTTTCATTTAAAACCAGGGTAAGGACTAGCCGGGAGGGAAGAGGGAAGCAGCGGACATTCCTGGCATTTACCCACTTCACAAAGGGGTTCCTGTATTTACAAGGCTGGGGCTCCACATTCGGACACTAATGAGTTTCTGCAGTTGAATGGTGCTGGCTCCCTTTACCCATTCCTCTGTGTCTGCCCATAAAGACAGTTGGAAACCAACCCTCCATTGCCACCACTCTGGAAATGGCATTTCGTCTGTCAGAAAGGATAAGCAGCTTAGGCTACTGCAGCTATCACCTTTAGTCTCCCACTCCACAATGCCTGTGTGGGGAAAAAATGATATAAATACTATTTGGGGACACATAAGAGCTGACCATTTATAGTTGTCTTGATTTTATTTATTTAGCCCCAAGGGGAGGGGATCTTTTTTTTTTCTTTTTGCTTCTTTCATTTCACCTTCTACTCTTTCCACATCCACTACAAGGATTATTCAGATAATCTGGAAGTTGGTTTATTATTACAGATCAGATTTATACAATTATTTCACCCTTACTGTGAAACTTTCTAAAATTTAAGAGCTAAAAACTGTCAAAATTTGTAGGACAATCAAGAAAATGAGAACAAGTTTATCAGAATATGTGCTATGTTGGTGTTACCTAAAGTGTGAAAGGGTTTAAAAATGAACATGTGGAGTACGAGGGTAGTTCAAGTGGTAGAATTCTCACCTATTATGTGGGAAACCCAGTTGGATTCCCAGTCCATGCATTTCCCAAATGAACAAAACAAAGAAACCAACAAAAACAAACCAACAAAATTCAACAAATGGTGCTGCAATAATGGGCTACTCACATGGAAAAAGAATAAAATGTGACCCCTGCCATACAGCATACAAAAAAAATGAACATGTTTATTTCTTTCTCTCCACTTTGCCATGTTTTCACATTATAACATTCCTGACATTTTCAAGAGATCCTAAACTCTTCAGAATAGCTTTGAAGTTTCCATTCTGCTCAAAATACTGTGCATATCTTCTTCAGTGAACATTGCATATTTTCTACATTTTAGTTGTTGCTTTCATCAAAAGAGTCTATCATGAGGAAATAGGGACTTTCTCTTGCAACTTACTTGTGCATGTATGTACAGCAGAGAAAGAAATTAGAGGTTAGACATCCCTGCTTTGAATACTTATTCTAATGAAGTGAGGAGTGTGTATGTTTGGCATGGGTAGTATTCATGCTGAATAAAAGGCTATACAAATTAGATTTTTGCATAAATGAATAATTTCATATATGTTGATAATTCATGCACTGTCAAATGATCCAAAGAACATCGATGCTTTCCAAGTTTTTTTTTCTCCCTGTGCTCAATGGGACATGAGTTTTTTTTTTTTTTAATATATGAGGAGAATTAAACAACACCCCTCCTCACACCCTTCCCACAACTTGACAGGCTGTAGAGTTGATCTTCAACATGTGCCTGCCTTGTATGTCTCAGCAGACCAGAACGCCAACTGTTATTTCTCCTTTTCCCTGTGGAATGACTGGGAAATGTTATCCAGATGAAAGAAAAGAAGATTCTATTAGATGTCTTCACTTCTACCAGGCAGCATGTTGGCACGTTAACAAGAGGCGGCATTGGCATTATTGGCAGCATTTGTTAACAGTCTCCTATGTCAATTTCTTCTGCAGGGCCCATCACATTGGACTACCCTGGAAGATTCAGATGTGAAAAGTGATCAGCTTAATGGTCATTGATTCATAAGGGCAAATAAATATTTTATATACTATTAATATCCTACTCTTGAAAACCCCAGTGAATAGTTATCATTTAAATTTTTATATATAAGGACAATGACTTGGTTTATTTGTCTCTCAGAGATTCCCGTTTGGCTTCAGGCTGGTTTGGAGCTAGGTCCAGGCATGTATGATCAACTGCCAGTGTGGCTCAAAAAATAGGCTGTTTGCTGAAGGGTTGGAGAACGCTCCCAGAGAATAACTATTTTGAGGGAAGATGGAGTTGCGTACTAAGATGCTGAATCAGCTGCAATGTCCTATGGTGATTCTGAGCATAGTATGGTGGCTCCCATCCAAATCAGCACTAAGGCTACTGCGAAGGTCTTATGTATGGGCCCTAGGAATAAAGACACACAGAAAAACAAAACAACACAAAATTGAAGGAGCAATTTCACTAAATATGCGAAGTTACTGGAGTGCAAGTAAGACTGACTTGTGGAGTGTTTCATCAAATACAACACAGAGTGAAAAAGAGCCCATGAGACAGCATCATAAAACATGTATTCCGCTTTGGCTCCATTATTTGAGGGCACTAAGAAACAGAAGCATCTTGGCTGCACGTTGGGAAGTATTCATGCATATGAGCATTTGTGAGCTTCCCTCTAAGGACATCTAAAAACATTTGGAAGGGACTTTACAGAGGCTTAGAGGTCCCATGTTGGCAAAGACAGTGATAATTGACTTAGTCCTGTGAATGTGATTTCATTAATTCCTACAGGATAGCGAACACTGGGAAAAGGCACGTTACATTTATATATTTGAGATATTCCTAATCATATTCTCTAAGTTCAAAGTCACCTTCAATGCTTCATATAAGCTGAGAGAGATGAACTTGTGTGTATGTGTTTAAACAAGATTATTTCTTAGTTCTGACATATATAAAATAGAAATATGATAATGGGAATTTAAAAGAATGAACTAAAGAAAGGAAACAAGAAAAAATCAGGAGAGACAGTAATCTATTTAAAAACAATGTGTTTTTCATAGATGGGTCTATTTGATTTGGGCTTTCCCTTGGTATTTCAGAATTATGTTTACTAGTTTTAAGAAAACCTTTGTCTGGACTAGCAAGACAGGAGAGTTTTCTGAAGGAGAATTTAAGAACCGTTTTCATATTTTCTGACTCTATAAAAATTAATCGGCTAACAAATCAATTAACTGATAGTTATTATTTGCCTGTGGAGTATACAGTACTGCCCTTCCATGTTCCATTAAGAAATAACATTGAGGGCGGGCCGCGGTGGCTCAGCGGGCAAAGTGCTTGCCTGCTATGCCGGAGGACCTCGGTTCGATTCCCGGCCCCAGCCCATGTAACAAAAACGGAGAAACAGAATACAATAAAAACAAGAAAATGTTTAAAGATGTTTCCCTTTCTTCCTTCCTTCCTTCCTTCTATCCTTCCTTCCTTCTCTCTGTCTTTCCTTTAAAAAAAAAAAAAGAAATAACATTGATTTTCCCCTCAGTTTTGTCTTTAACTTCAGCAATAAATTATATAAGACATCTGTGTACAATCCGTCCAGCTGTGATTGAATTCCTGGTTTCATTTCTTTTTCCAGCTCAAAAATTAAAGGCAAATGCCTGTGGATGGAAATATTTAGAAAATGGCTGCAAATGTGAACAGTTCCCAAAGGGCAAAACTTTAAAATTATCCTTTTAATTAGGGTCCTGCATGTTCATAGACTCTTTCTAGGAATGTGCTAGTAAATATTGTTTTTACAACCTGATAAATACTTGTCTCTCATGAATCGGTCTAATTCTGCCTCAGAATTTAAGGGACAGGGGCCTGAGGGGCCTTGTTATATGTGCAAATGAATACTTGTCCTACTTGCTATATTGGGTTACCTCGCTAGAGTGTGAGAGAAGATCAAGAGAATAGCAAAGCTGTAACATATGCCTGGAATTTAGGGCAATGCATCCATCCTCTGCACTCAAGATGGAAATTATTTTACAAATGAATTGGAGTCACTGAGGCATATTTCCTCCCTCCAACCCGAACGGAACAGTCTTGCAGTGATGAACAAGGAGAAGGGAGATAGGTATTATTCTCCGAATTTAGTCCAAGAAGCTTTTCTCACAATGGGTTTACTTGTGTAATTTCCGGGTCACAATCTGGGAAGGGGTTTGATCTTGACATGGAATAGGTTAATGCATTTTAATAAAGAATTTCATTTTATCAGGTTTTCTGCTTGTGATCTATTTGCTGTGAGTCAAAGAATTGGGGTTAAATAAGTTTTAAGGTTTATCTTGGTGCATTTCTTGTTCACAAAGCCAAAGAGCATATTAGATACAAGACAGAATACTTTGGCCCAGGCTCCACAACAAAAATACATACAGGTTCAGTGTAGAAACTGACTAAATAAATTGGGCCAAAGAATCAGACTTTAAGTACTAACTGGAATATTTTAGACATATTTTTTCCTTCACTAGTACTTTATATTTATTCCAGTATATTCTTTGCCAGATTAACATGAGGATGGACATGACTTTTTTTTCCAATGGGGAGCTATAGTGCTGCTTTAAAAATCTAACAAGTTCTTCTAGAACTTCCCAGTATTGCCATTACTAGTTGAATATTAAACTTGCACTTAATCTGAACATTTAATTTAAATAAGGATATCTAACAACCCGAGCTTGGAGTATGCACGCACTTTTCTAACCGAAAGTCCAGAGACCCTTTTTATTTTGTGGGATTGCTATGTGAAATCCCAATAGGATGGATATTGGAATGACATCTTGAATGTACTGGTGTCCTTTACAGATAACAGCTATGCATTTCAAGCCCAGTAATATTTATTGAAGTTTTGAATTTTGTTAAACAGTTGAGACTTATAGTCCATTTCTATTGTGATTAAATAGCCAGTGGAAGATTTCTGAAATGGAAAAGGGGAAAGTGAAGGGTTGAAACTATTTAAAAAAGAAAATGGAATTAACAGAAGACAGGCTTGCTTTTAAGATGGCACTTTTTCTTTTTTAAACCAGTTTATACTCAACTTTTCTGTTAACCATTCTCAGATTGTATTGTATATTTGTTTCATATTTGTTGAACTGTGGGCTTTGACTATAATTTGCTCTAAGTAACTCTTCAGAAGAATAGATTTGTATTTTGAACTCCAAGAACTAAAATCTGAAAAATGTAGGATACGTTAAGATTTTATATATATACTGAAACAGGTTAAAAGAACATTGGTCTTGATAATTACAGATTCTGATGGTTAATGATAGGAATGGGCCTGACTCTCTTTGCTTTAGTTCTTTTATGTGTAAAATGGAGATATAACTTGTGTATTGTAAAGCATAAGATTTCATGTACTATCTTGACATCTTTGAGCCTCTTTAAGCCATCAATGAACAATTCTGCTCTTGCCAGATATCCCCTCCCACCTGGTGGGAAGTTTCCCTACCCTGCTAGTTCCCCTATCAGCCAGACCAGCTACCCTCCACTTCATCCTCAACCTAATGGATTTTGCTTCATTGCCAGCCCACAAAATTATTTGAACAAGCTAATCACATTTTCCTGGGGGAACCAAAGTGGACCCTTCCTGTCATTACTACAAGACCTGTAACCCACAGCCCCTACTGTTTCACTCTGCTGAGTGCAAATGCCAAGTGACTTCTACCTTGGGCTTATGTTCTCTCTCCTTTTCTTACTCTGGGGAGAGCCAGAAACCCTATGAAAGACCCACATAGCATAAAACTGATGGACTCCAACAGCCAACAGTCTCCAAGGAACTGAGGCTTGCAACAACCACATAAGTGAACCTGGAAGCAGATTCTTTTACTACAGGCTTAAGATGACTACAGCCCCATCCACAGCCTAACTGCCACCTCATCAGGGAACCTGAATCAGAATAAACCTAGTTAAGCTGTTTCTAGATTCCGGTGATACTGTGAGATAACACATCTTGGTTATTACAGCTGCACTACATAACTCGTACAACTGATAAGGGAATGAGGAAAGAAGGATTTGATATATAGTTGAAGCATAATGCAGCTGTAACATAGGCCTCAGTCATTATCTCAGGAAGCCTTGGAGCTGGGATATTCACTTAGGGTTGCCCCAAACTGAAGCATGGGAATCAGTCCATCATTGTGTATGAGATACTCCTGGAGTAAGGCAGCTCACATTACAGGGGGAAAACAGGAATACAGAGAGATTAAGTTTCCATGATCATAGATAAGTAAGTGGGAGTTGGGATTTGAACCCAGGAAATCTCTCAAGTCCATGCTCTTAAAAGACCATACTGTGGCCTGATCTCAGGATAAATGTGGTTGAATGATATGTGGTTAAAATGTGGCTGATAACTTCATGTGGTTCTCTCTCTTTAGCATGAATTATTCTTAGTTCTGTCATGATGCTCAACAGGAAGTTTACTTGTCTAGCATATGGATGGATATATATCTGTTTGTTGGAAGAGAGGAAAAGGTCGGGTGGAGGGAGACAAGACAGTGAGAGAGTTTTCTGACCTGTGAACTTCCCTGATCCATATCCAGACCTCATTCTGGCTGGAAAATGGCAATGACATCACCATTGACAGAACTCTTGGCATATACCTGGCACTGTGCTCATCTTTTACCTTCAAGATCATTATCTTTTTATTATTTTCCCCATTTTATAAAGGACAAAATTGAATCTGTGGGAGCAAGAGTGACCCCCTGAAGTCACCCAGGTGTGTCTGACACCAAAGCCGCTATGTCCTGCTGTGACAGCTACTACCCAAGCCACCGAGGGAACTGATTTGACAGCGGCTTTTGTTGTTGCCTCTCCGTGGCTCAGCCTGTCTTTTCTTAGAGTCTTGCTTTGTTTTTGGTTTCTTTTTGCTCTGTGGCTTTGGCACATTCTCTAAACGTGCCCTATTTATTCTATCTGCGTGGCAGTTTCTATTTGACTCTACACAGTTTGTAATCTTAGAGGATAGTTCATATTTACTTTTTGCTTTACTCTAATAGCTGGGGCTCTTATACCCACCACTGGTTCTGTTCTCCCGGTAGGAGAATAATCAAGGAGACTTGGACAACAGGGGTACTTGCCAGTGGCCTCTGTGGCCTTGGCCACTTCTTGCATGATGAGGACTGAAGGCTGAATTTGATAATGAAGAGTCTGCTTTGTGTTCTCTCATTATTTATGCCACATCTGCCTCTCAGTATTTGTGTCAATGAGCCACTATAATTACAGCCGTTGGGTAATTTCCTCCGTTTACAACACATTCCCGACTGTGCAAGTGCTACACCAGAGAAAAAATAACATGTATATATTTTTTTTGAGGCAGCATCAGGCAGAAAGGACCACTGAAATGAAATGGCTTTCTTTCCTTCTCACCCTAACTGAAAGCAAGACTTTAGGACCAAAGCTGACTGTAAAGACACAAAGGATCAGAATCCCTTTCTCTATGAAAAAAAAAAAAAGCCAGAATTTTGGTCCATGATCTTGCTTTGAGCCATGTTTTACAGAACAATCAACTAAGCTGTGCCTGCAATGGGGGATAGGGAGGATGGGGAAAATCACACTGCACTCATTTCTAATTCCTCCACCTAGAACAAATAAATAATTCCCTACCATTGCAACATGTTATAAGGTGAATATCTGGTTTAATTAACATAAAGATAATTCCTGAAAGAGTAAAAATAAGACAAGATAGTAACTTGAATGTGACAGAGTTCTATGTATGGTTAAGGCCTTTAGTGGTTTTAGTTCCTTCTGTTTCTCTGTTGCTCCTTCCTAGCATTGCTGCCCAGTCACAACCCTGGTTGGAAAAGGCTGGGGTTTGCAGCAGAAGCTCTACTTTGCCAAAACAGAGCTCTGATCTTGCGTTCTACTACAGTTGCGGAAGCAAAAAGACCTTGTATTTATTTATTTTCTTTTGTGGGTGCTCCAAGACTGAAATACCACATATATATATGCGACTCACTGGGTGAATTGGGAGACATTATAAGGAAGCTTTGGCTTAAATGTGTTTTATGTTTCTTCAAGAGAAATCAAATTCCCCAATTCCCACAAAGATATGGGAAAAGAGGAAAATGTTCATATATCTTCTAAGATATACAGAGAGAATGTTTTTCTTGTTTTTAGCATGTAAGCAGCGCTCCCCTCCCCTCCAATAAGCTAGGTAGGCCCATGTGATCTGGGGTTACACAAAAACTGAATGACCATGAATACCGGTCCTTCACTTCCATTCTGCCTTGATCCCACAAGGTTAAGGCATTGCTTCTAGAATGTCGTTAGTAATATTCCAGTTCTTAAATAGGAGGACTCACAGGCAAGCTCCTCCAATTCCATTAATATGGATAATTGCAGTGAATATCAAACTTCTTTTTTACAAAGTGGAACATTTTCTCCAAAGAAAGCATTGATATTACAAAATAGAGAGGAATGGAGATGCTCTGTTTGAAAAGAGGAACCTGAAGTATTCCTGGTTATCCTGAAGAAATTTTGCTCAGCATTGACCCTGAGATCCATCTTTGGGACTTTATCGCTCTATGGAACATACTTTGAAAAATCTCAAATAATGATCAGATTAATGAAGGACAACTGAACCCTGCAGGAATGTGAACTACCTGCTCATAAAGGATGAGCTGCAGAGGGTGATTCCAATGGGAGCCGTTCTCAGTAGGAGTCCAGTGGGACAGCTGGGGGTGGCATTCAATCCACTATTATCATCGGAGTTTCTACGTCTCTCCAACTCTTTATCTCATGTTCAAGCTTTGGATACCAAAGATCTCTGGCCTACATCTCATCATCTTCTCAAGATACCATGTCATATTCTTAGGCATGTTGTGCCTGCAGAAGTTGAGAAAGCATGACAGGGCACTCAGCTGCCAGGAAGGTATCCTACGGAGCAGTTGAATGTAAGCCTATCCCAGCGTCACAACATACCTCGCTCTCAAGAGATGCAGAAAAACAATATAAACACACTTAAGGTTGTACCTAGACAACTTTATCGTTCATAGTAAAACCTCAGGAAGAGCTCTCAAAACTCTGAGCAACCCACAGCATGGGCCTGAGCTCTAAAGACCAACATCTTTATTTGAACAGTAAAGGACACCAGTAAATATTTAAACTACTGGGTGTGCCAAATGAAAATTATGAACAAATATTATTTTTTCTTTTTTTTTTTTTTCAAACTTGGCTTGCTCTTCTTGGGAGCTGATAAAAGCTTCCATGTGATCATTCTATTTTAAGCAAGAATTACTTCTCATGATTAAAAAACAAAAGCTGTTTTTTAACTGGGATTGATGATGAAAAAACATTGCTGTAAGCAATTGTGTATAATGGAATTTCACAGTAAAAATTAACTAAAAATCACAGACTTGGTCAATTGTTTTACACAATACTACAATTATGCTGCTTGAAAAAAGGGGTTTGCTATTCAAGAATGCAAAAGTGTGATTCAAGAATAAAGCTTTTTCATCTCTCATGGGATATGGTCCTTTATCAGAATGTTCTTGGTGGGTAAATATGTAAATTATTATGCAAAGCAGGATGGAGTAATTCAAATTGACAGTTGCCCTATTAAAAAAAATAATCAGAATATGGAAGCCTTGAAAATGTGTCTGCTGAAAACAAAGGAAGCTCTTGTTAAGATCAACATTATTTGGTATCATTTTCATATATTTTTCAAGCAGATGAATTCTTCTCTGCTTTACTTGTCATTTTGAAATTGAATTTTATTCTATCAGTCCACTCAACAAAGACAGTTTCAATGGGAAAATTTAACTTCTAGTGATTCATATATATCAAAGAAAATGCAGATTATTCCTTTTATTATTCTCTTAACAACTGTAAAGCTGCTATGCTGCACCTTCAATAAAGACAAATCTACAGCTAGCAATTATTTTCAAAACAATGAGTAGATTGTCATATTTGAGCCACCAAGTCCACCATTTCCTGCCCTTGTACCTACCATCTTATGGCTATTGTGACATCAGATGAAATGTCTCTGTTCTACCCAAACACCTCCCACTTCTGCTTTGGATCCTGTCTACTCCAAACCTCTCTGTCTTTGCTCTGGTGTCATTCCCTTTTGATATTATTAGTTTCTTCTTACTTTTTGGATCATTGGCCCCTCCATGAGAATTATGCCACTCATCTCAAAGCAAGCAAAACTCTACATTGACTCCAAACCATTGTCATATTTCTCTGTGTCCCACCATAGCAAGACTCTTTGAAATAGGCTCTTGATATATTTAGTTGCCAATTCTTTACCTCTCTTTCTCTCCTCAATCCAAACTAAGCTTTTATTCACATCTCCTCCAGTGATATTGCTTGATTAATCAATGTCTCCAGTGACCCACATCTTGCAAAGCTTTAGATTAATTTTTTGTCTTCATCTTATTTTAGTTCTTAGTAGCTCTTTTTTTTTTTTTTTTTTCATAGGCAGGCACCAGGAATCGAACTCAGGTCTCTGGCACAGCAGGTGAAAACTCTGCCACTGCACCACCATTGCTTGCCTTCTTAGTAGCTCTTGAGAAAATATTCCGGAGAATATTTTCTTCTCTAAGCTTAGAGGAAGACTTGTTTTCTTTCAACTTCACCATCTTTCCAAGACTTCTAAATGTTTTTGTTCTCCTAAGTCTCTGGCCCCATACATCTCCTCCCTAGCTATACTCACTCTCTAAGTGATTTGATCTAGGCTCTGGACTGTCAATATGATCTCTATGCTGATAACACTCAATTGTATATTTACAACTCTGACTACTGTACTGAACTCCAGACTCATATTCAGCTGCCTACTTGATATCTCCAGTGAGTGGTCTAATAGTCATCACCAGAAAACATTGCCCTTAAAACATCTGTTGATTCCCATCCTCACCCTCACCCCCTGCAAAAAATAAACAAAACAAATTCTCTTCTTACCAAGTCTTCAACATTTAAGTAAATGGTGATAATATCTACCTACCAAAACCAGGGTCAAAATCCTATCTTTATCTTGTCATGCTTTCTTTCCATTCTACATCCAAACATCCAATCCATCAGTATAACCTGTTGCTCTGCTTACAGCCTCTATTTTGGATTTGACCTCTACTCATCATTTCTGCTGCCATAACCAGAGGCCTGGATATCTCTAGACTGAACTCCTGTCATAGTTTCCCTTGCCTGTTCCCAGTTCCCAGTCCTTCAGCCACATTGTAGAGAGGGTAATTTTTAAAATTTATTTCTACTTATTTTACCATGATCTACTAGACCTACATAATCGGTACTTTATCTCAAACCCATCCCCCTTTGCCCTTTCCCTTATTTGCTCACTGGCTTAAAATACCTATTTCTCCAGAATTTGACTGGTGCTTCTCCATATTCAGGTTTCAATTGAAATGTGACCTTCTCAGAGGTTTTCCAGGACAAAGTGGCTAATAGGAGTTCCTGAAGTGCTGCTTCACCGCTGGATTCTCTCTTCACATTATTTTGTTGTTGTGGTTGTTGCACCACAGTGCATGTACCAATTTTATTTTATTTATTCATTGTCTGTATTTTTATACACATATATAAGCTTCTTGGATATAAGCAGAAACTTTGCTTTGCTTCCAAAATCTAGACCAGTTTCTAGCATGCAATATGCACTCAATAAATATTTGGTAATGGATTGACTGAGTTAATCATTTGCACAAGAATTTCACCTCTGTAGTGAAAGAAGTCCATGAAGGCTCACTAAATCAAAGTGCAACTTAGATTTTCTTTTAGTGTCACTTCAGACAGAGCTACAGAAAAGTAGCTTTTAGTTGATTCTTTGGAAAACAATATTAAATGTCTCACATATCTAAGTGATATCTATCAATGATATGTTTTATCTATGTAATGAATGGAGGTGAAATAGGTGGATGAATAAATGAATGAATAAAATGAAAAGTCTTTTCTAGTTTTAAGAGATATTGATCCAGTAGATACTGGATTCAATTCAACAATGAATAGTGTTGGTGTTTACATGTCAATGTGGCTCATATAACTGACATTGAAGAGAAATGCACAGTTGACTGCTATTCATCAGTGGACACACACACACACATATACATATATATATATATATATATATATATATATATATATATACACATGCATAAATGCCATCATGTGCATCATGTGCCTATTAATCGCATTGTCTTTACCTCTTCCACTCTCATTCTTCTCAAAGTATATATATTGAATAAAAATGGTTTGATTTCTATTCTATCACCTCTGGCTCTCTGGGGAAAAAAAGGTACATATTTTTAAAAATCAGAACAAATTCTCCGATGGAACTGTTGAATTGGAGAAGAGCTTGCAAGGTCTTTACTGTTTCCAGGAGAATCAAAGAATTTTAGAAGGTGAGGGATGGATTTCCAATTTTTCTTGAAAGAATTTTCAGGGATAAGATTGAACCCATTTATTCACATTACGTTGAGACACCTCTCTCTTATAGGCTTTCCTTTCAGTGTTTATCTTTTCTTTCCTCCTCTGTCAATACTTCTGATGAATCTTGCAATTTTCTGAGATTCAGAATCTAATTGGAAGCAAGAGACAGAAAACAGGAACACTTACTGGCAGTGTGGATGAGAATCCTATCTTACGAGGGATATGCCTGATATTGAAACACCTGTGGTTGTCTTACAGGTGTGCAGTAGAAAAGCCCACACAGGTCACGGAGCCAGGCTGAGATCCATGATACCTCATGGTTCCAAATGAATCCTCACAGTCTAGAAATAGGGGTTGTTTTATTTTAGTCCTTCTTTTTCATCTGGACAAACTAAGGCAAATCAGGCCACTAAAAATGCCCGAGCCAGTTCCTGGGCTGACAAACACTACCCACTTTTTTTTTTTTCATTTTAAATTGAGATATATTATAGATTTGCATATCATTTAGTCATCCAAAATGTACAATCAGTGGTTCACAGTATTATTGTACAGCTGTGCATTTGTCATCACAATAGATTTCAAAACATTTTTATTACTCTAAAAAAAAGAATAAAAATAAAAAATTAAAGTGAAAAAGAACACCCAAAATATCCCATACCCCATTGTTTAGTTATTTTTGTCTTTTTGTTTTCTTACTCATCAGTCTACACACTGGATAAAGGGAGTGTCAGTCATAAGGTTTTCACAATCACACAAACACCTCTTAAAAACTCTATAGTTGTTCAATCATCTTCAAGAATCAAGGCTATTGGATTACAGTTCAACAGTTTCAGGTTGAATATTGAACTCCAATACCCCCAAAACTGAAAAGGAATAATCTATATACTGCATAAGAATAACCTCCAAAATGACCTTTAACTCTATTTTAAATCACTCAGCCACGCTGAAGCTTTGTTTCACTTATCTTCCCCTTTTGGTCCAAAAGCCTCTCTCACTCCTACATTGCCAGGGCCAGTTCATCCCAGGAGTCCTATCCCATGTTGCTGGGGAGACTTACATTCCTGGGAGTCATGTGCCACATAATGGGGAGGGCAGTGAATTCACCTGCCAAGTTGACTTTGAGAGAGAGGCCACATCTGAGCAACAAAAAGTGCTCTGTAGGTGACACTTAGGTATAATCATAAGTAGGCGTAGCTTCTCCTCTGCAGGAAAAATATTCATAA
Source organism: Tamandua tetradactyla (assembly GCF_023851605.1). NCBI lineage: Eukaryota > Metazoa > Chordata > Mammalia > Pilosa > Myrmecophagidae > Tamandua > Tamandua tetradactyla. The sequence continues at coordinate 120,276,650 of NC_135329.1, read as the reverse complement.
GGGCAAGCCCCAAGATTAAGGGCCTAGCCCATACAATTGGCAGTTTCCAAAGCTTGCAAGAATATCAGGTCTTTCACAGTTGGGAAAGTTTAATGTTTCCACCTTTTTTCCCAGTCCCTCAAGGGAACTTTGCAAATTTTTTTTTATCTTCTGCCCAGATTACTATGGTATATATCGGGGCATCACACCAACCCGTACAAACCAATAAGATTTCACTCCCTATTCAATGTACTTTGTAATTGTGGCACCACCACCCACTTTTTAAATAAAAATACGAGCCTGTTGATAACCTTCTGTGGTAGTTAGGTTCAGGTGTCAACTTGGCCGGGTGACGGTGTCTAGATCTATTGCTGTAGACATGAGCCAATGGCGTGTGAACCTCATCTGTTGCTGATTATATCTGCAGTTGGCTAGGAGGCGTGCCTGCTGCAATGAATAATGTTTGATTTAATTGGCTGGTGCTTAAATGAGAGACTCAACGTAGCACAGCTCAAACAGCTCATCATACCTCATCTCGCCACTTGCAGCTCAGCCCAGGCCTTTGGAGATGCAGAAAGAAATCACGCCAGGGAAAGCTGTTGGAACCTAGAGGCCTGGAGAGAAGGCCAGCAGAGATTACCCTGTCCCTTCCCACATAAGAGAGAATCTCAGTTGAAAGCTGCCTTTCCTCTGAAGAACTAATGAAATAAATCCTCTTTTATTAAAAGCCAATCTGTCTCTGGTGTGTTGCATTCTGGCAGCTAGCAAACTAGAACACCTTCCTTTTTGTTAAGCCCTTTGCTTTAAGTGAACAAACATTTCCCCAGCATTATGGGTTACTAAAGGTCTTCTGAGGACTTTGAGGGACATAGAAAAGGCAGAAGACAGAATCCTCGCTCTTGGTGAGGATTTCAATTTGGAAGTAGGGAGGGGGATAGAGAAGAGTTATACATTTAAATAAGAATAAAAATGGAATGGACTTCCAGAGAAGATGGCGGCTTAGTAAGGTGCGCGCGTCTTAGTTCCTCCTCCAGAACAAGTACTAAATAACTAGAAACAGTACAGAATAGCTCCCGGAGCCACAACAGAGACCAGACACACAGTGTACCCAAGTCTAGTATGGCTGGACCGGCTACGAGACTCCGCTGCGGTGAGGTCCCCGAGCGGTGCACGCTTCCCCGGGCCGTGGTGGCTGGTGGCCGGCCCCCCTTCCTCCCTCCTTCCCAGTCCAGCTGAGAGACTCGGATTGGCAGTTCCCCAAGCCGCGGCAGCCAGTGACCGGAGCCCCTCCCACACATGCGGCTTCCTGGGCCAGCTGGGAGCCTCAGATCGGCAGATCCCCAAGCCGCGGCGGCCGGCGACCAGAGCCCCTCCCACACACGTGGCTTCCCAGGCCGGCTGGGAGCCTCAGATCAGCGGATCCCCAAGCCACGGCAGCCGGCACCCCTCCCCCATGTGCGGCTTCCCAGGCCAGCTGGGAGGCTCGGATCAGCGGTTCTCCAAGCCATGGCGGCCGGCGCCCCTCCCCCACAGGCGACTTCCCGGAGGGAAAGGAAAGAGTCTCCAACAGTAGTAGAGACTGAGTCCAACCTAACACCAATAGTGGCATTAATGAACAACTTCTGACTACTAAAAATAGGCCCTCATCTCAGGCAAAACTGATCATGGTGGAAGTCGCCTATTGGGCTAACTGAAAAAGAGGAAAGGGGGTGAAACAGAGCCTCCTGTGGCTGTTTCTGCGGAAGCTTGGTGCCTCTGGGCGCAGTGCTGAGATTACACAGGTTGCGACTGCCCCGAACGCAGAGGAGGGCTGCTTTCAGTGCTCTCTACCACCTGAACCTTCCCCATGGTAGGGGTGAAACGCAACTCAGGTGGAATCCCTCTCTCAAGGAGTTCAGATCCCAGGACTTCACAATTTGAAGTCATTAAAACCAACCTACAATCTTTCCTCTGTCTCCACCAAACACCCAGCAGCGAGAGTCTTCCAAAGTTAAAGGAGACACAACATCTTTTGCTGGTGGGACCTGCAGACAGACAAGCACCATATACTGGGCAGGATAAGAAAAACAGAGCCCAGAGATTTCACAGGAAAGTCTTTCAACCTGCTGGGTCCCACACTCAGGGAAATCTGATTAAATGCCCAGACACCAGCAAAAAATAACAAATCACACCAGGAAAATTGAAGATTTGGCCCAGTCAAAGGAACAAACCAATAGCTCAAATGAGATACAGGAGCTGAGACAACTAATTCTGAATATACAAACAGAAATGGAAAATCTCTTCAAAAACCAAATCAATAAATTGAGGGAGGACATGAAGAAGGCATGGGATGACCAAAAAGAAGAAATAGAAAGTCTGAAAAAACAAATCACAGAACTTATGGGAATGAAAGATACAGTAGAAGAGATGAAAAAAACAATGGAAACCTACAATGGTAGATTTCAAGAGACAGAGGCTAGAATTAGTGAACAGGAAGATGGAACATCTGAAATCCAAAAAGAAACAGAAACTATAGGGGAAAGAATGGAAAAGTTTGAGCAGGGGCTCAGGGAATTGAATGATAATATGAAGTGCACAAATATACATGTTGTGGGTGTCCCAGAAGGAGAAGAGAAGGGAAAAGGAGGAGAAAAACTAATGGAAGAAATCATCACTGAAAATTTTCCAACTCTTATGAAAGACCTAAAATTACAGATCCAAGAAGTGCAGCGCACCCCAAAGAGATTAGACCCAAATAGGCGTTCCCCAAGACATTTACTAGTTAGAATGTCAGAGGTCAAAGAGAAAGAGAGGATCTTGAAAGCAGCAAGAGAAAAACAATCCATCACATACAAGGGAAACCCAGTAAGACTATGTGTAGATTTCTCAGCAGAAACCATGGAAGCAAGAAGACAGTGGGATGATATATTTAAATTACTAAAAGAGAAAAACTGCCAACCAAGACTTCTATATCCAGCAAAATTGTCCTTCAAAAATGAGGGAGAAATTAAAACATTTTCAGACAAAAAGTCACTGAGAGAATTTGTGACCAAGAGACCAGCTCTGCAAGAAATACTAAAGGGAGCACTAGAGTCAGATACGAAAAGACAGAAGAGAGAGGTATGGAGAAGAGTGTAGAAAGAAGGAAAATCAGATATGATATATATAATACAAAAGGCAAAATGGTAGAGGAAAGTATTACCCAAACAGTGATAGCACTAAATGTTAATGGACTGAATTCCCCAATCAAAAGACATAGACTGGCAGAATGGATTAAAAAACAGGATCCTTCTATATGCTGTCTACAGGAAACACATCTTAGAACCAAAGATAAACATAGGTTGAAAGTGAAAGGTTGGGAAAAGATATTTCATGGAAATAACAACCAGAAAAGAGCAGGAGTAGCTATACTAATATCCAACAAATTAGATTTCAAATGTAAAACAGTTAAAAGAGACAAAGAAGGATACTATCTACTAATAAAAGGAACAATTAAACAAGAAGACATAACAATCATAAATATTTATGCACCAAACCAGAATGCCCCAAAATACATGAGGCAAACACTGCAAACACTGAAAAGGGAAATAGACACATCTACCATAATAGTTGGAGATTTCAATTCCCCACTCTCATCAATGGACAGAACATCTAGACAGAGGATCAATAAAGAAACAGAGAATTTGAATTTTACAATAAATGAGCTAGACTTAACAGACATTTATAGGACATTACACCCCACAACAGCAAGATACACCTTTTTCTCAAGTGCTCATGGATCATTCTCAAAGATAGACCATATGCTGGGTCACAAAGCAAGTCTCAACAAATTTAAAAAGATTGAAATCATACACAACACTTTCTCGGATCATAAACAAATGAAGTTGGAAATCAATAATAGGCAGAGTGCCAGAAAATTCACAAATATGTGGAGGATCAACAACACACTCCTAAACAACGACTGGGTCAAAGAAGAAATTGCAAGAGAAATTAGTAAATATCTCGAGGCGAATGAAAATGAAAACACAACATATCAAAACCTGTGGGACACAGCAAAGGCAGTGCTAAGAGGGAAATTTATTGCCCTAAATGCTTATATCAGAAAAGAAGAAAGGGCAAAAATTCGGGAATTAACTGTCCACTTGGAAGAACTGGAGAAAGAACAGCAAACTAACCCCAAAGCGAGCAAAAGGAAAGAAATAACAAAGATTAGAGCAGAAATAAATGAAATTGAGAACATGAAAACAGTAGAGAAAATCAATAAGACCGGAAGTTGGTTCTATGAGACAATCAACAAGATTGATGGGCCCTTAGCAAGACTGACAAAAAGAAGAAGAGAGAGGACGCAAATAAATAAGATCAGAAATGGAAGAGGCGACATAACCACTGACCTCACAGAAATAAAAGAGGTAATAATAGGATACTATGAACAACTTTATGCTAATAAATACAACAATGTAGATGAAATGGACAAGTTCCTAGAAAGGCATGAACAACCAACTTTGAGTCAAGAAGAAATAGATGACCTCAACAAACCAATCACAAGTAAAGAAATTGAATCAGTCATTCAAAAGCTTCCTAAAAAGAAAAGTCCAGGACCAGACGGCTTCACATGTGAATTCTACCAAACATTCCAGAAAGAATTAGTACCAACTCTACTCAAACTTTTCAAAAAAATCGAAGTGGAGGGAAAGCTACCTAATTCATTCTATGAAGCCAACATCACCCTCATACCAAAACCAGGCAAAGATATTACAAAAAAAGAAAACTACAGACCAATCTCTCTAATGAACATAGATGCAAAAATCCTCAACAACATTCTAGCAAATCAAATCCAGCAACACATTAAAAGAATTATACATCATGTCCAAGTAGGATTCATCCCAGGTATGCAAGGATGGTTCAACATAAGAAAATCAATTAATGTAATACACCATATCAACAAATCAAAGCAGAAAAATCACATGATCATCTCAATTGATGCAGAGAAGGCATTTGACAAGATTCAACATCCTTTCCTGTTGAAAACACTTCAAAGGATAGGAATACAAGGGAACCTCCTTAAAATAATAGAGGGAATATATGAAAAACCCACAGCTAATATCATCCTCAATGGGGAAAAATTGACAACTTTCCCCCTAAGATCAGGAAAAAGACAAGGATGTCCATTATCACCACTATTATTCAACATTGTGTTGGAGGTTCTAGCCAGAGCAATTAGACAAGAAAAAGAAATACAAGGCATCAAAATTGGAAAGGAAGAAGTAAAACTATCACTGTTTGCAGACGATATGATACTATACGTCGAAAACCCGGAAAAATCCACAACAACACTACTAGAGCTAATAAATGAGTACAGTAAAGTAGCAGGTTACAAGATCAACATTCAAAAATCTGTAGTGTTTCTATACACTAGCAAGGAACAAGCTGAGGGGGAAATCAAGAAACGAATTCCATTTACAATTGCAACTAAAAGAATAAAATACTTAGGAATAAATTTAACTAAAGAGACAAAAGACCTATACAAAGAAAACTACAAAAAACTGTTAAAAGAAATCACAGAAGACCTAAATAGATGGAAGGGCATACCGTGTTCATGGATTGGAAGACTAACTATAGTTAAGATGTCAATTCTACCTAAATTGATTTACAGATTCAACGCAATACCAGTCAAAATCCCAACAACTTACTTTTCAGATAGAAAAACCAATAAGCAAATTTATCTGGAAGGGCAGGGTGCCCTGAATTGCTAAAAGTATCCTGAGGAAAAAAAACGAAGCTGGAGGTCTCACGCTGCCAGGCCTTAAGGCATATTATGAAGCTACAGTGGTCAAAGCAGCATGGTACTGGCATAAAGATAGATATATCGACCAATGGAATCGAATAGAGTGCTCAGATATAGACCCTCTCATCTATGGACATTTGATCTTTGATAAGGCAGTCAAGCCAACTCACCTGGGACAGAACAGTCTCTTCAATAAATGGTGCCTAGAGACTGGATATCCATATGCAAAAGAATGAAAGAGGACCCGTATCTCACACCCTATATGAAAGTTAACTCAAAATGGATCAAAGATCTAAACATTAGGTCTAAGACCATAAAACAGTTAGAGGAAAATGTAGGGAGATATCTTATGAGTCTTACAATTGGAGGCGGTTTTATGGACCTTAAACCTAAAGCAAGAGCACTGAAGAAAGAAAGAAATAAATGGGAGCTCCTCAAAATTAAACACTTTTGTGCATCAAAGAACTTCATCAAGAATGTAGAAAGACAGCCTACACAATGGGAGACAATATTTGGAAACGACATATCAGATAAAGGTTTAGTATCCAGAATTTATAAAGAGATTGTTCAACTCAACAACCAAAATACAGCCAACCCAATTACAAAATGAGAAAAAGACTTGAACAGACACCTCTCAGAAGAGGAAATACAAATGGCCAAAAGGCACATGAAGAGACGCTCAATGTCCCTGGCCATTAAAGAAATGAAAATCAAAACCACAATGAGATATCATCTCACACCCACCAGAATGGCCGTTATCAACAAAACAAAAAATGACAAGTGCTGGAGAGGATGTGGAGAAAGAGGCACACTCATCCACTGTTGGTGGGAATGTCAAATGGTGCAACCACTGTGGAAGGCAGTTTGGCGGTTCCTCAAAAAGCTGAATATAGAATTGCCATACGACCCAGCAATACCGTTGCTAGGTATCTACTCAAAGGGCTTAAGGGCAAAGACACAAACGGACATTTGCACACCAATGTTTATAGCAGCATTATTTATAATTGCCAAGAGATGGAAACAGCCAAAATGTCCATCAACAGACAAGTCGGCTAAACAAACTGTGGTATATACATATGATGGAATATTATGCAGCTTTAAGACAGAATAAACTTATGAAGCATGTAATAACATGGATGGACCTAGAGAACATTATGCTGAGTGAGTCTAGCCAAAAACTAAAGGACAAATACTGTATGGTCCCAATGATGTTAACCAACATTAGAAAATAAACTTGGAATATGTCATTGGTAACAGAGACCATCAGGAGTTAGAAATAGGGTAGGATAATGGGTAATTGGAGCTGAAGGGATACAGACTGTGCATCAGGACTGAATACAAAAACTCAAAAATGGACAACACAATACTACCTAATTGTAATGTAATTATGTTAAAACACTGAATGAAGCTGCATCTGAGCTATAGTTTTTTTTTGTATGTTTTTTTGTTTTTTTAATATATTTTTTGTATTTTTTATTTTTATTTTTTTCTCTATATTATCATTTTATTTCTTTTTCTGTTGTCTTGCTATTTCTTTTTCTAAATCGATGCAAATGTACTAAGAAATGATGATCATACATCTATGTGATGATATTAAGAATTACTGATTGCATATGTAGAATGGAATGATTTCTAAATGTTGTGTTAGTTAATTTTTTTAATAAATTAAATAGTTACAAAAAAGAATAAAAATGGATTATTTATGAAGTATTTTAGGGTTTTGAAAACATTCTACCTATGTTACCTCACAAAAACATTAAGAATGCAAGGCACTACACAATTAAGAGCTAAACTAGGTGATACAGAGTACAGTTTTCTTATTTTTTATTAAAGAAGCTATGGATTTACGGAACAATCATGCATAAAAGACAGGATTCCTATACACCACCCTACTACCAACATCTTGAATTGGTGTAAATTATTTGTTACACTAGATGAATGCATGGTTTTATAGTTGCACTATTAACTAAAGTCCATTGTTTAATTTAGGGCTTACTGTTTGTGTAATGTAGTTCCATAGACATTAAAAAAATTATTCCGTTACCATATATACAATCTAACATTTTTTGTATTAATCACATTTAGATTAAGTCTGTTTACAATGTTGGGCTACCATCACCACCATCCATTTCCATAATTTCAAAGACAAACTTGTACATTTTAAGCCATAACTTTCCATTCCCTATCCCTACCTCATTCCCTGATAACCAATATTCTAGATTCTGACTGAGTTTATTTATTCTAATAGTTTCAAATCAGTGAGATCATACAATGTTTTTCCTTTTGTGTTTGGTTTATTTCATTCACTATGATGTCTTCAAGATTCATTCATGTTGTTGCATGTATCAGGACTTCATTCCTTTTTACAGCTGAATAACAGCTGTAAAATGTTGTATCATGTATATATACAACATTTTCTTTAGTCATTCATCAGCTGATTTACACTTGGGTTGCTTCTATCTATTGCAATTGTGAATGATGCCACTATAAACATCAGTGTGCAAATATCTGTTTGAGTCCCAGCTTTCAATTATTTTAGGTATTCACTGAAAAGTTGGATTGTCAGGTCATATGTCATTTCTATACTTAGCTTTCTGATAAACTGCTAATCTGATTCCACCATTTTACATTGCTACCAGTGATAAATCAGTGTTCCTATTTTTCCAATCCTCTCTAACACTTGTTATTTTCTGTTTTGTTTTTTTTAATAGCAGCCATTCTAATAGACATGAAATGAAATCTCATAGTTTTGATTTGCATTTCTCGAATGGCCAATGATATGGAGAGTCTTTTCATGTGTTTTCCGGCCATTTGTATATCTTCTTTGGAGAACAGTCTATTCAAGTCTTTTGCCCACTTAAAAAAAAATGGTTGTTTATCTTTTTTCTTTTAAGTTGGAAGATATTTTCATATATTCTGGTTATTAAACCTTTATCAGATATGTGGTTGCCAAATATTTTCTCTCATTGTGTAGGTTGTTTTAGTTTGTTAATGCTGCCAGAAATGCAATATACCAGAAATGTGTAGCCTTTTATAAAGGTAATTTGTTAAATTAGAAGTTTACAGTTCTAAGATCATAAAAAATTTCAAATTAAGGCATCCAGAGAAAGATTTCTTGACTCAAGAAGGGACCAATGCCATTTCAGGTTTCTCTGCTAGTTGAAAAGGTAAATGGCAATGTGTGCTAGCTCTCTCTTGGGTTCTCTTTCAAACGGCTTTACTTTCTTTCTGCATCTCCAAACATCTCTGTCCATGTCAGCTCTGAAGCTTTTTCCATAATGGTTCCATCTTAAAGGACTCCAGTAAGTAACCCACCTTGAATGGGTGGAAACACATCTCCATGGAACAACCTAATCAAGAGATCCCACCCACAATTGAGTGGGTCACATCTCCATAGAAACAACTTAATCCAAAGAGATCCCACCCTACAATATTAAATCAGGGTTAAAGAACATGGCCTTTTTGGAGGATACGACAATTTCAAACGAGCACATTTGTCATATTACTTTTAATGATAAAGTTCTTTGACGATCAAAAGTTCTTCATTTTGATGAAGTCCCATTTATTTTTTTCTTTGTTGTTTGTGCATTGGGTGCAAAGTCTAAGAAATCATTGCCTAACACAAAGTCTTGAAGAGGTTTGCATACATTTCTTCTAGCAGTTTGATAGTTCTAGCTCTTATATTCAGGTATTTGATCCATTTTGAGTTGATTTTTATATATGGTGTGAAGTAAACATTCTCTTTAAAAAAAAAAAAATAGAGACCAGTTTTCTCAACATCATTTGTTGAAGAGACTATTCTTTTTCAATTAAGTGGCCTTTGCTCCCCTTGTCAAAAATTAGTTGGCCATAAATGGGAGGGTTGATTTCTGAGCTCTCAATTCAATTCCATTGGTCTCTCTCTCTCTATTTTACCAGTATTATACTGTTTTGATTTTTGTGGCTTTGTCATAAGTTTTAAGATTTGGGTAGTATGAGTCCTCCAACTTCATTTTTCTTTTTTTAAAATGGCTTAAACTATTTGGGGCCCCCTATCCTTCCATATAAATTTAATAATTGACTTTTCCCATTTCTGCAAAAAAGGTTGTTGAAATTTCTATTAGTATTGCATTGAATCTATACATCGATTTGGATATGATTGACATCTTAACAATATATTGTCTTTCAATCCATGAACATGAATCTTCTTCCATTTATTTAGATCATCTTTGATTTCTTTTAACAAGGATTTGTAGTTTTCTTTGTATAAGTCCTTGACATCCTTGATTAGATTTATTCCTAGATGTTTGATTCTTTTTGTTGCTATTGTGAGTGGACATTTTTCCTTAATTACTTCTTTTCATTGTTCATTTCTTTTGTATAGAAATACTACTGATTTTTTAGGTGTTGTTTTTGAAATTTTGCTGATTTCATTTATCAGCTCTAAGAGCTTTTTTGTGGAATTTCTGTATATAGGAACAATTCATCTGCAAATAGGGAAAATTTTACTTCTCCCTTTCCAATTTGGATGCCTTTTATTTCTCTTTCTTGCCTATTTGCTCTGGCAAGAACCTCCAGCACAATGTTGAATAACAGTGATGACAGTGGGCATACTTACCTTGTTCCCGATCTTAGAGAAGAGCTTTCGGTTTTCACCATTAAGTAGAATGTTAGCTGTGGGCTTTTCATATATGCCCTTTGTCATGTTGATGAAGTTTCCTTCTATTACTAGTGTTCTTTTATCAAAAAAGAGTGCCATATTTTGTCAAATGCCTTTTCTGCATCAAATGAGATAATCGCATGTTTTTTCTTTCTCTCTTCATTCTGTTAATGTGGTGTATTACATTAACTGATTTTTTTGTGTGTTAGGCCAACCTTGCATACCAGGGATAAATCACACTTGATCATTGTATATACTTATTTTAATATACTATTGGATTTTGTTTACTAGCATTTTGTTTAGGATTTTTATATCTAAATTCATAAGAGGTTTTGGTTTTTAGTTTTGTTGTCTTGTGGATTATTTTTCCATGTATGAGATGTGAGGGTGATGTTGTCCGTGCAGAATGAGTTAGGGAGTATTCCCTTCATTTTCAACTTTTTGGAAGAATTTGAGCAGAATTATGTCTTCTTGGAATGTTTGGTAGCATTCCCTTTTAAAGCCATCTTCTTCTAGATTTTCTAGGATGGGAAGTTTCTGATTATTGATTCCATCACTTTACTAGTAATTGGTTTAAGATCCTCTCTTTCTTCTTGAGTCACTATAGGTGATTTTTATGTTTCTGAGAATTTGCCCACTTCATCAAGATTATCTCATTCATTGACATACAGTTGTTCACAGTATCTTTTTATGTCCTTTTTGTTTCATTGGTGTTGGTAGTAATGCCCTCCTTTTCATTTCTGAGTTTTGATATTTGTATTTTCTCTCTTTTTTCTTTTTCAGTCTAGCTAAAGGTTTATCAATTTAATTGATCTTTTCAGAGAACCAACTTTTGGTTTTGTTAATTTCTATTGGTTTTTTTTGTTCATTTGTGTGTTTTCTATTTTATCTGTCTCCAGATCATTATTATTTCCTTCATTCTGCTCACTTTGGGTTTAGTTTGATCTTCTTTTTCTAGTTCTTCCATTTTTGAGGTTTGTCTAAGGTTTGAAGTCTTTCTTCTCTTATAATGTAAACATGTGGGTCTCTAAATTTCCCTCTCAGCACTGCCTTTGCTGAACAGCATAAGTTTTGGTATTTTCATTTTCATTCACCTCAAGATATTTCTTAATTTTACTTTCTGATTTCCTCTTTAACTCACTGGTTGTTTAATAGTATATTGTTTAATTTCCACATATTGGTGAATTTTCCATTTCTCCCTGTTATTGATTTCTAGCTTCATTCTGTTGTCATAGGAAAATATACATTGTATGATGTCAATATTTTAAAATTTATTGAGACTTGTTTTATGACCTAGCATATGGTCATCCATGGGCACTTGAGAAAAATGTGTGTTCTTTTTTTGTTTGGTGAGGTGTTCTATGTACGTCTGTTAGGTCTAGTTTGTTTAGAGTGTCATTCAGGTCTTTTATTTTTTTCTTGATCTTCTGACTAAATGTTCCATTATTGAGAGTAGTGAAGTTTCCTGGCTCACACTTGGCTTTCTTCTCCTTTTCCTTCTGTTTAGAACTTCAACTGCAATAACAACCATGAATTATTTGGGCTATCATATTTTTCACCTTAATTCTAGCAATGAACTCATGATTCAAATATTATATTTGAAAATACCTGACATTTTATTTGTCACATCTGAACATTTGCCTCAAAGAAAATGCAAAATATATGAAATTAAACTATTATAACTTATAATAACAGAAATATAGTCTCAGTTAAATATTTAATGAAAAGATATAATAATGACTCTGTTGAAAACAAAGGATAGCATCATTCACTAGAGAGTTTTAGGCATGCTTTTGAGTGAAACTGAAAGGATCCCCATGCCACAGAATCATTTTGTATGTTAAGTTTATTTTCTGAGACCTGACACTAGACTAGTTTAAATTGAGAGTGGAATGTGTTAAATTCAGATTAGCATGGGCAGGATTCCTAAGCAGGAATCTGGCATTCCTAGAAGAGAGGCAAATAAATTAATGTGTCAGGTGTTTTCTGCCAGTGGTAAGCAATAGTTACTTCTCTCTTTCACTTTTGACATATGGAAGTTATCAGTGAGTTTGCCTCCACATTCCTGAGCTGATTTTGAACCACAGAGAACAGTAATTCTAGTGTTTGGCTAAAATAAGGCACTAGGCACCTTGCATACCACACAACAGGACAGGTCATGGATCAATTCTTTACATATTTTTTCCCATTTAATTTTCAACACAAAAGTAGCAATTATTACCTCCATTTCACAGAAAGAAGGTTAAGGCTCAAGAGCTGAAGTTGCTTGCTTGGGATGGCATGATAATCAGCGGCAGAACTGAGATTCAAGTACAGTAGTGTCCATTTGGTGCCAAAATTCACAGACCTCAGAAAATAAATCTGAAGTCTGCAGATACAGCTTTGAGAGATGCTGTGTTACGATATATACCTTAACAGTGTCCTAATTAATTGTTTACTCCTCTAAATTCAGAATCCTTTAGGGACAGGGATTTTGGCTTCTTCATATTTGTATATCCAGAGTTCAGTACAGCATGTCTTGAATTAATTAGTGAATTAAAGTGGTCTGGCAAGTTAGACAGAAGTCTACTATGGTTCCTTAGAAAAAGTGCATTACTTTCTTCCAAGCAGATGAAAACAACAACAAAAACATGAAAGCAAAATAAATAAAGCAAATACAAAATAAAGAAGAGTCAGGGACCTGAAGTCCATGAGATAAGATGGTGTCCTGGGACAGAGAGTCGTCGTCTTCCCAGAGACATGATAACTACTCAAATGCTTCTTCTCCTCTTGAGCCTCAAATGGATCTTTTAGCTGGGAAGAAGTAATAGAAATATAAAAGCCCTTAACCCCCCTCCCACCCCATCTCCCACAACACAGACACACCTTACTCTCCACTCATTCAAATGCAGTTGCCAATACTTGAAAGACAGTAAGATTTCTTAAAGAATGAATGAATATAACAATGAAACAGGTGATATCCCAACCAATAAGTTGTTAGCCATTCGCCATGGGATGGCACCAAGCAGCTAAGAGCAGACCCTGCAGATTTCCTGGATTACATCTACATCCTGTCACAGTCTACAATGCTCACAAGTGACCTCAAGGAAACCTCCAGGATGGGCCACATAGGGCAGCATGTGGCCTCCAAGGAGATGCCCTGATCTAGACTGGGATAAATACAAGTGGCCTCAAGTGGCCACACAAGGCTGCCTTGTCACTACTGCAAATTCTTTAGTGACTAAGGCCCCAAGCCCAGGAATTGCTGTGGTTTTCCCAGTTTTAGGGGAGATAGAGTCCTGAGAGGTGTGATAAACTCTAGGAGGTGACTCAGGTCTTTTATTCCACATTTGCTTCCAGCCCTAGAATTACTAAAAGATAATTTTACAATTACAAAAAATGAATTCTACCATGTGAAAAATTCTATTGTTTGCCTCGAGTAACATTAGAGAAATGAAATCTACTCCCCTTCCCTGCTTAGAGTTCTGCATACAAGCCTAGACTAGTGTGACAGATATTGTCATTTAAATACAACTTCTTTGGAAACTTGTTTTCTTAAAAAGTGCCTTTGGGCACAGAGTCTTCAAGACAGTTGTCTAAAAGAACAAAGCCAAATAACTTTTGAAAATAGGAGATTATAGTCGTCTCAACAAACCAGTTTCCTCCAAACTTCCCTTCTGCCCCTGTTACTCCTTCTCTTTTCCTTTTGTGACTCAACAGGAGTGGTGATACAGCTGCTAGTGAAAATAAAAATATATATGCACACTAAGTGCAGCTTTATTTTTTAAATCTCTTGTATTGAGGAGAACAGGATATTTCTCCTTATTAAATTAACTATCCTCTGCATTACGCATTAGCAGAAACCCAGGATGGATACCACAGAGATGTTTTCTGGGGGGAAAACAATCGTTGTTTCAATATTATCCTTTTGTCTTTATGAGACACTTCCATTGGATTTGCTTAGTGCTTTCCCTAAACACGAACATGTTACTTTCCCACATCTCTCCTGTTTTTTCAGACTCCCATGGATAACTGAAGAAGATAGGGCTGAAGTCTCTAAGTCAGAACCTGGGAACCTGAACTGAGGGACTTTGTCTTGTGCTTGGAGAAAGTGTCAGGAGTGTCCTCTGTAAACCTAGAGAAAAGCCCTTCAGTCATTCCTGAAGACTTTCTCACCAAAAGTGTTTGTAGTTTTGTTACCGGACAAAGATGGGAGATTCTTTTGCAAGGATGCTTTCAATAACCAATTCCTGAGACACCAGGGTTTCAAAAAGAGAGTTTATTACTAGGTGCCTAGCAGGAGAGCATATGTCCTGTGGGCAGAAAATCTGCCTCCCTGAGCTACAGTAATTTTGATAGTTTTATTAGAGAAAAAGATGGGCGGGGTTTAGGGTAATGAGCCCAGTGGCCCCCCAGATAGTAATTAGAGGTGATCTAATTATTGAGCATGCGCAGATTGATTATATGCTTAATCACAGGATGTATGCAAGAAAATGGTGGAATGAGGTCTAGGTGACTTGTAGGTTAAAGTCTAAGCTACTGAGCATGCCAGGCAGGCCCACTTCGGTTAGATCCAGTTTCTGTTATCAACATAACTTTGGACTTGGGGTGGGTTAGTTCTGGGCTGACCCAAGACCCTTCATTAACAAACATTAGGGGTTATCTTTAGTGATTATATGACTCTAAAGTTGAAAACTGGATAACTGGGTACAAATGAAGGCTAGTCACGCAGTTTTTTACAATCACAGGGACAGAAGATAAGGGCTATACGATCATTATCAGAGATTGAGGCAGCTGGATTACAGTTTAGAGATTTCAGGCATTTCCCTCTGTCAACTCCAATACAGCAGAAAGCAAAAAAGGAATATCTATATAACAATTCAGTAATCAAAATCATCCTTTAAATCCTGATTTCTCTGTTACTGTTTCTGTTAAAACAGTCTAGGTACAGACAATAACTTGTCTTTTTAAATTTTTTACTGGAGAATTTCAAAAGCTCTATTTTCTTTTAGTAATCCAAATAGGGTTAAATGCATCAGGAGGCTTCTTCCTCAAGTACCAATGGTTTGCATTTGGAATATTATAAGAGGCCAAATGAAAGATAAAATTGATTCTTGCTTCTCAGTAAGACTGGCTCAGTCTTTAAGGGTGTGAATCTCTTCAAACAGTAATGCAATCCCTAGCCCAGGCCAGGCTGTCTCCAGAGACTCGCGTGGCACTGTAGCTATTTCACACATTTTTATCTTTGAAAGCTTGAAATCAGAGCCCAGAGTGTAATGCAAATAAAGACCTAAGCATATATTAAGGAAAGCAATTTGACACTTTCCGAATTTTACCTACTCTGAGCAGGCTCACAGATAGATTACATATAGAGAGGAACAGGTTAATACTTACATAACTGATTGAAAATTGGTGCTAATTGGCTTGAGATTTAAATGAGCAATCTCTGTCAGACAGCTGGGCTACTTGAGGGTTCTGTATATGAAAGTACTACGCGGAAATATAATTTATCTTTATATAATGATGCTTCTCTGAAAATTAGGTTAAAATGGAAGAAATCATTTCCCTCATCCTCAGCTAAAACAAATAGCTAACATTCAGCTCAACTTACGCATTTATGGACTTTGGGGATAAATTGTCTCCATTTTATAGGTAAACCACTGTCTATGTTTTCCTGGGACAAATGGCCAGGAGGAACACAGTATTTTAGAAAAGGTTAAAAGAAATTGTGTCACATCCAGGAAGGCTAATTTTCATGCATCAAGCTTCTTTGAGCTGAATTTGTGTAATGAGTGCACTGGAAATTGAACGATGAGATTAAAGTTCTGTTTGTCGTGTCCTGAGATTTCAGAAATGCTTATCAGTCCTTCGCAGCTGAACATAGCCCAGATTAAAAAACGATCTGACAGAAAGGGAGGCTGACTGTAAATGTGGGGCTTTACATCCATGCTAATTACAAAGTGCATATTAAACACGAGGCCTATGATGAGAGCAGCTGCAAAGGTCTTTATCTATATTAAGAGACTGTCCACCTACATAATAAGAATAATTACCGATGATAGAATTCCTTAAAAGAAATTACATTTAATGATACATTATACAATTTTTCCTAATTTCATAGGTCTATTTCACCGTTCCCCAATATGGTGTGAGGTTTTCTTCTTTCTGGGGCCCGGTGACACATCTGATTTTGAAGAAAAAATACAGTCACATATATTTCTATTAATGCAAGCCCATTTGCTTTGAAAAGTGCAAGTATAGAGACCCTGTGGAATCTCAGATCCCTGACTCTTTAATGAGCGTTCAGAGAATTAACTACAACTTTTCCAACCAATTGGAATTCTTTGAGAAATGCTACACCTAAGATGGCTTTAACTGGAAGATTGCCAATATCACCAAAGCTGGACTCATCACCCTTTCTTCGCCTAAATCAGAGACTCTGGAAATGTGGTCCAAAGATCAGAGTTTTAACCAGCCCTCTGGATAAAGTCTAAAAACCACACTGATCAAGTGAATAAAGAAACTAAGGATCAAGCCTGGCTCTCATACCCAAGCCTGAACTCTTTCCATCTAAGCACAGTTCTTATGGCATTCCAATTTGCCTGAATCTTTTCTAATTTTTGCCTCCAACTTGTTTTCAAAGGTTTGTCCAGATGGGGAGTATTGCAATCACCACCTTTCCACCACTGGAAGCATATGATAAATAAAACAGAATCATTTCAAATTTGGGAGACCAAAGTAAAAGTGAGAATCTTCAAGAAGACTCACTACAATAACACTTATCTATTTATCTATCTACTTTATCTATTTATATCTGGGGTCAGAACAAACTAGATGATGAAGTCTCTCCCATCCTTTGAGTTCACTGATTTCATTTCAGAAATGGTTAACAACTCCTTTATAGTTATCAATCTATAGCAGCATGCTTTATCCAAGAAGTGGATTTGAAAATATATTATAATTCTTAAATCTTATATATAAAATTACTGTGAGAGAAAATTTTAATTATTTTATTCACCTCTCTACCTTCAATCCTACTGCAGTGCTTAACTGTAGGTGTTCAAGAATATTTACTGAACAGACGAAATTACAGCCTGGTATAATTTAGTAATTTCCCTTTAGATTTACATTTTATATTTGGTGATATAAAATTAGACTGTGTAAGTTTGAAACCATAACACAATTTGTAATGACTTCACCAAAGAATTATATTTGCAAAGAAGGAAGTATGTGGACTCAGTTTTTTGGTTCTTATCAAGGTCAATATTCAAATTACTTTCCCTTGCCATTCAGCTCTCAGAAAAAGTCTATGCATTTCTTACATCTCTTCATTATTTTTTTCCTGTACAACTAATGCTGGTGCCGATCAAATGCATCAGTCGCATGGATGACAGTACTATTTTGGGTATATTTTGTAGGAAGAAGGGTGTGGCAATTTCATATTCAATGGCAGATAAGGTTTCCTTAATGCTTTGAGGTAACATGAAGTTCCCCACTGCCTTCATAAGAACTAAAGCACAGGTGAATTTGTGCTACAGGTGTTGATCAATTCAGGCTCATGTTTTCAGTTATTTATTTCTAGATAAAGGTGACTATCTCACCTTTATCTAGAAATCTGACCTGCCTGAAACCATGTTTAATTTACTGAAATGTGCTACTTGGCTTTTGAGTGTCTTTTAGACTAGCACATATTCTAACTCAGCATTTGTATTGAGTTCCCTAACTACTGTTCATCTTCCTATTAAATTCTCAGTTGTCCAGAATATTAAGGGAACATGGGGTCTTTGGGTTAAGTGAGGGTCTGATTACATGAGAAGTAACTTTATACAGAATGTATAATTTGCTGAATTTTATTCAGAGGGAGTTTGCAAACTTACAGTACTGCAAAATATTTATCCCAAGCATATATTGTCTCTGTCCAGCACCACAAATGAATTTCTCATTATTTGTGGTTTTTTGCTGTTGGTATTTTATTGTTCGTATTTTGTATATATGAAATCTATTTTGTGGGCTCAAAAAATATTAATTGCATAGAATCACAAAGGGACTATGACAGAATTATCCAGTGTCTTTAAGGATAATAATGAAAACTACTCCAAACATGTAGCATTGGCTAATTGGCACACTAGGTGGATAGACATTAATTAAAATCCCAGCTCAGTCACTTACCAGTTGTGAGTATATATTTCAACCTCTCCAAGCCCCAGTTTTCACTCCCATAAAATGGAGATGTAAATAAAATCTCTACATAGGACTTATGGGAGAACTAAATTAGACAATTCATGTAATACACTAACCCAAAGTCTCACGTGTGGTTTAAATTCAATAAATGGTAGTCATTATTCTTTTCAGTTCATATGCAGTGTGAAATAAAGAAACAGAATAGTAAATTATTCTATTCTAAATATATAACCAAAAGGCAGCCCAATAAATTCCCAGCATAAACTGAAAAGAATCCCAGATTCTCCTATTAATCAGAAGGTTTTTTGACTCTAGGAAGGAAATCTTTATAGCTGGTCCTTAGGTTCTATGGTTCCTGTCTAAGAGGCGCTTATCTGAAACTTAGAAAACTCAGGGGAATAATTGTTGTGGTTTCTTTGTAGTTTAAGTAAAGCAACACTTAAAAACAACACAGGAACTGAAGGTTTCCAGCTGTGAGGAATTCCCTCCTTGCTTAAAAAGGTCACTGACTGTTTGCAAAAGGCATTATTAGATGCTGTTTGCACCATGCAAATCAAAAAGAGCTGGAAGGAGGTCCATAGGTTAATGAGAATGTTAGGCAGCATAAAATGTGAGGTGGAAAATACACTCCCCCCAACCCATCCTCAATTTTCCATCAACTTTTATGTAAAGATGTGGTTTAGGCAGACAAGGAGTCTCAAAAGCAGGCAACTGAAAAAAAAATCTTATCTACCATTTTCCAAGGAGCTTCCATTGCACTATTAAAATGAATATTATTTCTTGGTGAGACCAATTTAATGCATCATTGCTTCTAATTGTGGGCTCAACATACACTCTTCGAACATTTAGCCTGGGATGTAAATAAATGTTAGCATTCACACATTCACACATCTAATTAATTTCCACCAGAAAATTCATTATGATATTATCCCATATGGACTTATCTTCATTAACAGAAATGGAGTCCTTTAAAATGAAATGTTTCAGCTCGCACCTCACTCAAGATGGCGGCACGAAATGCTTCAGGGCTCTGTTGCTTCACAGAAGTTTTGGATAAACAGCAAGGGCTGGCAGAAACATCTTTCTAAAAGATGTGGAAAACAGTTAAAGGACTGCAACAAAAGGTGCATGCTGAAGCAAGATAAATGCCATTAAAAGCGGTAGGATCTTATGGCAACCTCTTCCCTCCATCCCCTAACAGACTTGGCATGGATCCCTGGTCCTGGTTCTAGAGGGACCAGAGTAACTTTCATGTACATTCTGAGAGCATGTTTGTCTGGCCCAATTTGTCAGGTGGTAGCCTGAGGGACTTGCTGTCCCAAAACTGGCCCTGGCTGTAAAAGGCAGCTCACTGAGCTCTGCTACAGAACTCTGTGAAGTGCAGTCAAGTTGTACTGCCTAGGGCAAGAGGTTGCTGGCTGTAGAACATGTGATGCATAGCCCAGGACAGTGAGGAAATTGTTTCCTAGGGAAGAGAGGACATTTGTATCCATGTCAATGGGTGAATTCCTAGGGCCACAGGTGCATGCTCAATATGTAGAAAGGACCAGGGAGGCCCCTATGCTTTGGTGTAGAACTATTCGTCAAACTCATAATGTAAATAAGCCCCAAAGGAGAGAAACCACATAGGTCAATCTGCAAACACTGGGAAAGATGTTTTCTTTCTTTTTTTTTGTTGTTAGTTCTTGGCATTCAATGAAAGCTCTCTCATAACAGTGACTATGCCTCAGTGTCTGAATTCTAGTGATAACACACTACAATATCAAAATGTCCAGGTTTCAACCAAAGATTATAAAACACACAAAGAAACAGGAGGCTATGGACTAGCAAAGAAGAAGAGCAAAACATTAAAAACTATCAGTGAGGAGGATCAGACCTGGGATATTCCAGAGAAAGACTTTTTAAAAATGGTCCTAACTATGCTCAAAGAGCTACAGGAAAATGATAGCTGAACACAGAAAGAATACCACTAAAGAGGTGAAAATTATGAAAATGAACTAAATAGAGCTGAAGACTGTAATAGAAATTAAAAATATTCTAGAGGAGTTCTGTAGCAGACTTGAGCTGGTAGAAGAAAGAATCAGTGAACTTTAAGGTAAGGCAATCACAACAATTCCATCTGAGAAGCAGGAAGAACAAAGAATGAATAAAAGTGAACAGGGCCTGACGAACCTGGGGGACCACATCTCAAATAACAATATGTACATTATGGTAGTTCCTGAAGGGGCGAATATTCAAAGAAATAATGAACGAAACTTCCAAAATTTAGTGGAAGACATGAATATATACACCCAAGATGCTCAAAGAACTCCAAACAAGATAAGCCCAAATAGACCCCATCTGCACTGTCATAATCAAACTGTAGAACACCATAGATACAGAGAGAATTCTGAAAGCCACAAGAGAGAAACATGTAACATTCAAGAGCACTGTATGATCAAATGCTAATTTCTCATTGGAAACCAGGCAAGAAGGCAAGGCAAAGATATATTTATAGTGCTGAGAGCAAAAAAATTGCCATAGAAGAATTCTGTATCCAGCAAAACTGTCTTTCAAAACTAAAGGAGGAATTAAGGTGCTTCCAGATACACACAACTGAGGGACTTCCTCACCATGAGACTGGACCCACAAGAAATGCTAAAGGAAGTTCTGAAGTTGAAAAGACACAAGACAATGACTGAAGTCACATGGGAAATGAAAATCTACAGGAAAGATAACGACATAGTAACCGTAAGTAAATACTAGTACTATGATAGTTTTGATTTGTGATAACAGTTTTTCCTTCTTACAGTATCTAAAACACAAATGCATAAAAAATAATAATAAATAAATGGTTTTGGACTTATAATGTATAAACATAAAATTTGCAGCAAGAGTTACATGAAGGTAGGGGATGGAGGGGTATAAGAATGTGGTTTATGTATGCTATTGAAGTTGTGAGGTTGATATTAAATGAAACAAGATTGTTATAGATTTAGGATGTTAAAGTTAAGCACCTTGGGAACTATGAAGAAAATATCAGAGAATCTGCAAACTAATGGAAACAGTAGAGTAGAGCACAGGTTACCATGGGTGAGGGGCAGGGACCATGGGTAGGTAAAGTAAAATGAATATAAGATTTCTGTTTGGGGTGAAAGGAAAGAGATAGTAATATATGGTGGTGTAAATGTGATTAATTCTATTGAATAGTATGCTTGGGAAGGATGGTACTGTGAAGGTTTATTTTGTATATATGGTTCCACAATTTAAAAAAATAATAAGGAAGAGAGGAGACAATGACAACAAAATGCAATATATGGACTTCCAGGAAGATGGCTGAATAGAATAGCTCGAGATCAGCTCTGCTCCATGGAAAAGTTAGAGAAGGGACAGGAGGGCAACAGAGGTGGTGATTTCAGACTGCAGCTGACCTCTAAAAGCCTTCTGCACCACATAGAGCAGTTCTGGTGGCAGAGGTTGAGGAACTGAGAGGCAGAAAGCTAGAGCCTGGTGTGGAGGTGCAGAGCCTACAGGAGTGCACAGACAGGAGCAAGGCACTAGGAAGCAAGCCATGCCATGTTCCTTGGGCACGCTACCCTCACCAGTGCAGCTCCATGACCAGCAATTGACTCTATACTTCATGCACCCAAACCCTATCATCCACTCCCATTTCCTGTGCTCCAGGCACCCCTACCCCACCAGCTCCCAGTGCACGTACCTGCCCCACACCCCCACCCCAAATGCAGCCCAACTTGCCTCTGCTGCACCCCTCCCGAGCACTACTTCCCCCTCCCTGTTCCCTATAGGCTGTTGCCAGTGCATAAATGCTGTGAGTACTAACCTCCATACCCAGACAATCCCTGACCCCTGCCCACAGTGTTGCACAGCCTCACCCTGCCCCCTGCACCAAGCTCAGCTCATCAGTTTATGGCACTCCTAAACCCATGTATGTGCACAGGCCCCCAATCACATCATTCAGCTATGGGAACCTCAGTTTACAGCAGTGCTAGAACCGCACATGCTCATGGCCCTCAGCCACAATACCTAGCTCTGAGAAAGTGCTGACCTGTGCAGCCAGGTCACATCTGCCTCCAATCCATGAAGGCATAACACCGACCTGCTGCCCCAGCTCTATGCATGCACACAAAGGACCCCATGACTTAGACCAGTGCATACCAGGTTTACATCCCCCAGACCAGTGCACCTGCACAGCTGCATCTTTCCTGGATGATGGGTACCCACATTCACAAGCATCAGCTTAACATCCCCAACCTGTGCCTATACCTACCCTGAAACAAATCTCTGCACTGAATGCCACACCTTGTACCCTGCTCCCTGCTGTGCCTCCATTCCACAAACACAAAGCCTTAGACTACTGAAAGAAATCAACTCCCAAAATAAATCAGTCAAGATATTTGTATGCCATGAAGACAGCAGAAGATCACTAAATATCTCACAAAGCAGACAGATATAGCCCTGCCTAATGACCAGAGGAACATAGACATTGGAACAACTAATCAAAGATGTGCATGCAACTCTACTTAATAAAATAAGTGGGATGGCATATGACAGAAAGGAGATCAAAAAGACAGTAGAAGAGCATAAGGAGGAATTTGAAAGAATAAATAGAAAAATAGCAGCTATCACAGAAATTAAAGACTCTGTTGACCAAATAAAAAACATACTAGAGGGACACAACACCAGATTTGAAGAGACAGAAGAAAGAACAAGTGATACAGAAGACATGATAACTGAATACAAAGACTCAAAACAGCAAATGACAAAAAAAAGATGGAAAAATTTGAATTGGATCTCAGGGAAATGATAGACCAACCAAAGTACACAAATATACGAGTCATTGGTGTCCCAGAGCAGAAGAGAGGAGTAAAGGGCTAGGAAGAGTACTTGAGGATATAATGGATGGAAACGTCCCAACCCTTATAAAGTTAGAAATATACAAGTCAAAGAGCACAACGAACTCCATACAGAATAAATCCAAATAGGCCTTCCCTAAGACACATACCAGTCAATCTGTAAAATGCTGGAGAGAAGCAGAAAATCCTGAAAGTGACAAGAGAAAAACATTCTACTACATACAAGGTAAACCAAATAAGACTGAGTTCAGACTACTCAACTAGCACCCTGGAGATGAGAAGGCAGTGGTATGATATGGATTAAGAAACATAATCCAGCTATATGCTGCTTACAAGAGACTCATCTTAGACACAAGGACACAAATAGACTGAAAGTGAGAGGATGGAAAAAGATTTTCCAAGCAAATTGTAGCAAAAAGAAAGCAGGAGTAACTGTACTAATATATTTAAATGTAAAGACATCATAAGCGACAAAGAAGGGCACTATATACTAAATAAAGGGTCAATTCACCAAGAAGATATAATAATCATAAATGTTTATGCTCCCAAACAATGAGCTCCAAAGTACATGAGAAAGACATTGGCAAAATTGAAGGGAGCGATAGATGTTTCAACTATAGTAGTAGGAGACTTCAAGACACCACTCTCCTCTATAGATAGAATAACCAGACAGAAGATCAACAAGGAAATAAAGAAGTTAAATGAATTTATAAATGAAGTAGACCTAACAGACATATATAGGTCATTGCACCCCCAAAACACAAGATTATACATTCTTCTCTAGTGCTCATGGAACATTTTTCAGGATAGATCATATGCTGGGGCACAAAACAGGTCTTGATAAATTTAAATACATTGAAATTATTCAAAGCACTTTCTGTAATCACAATGGGATAAAGCTGGATCACAATACCCACCAAAGAATGAGAACACTCACAAATATGTGGAGATTAAATAACACACTCTTAAACAACCAGTGGGTCAAAGAAGGAATTGCTAGAGAAATCAGTAGCTGTATGGAAATGAAAGAAAATGAGAATACAACTTATCAGAACCTGTGGTATATGCCAAAGGCTGTATTTGCACATAAGAGGGAAATTTATTGCCCTAAATGCATATATTAAAAACAAGAAAGAGCAAAAATTGATGACTTAAGAGCACACCTGGAGGAACTTAAAGACAGCAAACTAACGCCAAACCAAATAGAAGACAAAAATAAAAAAGATTAAAGCAGAGATAAATGAATGGGAGAATAAAAGAACAATAGAAAGAATCAATAAAACCAAAAGTTGGTTCTTTACAAAAATCAATAAAATTAATGGACCACTAGCAAGAATGACAAAGGAAAAAAAGAGAGAGGATGCCCATAAACAAAATCAGAAATGAGAAGGGGTGCTTTACCACAGACCCTGAAGAAATAAAATAAATCATAAAAGGATACTATGAACAACTACATGCCAACAAACTAGACAACTTAGATGAAATGGACAAATTCCAAGAGATGCACAAGCAAGCTACACTAACTCAGGAAGAAATGGAAGATCTCAATAAACCAATCACAAGTAAAGAGATTCAATCAGTCATCAAAAATCTTCCTACAAAGAAAAGCCCAGGGCCAGATGGCTTCACAGGGGAATTTTATCAAATATTCCATAAAGATTTAACACCAGTCCTCCTCAAACTTTTCAAAAAAATTGAGAATAAAGGAACTCTACCTAACTCATTTTATGAAGTTGATATCATTTTAATATCAAAACCGGTCAAAGATGCTATAAGAAAGGAAAACTACAGGCCAATCTCACTGATGAACATAGATGCAAAACTTCTCAATAAAATATTATCAAATCAAATCCATCAGCACATTAAAAGAAGTATACACCATGACCAAGTGGGGTTTATACCAGGAATGGAAGGATGGTTCAACGCAAGAAAACCAATTCATGTAATACAAAACATTAACAAATCAAAAAGGAAAAATTTTGACTCCAAAAGCTAGGAATCAAAGGAAACTACGTCAATATGATAAAGGGAATATATGAGAAACTGATAGCCAGCATTATACTCAATGGAGAGAGACTGAAAGCTTTCCCCCTAAGATTGGGAAACAGTCACCACTATTATTCAACATTGTGCTAGAAGTTCTAGCTAGAGCAATCAGGCAGGACAAAGAAATAAAAGGCATCCAAACTGGAAAAGAAAAAGTAAAACTTCCATTATTTGCAGATGATATGATACTATACTTGGAAGATCGAAAAAAATCTACAGCGAAGTTATTTGAGCTAATAAACAAATTGAGAAAGGTGGTAGGATATAAAATTAATGTAAAAAATCAGCAACATTTCTACATACAAGCAATGAGCTAGCTGAGGAGTCAGTTAAGAAAAAAAATCCATTCAAAGTAGCAATGAAAAGGATCAGGCACTTAGGAATGAACTTAACTAGGGATGTAAAGGACTTGTACATGGAAAAATACATAACATTGCTAAAAGAAGTCAAAGGAGGTCTAAATTGGTGGAAAGACATTCCCTGCTCATAGATAGGAAGGCTAAATATAGTTAAGGTGTCTATTTTCCCCAAGCTGATCTACAGATTCAACACAGTAGCATTCAAAATTCCAACAACCTACTTTGAAGATTTGGAAAAGCTAATTACCAAATTCATCTGTAAAGGAAAGAGATCCCAAATAGCTAAAAGCATCAAAAAAAAGAAAGAACAAAGTGAGAGGATTAACACTCCCTGACTTTAAAATCTATTATAAAGCCACAGTGGTCAAAAAGCATGGTACTGGCACAAGGATAGAAGCATTGACCAATGGAATGGAATCAAATTGAGAGTGCAGAAATAGACCACCAAATAGTCAACTCATTTTTGACAAGGCCCCCAAATGCTCTGAACTGGGACAAAATAGTCTTTTCAATAATTGGGCATGGAAGAACTGGATATCAATAGTCAAACGAATAAATAGGACCCCTATCTTACACCCTACACAAAAATTAACTCAAAGTGAATCATATACCTAAATATAAGAACTAGCACCATAAAGCTTAAGAAGAAAATGTAGGGAACCATCTTCAAGACCTGGCAATAGGAGGTAGCATCCTAAACTTTACACCCAAAGCACAAGCAACAAAAGAAAAAATAGATAAATGGAAACTCCTCAAAATCAAATGCTTCTGCACCTCAAAAGGACTCTATCAAAAAGATGAAAAGGCAGCCAACTCAATGGGAGAAAATATTTGCAAATCACGTCAGACAAAGGTTTGATTTCCTATATATACAAAGAAATCATACATCTCAACTACAAAAGAACAAACAACCCAATTATAAAATGGTCTGAGGATATGAATAGGCATTTTTCTGAAAAGCAAATACATCTAGATGGCTCAAAAGCACATGAAAAGATGTTCATTTTCACTGGCTTTAAGGGAAATGCAGATCAAGACTACAATGAGATACCACCTCACACCTATAAGAATGGCTGCTATTAAACAAACAGGAAACTATAAACGTGGGAGAAGATGTGGGGAAACTGGACACTTATGCACTGCTGGTGGGAATGTATAATGGAGCAGCCACTATGAAAGACTGTTTGGCAGTTCCTTAGGAAACTAAATACTGAGTTGTCCTATGGCTCAGCAACAGCACTACTTGGTAAATACCAAGAAGAGCTGAAAGCAATGGCATAAATAGACATTTGCATGTCGATGTTCATAGAAGCACTATTCACAATTGCCAAAAGATGAAAATAAACCAAATGCCCATTAACAGGATGAGTGGATCAACAAAATGTGGTATATACACACAATGGAATATTATGAAGCAGTAAGACAAAATGACTTCCTGAAGCACATGACAAGATGGATGAGCCTTGAGGAGATAATGTTGGGTGAAATCAGCCAGACATGAAAGGATAGATGCTGTATGAGACCACTTCTGTGACCAGCATAAAGGTATAAGTCAGAGGCTTATAAAGCAGAATATAGGGGACTTAGAGATACATAGTAGGCAGAGATGGGTGAACCATTAGCTAATGAGGTTGAACTCCAATGTAAGGGAACAGATGGGAGTGAAGGTGATTCTATAGTGAGTCTAGAAGTAATATTACCATATTGAAGATGAACAAGATTGAAAGGGGTTGTATAGACCTACGTGTTACACTGATAAATGCTAGAAATATGAATTCATTCTTGCAAGAATTACTTCAAAGATAAGATTCTTGTACAAAGAGTGTTTAAGTCCAGGGTACAGGAGGAAAACTGCTATTGCATGCTATGAGCTATGTTCAAAAGGAAAACATCAGCACTACCACAGCAACAGCAGAGGGAAATAATGGGGGGAAGGACTAGAGTTAAGAGGAGGTTTAGATTCCCTATTTAGCAAGGGTGTGTTTATTGGTTTTCTTTCTCTTGGGAACAATGAAATTATCTAAAATTTAGAATACTGATGGACTGTGGATTTTGGGCCCTCTACATGATGCCCAATGAATGCAGACGGCTGAAGGATGCACTGATGGAGAAGTAGATTGGTGAACAATGGTGTATATTTATGAATAAAGGTTGTGCTGCTACAAAAAGGAATAATGTTGTGAGGCATGCAACAATGTGAATGAACATGCGGGACATTGGTGAGACAAAATAAGCCAGAAACAAAAAAAGAACAATGGTATGGTCACGTTTAGAAAATGCTTAGAAGAAAACAGGGACCTAGATTGTAAGCTTTTAGAGAAGACACATAAAGTCCAGAGTGGTGATTATTATTTTTGAATTCTGAGAGACTGTTTTATATCTATAACCCGATATTTAGAGATAAGAATGAAGCGGAGCAGGTTGGGGTTAAAGTAATTCAAAACATAGGGGTAAGGAAAACAGTGTCTATAGTTCAGAACCACACATACTCTTTGAGATCAATGGAAGAAAGATTTATTTGGTCTGGAACTGAAATTTTCTATAGTGCATAATCTAATTCAACCTTTCTGTATAGCTCATTTGAGCAATTGAAAAATAGGAAGCATAGAATAAGAAAGAGGTCCTTTAGTCCTGTATACATTATTGTATGCCTGGAAATATCCTAGAGTATATTGAGCAGATAATCAAAAAAGTATTGGCAATGTCCCCGGAGGGAAGAGTGAAAGAATATGGAACTATTAAACCTTACCATCAGGGAATCCCCTGATACTGTGTCAAACTTTAGGGACACCCAAATCAATAGGCCGTGGCTTCGATTCTGAGGCTTACTCTTGTGAAGCTTATGTAGGTAGCAGAGAAGCTTAGACTACTTATAGGCATGCCTAAGAGTTACTTCTGGAGGACCTCTGTTGTTGCTCAGATGTGGCCTCAGTCTCTCTAAGCCCAACTCTGTAAGTGAAATCATTGCCCTCTCCCCTACATGGGACATGACATCCAGGAATGAAAGTCTCCCTGGCAATATGGGAGATGACTCCCAGGGATGAATCCAGACCTGGCACTGTGGGATCAACAATTCCACCCTGACCAAAATGGAGGAAAGAAGTGTAATTAATAAAGTATCAGTGGCAGAGAGAGTTCAAATAGAGTGGAGAATTTACTCTGGAGGTTGATCTTATGTCAGCTTCAGTTAGACCTTGCTACCGATCATAACCTGCCAACCCCAACCAGGACCATTCCAGCCAATCTTTAAGAACACCTAGGGCAATATATAAGATTCCACAAGAGTTCCAGGCATTAGAGTAACTTGCCAGAAACCTCCAGATGGGTCCCCAGTCCAGATAAGTTCTGAAACCTAGCCCAGCCTCTCCAGAAAATCAGATAGTTACATTTCCCTACCCCATATTAGTGGCAGACCCTTCCAATATGAAAACTTTAGAATGATAATGGTCCAAACACCCCTAAAGAGAGGGATGGAAAGATCAAAGGTGATGGTGGAATTGTACAGAGAAGATAGGATTTAACAAATGAATATGAATGCTGAATCATTAAATTGATACCCCTTGGTCTCCAGTATTTTAGAGCAGCTGGAAGTAAAAACCTAAAAATTGTGAAATTGTAACCCACGTCAAAGTCTGATATATGTTCTACAACTGATTGTGTTGCTTGCATTGAAATTTATAGCTCTTTTGTATATATGTTATTTTTTCACAAAAAAAGAAAGAAAAAAGTTAATTGTGATGATAAAAAATGTTTAAGCCTTCTAACCTTCTATATTCTGGGGCAGCTAGAAGGAAAAATCTGAGAGGATCTTATGGTAGCCCATAACAAACTTTGGAATCTGTCCTATAACTGCTTGTTGAAGAATGCTTTGAAAACTATTGCTTTTTTATTTTTTATTTTTTGCTTTCTTTATATGTTATACTATACAGTAAAAAAAGGCAAAAAAAAATTACAAGATACCTCTTCATGCCCATTAGAATGGCTGGAATAAAATAAATAAACAAACAAACCCAGAAAATGAATACATGATACATGGTATTGGGTGAGAATTAACAACAGAGGTGAAGGAAGCTAAAAAGGTCATTAATTGGACATATATAAGTTTATATCAACATTAAATTTCTTGAACTTGATAACTTCACTTGAAGTGGTTATGTAAGTCAATATTCTTATCCATGGGAAATGTTCATGGAAGTATTATTTATTTAAAGAATATGGGGTGCAACCTGCTCTCAGATGTTCAGAAAATAGACAGATAGATACATAGATAAACAGGAACAGTAGAGGTAAGGAAATGTTAAAATTGATGGATCTAAGTACGTGGGTGAAGGTATGTTGGAATGCTCTGAACTGCATTATTTTTGCAATTGTTCTGTAAGTTTGAAATTATTTCAATATAAAAAGTTAAAAATAATAAAATGTTCCCTGAAATATCATATGTTGGCCAATGGTAATACAACAAGGTGAAATAGACATTTGTTTTTTTTTTTAGCATGGACAGGGACCAGGAATTGAACCCAGATCTCCCACTTAGAAGGCGAGAATTCTGCCACTGAGCCACCATTGCACCACCCTGAAATAGACGTTTTAAAAAGGCTGTCATATAAGTAAAATCGTAGAAACTTCACAGGGATTTGGTAATTCAAGCCTCACTCCCTTTGATTATAGGAAAAAATACAGCTCATTAGAGTTCACAGGCAATCCCCTAGGAAACATTCCATTTCTGATTTATCTAAGTTTCACAAACAGGTCTTAGTTTTTAGTCATGCTCTGAGTGCTTATCATGACCAATTTTTTTTAAAGACCTTTTTTGAAATTTTGTCCTTAATTTTTTTTCTTTTGGCTTTGTATACTTCTTTAAATTACATTTAATATTTCTTCCCTACGAGACTTAGAGCTTAAATGGAACCAGGAATGGTTTAGAATCCTATTATATACTATTTAGGATTTCTTTTAAGTCTTAGCCTCATTATTGAGCTTAGATGGCTCCTCAGCGTAGAAGATTCTATCAGACAAACGTTCAATTAAATCGTGGATGTTAAGTATATAAAATGCAATGGAAATGTGGGATTGAATATCATGGTCTAGTTGAGGGTGGGGTCGGCTCTTAAATTGAGGCTTCGCTGGAGTGTCACAGAAGTTATTCCTAAAAAAAAAAATTAATTCCAAACTAAACTTGGAGGCATTTTTTGAAGAGTGTAATTTAATTTAGAACATGGGCCTTAAATTGTTCATTTTTTTCTGTTAAGTCATGTTGTCTGTCAAAATTCAAATGTTGCTGTTCAGTGTTTAGGAAGATCTCAGGATATTCTTTAAACATCATCTTTAAGTCTTTCACCAAGCATTTATGCATAAAATTAGCATGTCACATTTATTTTATATATAAAACATATCCTTATGCAGTATTAAATTTTATTAAGTGCAATATATTTAGAAGGAAAGAAATAAAAGAATACCCCTTTTCTTGTCAATGTTTATGTATGAGTGAACAAATTATATCTTCTCCTAGATAATACTAAACCATATATTATCAAGGTAGACAACGTGTGATAATCCTGCTTGATCTATAGAGATTGAAAGCATTCTTTTTACTGGAAGTACATATGGTCCCACATTCAGCATTGTCCTAGTACAATAATGAGCAAATGACAGTCCCCATATGGGAAAGAGGGATGAATACTACCTGGCTGATCAGTTCTTATAAGGAATAAAGCATACATTGCTCATGTAAATGCCAAGCAAATCATGGGTTCATAAATGCTCTGTTCATATATTCGCTCCAAAAGTCTTTTTCGAGAAAGTGGGATCTGAGCAGAGATTTGAAAGGTGAGTGGGATAACCAAAGATAATGAACAGTGGGGGTATGGGGAAGCATTTCCAATAGTGGGAGGGCGCATGAGGCTGCATGAGGATAGGCGGAGCACTGCTGATAAAAGACCTTTGCTTTCAATCATAACTTTCCTAGATGACCAAGAGAGAAGCTAAAATCATAAAAGGATATGAGGAGAGCTCTTAATTTAGTGTTGATTTTCCCCTTCTTATTTTAAAATTTATTAAATGAAATACCATAAGTAAAGTTCCCAGCTCAGTACCTGGTCCATCACAGGTACCTTTTCTCTGAGAACTCACATTTATTTGGTGTCCTGGAATTAACTCTTTAAGTGGTTCAACTGTCAACTCAAATTGTTTTAGAAAATGTGCCATCTTTCTAGAGACAAGGGGAAGCCAACTCACTGCTTAAGATAGACAAACAGCTTTAAATTCCCTTATTCCATGTCAAAAAAATATCCTGTGTTCCAAGTGTAGAGAGTCAAATACATTATGATCTTTTTATTCTCTAAACAATTCAGTTTTCAAACATTTTCAGTAATACATCCCTCTTGACAGTAAAGAAGAACCCAATTTACACAACAATAGATATTTTCAGAATTGCTGAAAGAGTTGTAACTTTTTTTAAAGCTTGGCTATAAAAAAAAAGCTTACACATTATAGGTGTATTCATGACTTAAAAAGATCTTGAAAAATTCTTTATTTTTATTAGATGAATAGACAGCGACGGCTTTTAAAAATTTATTTGAGGCTCTTCTTAAGTAATAGACAAGGTTTTGACCCATAGAGGGAAGAAAGCTTTCAAGGCCAACCAGGGATCTGAGACTACAGTAAAGGAAGAACTGCCTGCCTCACAGAAGGAGAATACTTGCAAAATCTGAAGTTTGTTCAACTCTCAAGATTATCATATCAGCAAATCAAAGACTAGCAAATCACTGTTAGAAGTGTCTTCTTATGCTTTTACAACTATATAGCTTTTACAGTGTGACCCTGTAAGTGTGAAAACCTTGTGACTGACACTCCCTTTATTCAGTGTATGGACAGATGAGTAAGAAAATAAAAACAAATAAATAATGAGGGGAGGGTGGATAAGGAGTATGGAATGTTTGAGGTGTTCTTTTTTACTTTTATTTTTGTTTTTTGCAATAATGAAAACATTAGAAAATTGATTGTGGTGATGAATGTACAACTATATGATGATACTGTGAGTCAATGTATGCTTTGGATGATTATATGGTATATGAATATATCTCAATAAAATTGCGTTAGGGAAAAAGTATAGTGAGGGCGATGGTGGCTCAGTGGCAGAATTCTTGCCTGCCATGCCGGAGACCCGGGTTCAATTCCCACTGCCTGCCCATGCCCCCCCGAAAATATCTTAGTGGTTCTCAGAGACCAGCAAGAAACACAATTCTCAGGACAAACCTCAGACCTGGTGAATCAGAAACTCAAGGTTGGTACTCAGCATCTGTGTGTTTACAAGCCCTCTATTTTCTCAAGTTTGAGAATCACAGGTTCAGGAAGAAACATGTCCTTCAGAAATCGTGTCATCTGCCAGTGAAGTCCTATATTACTGACATTTAGCTTTTAGTAGTTAGAAAATGTAATGAGGTGTCCTTGTTCTTGGAACATGTTCTTAGTACATGGAAGAAATAAGTGTTCAAGGAGGATAATGTATTCAACTTACTTCAAGTATTCAGAAAATAGAAGGATTGATGGATAGAATGATACGGCAAATGTGGCAAAAAGACATTGGTGGGTCTGGGGTACCTGGCTGCAGCATGTGTTGGAGTTCCCAGTACAGGTTTCCTATTATTTTTGCAATTGTCCTATAAGTTTGAAATTATTTCAAAATAAAAGTCTATATGTTAAAAAAAGGTAAAGATATTTAGGGAAAGGATAGAGCCCAAATTGTATTCCTTTCTTTCTATCTAATAGAACTTTTCCCCAAAAAGCAATATGCCTCATGGAAATCTGACTGGTTCTTGCCCCTGAGGGGGATTCTGCTTAGGCTAAGCCAATTATGGCAATTCCAACCCCCTTAGCAGAGAATGGTTTGGGGATATTGTAAGTGTGAGCCAATTTGGGCCAATGGAATATGAAAATATTCACTTAGTTTTGGGCAAGGACTTTCATTATTCTTAGTCAAAAAAGGCTGTTTCTCTCTCCCTCTGTGTTGAACATAGATTACCTGGCAGCACCCATAACCATTAGGAGAACCAGCCTGAAATGAATGTGACATCAGGGGTTGGGCAGAATGGGGAGCCAAAAAGAACATGAGTGCCTGATAACATTAGGGCAACTGGCTGGGCCAGCAGGAAAACCACCCTCCTGGACTTTCTGTTATATGCCTTAATGCCTTTCCTGATTCTTTAAGTCAGTTCAAGTTGTTACCTATAATCAAAACCATTTTAACTTAAATAGTGCTTTCCCCAGTAAACCATGAGCCACACTGAAGCAGGGACCATGTTTAATCACTTTTATTATATCCTGAGGGCCCAGTTCAACTTCGGGCAGATAGATTACTTAATAGATTTTTGTTGAATGGATGAAAAATGAACGCATTTGTATCTTATAAAAAGACATTCTACTAACCATAGTTTCCAAAAGTGGTGCAAATCGTAATGAGAATACTTTAAAAATTAGTTTTCTTCAGACAGAAAGTAGATTAGAAATGACCAGGGATGGAGGTTTGGGAAAGGGGGAATTGTTACTTGGTGAATACAGAGTACAATTTGAAACTGTTTAAAGAATTAGTTTTAAAATATAAGGAAATGAGATATGTTAGTAGTAATAATACACGAGATAAGGTAATTACATTTCTGACTCCATGTGAAATCACTGTAAGGTTAGCCAGTAAAAGAACCCTCACCCACTTAAAATAATTCAACCTTACGTTTCTGATTCTTGTGCCTGAGATTCACTTCTTCCATAGGAATTTCTCATGTATGTCTACGGACAGGCTCTGTAAGTGCATTATCACCAATGAGGGACTCACAACACTTCATTTTTTTATTAGGAAAAAAAGAAAAAAAAATCTTCTTCAAAACATAGTCATCCTATGCTATCTTTCAAACTGAATAATGTTGAAATCTATAGCCGAGAGGCCATTCATATGGACTAGACAAAAAGTATGTCCATTTATGTTTGACTTTAATATCTAAAAACTTTACTTGAATATGATAAACAACTCCTGCTTTTGATGAGTAAGGGCACATACCTAAATCTCCCACTTAAAAAATGTGAACAAGTTTCTGTTCTGTCGTCAATCCCATTATCTACTTTTCCTTTATCTTTCTTTTTTCTGCTTTGGCAGGTGCTCTTAATTGCTCACGAGTGTGGATGGAACGTGATTATAACCTTTGGATGCAATCAGAAAAGAGGGGAAACATTAAACCGCTCTATCACAATTAAACTGGTTTCACTTTTTGTTTCCTTTTCCCACATTTGTAAAACCTCATTGCCTAGCTGCTATTGTGTGTTAGGGGCTTCTCACAGGGTAGATGGAAAACAAGTGCCCTGGGCCTTCTGGAGTGATCACCAGGAGAGCACACAATGGGCACAGTAAGGCTCAAGCTCTGGTTCCTGGCAGCCAACCTCAGGTCCTTGGCACGACAAGGTGGCATTGATTACTTTCCCAAGTATGTATTACGTGCTTGACATGTCAAGTCATGACTTTCAGGCACAAGGCTTTGCCCACCTATCAAATGTGCCTGAGATGGTGAATTTTCCCCATTTTTATCAGATGCAATTCAGATTCTTTCTAAGCAGAAATTTCAGCTCTTCTCATAGATACAAATGACAAATCTTATTATTCTAGTATTTTTCTCCCTCCTGAACACATGTAATTTTAACAGTACTAAGTGGTGAAACTATTCATTAAATGCCTTAGGCATGATAAGCAGTTGTTGTTTTTCTTAAGCATGGGCTGGCACCGGGAATAGAACCCAGGTCTCCAGCATAGCAGGTGAGAACTCTGCCTGCTGAGCCACTGTGGCCCACCCTGTTTGTTTCTAATTAGTCTAATCAGTAAGTAAAGAAAACCATCACTAGTTGAGAGCATGGTGAGGTTGGGGGAGGGGTGTGTAACCCCTCATCTTGAACTCTCTTTCCCATTTAGATGCCCTCTTTACCCACTTTCATTAGGAGAACACTTCGAGCATTTTCTTCATGCCCCTTCTTAGTATTTAAAGTCCAAGCATGTTAAGATGTGAAGGCCTGGACGTTTACCGGGGCATTTGTATGAGTGTGTGGACATTTGCATTTTAACAGGGCATGGATCCTTTCCTGTGGAACTTCTGGCATCAGTAATCAGGGGAGCTGGTGGGAGGTGGTGGCCGGCTGTCCTGACACTGTTGACCCACTTGGGCAGGTTTTCATTGGGCCACCAGGCTGTCCTATGGGATGCCATATCTGAGCAAAAACAAAAGCAAAAGATTGAGCGATAATGAAGACAGGATCAAAGCTTAAGTGTTTGGGTCATGATGAAATGGGAATGCAGTTTTATTTGTTGAAAATTGAGCACACTGTCAGCCACCTAAAGGCAAAACTGATTCTGCCAATTGCAAATAACTCCCTTCAAAACAAGTGAGAACTCTTGTCTGCTGACAGGGTTGGACTAGGAATTAGTGTGCCCTCGGTAAGAAGCTATTTATCTTTGGCAATTGGGGGAATAGTTATTACCTGGCCTATTCAGAGGGGGCTTCTTTTATCCTTTCCAGCTGTCTTGCTCTGTGTATTACACCTGGACCACTGATTATGTAAGAATTCACGTCCCACAAATACCCCCATAGCTTTTACTACACAGACAGTACAGTGGGCTTGTTAGCCATATGCCAATTAAGGCAATTAGTGCTATTTAATGTGAAACGCTCTCTAATACACACACTGGCAGGAATATTGAAAAACACAAGCATCAAGAATTCTGATTTTTTCCCCCACTGCTAGAGCCAGCTATTGAGTGCCAAGCAGCACTGTATGTGCTCCCAGCATAACTTTATTAATAATCTTGGCAAACAAAGAATCCTTCAACAAATAGCAGTAGCCTTTTGATTATATTGTGCTACAGATAATAATTGCTTCAAATTGAGTGTAGTGGAGTCTATTTGCTCATGCATAATGAAAAAAAAGATCATATAACAGCTTGATTATAAAAACCTATGGTATGCTGGAAAGCTACCAAGAATTCCCCAAACTTGGACATTTTAATTGTTTTACCTTAGTTTCTGATCAAAGCCAAATTCATTTAAAACAAATTTTACATTCCAAAATCTCTATACCACAAGATTTCCAAGCCTACTAGCAATGATTTATTTAAGTTAATGAATGTGAAAAATGTTCTTTAAAAGCTATATAAAAATATGATATTATTATTATTATTGGAACAATATTTAATTCAGTAAAATTCCAGCACACATGAAAAATTTAAATTGGCTCTTGCAGGTCTGGAAAAGCGGAATTGACCTGCACTTGATGTTAGAAA
This sequence comes from Tamandua tetradactyla, assembly GCF_023851605.1. NCBI lineage: Eukaryota > Metazoa > Chordata > Mammalia > Pilosa > Myrmecophagidae > Tamandua > Tamandua tetradactyla. Next base: position 120,239,539 of record NC_135329.1, on the reverse strand, counting down.
TGAAAACTATGTAGGCTACATTTTTGTATACAGGTATTCTATGATTATTTTAATTTAAAAATAGATGTTGGTTTGTGCTTTGTGACAACAATGCCAAAGGGAACCTTTGATTATTTCCAGTCACATAATAGCTACCATTTATTGAGCAGCCATTATGCTACAGATACTGGGCTATACACTTCCCAAATATTATCCAACTTAATCTTCACAATAATCCTATTGGGTGGATATTCTCCCCAAGCCTTGCACATAGTGGATACTGGAGAAACATTTGTTGAATATAGAGAAACTTAGTAACTTGCTTAATGCCACAAGGGGTGACTCAGCATTTAAACCCGGTGATGACTTTCAATAGCTTTGCTCTAGATCCTTTACTTGGGCTTCTTTCCTTTGAGGAAGTGATGCTTTAAATGGTCCTTAAATAGGGCAAGAATCCACACTAGAAAATTCCTCAAGATACACATTCTTTAAGAGTCAAGGAACATGGAGTCTTCTGAACGTGCCTCTGATATTTCTAATATTGACTAGTTGTCCTCAGGGTTCAGCCACGGCAACTCCCCTGATGACGTTTCAAACCTGATCAGCAACGGTGAGGTTGCCAACACTGCACGGGGAGAAGAAAACCAGTTGGTGGGGACACAGCTGGAATGCAGCCAAAGATTCAACACTCTTGCTCCAAACAATTTTCTTCTTGAACATTCTATTTTAAAAAGTCTATAATTTTGATCTTTCTCTATTTGGAAGAGATTGACCTTCCTACTAACGCTGTTCATAGCCAGGCGTGGGGCGGGGGGGGGGGGGGGGGTGGTTAAGTTGCCCCATGGCATCTCTCTACACTTTTTCAGCACCCCATCCACCTCCTCTAAGCACTACCTCCCCGGAATTCATTACCTTACCACCTTTTATTAAAATAAAACAAAAATTGTTATTTTTATTATTTTAGACATGGAAATCTTGTCCAAATGCAATCTGATATGGAAATACAAATAAAGGAATAAATTGATCTTCCCTCAAAAGTGTGGGGTTAAGGCCTGGAATCATATTAGCTCAATCTCAATCTAGGATGTTACACTTGGGTTAGGAATCCTATTCCAAGGTCCATCTCATTTCAAAGATTTCTCAGATGACTCTCAAGTCCTACTGATCTTCTCCCTGACTCTCTACATTAATAGCCAATATCACAGTTTAAGCCAACACTTGTCTGTTTTTTACCTTATGGGTTTACTCTTCTGCTCCAACTGTAAATTCCCTCAGGGGCCTTGCCTTATACTTATTTTGTGTTCTCCATTTAAGTGGAAGATCTTGCCTAAAGTAAATAACTCACCAGAAGTGTACCTTAGACAACACCCATTAAGTTAAAGCAAAACAGAAACAGAAAGATAAGGCAGAAAGTTTTCAGTTTTATTGGCCCTGCTGCCTGCTTCCTTTTATACCTTCAGCTATATCTATTACTCTGGTTAGTGATCAGAGAAACAGAATTGCAACCTGGCTACCTCAATTTGCTGTGTGACTGTGGGCAATTATATTTACTCCTCTGTGCCTTTAAAGATTTTCTAATGTGTTATATGGAGAAAAGGAACTCTTCAATTAAGGGGCAGATTAAAGGAGATTTTGGTGTAAAACAGATAGCAGACTTTCAGTCCCACTCTGGTTTCCCATTTTAAATCCTTTAGAACATTTAGCCTGAGCTTAATTACCTGACAAGTTATTCACCATAGGTTAATTGGATTAAAATGAGCTCTTTTACCAACACACCACCTAGTAGACTCCTATTTTGAGATTTAGTCACCCCTAGTAGACTCTACTGTACACTAACATTATTAACTTTATGTTAAGTGTCTGACACGTATTTTAAGAGGCTGTGTCTGGGTATGGTGAGTTTCCTGAGTGTCTGGGTCGGACGGTGGTGAGAGGAGCTGGGGATAAGGGTGGTGGAGTGGTAGCCAAGAAACAGAGCATTGTTTATTTCTCCGCCTCCAGGCGTCCTTCCTGCTACCCGATACAGGGACGACAGGCTTTGAACTTTCCTCCTTTTGATCAGCTCTAAAAATGCTAAAAGAAGAATGCTTCCCATCGGAGAAGGATTTCAGCAAGGTTTTGCAGAGCAATGCTTCTCAAACTTCAACCACCAGGATCCTGTTAGAGGGCAGTTTCCAAATCAGCCCATCTGGGTGGGAGTTAAGATAATGAATCTATCACAAGCTCCCAAGAAATGCTGATGCTGCTTGTCCACAGACCACACATGGAGGAGCAAAGATGGAGATGACTGCTATCAAGGCACATGGGACTAGCCATAAAGCATGAGGAGGAATAAAACTAAAAACAAGGAAAACAAAGCAAAAACTCAGCCCCCAAACTCAGTTGGCAACGTCACACGTGCTTGTGGGAACAGAAGGAGTGCGCTGTACTGATTTGTGCATTTGCTTTTTTACCACCGCTTTTCTTAAATATCAGTTCAGATTCTCCTTGATCTCATCCTACTTATCTCTGGTTACAGCTCTGCTTTCGTCCCTCCCCCCACCCCGCACCCCCAAACACACACACACACACACACACACACACACTTTTACTTCCTACATATTTTCAGAAATGTTTATATGTGTCCTGAAAAAGAAATTAAAGAAAAAAACCCCGCAGTTTAGAAGATTTTGAGCACCCACACTCCCTCGATGGTGCCCACTGTACACACACAAACAAGCAGATGAGGAGGGCGGCGGAGGGCGGCGGAGGGCGGCGGAGGGCGGCAGACGAGCTGCAGCTCTACTCTGGAGCCAGATGGCCTGAGCCTGGAGCCTGCACGAGCCTGGCGCGCCTCTCCCCGGCCTCAGGCGAATGATTTAAAATCTTCCCACCTCACTTTCCTTATCTGAGAAATGAGGTTTATCATAGTTTTTATCTCAGAGGATGGCTGTGAGGGTAGATTGAGTTCATATAAATGCTTGGAACAGTTCTTCTAAGTATGAACCGTTCTTCCTATGTAGCAGCACATTTACTGTGGAATAGTTTGAATTTAATGCCTGATCTGGATGTTATGCAAATCAGCATTGTGGGATCAACCAACCCTTCCAGGGCACGCTTCCTGAATAATCACATCATGTATTCTGCCTTTACATTTGAATGTGTTTATTTTAGTCAAGACTTTTATATACTAATCATATCAATCAAAAATTTATTTTTTTCTTATAGCAATAAATTTATCTAAGAGGTAGTTGTTGCAGTATACTTTAATCTAAGAACCATTATATCTCAGAAGCTCTTGGTAGAGAAGATCAACATATTATAATTAAAAAATTATTCTAAGGCCAAATACTTGGCAACACATAATGCAGTAGTTCAGGATATGGCTTTCGGATACATGTCTGAGTGTGAGTCTTGGCTCTGACATTTACAAGCTGTGTGACCTTGGCCAAGTCACTTTTCCTTTTCCATTCTATGATGATTGTATTCATAGTACCTAATTTATAGGGTTACTGTAGGGTGTAAATGAGACAATATAAATTAAGTCCTCAGTACAGTACCAGCCCTATGGTAATTGCTCAATTAAGGAAATGATGATAGCAATAATAACCCATACATTTGGAGATCATCAGCCCAGAAAAGGAAAAAAAATCTGAAAGCAAAGGCAGCATATTTTATATAAACAGAAAGATCTCCAGCATCAGGAGAAAAGCCATATCGTCATATGTTTCTTTTTAATCTCTAAAAGTGAGGTGATTGAATATCCTGGTGTGCCCAGAACTGGTCCCGTTTATGCCTGTTGTGTTGGCGTAATCTCCCCAAAGGGTACAACTTAGAGCAATAAATTACACGGTCACTCATGTGAAGGATGCTCTTAGCTAACCTTCTACTTGCTCAGGATCACAAACAGCCCTACAGTATTTTCAGATGATAAATAAAATGACTTGACCATTTGTTTTCAAGTATTACAAGCCCCAAATTTCCCCAAAAATAGTTTTGCGATTTCAAAAATTTCTCTTCCTTGTGTAAAATCATGATGGGTTTTCACCTTCTCTGACCTCAAGACAATTATTTGAGAGAGTTTATTTCTATGAGATGAAGAGTGTTGAGATCTAGAGAATTAAGCCTGAGAAACATGATCAAATTGGGGAGAATTATGGAAGGAAAGATGGGTGGGGCCTGAAGTCAGCGTTGGGGTGTTAGGGGGAGTGAAAGTAGGAGATAGGAAATACAATAGGGATGGATCCTTTTCCAGTGGTAATTTTTATCTTTATCTTCTTTTCTTCTCTTTTTATTTGTATTACGATTATCATGCATCACAGCTAGCATGGTGCTAAGAACCCATACTCTGGAGCAAGCCAGGTTCAGCTCATGTTCACATTCGAGCGCTTACTAACTGTGGGACTCTGGGCAAGTTACTTAACTTCTCTGAGCCTCATTTCCCCCCATGGGGCTAGTAACCTACCTCAGGGATATCAGGATGAGTGAGATAATATGTTTAAAGTTCTTAGCACAGTGCCGAATACTTAGTGCTTTTGTAGGAACTTTTGTCTTATTCCAGGACTAATATAATACCGACAGAGTAGATCTAAGATTCCTTCTGATTTTAGTTTTGGGCCAAATTAACTCATAGTTCATCTTCTCTAGTGATAATAATGTCAGTACAAACTCCCATTTTCTTTGGATTCATTCTTCTGCACGTTTCTTTATGTTAATGTGTTGCCTCACTGAATTTTCACCATTCAATGTTTACTTTCACAATATAACTAACCGTAGCTCAGAAAAGATACGCAAACTAAAAGAGGAGCTTTGTATTTAATGGTGAGAAAACTTAAAGCAATCAGTGATAAGATAAGAACCTTTTAATTCTTTCTATTGTTTAAAGCAGTGGACTTTTCTATCACTATCATATGCTGTCTTCCAATCGCTAATACATCCTGCCTTAGAGTGACGCTACACATACATATTTTGGCAGGCAGGAGAAGAGTTGAGATGGGTCATCTTAAATTGAGGTTTAGAAATAATTACATGTCATGGATAGAATAATGTCCCTGATTCTCAAAGAGCACAGTATGAAGAAATAATTGTTTTTAAATATAAGATTCAGACAAGATGTCTGATTTGAATTGTAGAAGGCCTATTTAGCACCATTGACATAAATTACTGGTAAAAGACCGGCTGGGTTGTGCGTGTGATCGTTTGACCAGGTACCATGGAGACAGGCACCATAGAAACAGGTACATCTGAGCTTTCACTTCTTTAAGTCTATGCAGGCCTATTGTGCAACTGCTTTAGCTTTGCTTATACATATAGAATTATAAGGAAACTACAAGATAATTTTCTAGAGAAGTCAAAATTTTAAAGTCACACTTTTTTTCCTCTAAAGAGAATATGATTTTTGACTCAATTTAAGGGCAATTGTCTCAATCCCTCAAAGATGCTGTAGAAACTAAATTGGCAGATGTTAAAATCAGGTGGTTTGTGTTGATTAGTCTTTAGGGACAGAAATGATGAAGGAGGCTCAAAATAAATCACAATGGTTAATGTGTCCCATTTCCCTCTTTAAGGACCTACCCAAGGTAAAAATTAACCTTAAAACACTTAAAAAGGGTGGGCCACGGTGGCTCAGTAGGCATTGCCTGCCATGCCAGAGAACCCGGGTTCGATTCCTAGTGCCTGCCCATGTAAAAAAAAAAAAAAAAAAAAAAACACTCAAAAAAACTGTTTTTCTTCTGTAGAAATATGTGATGGCAATTATCAAACTCAGAGAAATCCAAAGGCAACTTAAGATCAAAGTGCCTCATGAATAATCAAACAGGGCTAAGGAAAAATACAATATGTTTTGAAAAGTGATAATCTACATGGTATTATTTGTGGAACACCAGATAGTTTCATTAGCTAACATCTGATTCCATAATTCTTGCATAAATAGGAGTTTTTTTTATATTAGCCCACATTTACCATTCAGTTAACTTTCACCTTATTCAGACACCACAACCAGGATGTCATAGCAGATCTAATATTCCTTCTGATTCGAGTTTTTGATCAAATTAATCAATAGACTCATCCACGCTATAGCAGTCAGCTTCCCGGCCCTTCAGGGTCTCTGCTGGTTGCTCCATCATGGAGAGGTTTGGAGTCGAGGAATCTGACTGAGGGTTACCACCAGAAGAGTTCTTAGAATCATTCTCCCACTCCACAGCTGATGTCTCGATTTCAAGAATGGGTTCCACACAAAACCCATCCAAGTCTGTCATGGTGGAAGTAGTGGGGACAAAAATTTTACCTTAGCACTGTGATCTTAGTTTTGGTTAACTTAATATAACCAGAATATCTCTTAGCGTCATAAAATTGAGTGGCCTAATGAAGCTATAGTAACATTGATGTCCAAATTACCACGTGTTCTATCCCCTGTCCCAGCCCCTAATCTTCATTGCAATGGTGTCTCCGTGCTCTCTCAATGTGTTTCTGTGTGAGAAGATGCCAGGAAATACCTCTGGCATTAGCCTTATGGTGATTGATCCCTAGTCCAGGAAAGGAGAGCACTGAGATTACAACCATCACTCTGAAGCGAGTTGGCCGAGGGTCGCTGCATCTCCTTTCTTTAAGTCACCTGCTTTGTTTGCGTTAAAGGAAAAGAAATAACCCAGTTTGGAATAGTTTTGTTTTGAAAGTTGGTTTGCTTGATATATGTTCTCTAATCTATTTAGGGAGGGACTTGCCCCTTTGTTTAAGGTCTAACGCGATTTCCCCTGGGTGAAGTATAATAGGATTAGGCCACCCGGAGGCTGTAGGAAAAGTTCGTCATCAGCCTTCAATCTCTGCCTCAGAAAAGGTTATACAAAGGATGAGGAAATGTCCTCCATTTGCAGAAATGCTCACTTCACCTGAGTGTTCCTACAAAAGACTAGTTAATGAGTGTGAGCAAAAATCCCTTTGTCCTCTCCCATCACTCTACAAGCTTTTCCAAGTCTGAGACCCAGGCTTCTGGAATTAACCAAAATCTTCTGGAAAGGACCAAAAGAAAGCAGTACAGGGGATATTTCAATATTCTGGGTATTGCATTTGCCAGGAAAGAAAGAGCTGCATGAAATCATTTGACCAGTTCTCTCTCTTTTTAGTGTCGTAAATTTTTGTCTCTATGAGATTTTAAGAAGCAAATGGTCAATCCCAGAGACAGGAAGTATTTCTAATTTTCCAAGAGCAAGTCTGTTCATGCTCTTCCCTCTAAATGCATTGTTAAAGTTTCTCTCCTCTGCTTTTCCAGTTAATTATCTCTGGGACAATAACCCTTCTAATGCTCGCTAGGCCACTACTTTGACACATGACAGAATGAAGTTGTTTCTCCCTATTTTCTCTGAATTCCACCAAAATGGAAAAAAAAGAAGAGACTCCATTTTCAGGTGGGCCACAGTGGCTCAACAGGCAGAGTTTTTGTCTGCCACGGCAGAGACCCAGGTTCAATTCCCAGTGCCTGACCAGAGGGGGAAAAAAAAAAGAGAGTCCATTTTTAATAAAGCTGGGAAATGACTACAACCACAAACCACAAAATTATAACAGCTGCCAGATCCACAAGGGCAGTACCCATGAAAGGCATATGTTCTGTGGCACTCGGATGTTGTTGGGAATCTATCTGACAGTGATTACTTCAATCCACTCTGTCCCTTGCACCCCACCCTTCATGGCTTTGGTTCTTGCAATGGAATCTTGGTTTCATGTAGATATAGGGAGTCCACGAATTTCAGGGGCTAATCCTGATTAGTTTTACCATAATTTGACATTCCTTGTCAGTGGCTGGTTTAAGATTAGGCAAATGATGCAACTGCGGGCAGAAGCCATGAGAGTGTGCGCCTAGGAAATTTTCTTCACCCTGAGAAGGGACACAAGGTATGGGGTGATTCCCTTCACTGCTTCTGAATATTATTATCTGCATGTGACTCCCATAAATAGAGCCACTGTCTTGGGACCAAGAAGAGGGCAAGTCTAAGGGGAGACTGAGCATGCCAAAATTGGAATCAGAAAGAATGAATAGGATCTAAATTCTTAGTGAGGTCTCTGCGCCACTGAATGACTGCGCTGAAAATGACTACCTCCTGACTCCTCGTTGTGCAAGTAATGTGTCCTGGTGATTTAAGCTTTTTTTACTTGCAACTAAAATCATCCTGATATAGCAGGTTCTCAAAAGATAGTGCATGTCCCTAAAGGACCCACTATTCCTATCTCATAAAGACAAAGGGGTGAGGACAAACTGTGGAAGTGTACCTTACTGCTGAGCCATCAAACAGGATGGGAGACAAATTGTGGAGAACCGCTGGGTGTAAACAATCAACTTAGACAAGTGTAGTAGTATTAATAATAAACAGATGTAAGGATCATGGTGTAGATAAGGATAGAAATGTTTAAAACTTCATGACCGTGGAAAATAACAGTATAGCTAACAAACACCTGAAGGCTAAATTTCTAATCTTTCATATCAAGGAGTCAATTGATACTGTTGAAAGCAGGCAAATCAAGCAATCTAGCTTTAAATACGTTACTGAGAGATATAAAGAGAGTTACAAGAAAAATTAAAAATAATGATATAACCTATCAAAATCAGAAGATGAAGTGGAGGAAGAAACTGGGAATAGAAATGAGTGTGCTAATTTCCTCTTCATTCAAAGGGGAGAGTCACTATGCACTTGGTAAAATTGCAACACTGAAGCACCTTATGTTTATTGCTAACATCTCCAAACATCTGCACTACAGGATCTAAAAATGGAGTACACACCCTCCAAGCCATAGACTGGAAAACATACCCAGAACTAAACACAGATCATCAAGGTGCTAAAGAGGTGGTGTCCAGATATAAATGGAGGAAACCCCATCCCCCATTTTGAGCTGCGCTTTTTCATTTGTTCTCCAAAACTGCAATGTTTGTGCTTAGAATCTCGCGAAGTCTTTCCTGAAAACAACTGCATTAGCTCAAGGCTCTCACCCTTTCTCATTGATAATCACAGTGGTATTTCAAGCTGGTTAAGGGAGATGCCATGCCTTTCTTCTCTGTTGCTTTGCTTTCTCCCATCTCTCTCCTAGTACCAATGCAAGAATCCTTTTCTCTTTATTCACATCCACAAAGTTATAAATTAAGCTATCAACTGCCCACCATTTTCATGAATACAAAGACTTTATTTCAAAATTTGGGCAGTTGGGATATGTTGTTACACTAATGTCACAAGAATGGTTCCACATTTAAATATCTATGTGCTAGGCAATTAATCAGTTGCTAGCATTACACAGCTAAATAAATCATGATGACACTATGGGCTGCATGTTATAGTTCATGGGATTTAAGCTCAGATTTTAGAAATAAGAAATAGATGTGACTAGCATAGAAAGGAATGTCAGTGTGGTCAAACTGAGTTAATGTGGGCAAGTTAATTGAATGAAACACACACCTCTAAAGAGTAAAGCAGACTGACTGATTGTGAGCAATTTTTAAAAGCTCAGTGCATATTTTTTCAAATTGGTGCATCGTGGATGGCAGGTCAAACTCCACTTCAGTTTAGAAAAACAGTTCTACAGTTTAGGGGAGAAAACAACTGGTTGATGCAATCAGTGGTTGGATATGTTGCAATTTGTTAGCAATAATAGTTAAAGCATCAAGCTTGAGAAAGACTTTCTAAATAGAGAAACAAAACAGGTTGAAGGCTATCTACATAGCTTAACTCTTACTTGTATTTTGACGTGCATTATTGAATTTGAAATAAAAGGATTTAAGTAATATTACTCCCGAGAGAATATCAAATGTATTTGCCCATCCCCATGGGAGTATGCTACATGGGTCATTTGTGTGTATCATGGAATTGTGTAAGCCATTGGTTTAAAATGCTGATCATCAGAAAACAATCTCAAAGAAGAATTTGCAAAAGTATTGAAACCAGACAGTAGAGGGGAATTAGAAAATAACCTGAGACATTGAGGGCAGTGTGGCAGTTTATTTTCTAATTATCTACTTTTAGATAATTAGGTATTAACTATTTTTTTTAAGAAAATGAACATCTAGGGGAACTACTACAGATACACAAAAAAATGTGTACATCTTCTACCTTCATTTGTCCAAGTAACTTGCACTGACCCACCCCAAGAGGCATAAAATCTGTGGAATTTTTATATCCTTAGAGAAAGAATACAAAGCCCTGAATAAACTATGACTACAGTCTTTCTTAACTAACTATAATTTTATTGATTTTCATGTGTTACTCAAGTCTTAAGAGAGATGATAGTTCTGCCAAAGCAAATAGAAAGATGTGTGCACTGCCATCTGAGCTTTGTATAATATAGGTTACGCCTATTGATAGAATTTAAAATTGGAGGTTACCAGGAAGCGAGAAGTAAAGTTCAGAATTGTATATGTTCTCAGAGAACATATAATACTCCTTTCTCTATTTCTACTTTTTTTCCCCATGAAACTTTATCCACCTTCTTGTAACAGAATACAAGAAATGATGTATTTATCAATCTAAGCAGTAATCATGGGTTCTGGCTGAATATGACCAATCCTTGGCTTATGTTTTTGTTTTCTGTAAGTGCCAGTGAAATAGTTTAGACTTTATTATACTAAGGTTTTCTTTTTAGGACTTCTAAAGAAAATACTCATGATGTTTTGTTTGCATGGGCAGGCACCAAGAATTGAATCCGAGTCTCCGGCGTGGCAGGTGAAAACTCTGCCCAGTGAGCCACTGTGGGCCGCCCCTCATGATGTACTTCAATGTCACAATCCTTTGACATTGTCACTGAAAAAACAACTAAGTTTCCACAGATGATAAAGTTGAGGAACCAGTTTTAAACTTAGTATCCTTTAGTATTTCTAGAAGATTAAAGACCTTCCCCTATAAAATATTCTGAGCGTGATTGCCTAGCTTCTGTCTTTTTTCCATCTACTCCTTTTACTCATATTTAACTATACAAATGAAAAGGGAGAAATGATGGGCAAGTTATTCTTTAATTTCCATGACCATATTTATGAAGTTCATAAAAAAGTGAGGCAAATAATGTCAGTTGATATAATAGCTACATCTAAACAATAAATAACAGTGATGATTTATTGAGTCTTTTCTTTGTGCCTGAAATTTTATATATGTTAGCTCACTTAACTCTGTCAGCTGTGTAAAAAAGTCAAGATTCATGCCCCCATTTTCCAGATGAGGAAGCTGAGTCAGGAATTGTCCAAAGTGATTGGACAATTTGTCCAAAGTCATACCACTAAATGGCAGCACAAGGATTTAAACTCTAACTCTTTGGCTCCAGTGTCCACACTTGACCACTGATCTACTGTGATTAAAACCAAATTTTTATGACATTCATTTACTAATTATTTGCATGATTCTAATTTAAGCATGTATTAGTTGTTGGATAAACTAAAACCCAGATTTAAAATCTGGGTTGTCGAAACAGCAAGTAAGATAGAAAGAATACCCACTGCAGGATCAAAAGAAATTTAAAGAGAATAAATATTATGTTCCTACGTTTAGGTTCCCAATTCATGGCAGGAATGTGTGGGAGAAAGGATGATACAATGCATTCGAAAAAATAATTCCAATAATCAGAATAAATGTATTGAGCATTACTGTGCCAAGCACTATGCTAAACATTTAACTAGGATTGTCTCATTTATTTATCACACTAATGCATGGGTAAGTGATCTTATTAGTCCCATTATACAGAGGAGGAATAATCTACCTCAAAAAATATTGGTCTAAAAAGATGTGTGTGAAGTGCTTTCAAACCACTATATAAATCTAATAGGCCCATATTATACAAATGGGAACAGAGATGAAGATAAGCTTAATTCGGCAAGGAAAATAGAAGCTCCACAATTGGTTGAGAAGCAAGTTTGTTTCAGACACTTGCTGGGAACGCAAAGATGAAGAGATAATCTCCGTCCTCAAAGTGCTTAAAGATTAATTGAAGAGACAAATAGCTGCAATAGCCCAAGAACTGTGAGCAAGATATTCACAGTCATGTAAGGCTGCAGAGAAGTCCCTAAACCAAACTGAGGGAATCAGAACTACTTCCAAGAAGACACGATGCCTTATCCTGAGTTTTAAATACTGAATCGGAGTTAGGCAGAAGAGCTGGAGGTGGGCAGGCAAAAAGGGCATACTAAGTCCCCACGGACTATGGGGGAATCTTTAGTAGTTCTGAGTTGCGTAACAAAATCTTGGGAGGAAAGTGGGGTGAGAAATGAATCTGGGGATCTAGGAAGAGACTGCCAAGAAGTCTATGCTTTATTCTACAGAGCATGAGGAAAAGGTTTTAATCCAAAAAGTGTCATTGTTGGATGTATTAGGCAAGTCACTTAACTATTTGGAGCCTCAGTTTCTTTATTTGTAAAATTTATCGGGACAGTGTTGGAGGAGATAATTGCTGAGATTCTTTCTTGTTCAAGGATTTGGAAAATCAGTAAAAGTAAGAAAAAAATTTACCCTTCTATAGTCTTTAAGGTTAAAATTAGACAGGGCTTTATTTCACTAGTTCCTTATATGGGATCAGAATTTCGTTGTCCCCATGCTCCTCATGAGAAAGCACTGAGTAAACCATGGGTACTTTGCAGGACTCTGTGTGTGTGCGTGCATGCATGACATGTGTGTGTGCATGCTTATGTATGTGCATATGAATAGAAGGAGAAGGAGAATAGTGAGAAGGACTGGAGTTTACTGTTGGAAGAGAAGCCAGGTATCACAGCAATGCAAATAGAGGATCAAAGTCTCCTAATGATCAAACATTTGATAATCCATGAGTATTGCTCTCATTACTGGCTGAGGAAAAATGGCTATAGATACTCTTGAAATATGTTTCTATGCAGCCTCTTTGCTTCCAGAATATTTTACTCTGTTTCAACAGCATCCAAAAAATAATCATCTGCCTCACTCTGTAGAATGTACGTACAGGTCAACATTCCCGGATCGTTTCTTCTGTTGCTGTTTGACAATCTAGAGGACAGTCGTAAGTATTCTTCTTCAAATATACCTTTGCCCTTTAAGGCAAGATTTTAACAAAGACTTAAAAATTATTAATGCTTCAACCAAGCCTCCTTTTACCTGAACAACTGCATGTTCAAAACACCATAGAATAACTTTCACACACACACACACACACACACACACACACACACACATGTGCACATCCATACATCTCCCTCGGCACACTATCGACCTGCCTTCCCCACACCTGCTACCTGACCTTGCTTTAAAGAGTAATACAGCAGTCTGTGATATCGATGACAAATGCCTTGAGATATGAGTTGATGTTCTTTATAAACCCATCAAGGTCATTTAGAGTTAGGTGTGAATTGGCGGGACCATTGCCCAGACCAGTTCATTCCATTCCTTTTGCTTAGTATTTAATTTTGTGAGTCTTTCTAATAAGTTTGTTGGAACTTAGTAGCAGCTATCACCTCTTAAATCTTGACCCATATGATTCTAGTGGAATGGCTTAGTACTTTGAAGGAAAATGCTGCTTTTACTGCAACTGGCAATAAAAATAATCATTCTCTATTCTCTCCCTCACTACTTATGTATCTCTGTACATGAAAGGTATATGATGGATTTAATAGAGACATAAGCCATATACATAACTATGAAGTTGAAACATTATGCATCTAATATCTGTAGTTCATAATTTCATTTACAGAGCTAGATGAGAAAATCAGAGTTTTTGTGATAGAAGTACATGCTTAGATGTACTTTTTATTAGGGAGGTACTGCAATATTCAGAAATCATAATTGAAAAAAGATCAAAGTGTTGTTTAATCCTGGGGCAGACTGTGTTCTACTGTATTTCAGTTTCAATGCACACAGCCTATCTGCATCAGAAGAATGGCTGCCTGGGTGTGAACCCAGTACACAAGTTACCAGCCATTCTGGATCTGCCTTTGGTCTGCAGCCTTCCACTTCAGGTGTTCAGTGCAATAGGGGCCAAGTAATCTCATTCTGTTTTTGCTGTGTCCCTCTTAAGAGATGGTATTTGCTTTCTCAAGTCAGAAGATAAGCCGGCATGATTGAGAAAAAAAAAAATGGACATGTGTGTGGGGGAAAAAGTCTTATTGAAAATTTTTTGAACTGAAAATCTAACATGTTAAACATCTCTTAGGTGGAATTAAAGTTTTAATGATCTAGATAAAGAAAGATAAACCCCCAATATGATAGAGACTCAAGAAAGAATTTAAATTTTACTCTAAAATGAAGTGTGCCATTCTTATATACACCTAATTTGATTGCCAGTAGTTTCCTCAAGCAGAGCTGACCACAGTTTGGCTGCTCACACTAAAACCTCCTTTGTTGTACTAGACTAAGTTCTATTACTCAGAACTCTTAAGAAAGGAGACAGGTTTCCATGAAGAAATTAAATACGACTGTTTTTCCATTTTCATATATAAATTCAAATCTGCAAATAACTTAAGTGAATTTTTTTTTTAAATAAACCAAAGTTATGCCCGGCAACTTCTCCCATGGTTTGTCCTAAGCTGAAAATTATTCACAAGTAACTTGTGTTAAAACAAATAATTGATCCAAACAAAAGCTCAAGTGGTCTATGGTACAGATGTGATAAGAACCTTTGAACTTGCAACACTTAGAATTCAACTCCTGACATGCAGAAACAGTATCTAAAACCATTATTTACAGAAACTCTCTTAAAGGTATAAGTGGCAATTGAGTGACAGAACATTAACCAGCAGCACTTCCAAGCCAGAGTGTGCCAGAAAGAATCTACCTCCACACAGATAAAGTTACAGTTGCACCAGAGCTGAGACATACAATGTATTTCCCCAATTCCAAAAGCTGCAAATGTCAAAGGGCCAAAAATTCCAACAGAATGAAATGTGAGTAAGAGGATGCTTTTCCAAAAAGAAGCTGTCTAGAGACGTGAATGAACAGACAATCCCGGGCAAAACAAGTCACAAAGCTAGCCCAGGTTCAAGGGGAGGAAAAATAGATCCAATCTCTAAATGATGAAGTAGCTCACTCATCCCACAGAGCATCATGGGGGCAGCCTTATCAGAAATCTTCTTTGCTCAGAATCCTTTTCAAGGTAGTATAAGCAAGGACTACGATCATACACACCTGTAGAGACTTTTAATACTGCCACTTGCTTCATTATAATTTGAGGAGATAAGATGGGGAAAGCTTTGCTAGCTCAATTATGACTCAATTTAAAACAAAATCTGTCTTTCAGAGTTTTGGACTTAATGTATACCTTAGAAGATTCATCCATTTAATATTTATCAGGGGGTTACAAACTAGGGATGTTTCTTTGAACCTGCACATCTCTAGCTACAGTCAAGCTTCTCACTACCTTTTCTTCCTCCAATTTGCTAGTCCCCCTACCATTACTAGTTTCAGTTCTACCACTTGACTTTCTATAGGG
This sequence comes from Tamandua tetradactyla, assembly GCF_023851605.1. NCBI lineage: Eukaryota > Metazoa > Chordata > Mammalia > Pilosa > Myrmecophagidae > Tamandua > Tamandua tetradactyla. The sequence continues at coordinate 120,224,173 of NC_135329.1, read as the reverse complement.
AACTTTCCAGCCACCTATTAGCATATCTGACTTTCTCACAACCAAAAGTAGAAGCCACAAAGTAGACCAATGAAACACAAAGATTCCCCACATTTGTACTCCCTGATAAATATATCTCGCTGCTGACCACCACTTCCTCAAGAAAAGAATTCTGTATACTACATCTCCATTTCATCTTATATTTACTCTTCAGTCAGCTAAGATGAAAGGTCCATCCCTAATTTCTCCCCAAATTTGCTCTCTGAAGCCATCAACAATCTCCTCATTGCAAAATTCAGTTGCTACTTTTCAATGCTTAATCTTACGTGATCTTTTATCTGCATTAGGCATCGTTGAGATTTTTTTCCCTCAAACTCTACAATCTCTGGCTTCTGTCATGTCATATCCTTATGGACATTTTTCTACCTCTTTGCTTACCCATTCTCAGTTTCATTCTTTGACACTTTATCTTCTGATCACCTCTTATGTATCAGTGGTCTTTTTTTCACTTTTGCCAATGAACTGAACTTTATTAAATATTTTGTCTAAAAACTATGGCACCCATTTTCAAACTAAATATACACACTATTTTTCTCCTCTGTAACACCTTGTTTTATGTAATTGCACTGATTTTTGAAAAAACTTTTTTTATTGTATAGTATATAAAATATATACAAAGCAAAGAAATAAAGAAATCAATAGTTTTCAAAGAACTCTTCAAAAAGTGGTTACAAGGGTGCATGGGTGGTTCAGTGGTAGAATGCTCATCTTTCATACGGAAGACCCAGGTTCGATTCCTGGACCATGCACCGCCCCCCAAAAAACTGGTTACAGGATAGATCCCAGAGTTTGTCAAGGGCTACCATACGATCCTCTAAGATTTTTCCTTCTAGCTGCTCCAGAATATAGGAGACTAGTGAGCTTAAATACTTTTTTATCATCATAATCGACTTTTTTTCCTTCCTTTTTTGTGAACAATAGCATATTTACAAAAAAGCTATAAATTTCCAAGAACAGCACCACAACTAGTTGTAGAACATATTTCAAACTTTGACATGTGATACAATTTCACAATTTTAGGTTTTTACTTCTAGCTGCTCTAAAATACTGGAGACTAAAAGAGATATCAATTTAATGATATCGCATTCATATTCATTTGTTAAGTTCTATCTTCTATGTATAATTCTGCCATCACCTTCAATCTTTCCATACCTCTCATTGGGGTTGTTTGGACTATGGCAAGTCTAAATTTTTGATATTGGAAGGGACTGTCACTAATATGAGGTAGGAAGATGGAACTATCTGATATTCTGGAAAGGCTGGGCCTTCTAGGTTTCAGGACTTTTCTGGACTAGGGACCCATCTGAAGGTTGTAGGTTTCTGGCAAATTACTCTAGTGCCTGGAACCCTGTGGAATCTTATATATTGCCCTAGGTGTTCTTTAGGGTTGGCTGGAATGGTCCTGGTTGGGGGTTGGCAGATTATGATAGGTAATCTGCACTGATTTTTAACCATGCATTGAAACTAATGTCTTATATTTATCCCATTCCTTATCAAATCCCATTCCAAGTTTTTAAGCACTATCAATTCTAACTCTCTTCTCTTCACTTCATTTTCACTAACACTGCCTTAGAGTTTAGGTTCCTGGACTTCTTAATCTGTACTACTAAAGAAGCTATTCATTGTCTGATAGTTGTAACTGCAGCTCTCATCACATCGTATTCCTCTTTAAGCATTGGGAACCAGCTCGTCATTGCCAAAGTCTGAAAAAATTTTGCCTTTGTGTTGACAAACTTGTCCCTGACTTGGACCATGACATCTTGTTCCTTTTCAAAGCCAGCCTGACCTCACTCCTACCCTAGGCTGCAGTCGTACAAAATGACTTGCTGGTTCAACATACTGTGTGCCCTTAAGACTGTACCACTCCCCACTGACACACTGATTTCAATGGCGAAATGGGTTCCAACCCTCAGCCCAAATGCCTTCCTCTTTGTGAAACCTTCACCAGCTCCACACCAGCTTTCCTTTAGTTTCGGTAGTACCTTGAACAGAAAAGTACTCACTTCAAGATTGTGACCATCTTGACATTGGAACTGAGACTCATGCTTCTTTCTTTTCCTTCTCTTAGTACAGTACTGGCTATGAGCAAGTACTAAATAGATATTGAAGTAGATGTTGAATAAATAAACCAAACAAATTTCAGGTGTGATCTTTGGAGTAAATGTGAAAAAATTATTATATACTATATTGATTCTATGTTTAAAGTATAAAATATTTTCAAGTCCTAAAAAAATTCATTTAATTTTTAAAGAATGCTGGCGATATGCCAAATATTGTGCTATGTAGGGAAATAGTGCCTCTCAAGAAGGGACATTTATATGGAGTGGGAGACACGTGGGCACCTGAATTTAAACACAAGCTCACCACATACTTGCAGGGTAATCTTGGGGAAGATATTTGTCTTTTCTTTTTCTTTCTCTCCTCACCTATAAAATGATCACAATATAAATCCCACTTCAGAGAGTGGTTGTAAATATTAAATGAAGCAGTATCTTTAAAATGGCCTTCCAGTGCCTGCCAGATAATAAGCACTCCATAAATATGAGATAATGTTAAGTACAGACACGTGTTTATATCATAGGGCAGTGAGATGAAACAGCTGATTGGTTATCCTTCTAAGCAGCAGAGAAATCAGATGGATGCCCACTGTTCTTTTGCTCCAATCTGCTTTTCTTTCTAATGGATGAAATGCAGCAGGGTGTTCACTTTAGAGGCCGAAGTGCACAGCCAAGAATATATTTTACTACTTGGGCACTGAAGTCAATCAGAAAACCACAAAGATTGACTTAAGCAGTTAGGAGGATTCCAGAGAGGTGAGTGGTAACCTAGTCTGCTGTACAAGGACATGTTCTTCTGTCATTTGGATGATACATTTGTCTCCAGGTTTTCTCCTCTTTGTCCCAACTGTTGTCTAGCATCCTTGATCAAAATTTAACAACTGCCCTAGTTCATACTCATTTGTTTATTCCTGTAACTGAGGGTGGTGATAACAATGGGTGGTATGTGCTATTAAAGCCAGCTTGTTCCAGATATCCTTTATTGTTTTTAGTGTGTGTTTAATAGCCAATTGTTTTACGATCATTTTTAGTATTCTTTACAACAACCATCTGTAGCTAAAAAGGAATGTGGAGTTTTCCATTCTAAATACACCCTCGTGACTAGTAAAAAATACAGGCTTTGGTTCTATGCTGACTATTCAGTCAGACATACCTAAAAAAAAATTCAGAAGTATAAAATTTATAACTAAGATATTGAAATAAAAACATCGTATTAATCTATCAGCTTTTTTTTCTTATGTAAACATTTGTTGAGCATATGTAAAGCTTTCCAGAAAATTACTTCCAGTTCCTGGTTTTATCTTTACATGAATTTTTATATAGCTTAATGGACTCAAAATGTATACAAGTAATAGATAGAGTGTTTAAAAATTGATACCTATGCTAAGTTTATAGGAACTTGGATATTGTCAAGGTATGTGGTGTTCTAGTTGATATTTATGCTCAAAGCAGACAAGTATTAAGAAAAGAATAAGATAAATATTATTATGTGAATTAGCATTTATAAAATTTGAGAGCATGAGAAGTTAAGATCACTGGGGCAAAGTAAAATTGCATAGTTAAAGTTATAAATATGCTATTCTAGACCTATAAAATATTAGCATATGAGATTGTAACTATTTCAAATTGTGGTCCTGTTATCCCTCCCTCCTTCCCTAATAAAACAGAGGCATGAACTCTGAGGAACCAGGAAATGTTGTGAAATTATTCTTAATTAGTTGACTCATAGGCATTATTAAGCTTATAATCAAAAGTCATAGTATAGTGGGGGTTTCAAACAGTGAATCATTGTATAAAATTTCTAATCAGACAGCCTGGATTTGAATCTAACCTCTGCCATTTCTTAGCCAAGAAACATTGTACATATTGTTTATTATTTTTAAGTAAAAATGTTCTCATCTCTAAAGTGAGAGATAATGGTAAGTTCCTCATGGGACAATGTGATGTAAAATGCATTGTGATATCAAGTACAAATATACAATGTGATGTATATAGCCTACAGGAAGCACCTACAGAAGTGAATGCCTCAATTTAAGTATTAATATTTTAAACCATCTATTCTAGTTTGCTAGCTGCCAGAATGCATTATACCAGAAATGGAATGGCATTTAAAAAGGGGAATTTAATAAGTTACTAGCTTACAGCTAGCAAGAAAATGAGGCCAAGAAAATGTCCCAATTAAAACAAGTGTATAGAAATATCCAATCTAAGGCGTTCAGGTAAAAATACCTTGGTTCAAGAAGGCCGATGAATTCAGGGTTCCTCTCTCAAGTGAGAAGGCACATGGCAAACATGATCAGGGTTTCTCTTTCATCTGGAAAGGCACTTGGCAAACATGGCGTCATCTGCTAGTTTCCTCTCCCGGCTTCCTATTTCATGAAGCTCCCTGGGAGGCATTTTCCTTGGCTGGTGGGCTCTTTGCTTCTCCTGGCTACATTGGTCTGCTCTCAGAATTTCCTGGCTTTCTCTCTTGCTGTTCGCTACTTCTTGAGGCTATGTCGTTCTGCCAGCCTTCTCTGCTCCCTCTGAACCTCCTGCTTTCTCCAAAATGCTTCCTCTTTTATGGAATCCCAGTAAACATATCAAGACCCACCTAGAATGGGTGGACACATGTCTCCACCTAATCCAGCTTAACAACCACTCCTAATAGAGTCACATCTCTAGGGAGATGATCTAATTAAAGTTTCAAACATACAGTACTGAATAAGGATTAGAAGAAATGTCTGCCTGTACAAAATGGGATTAGAATTCAAACATGGTTTTTCTAGGGCACAAACATCCTTTCAAACCAGCACACCATCTATGTCTTTATATTCAAAATAGTACTTTTATAGGCAGCACATGATTGATCTGGTGTGTTTAGACCATTCACATTAACTGGTTATTGATGGAGTTGGATTACCATCTACAATCTTGCTAGCTGTTTCTGTTAATTCCATATGCTCTTTGTTTCTTTTTTTCTTGTTTCTGCCTTTTCTGAATTTTTATGATTCCATTTTATCTCTTCTATTCATCCATTAATTACAGCTCTTTAAAAAATGTTTTTAATTGTTGCTTACAGTTTGCAATACCTGTATTTAATTAATCTGACTCTACTCTCCTATAATATACTGCCTCACATGTGGAGAAGGAAGGCCCTTACAACTTGTTCCTGATTTTTCCCACCCATTCTTTATGCTATTGTTGTCATATATTTTATTTTTTATATAAGCTATATGTATTAGTTGGCTCTTTCTAAGAGGAATTTAAAATAAGACATTTCACAAAATTTATTTCATCTTCATGCATTCTAATTCCAACTCTCTTCATTTCTTTGGGTAGGTAGATCCAACAGAATGATATCACAATTCCACCTGAAGAATTTCATTTATTCATGTAGAATATGTCTGCTAGCAATGAATTCCTCCATTTTTGTTTCTCTGAGAAAGTTTTTATTTCTCCTTCACTTTTTTTTACTGGATATAGAATTCTGGGTTGACAGTACCCCCCTCCCCCAACCCAGCACTTTAAAATAGATCATTCCATTTTCTTCTTGTTTGAATCATTCCTTAGAAGAAGACTGTTTTAATTCTTATGCTTGTTCTTCTGTAATTAAACCGTTTTCACCACCCCCTCTAGACAAATTCAAGATTTTCTCTTGTCTTTATTTTCAGTAGTTTGAATATCTTATGCCTAGATGTGTGTGCATGTGGGTGTTTTAATACTTATACTGCTTCATGGTTTTGTGAGCCTCTTGGATCGGTGGTTTAGTGACTAATTTTGTAAAGTTCTCTGCCATTATTTCTCTAGCTATTTCTTTTGTCCTGTTTTCTCTCTTCACCTTCTGAGATTTCAATGATGCATTTGTTATTTTGTTTGCAGTTGTTCTACAACTCTTGCATGCTCTGTTCCTTTTATTCATTCTTTTTCCTTTTTTTTTGCATTTCAGTTTGTGTAATTTCTACTGACCTAGCATCAAATTCACTTCTTCTTCCTTCAGCTATGTTGAGTCTGTTGATAAACCTTTCAAAGGCCTTCATATCTGCTATTGGGTGTGTTTATTTTTCTAATTTCCATATGATTCTTTCTTATCATTTCCTTATCTCTGCTTAATTACTCATCTGATTTTGCAAATTGTCTACTTTCTTCCAAAAGAGCAGTTTTAAATTCCCTGTCTGCAGGTTCCAGCATCTATATCATTTCAAGTCTAGTCCCCATGATTGCTTTATCTCTTCAGGGTGTGTGGTTTTATTTGTCTTTTCACATGCCTTGCCATTTTTCCATTAAAAGTGGACATCTTGTGCAGTGTTGTAGCTACTGAGGCAGATAATTTTTGTGATGGGGCATGAGCACATCTCTTCTTCTATGAGAACTTTAGCATGGAATTTGTGTGACTCTATTGAGGAGCTGGGCTAAGTTTGCTTTGGTTACCCTGAGTGTACCTCAGGCTTAAAATTGCTCTAGTGTTACCTTGTGTTTATAGTGTGAGCTTGTTTGACAGAGGTTATTCTCTCAATTATATGCCCTCTTGGCTTTTACTCTTCCTTTTGCACTTGCACCCAAATAAGAATCTATCTTTTGAGGCTCTTCCAATTAGTTCCACAGCTATTTTACTCTAAGCTTGTTAGCCAGGTGCTAGGGGGAAGAGGACATTCCCTGATTTTCTGATTCAGCCTCAGGCTTAGGCAGGGGTCTCAGGGTGAGTCCTTTAACAAATGCTCTGCCTCTTCTCCAGCTGTAGATAAGAATACCAGCTGTAGAGAAGAATCCTCCTCCAAATGATGCTTCCTTTTTCTTTCCTTCTTTCTATTCTTTTCCCCCAGCTGAAATGAGTTCTCAGTGGTTCCTCAAGCTAACAGTTTTCACTGCTCTATCCCCTGCAGAACAAGCCTTTAATTCTGTAGGTGAGATAGAGGAGATGAGTTTGGACAGGGTTTGGGTATTGGCTGCTCTCCCCTCCTCAAGCCACCACTGGGAGAAAAGCCTTCTTAGGGATCTCCCAAATTTTCCCTTCGAGCACTGCTGGCACAAGTATCCAAACTTTGGCATCTACAGCAATTGGGGGCTGTACACCCTCACACTAACCCACACTTGGCCTCTAGCAATTCATTAAAATATTTCAGTGGTATCTCCTTAACCATTTTATGTGGCATCTGGCAGTCTGCACAGGTAAGCAAATGCTCAGATTCTACTTATCCTTGCAGACATCTGTCTCTCCCCATATCTTACATTAGTTCTTTGCTCCAAGACTTCAGTTCTCTGATGGGCTCAAAAAAAAAGCCAGGAATTGGTGGTTTATCTAGCTTTTTTCTTCTTGCAAAGGTGGGAGTGATGTTCCTTACATCTCAAAACTGAAACCAAAAGTCTCTTTTTTGAAAGTTAATAGATATTTATTTTTTAAGATAGTAAATCCCCTGGGCCATCCCTGTATCGGTAAATAGCTCTATTTCTTGTAACTTCTATGGCTCCATTCAGTTATAATCATTGTTATTCAGTACAACATATTTGAGACACTTGAAATGTCTTAGACATCAGAAACATTAATGTAGAAGTATTTTCCATGACGGTTATTACAGTGTTTGTTGGTTAATCTTCAGTTAATTAGTACCACGCCTTCCACAGATATTTCAGGTAATGATAGTTCATATCTAGAAGATCGCTTATATCAGAGATAGGACATTTTCCCTTTTCTTTTGCAATTTCAAGAGGACTCTGCCACCAACACATCTTACTACCTTCTTGAAAATAAGGTGAAATAATATTATTTATTATTTATGCAATATTGCTTTGGATAAAACATTTTAATATCTTAATTATCATATTTAGAAAAAATTAAGTTGATACATAAAATAATTTTGATTTGAACCATCTTCTACAGTTATTGGATGTACCTCAAACTTATTTATGTGTAAGGTTTTTATAAGATAATTATTTAAAGGAAAAAATGAATGTTACTTCATTTATATAAAATAATTTGCTTTATAGAAAGTATATAAATGTCACTCTGCCAAATTTACTTCCCATCTCATCCTAATACAGCTGAATCAGTGACATTAATGATGTCATGAATATTAAAGCTATTTTAATTCTTAGATAGAATTGTGTTTATGACAGAAAGCATTCTTTTTGGCAGGAGTGATTCTGTTGTATATCTTTAAAATGTCAAAGTATTTTTTAGACAGAAGTTTTTTAGTCATTAATTTAATAATAAACTTAGATGCATATAGGTGAAAGGTTATTCTATGAGGTTGGTATTATTATTATTATTATTATTATACCCTAATTAAAATGAAAATCATTTGAACACATTAAAATATTCAGGAATTATAGGAACAATTGAGAAATACTAAGATACATTTTGGGAATTTTTTCTCTTGCATCAAAAAAATCTAACTTTTGACTATTTCTAAAGCTGTATGGGAATTTATTGTTTATAAGAATTTTGTATTAAATTGATAAAAATTAAAATAAAAAACAAGCCTGCTGTAATTATATTGTAGTTTATCAAACAATACAATGATTCATTATATCCACACCTTGATCAAGGACAGCTCTGTTTTCATTGCCTAGTGGATAGGATAATTTTGGTGTAGGTAGCAGAGAATCATGACTTAAATAATTTAAACGTTGAGAAATGTAACATTTTGAAAGGTCAGGGGATGGGTAGTTCTCGAGTTGGTATGCTCAGAGTCTCAACCAAGACGGTGCTTCATCTCTCTTCGTGTCTCACCTGAAAATTCTGCACAAAATCAGAGGGAAGTCAAGCAAGAACAAGCAAAAAGAAACCAGATATTGGAATGCTGACTATGCTCATTAGCCCATAAACCACACAGATTAGTAGCAAGAGAAAGAGGAGATGGTGCTTTCCTATTTCCAAACACATCATCTGGATTTTCTGTGGCTATTTGGCAGCTCCCTTTTTGTATCAATTCTGACCTTGATAACACTGGATTATTATCACGAGTGTTATTCTCTGTACTTTATAAACATTATCTCATGCAATCCTCACAATAATGGTCTGAAGTAGACACCATTATTATGCCCATTTTCCACATGGGGAAGTAAAACTGGTGCTAAGTGACTTGCTGAAGATCACAAAGCTGGAAAGAGTTGGACAAGGGATTTGAATATGACTCCCTAAACTAGACACTGATGTAATGTGTTGTCCTGACTTAAACATTTTTCTGTCCTTGATATTTTTATTGCTTTTTCTCCTTCTTGCTCAAAAATAATAACTTTTTTTTAAGATGGTGTCTCCCTCTTCCTCTATGAGTTTACTCGCTCCCACTGCTCCCACTGCTGTAATTCCATCAGGTTAATGACGCATAAATGCGCTTCCTGTCCCTACATGTCTATTTCACACCATCTTCTTTTCCCTTATCTTGCTTTGAGCTAATGGCTTGCTTCTTTATCCCACTGAGACAAGAGAAATTATCCTAAAAGCACATTCACATGCTTTCACCACCACTTCCTCTATACTTACTTTTTTTTCCAGCTCAATGGTTAGTTCTTCTCTCTTTTATTGGTTCTTCCATTCTTATATCTCTAAACAACTGAGGGTCCTACACTTAGTCCTGGAAACTCTTCTCTTATCTGATGATTCCACATCAATATGCTAGTCTAGACCTTTCCTCTGAACTCCAGTCTTGTATATCACTCACCTGCATGGCATTTCTCCTTGTGTTTACAATAGGCATCTCAGACCACAAGTCCCAAAATTATATCCTGGTTTAACCCACCACAAAAACTCTCCCCACCCCTGCTGTCTTCTACTCCATAAAAGACAATACTGCCATTTCATTTCACAGACCTCAAAACATGGAGCCATCCTTGACTTTTCTCATACTTTACAATCAGTCAATAAATCCAGTTGCCTCTACCTTTAAAATAGACTCAATATCCAAGCCACCATTACCTCTCAATTTAATTTTTTAATGACTTTTGAGGCAGAGAGTACCACCTGATGCCAATATGTTCTTCTTTATCAGTAAGAGAAACTGACTTTTACTTGACACATACCTTCTCTGAATGAACACTACACTTGCCAGGCTTCCTTAGTTCTAAATGAGACCACATAACTAAACGCTGATCCAAGGGATGTAAACACCAGTGTTACGTGAGCTTTGAAGAAATCCACTTAAAGGGAGAAGCCTGCCTTTGTTCCACCCTTTCCTCTTCCTACTAGCTGGAATGTGGATGAAACGGCTGGGGAAAAAGAAGAATCTCCATACGGGGAGGGGCAGAAGAACCTCAAAATTCATTTGCTTTCCAGGGTCAGCCCTGGAGGACTAAAATTTTAAGGGAGCTTATTGGCTTCTTTAGTACAAAGGGAAGGTGGATAAGAAGTACCTCAACACTTATCTTTGTGCTCTGTGGCTCATTTATGCCATTTTATTTCTAACAGATGGTGCAATTAAAACTGGTTTAGGACCAACTTGAAGCATGTAAAAAAAGAAAACGCAGGTGATTATTCCTTATTCTCTTAAGAACGGAGAAAGAAAAGGGAGAAAGCAAACTTTATTTTATAGCAAAGGCCAAAATATGGTCTCTCTTTTTTCATGTCAACAGGTCTAGTACTCATAATAACCCCACATAGAAGAGATTATTATCCACATTTTATGGGTGAAATTCTTGAGGCACAGAGAGGTTTTCTCTAGATCATTGTGAAGTGGCAGTACTAGGGTTTGATCACAGAACCTGAGTGTGAATTTACTGGTTTATACAACAGATCAGTATAGTGTAGAATACATTTTTTGGTTCTAATACCCTTTGTGATATTGAGTAGTAGAAATGCAGACTCCACTCCCTGATATATTGTGACTCCTTAGTAATGGAATCATGACATAGGGGAGCTAGCATAGCACCTGGGATATAGAGGGCTTTCAGGAAATGCTAAATCCCTTCCTTACCGATCCCCATTCTCCCTCTAAGAAAGTCATGGTTGGACATTATTAAATATTTAAAATAGGACTGCATAAAAGGCATGCCCTAGAAATGGTTCCTACAGTACCGACTGTTTAAAATTGGTATTTGATCTACATGTGTTTCGGTTGACTATAAACCTGAGAAACAGATTACAATTGGTTGTAAAAGAACCCCCCAAAATCATTGTAACCACAACGTTAAATTAAAAATGCTTGGTATGAGTCATTTTCTGGTGGAAAAACCAGACCCCTGTACAGTTTTGTCTGGAGAGAGCACTGCCAATGTGGCAATCTTTTGCTTGTCTTAATCTCAAATTGATAGCAAAGATAGTAAGCATTTATGGGCTGTCCATTTGTAGGCAGTGGGAGTAGAGCAACAGCTTTCTCCCCTCTGTGGGCTTTACTTTGTGCACTGCTGTATGTGACCTCCTAAGTTCCAGTGGGCAAATTCAACTGTGTCTCATTTATGACAAAACTTATTTTAGATATCAATTTCCATCAACTTGCACAGACTTGTAAAGAAAGGAAACAAAACAAACCCTGTTTTTACTTTTGAATAACTATGTGGGATTTTTTTTTAAGGAACTCTATATTTTTATGATAAGGGGAAAAAGTCCATTTGGCAGCACTGAGGATACAGGGAGCAGACTTAGGAAATACTCATTAACATTCAGTAATTTAAGAATCCGTAGTGCCTCATTATCAAAGTGAGTTTAATTACCACAGGCACCCACTCATTTAATTGGCTGGAAACACAAGAAGAAATTAAATGATACCAAAGCCAATTTGGCCCCAAAGTTTTCATTCCATAATTATTTATCACATTTATATAAAAGGGCTTCATGGTAATTGTCATCAGTCCCCTATGCTGAAAACAAGCCTATAACCATGACAGACACTCAACATTCTCCATCCTAATCAGGAGCCCAGTTAAAAATAAAAGGCTCTTACATTTTATATATTGCGTAGTATACTCATAAATACCTCTTGCTATTTGAGGACAACAGGGTACCTGGTTTCCTAACAAATCTGCCATAAGTCTAACCAATATTTACCATGGGAAAATGCGATATGTATTCGAGAACAGGCTGAGAATAAACTAGTCTCTGCAGTATTATTACCATTTCACTCTGCCCAGAAATACTGCATTGTCATTGCTTCTTCCCAAAGGCAGAGAGCTTTCTGGGTGCCTGTTGTCGCTGTCCCTGATTTTGCTGGCCAGAGACACTCACTGCTTTGGCTCTTACCCTAGCGAGGTCGGACAGAGGTCACATGAGGAAACATGTCCTGTTTACACAAAGAGGACCTCCTGTTCTGTCCCTTGCCATGTTTACTTCCATAGTTATCTACTTGGAAAGCTGTGTGCCCCGCTGGCAGGTAGCCAGCCCTCTGTCCAGTTTCACCCCCTTCTCATGTTTCCAGCTCTCAAAGCATCAGTAAGATGCCGTTCAGTAACCTTCCGAGGTTAAAGAGGGGAGCAGCTTAGAAACTAGGATAAAAATAACTTCAGGTTTGGAAAGAATTTAGTCAAGGCTGGCAATGAGAGTTATCAATGGTGATGCAATCACTGTGAACACCAGGTCAGAAATTGGGCTGATGGCTTCTCCCTCACCACGATGCATTTTTTTTTCAAATCTGTATTTTTTTTCCTTCTACATTTTCATGTAAGTTTGCCCTTCCTTTTGTATTTGTCCTTTATAGCAAATTCAATACCCAATGTTATTAATGTCTATTATAGTTCCCAGTAGAAGTTCAGGAAATATCAATTGGTTATGATTTACTACCAAGAGAGCTGTTGAACAAAACACTATTATTATTATTTTTTTTTACAAATTACTTTTCTGAGCTTTAACAAAAGACTACAGGTTGTCGAAACGATATCAGCCACTAAAATCAATAGAAAATCTGAGGATCATCTCCTTCCTGCTGCTTAATATGAGAACAGTGTCATGATTTCAATTTCCAAAACTCAACATTTACCAGAAAAAGTGCCTGCATCATTGTGGACCCTGGGCTGCTTTCTGGCTGGCAAGTCTTGATTTATACAGTATTGAAAAGTCAATGGTGACACTTAAATTCTTCCTAGCCTTTCAAAAACTTGGCAGCATCTTATTTTCAAAGTGATCTAATGGAATGAGAATATGACTGCAGAAACCTCCCAGTTTTTAAGCATGAATCTTGTTTAAGCCTTAACCACAAATGATTTAACATGCAGTATGTTGCCAAAGAGTGCAGCTGAGTATTTTCTATTATTGTTCAGAAAAGTAACACTCTTACTGCAATGACATCCCCAGCCCACCTCTGTTTTTAAACAGTGGTCCTCTGCAGTAATTTATTTTGAGTTATCAGTCCCCAGGAGTTCACACATACATCTCATTTTGTTGTAAGAACTACTTGGACTTAGCTAAAATTTTTTAAAACAAAGTAAATATTTCCATAATGACCTTGGATAAAATGTTTTATAATCTAGTGCTAAATCCTTGACATATAGTACAAAAAGAAAGGAAAAAAAAAAAGGAAGAAAAACAATGATGATCAAGGAGGCGTGGCCAAATTAGACCCAGTAAGGCTGTAACGGAAAGTGTCTATTTGTATAATAGAGCCAATTTCTATCCCAATGCATCCCCTCTGCATACAGACATCAAATTTAGTTATTGATCTTCATCTTCACTTTTAAAAGCATCTCTTAAAAGGCTGTTTACAAAGCCAAGAAAATGCCATCTAAAAGTGTCTTTGAACATCAGCATTAGGTAAGGTTGACTGATGTCTAAGATTGATTGGCTTACTTTGAGTGCCCTATGCAACTGTATTTTCTGGTATTCAGAATAGGCAGGTATATTGTGGAAAGAGATTTTTAAAGATGGAGTGAAAGAAGAAATGAGGGACAGAAAAAGGCAGAGAGCAAGATAACAAAAGTCCGAAAGGCTGGTGTTTGCAGCAGGGTATAATGGTAAATAAATGCATTCATTACACCTTCCTTTGTCAATTGAGCAAGTTAATTATTTGTTCACTTACAAGTCCATAGTGCTCCCAGGCTACAGACTGTAGTAAACTTCAACAAAGGCAGCTATGCCCTCCATAGCAGGAGCATGCTTAAAGTTCAAAATTCATATTTATCCCACCATGGAACAAAGTTCAGGCAATATATTATTAAAACATGAAAGCATAAAGCACAGCTATTGTGATCTAATTTCACAAAAGGGGAAGTAAATACATAAAGAAAAAAGTTGTTCTTTCCCCGCTATCAACTAGTTATTTAAAATGTATGTGTCTATTTCAGGTCATCTGATTCAATTTTTATGCTTTCACCAAGAAAGTATATGTATTAAATAGCTCAGATTTTATGTGTTGTAGTAAATTATTACATATGTATGGGAATAAATAATAATAGTGAACATGTATTGAATGTTTACCTTGTAAAGAGAAATCAATAGACAAGTTTTGTTTTATTCTTTTGGGTCTCCCATTCTCCTTTAAAAATGTTTTAATATCTTTTCCTGCTGCTAAAGGGGTTCTCAGATAGGATCAGGACTTTTTCTCTTAATGTCCTAAGTTCACTTTAGGTTATACAGATATTTTCACACCAAAAAATTAGAAAATCTAGCAACCACTTATAATCAAACTCACCATGTGATTAACAGCAAATCTTTTCTCCTCCGTCTAGTCACATATGCAAACCCACAGACAGAAATGGGTATAGCTAGCACTTTTTTTTGTATTGTGTATCCCATCCTCTCTGTATTCCATCCACCAGCCCAGTTTGTTAGCCAGTTTTTTTTTTTTTCTGAAAGAGTTTATTACTAAGCGAGTAGTAGGAGAGCAGATGGCCTATCGGCCCAAAATCTATTTCCCTGAACTGCAGTAATTCTCATAGCTTTATTAACAAAAAAGATGGGCAGGTTTAGGGTAATGAGCACAGTAGCCCAGTTAGCCAGTTTTATCCCTTTGAGGCCAAAGAGGATGGGGGTGGGGGTGAGGGGGTGGGAAGTGATAAAGAGACAGGAAACATCTTCCTTGAACAGCCTTCTGTGCATGACAAATACTGAAAAAGTTGGTGATTCCTCTCTGGAAAACATTCTCGATTCCTCAGAAATCCACTGCAGAGGCTAGAAGGACCTGCCCTGCTGCAGTAATCTTTAGCCAATCTATGCATTGCTACATTGAGTGGTCCTGTGTGATTCCTTTCTTGGCCTTAAACAATCAGCTGCTCCCCTCCAACCTTAGGTGCTGAGGTCCCAGCCCTCCCAGGCAGCTCTGTTTGGCAGTACCTGGTAACAGCCTCTTCCCTGAGTATCCAGCATCTGGTTCCCAGGGAACGCTGCTGCATCCTTTGCCCTAACAAAGACTGGCCCTGCAGGCTGCCCTGGACCCAGCAGCACCATCCTGGCTCTGTTAGTCAAGCTCTCAGCCATTTTTTATCATTCCATCCTCCTAATTTCTAGAACCAGAGTCAGATCCTCTTCCACACACAGCCCAGCCTCCCCAGAGAATATATACAAGGTCTCAATGTGGTCCCACTGGTGCATGCTCTCACTTCAAAGTTAAAACAGACTGGGTTAAAAGATAAAGCCACACGCCCACCCACCCATGCCAAGAGGAGTTGGGGTAGGCCCTTGGAGCAGCTGGCTCTCTCCAAAAAAATCTCTACATAAATGACTCCTCTCTTGACATTTTATCATTCTATCACCTTTGAAGTGATAGAGTTGTGTGGCTAATTCACTGTACTTCTCTTTGTAATTTCAAAATTCAGCTTCATGATCACCTGGGTAGTTATAGCTGTCACACACCTCCATTAAAACAAACATGTAGAGTTACATTTGAATTTCTTGCTGAATTTCCTGCACTGTTAAGTACCATACACAAATTGTCTCATTTTATTCCTGCAACAACTCCAAGAGGCTGACACTTTATTATTCCCTTTTTACATATGATGTAACTATGCCAGACATATTAAATAGCCTACCCTGGGTTTCCTGGCTAGTGTCAGAGCTGAGTTGCAGAACCAGCAGGTCTGATTCTGAAACTCACAATCCTAACTGCTGTGACCTAATGGCAGTCAGTGAGCATGTACTTGGCACCCTTCCATACTGCACACTGATTGGAAATTTTCACACATAATTAACCTTTTAAGGAGGAGAAAGATGCACTTTTCTAATTTTAAAATCAAAGTTTTATAAGACCTAGGCACTGGCATTTACCTCCTAAATATCTCTTGAGATCTACTAGGAAGCCAGGGCTGCGGTCAGTGTGGAGGGCAATGAAACAGGCATGATCTTGAAATATTAAACCAGTACTCTTGATTGGAAGAAGAAAGCATAGTTTTTACTTGGATTCCATCCATTTTAATTCCTCTACAGTAAGTTCATCTATGCAAAGGGGTACATATGGAAAGGGGGTACAGGAAGTCGTGTTTGTTGCATGTTTCCAGGGAGTTATTAGGAAAGACTTCTTTCCCCAAAGCTACATTCTCTACAGGCTTTCCCATGATTAATATCCTGCAGCCAGAGATAATGTTCTCTTGGCATAAGACTCCATTGCCCTTTAAAATATAACTGCCTCTAGGAGAGTTAACACTTTACAGCTAGCCTTCCTTTATTCATTTCTCTGTAAGGGTTCATCAACTTAATTACAGAAAGCAGGTGAACAGGGGGAAAATCCATGAATAAGAAGAATGCAAGTATGCTTTCACCAAATCTAAACTGCCTCAAAGGCCTCATTTGCCTCTCTGAAGTTTGCTGACATGTACATCAGCTGTTCTCAGCTGTGGTGTCTCTGCACTGCTACCAGGGCGCAGTGTGGGGCATTCCAAAGGGTCCCACAAGCACTGCTGAAAAGCTAAACATCTAATTCTTAGCCATGTTAGTGACAGGAAGGAAAACTGGCATGTTATAAGTTGGCTAACTTTTGGGCAGATTGCTCTGGGAGGGCAGGAAGAAAGACACTTCATTCTAAATGGGGCTTTTGATTAATAATAGCACCCAGGATACTAATGAAGAAAGGATTTAAATTTAAATTTAAATTTATACATTTGATGAAGTGACAGAGATTTCCATTTTTCCTCTGATGCAAAGGCTTGACTAGTTGATATTCTTACTGGCGTAGCGTGGGGCATAAGTGTGTGTTATTGAAGGGAGGAGGTCAAGAAGGGAGAAGTTCTTATTTTAAAGAGAGCAGATCCCAGCAAAATGATCCAGGATAGATAGATATGATAGATAGATAGATAGATAGATAGATAGATAGATAGATAGATAGGTAGGTAGGTAGATAGATAGATAGATAGATAGATAGATAGATAGATAGGTAGGTAGGTAGATAGATAGATAGATAGATAGATAGATAGATAGATAGATAGATAGATAGATAGATAGATAGATAGATAGATAGATAGATAGATAGATAGTATGCCAGGTTGAAACTATTATATACCCCAGAAAAGCCATGTTTTAATCCTGATCCAATCTTGTGGGGTGAGACCTATCACTTAGGGTGGGAATCTTTGATTGGATTATTTCTATGGTGGTGTGGTGCTCCCCATTGTGGGTGTGGCCTTTTGATTAGATGGAAATGTGACTCCACCCATTCAAGGTGGATCTTGATTAATTTACTAGAGTCCTTTCAAAGGGGGAATATTTTGGAGATACTGAAGATGCAGATATTTGGAGGACAGTTGTTTGGGAGCTGACAGAAACACAGATGTTTGGAAATGTTTGGCGTTGACAGAAAGAGCAGACACCTAGACACAGGCAGAGCCCAGAAGGCATTGCCATGTGCCTTCCCATGAGATGCTAAGCAAGCCAGAATATGGAGAGAGCCAAGCGAAGCCAAGAGATGAAACCCAGCCCCAGAGAAGCAAAGTGAGGAACCCCCAGAATAAACAGAGGCTGAAAGCAATGTAGCCCAGAAGCAAGGGACCAGCAGAAGTCAGCCACATGTCTTCAGAGCTGACAGAGGTGTTCTGGACATCATCAGCCTTTCCTGAGTGAAGGTAACCTTGTTTTGGTGTCTTAATTTGTACATTTTAATCACCTTAGAGTAAACTTGTAATGCAATAAATTCCCTTTTTAAAAACTGTTCCATTTCTGGCATATTGCACTCCAGCAGCATTAGCAAACCAATATAGATGATAAATAGGTAGCTAGCTAAATAGATAGATAGATGTTGATATTCAATTTTGAATCACCTGATTTGCTGTGGTATGATTACACCCTTCTGTAACTTCCATATTTTGAATGAAAGTCTTATGCATAACTGTCTTGTTTAGCAAATGAAGGGAAGGAACATATGTTCATCCATGGGCTGATGGATTTAAATGGAAAGACTGTAGTTGTGAAGGCAAGGTTGGGGAAAGGAGAAGAGTCAGGACAGGAGATTATCAGAAATCTTTAGGATCATAGCAAAAGAGCCTGGGCATAATGCATTCACCTAGACTGGGACCTGAGAATTTCCTCTGGTTGTCAAAGGAAAGAATGACTATGGACTGCAAAGTATAGATGTTAAAATGAGCAGTAGAGATTATTATTTTTCAAATATGAAAATCAACTATACTTGACAAAAATTTTTGAATACTTTAAAACATTACTGAATTCATAGAAGTTTCTATCACTGTATTTTTCTAAATTGAGGATGCAGCAATCATGTAAGAGATGACAATAATTACTCATTTTCAAAAGGTGTGTGCTTGAAAGGAACGAAAATCACTGTATAAAGGGATGTCAGCAAAATTTCCTTTGAACTTTCCCATATACCTACAAGGAGGCTTTGTGAAAGAAACTGGATTGAAAATCTGTAGAAAGTACAGTTTTCTCTTGAATGGGATGGCGTCTCCCACACTAAGTGGCTAAAAACATGTTTCTTGTCATTTCTTATGGCTTAAGAACCATTGCATTTCACTTCACCACCCCATCTTGCTTCAGGCCTTGACAGTGAAAAAAAGAAAAAATGAAGTAGGAAGCAAGAAAAAAATTATTGATCCAGTTCTCTTGTTTTCTATTGTACCCCCTTTTAATTTAATACACGTATTTTCTTTATGTGAATAGTCTGTTTAACTCTGATTCTCATTTATTAACTTTTTCCTCCAGTTACAACTATCCGTCATGGCTAGGGTACCTAAGGAAGCAGCTGAGAGAATACATATCACACACATGTGCCAAATTATTCTTCAGGCTGAGAAATTGACTAAAAATGAGTAATATGCTCTCCGTTTAGACCTGGCAGGGGAAATTGCACTTTCATCCCCAAATTGGAATCAGATTCTCTCCACTGGGATTTCTCCAGCTTTTGGTATAGCCTATTACCAAGGCAATCTTGGTTCCTTCTGATATAATAACAAAACTGGGTTCAAGCAATAGCTGATATGGTTTCGTGAACTAAAGACAGAGATGAAGATAAAACTAATATGAGAACTCTGGGCTCTTCTTTTGTCACCAAATGAGAATCAATATAGCCTTAAATAAAACCAGCACAATCGCTTCTTAATGTTCAGTTTTCACAATTAATCCCCCCCTTAAACATCTACAATTATTCTCTGGAGAACTTGGTGGATATGTTTCATTTCTCAAGAAGAAATTCCTTTTCTGTCTAATTTAAGATATCTGTAGCAAAGCATATTAGTAAACGATCTTTGGCTTTTCTACTTTTTATTTTAAGGTGTGATTTCTCCAGTCTTCAGCCATTTTTATTTCTAGAGAGTGACGAGAGAGGATAGGAAGAGAGAGACAGAGAGAGAAGGAATATGGAATATGTCAGTGATCTGATTGATCATTTAGCATCTGTTTAAAGATTGACAGTGAACTTTAGGAGTATCTTTTCCTTTGGTAGAATCTGAAGTTCCTCGAGGGGTAGTTGGATCTTTTTTTTTTGGGGGGGGGGGGGTGCATGGTCTGGGAATCAAACCTGGATCTCCCTCATGGAAGGGAAGCATTCTACCACTGAACCACCCATGCACCCATTTTGCTTGTTTTATATGCATCTATCACAGTATCTCTACAGTCATGTGCAACCTTGGCTGCATGTTAGAAACACCTGGAGAGTTTTTTAATAATAGCAATGTTGGGGCCCCACTGCAAACCAATTAAATCAGCATCTCTGGAGTGAGTCCAGACATGAGTTGTCCTTGAGAGCTCCCAGGTGATTCTAATGTGCAGGCAGGCTAGAGAGTTAGTGAACAGCTAACTCATTGCCTTACTTGAGATGGGTGTCACTTGTTATTTTAAGGAACCATTAAATCATTTTAATCACCATACAATTCCCATGAAAACACTTCTATAATTTAACACAATTTCCCTATAATAAACTCTCATTAACAGATTCAGCATTTAATTGGGTAAAGCTTCTGTTGAAATCATGCAAACAAAAAAACTCACTAAATTCTTTACATCTCTATTTCGTCTCACTTGGAAAAGACCCCTGAAATACCAGTTGACTGATATTCCACGAGACACATATTGATATATGGCAGGTTCCTGCATTTACACCTTTCAAATGAGTTATTTCTATAAGAAAGAGAAACAAAATGAAAATAAAAGTTTTCTTTTTTTTATAGGGAACTTCTGGGAATAGAATGTGTCGAAATTTGAGTTAAATAACATTTTGTCATGATTAAATTTTTAAAAACGTAGTCCAAAGGCATATAAATTGAAATATTTGAAACAAATTTTTAGGTTTGCCAAAGACTATCTTTGGCCTAATACAGTTTACAGAATTGTAAGTTCCTGGCTTTTATTTGTTGTTCACTTCCTGGAGAGACTAACCTTGGTTTTCTCATCTAAAATTTGGAAATATAAAACCTACTTCCTAAGGGAATTATAAGCAGTAAATGGCATAATGGAAGAACAATCGATTTGCAGGTTGCAACATAGTTTTCTGGAATGTGATGTTTATTATTATTATACCCTATTAAACTTGAAATTTAATACGCAAAGGAATATTACAGATGGAAAATAATGTAAATATAATCACAAATTGTGACTTTTAGTAAGCAATTACTAAGTTCTTGACTTCTGGTTTAGTATTTTATATGATTTTATTTAACCTTTTTGACAATTGAGTGGAGAAAGCAGAGTTACTGTCTCCAGTTCACAGATTCAGAAATTGAGTCTTAGGGATTCCAAGTCTCCTGGCAATCTCAAGTGATCTGAAAATATTTCAGTTTTTCTCCAATGATTGGTCTAAGGCTCCAGACTGATTTGCTTGTCTGTATTTCCTTGCATATTCTCACACCAATGCAACTTCATTCACACATTGATGTACAATCAACAAGCTCAAGCTACTGTCAGTTCATCTACTGGAGTAATGCACCTCAGTCATGCTGAATTCTTTCTACCTCATGATGACCATCATTCTCTCCGTGGCCTTCTCTTAAACTCTACCAGCCTCTTAAAAATGAATGAGGGGGAGATCCAAGGTGGCGTCTTAGTAAGGTACATGCGTCTTAGTTCCTCCGACTCCAAATCAACTAATAGGTGAACAGAAACAGTACAGAACAGCTCCCGGGGCTACAGCAGGGAATGGACACACAGCGTAACCCAGTCTGGGCTGGTTAGTCTGACTGCGAAACTCGGCTGCGGTGAGTGAGATCCCTGAGCGGCGGGCGATTTCCCGAGCAGCCGCAGCTGCGGCGGTCCGAGCTAATTCCTCCCTCCTTCCTGGGCTGGCTGAGAGACGCGGAGAGACAAGCTTCCCAGCCAAGGCGGCCGGCGCCACACTTTTGCGGGCGGCTTCGAGTCTCGGCTTCGAGTCCGCGACTACGAGTCTCGGATCAGAGGGCTATCCAAAGTCTGGGCTGACTGCGAGACTTGGCTGCGGCGAGACCCCCGAGCGGCCGCAGCTGCGGCGGTCCGAGCTAATCCCTCCCTCCTTCCCGGGCCAGCTGAGAGTATCAGAGAAGCAAGTTTCCCAAGCCGAGGCAGGCGGCACCCTTCTTTTGCGGGCGGCTTCGAGTCTCGGCTTTGAGTCCGCGGCTACGAATCTCAGATCAGAGGGCTATCCAAAGTCTGGGCTGGCTAGACTGACTGCGAGACTTGGCTGCGGTGAGACCCCCGAGCGGCGCGCGATTTCCCGATCAGCGGCAGCTGCGGTGGTCCGAGCTACTCCCTCCCTCCTTTCCGGGCCGGCTGAGAGTATTGGAGAAGCAAGTTTCCCAAGCCGAGGCAGGCAGCACCCCTCTTTTGCGGGCGGCTTCGAGTCTCTGCTTCGAGTCCGCGGATACGAGTCTCGGATAGGAGGGCTATCCAAGCCGCGGTAGCCCCCCCCCACGGGAGGCTTCCTGGTCCGGTGGGGAATCCCCCAGGCCCGCTGCGGCCCGCAACCAGCCACAGGGTCCCCTCAAGCCGCGGCAGCTGACGCCCCCACCACGCGCGGCCCCTGAACCAACAGAGAGAATTGGATCCGAAATCCCCAGGCCACGGAGATCGGTGACTGGGGGAGACCCATTCCAAACACTTGAGACAAACGTGTGCCACGTGCGCCACATACTGGGCAAGATAAGAAAAACAGATCCCAGAGATTTCACAGAAAAATCTCTCTGGGTGGTCCAACACCAGAGAAATCTGAATAAATGCCCAGATGCCAGCAGCAGAAGATAACTGTCCATGCTCAAAAGATTGAGAATATGGCTCAGTCAAAGGAACAAACCAATAGCTCAAATGAGACCCAAGAGCTGAGACAACTAATGCTGAATATACGAACAGAAGTGGAAAACCTCTTCAAAAATGAAATCGATAAATTGAGGGAGGACATGAAGAGGACATGGGCTGAACATAAAGAAGAAATAGAAAAACTGTAAAAACAAATCGCAGAACTTATGGAAGTGAAGGATAAAGTAGCAAACATAGAAAAAATAATGGATAGCTACAATGATAGATTTAAAGAGACAGAAGATAGAATTAGTGATTTGGAGGATGGAACATCTGAATTCCAAAAAAGAAACAGAAACTATAGGGAAAAGAATGGAAAAATTTGAACAGGGTATCAGGGAACTCAAGGACAATATGAACCGCACAAATATACGTGTTGTGGGTGTCCCAGAAGGAGAAGAGAAGGGAAAAGGAGGAGAAAAACTAATGGAAGAAATTATCACTGAAAATTTCCCAACTCTTATGAAAGACCTAAAATTACAGATCCAAGAAGTACAGCGCACCCCAAAGAGATTAGACCCAAATAGGCGTTCTCCAAGACACTTACTAGTTAGAATGTCAGAGGTCAAAGAGAAAGAGAGGATCTTGAAAGCAGCAAGAGAAAAACAATCCATTACATACAAGGGAAACCCAATAAGACTATGTGTAGATTTCTCAGCAGAAACCATGGAAGCTAGAAGACAGTGGGATGATATATTTAAAATACTAAAAGAGAAAAACTGCCAACCAAGACTCCTATATCCAGCAAAATTATCCTTCAAAAATGAAGGAGAAATTAAAACATTCTCAGACAAAAAGTCACTGAAAGAATTTGTGACCAAGAGACCAGCTCTGCAAGAAATACTAAAGGGAGCACTAGAGTCAGATACAAAAAGACAGAAGAGAGAGATATGGAAAAGAGTGTAGAAAGAAGGAAAATCAGATATGATATATATAATACAAAAGGCAAAATGTTAGAGGAAAATATTATCCAAACAGTAATAACACTAAATGTCAATGGACTGAATTCCCCAATCAAAAGACATAGATTGGCAGAATGGATTAAAAAACAGGATCCTCCTATATGCTGTCTACAGGAAACACATCTTAGACCCAAAGATAAACATAGGTTGAAAGTGAAAGGTTGGGAAAAGATATTTCATGCAAATAACAACCAGAAAAGAGCAGGAGTGGCTATACTAATATCCAACAAATTAGACTTCAAATGTAAAACAGTTAAAAGAGACAAAGAAGGACACTTTATACTAATAAAAGGAACAATTAAACAAGAAGACATAACAATCATAAATATTTACGCACCGAACCAGAATGCCCCAAAATACGTGAGGAATACACTGCAAACACTGAAAAGGGAAATAGACTCATATACCATAATAGTTGGAGACTTCAACTCACCACTCTCATCAATGGACAGAACATCTAGACAGAGGATCAATAAAGAAATAGAGAATCTGAATATTACTATAAATGAACTAGACTTAATAGATATTTATAGGACATTACATCCCACAACAGCAGGATACACCTTTTTCTCAAGTGCTCATGGATCATTCTCAAAGATAGACCATATGCTGGGTCACAAAGCAAGTCTTAACAAATTTAAAAAGATTGAAATCTTACACAACACTTTCTCGGACCATAAAGGAATGATGTTGGAAATCAATAATAGGCAGAGTGCCAGAAAATTCACAAATACGTGGAGGCTCAACAACACACTCCTAAACAACGAGTGGGTCAAAGAAGAAATTGCTAGAGAAATTAGCAAATACCTCGAGGTGAATGAAAATGAAAACACAACATATCAAAACTTATGGGACACAGCAAAGGCAGTACTAAGAGGGAAATTTATTGCTCTAAGTGCCTATATCAGAAAAGAAGAAAAGGCAAAAATTCAGGACTTAACTATCCATTTGGAAGAACTGGAGAAAGAACAGCAAGCTAACCCCAAAGCAAGCAAAAGGAAAGAAATAACAAAGATTAGAGCACAAATAAATGAAATTGAAAACATGAAAACAATAGAGAAAATCAATAAGGCCAGAAGTTGGTTCTATGAGAAAATCAATAAGATTGATGGACCCTTAGCAAGATTGACAAAAAGAAGAAGAGAGAGGATGCAAATAAATAAGATCAGAAATGGAAGAGGAGACATAAATACTGACCTCACAGAAATAAAGGAGGTAATAACAGGATACTATGAACAACTTTACGCTAATAAATACAACAATTTAGATGAAATGGACGGGTTCCTGGAAAGACATGAACAACCAACTTTGACTCAAGAAGACATAGATGACCTCAACAAACCAATCACAAGTAAAGAAATTGAAGCAGTCATTCAAAAGCTTCCTAAAAAGAAAAGTCCAGGACCAGACGGCTTCACATGTGAATTCTATCAAACATTCCAGAAAGAATTAGTACCAACTCTCCTCAAACTCTTCAAAAAAATCGAAGTGGAGGGAAAACTACCTAATTCATTCTATGACGCCAACATTACCCTCATACCAAAACCAGGCAAAGATATTACAAGAAAAGAAAACTACAGGCCGATCTCTCTAATGAATATAGATGCAAAAATCCTGAATAAAATTCTAGCAAATCGTATCCAACAACACATTAAAAGAATTATTCATCATGACCAAGTAGGATTCATCCCAGGTATGCAAGGATGGTTCAACATAAGAAAATCAATTAATGTAATACACCATATCAACAAATCAAAGCAGAAAAATCACATGATCATCTCAATTGATGCAGAGAAGGCATTTGACAAGATTCAACATCCTTTCCTGTTGAAAACACTTCAAAGGATAGGAATACAAGGGAACTTCCTTAAAATGATAGAGGGAATATATGAAAAACCCACAGCTAATATCATCCTTAATGGGGAAAAATTGAAAACGTTCCCCCTAAGATCAGGAACAAGACAAGGATGTCCATTACGACCACTATTATTCAACATTGTGTTGGAGGTTCTAGCCAGAGCAATTAGACAAGAAAAAGAAATACAAGGCATCAAAATTGGAAAGGAAGAAGTAAAACTATCACTGTTTGCAGACGATATGATAATATACATCGAAAACCCGGAAAAATCCACAACAAAACTACTAGAGCTAATAAATGAGTACAGCAAAGTAGCAGGTTACAAGATCAACATTCAAAAATCTGTAGTGTTTCTATACACTAGCAATGAACAAGTGGAGGGGGAAATCAAGAAACGAATCCCATTTACAATTGCAACTAAAAGAATAAAATACCTAGGAATAAATTTAACTAAAGAGACAAAAAACCTATACAAAGAAAACTACAAAAAACTGCTAAAAGAAATCACAGAAGACCTAAACAGATGGAAGGGCATACCGTGTTCATGGATTGGAAGACTAAATATAGTTAAGATGTCAATCCTACCTAAATTGATTTACAGATTCAATGCAATACCAATCAAAATCCCAACAACTTATTTTTCAGAATTAGAAAAACCAATAAGCAAATTTATCTGGAAGGGCAAGGTGCCCCGAATTGCTAAAAACATCTTGAGGAAAAAAAACGAAGCTGGAGGTCTTGCACTGCCTGACTTTAAGGCATATTATGAAGCCACAGTGGTCAAAACAGCATGGTATTGGCATAAAGATAGATATATCGACCAATGGAATCGAATAGAGTGCTCAGATATAGACCCTCTCATCTATGGACATTTGATCTTTGATAAGGCAGTCAAGCCAAGTCACCTGGGACAGAACAGTCTCTTCAATAAATGGTGCCTAGAGAACTGGATATCCATATGCAAAAGAATGAAAGAAGACCCATATCTCACACCCTATATGAAAGTTAACTCAAACTGGATCAAAGATCTAAACATTAGGTCTAAGACCATAGAACAGTTAGAGGAAAATGTAGGGAGATATCTTATGAATCTTACAATTGGAGGCGGTTTTATGGACCTTACACCTAAAGCAAGAGCACTGAAGAAAGAAATAAATAAATGGGAACTCCTCAAAATTAAACACTTTTGTGCATCAAAGAACTTCATCAAGAAAGTAGAAAGACAGCCTACACAATGGGAATCAATATTTGGAAACGACATATCAGATGAATGTCTAGTATACAGAATCTATAATGAGATTGTTCAACTCAACAACAAAAAGATAGCCAACCCAATTACAAAATGGGAAAAAGACTTGAATAGACACCTCTCAGAGGAGGAAATACAAATGGCCAAAAGACACATGAAGAGATGCTCAATGTCCCTGGCCATTAGAGAAATGCAAATCAAAACCACAATGAGATATCATCTCACACCCACCAGAATGGCCATTATCAACAAAACAGAAAATGACAAGTGCTGGAGAGGATGCCGTGAAAGAGGCACACTTATCCACTGTTGGTGGGAATGTGAAATGGTGCAACCACTGTGGAAAGCAGTTTGGCGGTTCCTCAAAAAGCTGAATATAGAATTGCCATACGACCCAGCAATACCATTGCTGGGAATCTACTCAAAGGAATTAAAGGCAAAAACTCAAACAGACATTTGCACACCAATGTTTATAGCAGCGTTATTTACAATTGCAAAGAGATGGAAACAGCCAAAATGTCCATCAACAGACGAGTGGCTAAACAAACTGTGGTATATACATACGATGGAATATTACGCAGCTTTAAGGCAGGATAAACTTATGAAGCATGTAATAACATGGATGGACCTAGAGAACATTATGCTGAGTGAGTCTAGCCAAAAACTAAAAGACAAATACTGTATGGTCCCAATGATGTGAATTGACACTCGAGAATAAACTTGGAATATGTCATTGGTAACAGAGTTCAGCAGGAGTTAGAAACAGGGTAAGATAATGGGTAATTGGAGCTGATGGAATACAGACTGTGCAATAGGACTAGATACAAAAACTCAAAAATGGACAGCACAATAATACCTAATTGTAAAATAATCATGTTAAAATACTGAACGAAGCTGCATCCGAGCTATAGGTTCTTGTTTTGTTTTGTTTTGTTTGTTTTGTTCTTATTATTATTACTTTTATTTTTTTTCCTCTATATTAACATTCTATATATTTTTTCTGTTATACTGCTAGTTCTTCTAAACCGATGCAAATGTACTAAGAAACGATGATCATGCATCTATGTGATGATGTTAAGAATTACTGATTGCATATGTAGAAGGGTATGATGTCTAAAAAAAATGGGCAGCACAATACTGCCTAATTGTAATGTAATTATGTTGGAACGCTGAATGAAGCTGCATCTGATCTATAGTTTTTTTTTGTTTTTTTTTTCTTTCTCTTATATATTTTTGTACTTTTTATTTTTATTTGTGTTTTCTCTGTGTTATCACTTTATTTCTTTTTCTGTTGTCGTACTATTTCTTTCTCTAAATCGATGCATATGTACTGAGAAATGATGACCATACACCTATGTGATGATATTAAGAATTACTGATTGCATATGTAGAATGGATTGATTTCTAATGTTGTGTTAGTTAATTTTTTTAATTAATAAAAAATAGATAAATAAATAAATTAAAAAAAAATGAATGAAATGCCCTCTTCTTTTTTTATTTTGATTATATGGCACATGTGCCATTCAAATTAGAACATGAACTCTAACTGTAGGGCTTAACAAGTCTTCAACTAAATTCTAACTCATTTCTTTCTTGCACTTTATTTTAGGTAGATGTGTGGTGATTTTGCAGGGATTACATTAGATGATGAAGATATGTGCACTCGTACTATGGTGGTAAATCTCAGAGAAGAATGGAGAGGGCAGAAGGGGAGATGGTGATCTGAAGACTGTGGTGATATGGCCAACATATACAGCAGATGGCCAAACCCACCTTAGAGTAGAGAGGAAATTGTGCCAAGGCCCAGCATAATGTGCCGCTGAAAAGATAAAAGCAAACACCATTGCAACCATGTGCTTATTTCTTCAAAATGTCATCTTTGGTTTCTGCTTTCCAGATTCTAACCATCCTCAGGAGGCTTTACCATTTTTAGAAAATTGATAATTCGTTGGCCTGTGTCTCAGGTGCAATGTATATGGGAAAACATCTTGGAAAAGCTGAAAAAATATATCCATCCTGATGCTCTTTGGGACTTTAGTTTGGGTTTCATTTTAGCTGATATCTGATTTCAAACTTACTTATCAAAGCATTTAAGGGATGCAAGCTTTTACCTTTTAACACCCAAAGCCAAAGTGTGGGGAATGGTTTTAGTGAACTTTCACATTTTGTTTAGGCTAGGATGATAAATATGTTGCTCAAGTTTGCAAAAGCTTTGAGGACAGAAATGAAAATAAAATTATGAGATTTGTTCAGTCTTTACATATATTCTCTGTCTAAACCACACTAAGGCCCAGGGGATTTCTTGGCCAAAACAGTATTATAAGTGTTTAATTTATTGGCATTGAGCACAATAATATGAAAGTCAGGGTCTGCATGCTCTGTAGCATGAAGCCCAAACAAAGATCTGATTATGTCTGTTTATCAGAAATCATTCACTACATGATTCTTTGCTTTGAGTTTGCAAAGAGCTCAGCTTTGGCTACGAGGGTGTAAGCATTTTAGGGGGTAGAATATCCACCATGTGGAAAATAGCAAATGGAAGACTGCTAAGTAGGACAAGCCATCACAAGCAACATCACAAGCAATTGATCTTTGCCTTTTGATTGGGCCATGGGTGCAAGTCTTATAGAACACAAATGTTTTCAGATGTGTTGTGTTTAGCTTACACCATGTCTGTGCTCTGCACAGCCTCTTAGGGCTTGCTGGCTCTCAGCCCAAGTCTTAGTAGCCTGGATTTGAGATGTTTACCTCCAATCAGCTCAATATTACAGAGTCTTATCACATGTTTGTTGATGTCAGTTAGTCTGCCTTTATAGGGCACCATTGAAGGTCACTGAATCCAGATGGAGAAAACCTAATTTGTAGTTCTGGCCCTGCCGTTTCCCTAATCTGTGACTTTGGACCAGTCCCTTAACTTCTCTGAAGTTTAACAGTCTGGAAAATAACAATAATAATGTTTTTCACAGGATTTGGGAGACACTGAAATGAGTCCATGTGCAAAGCCCTTTAGAAATGGCAAAGTACTGCCTGTTAATTCCAAAACTTAGACCTTCACTCACTTGTCTGGAGTCCAACCCATCCCCTCTACCTTTTTGTGGCCTCTGGAAGGGCAGAGGAGGACCAGTCTGTGGCAAGGCAGGAGATCACAATCTCCACCTAGCCCTGACCCTGAGGCACCAGTTACGATCTGTTGAGCTTTCTCATCATATACTTCTTTTCCAGAATCTTGGATTTCAGTTTAAAATGCCTTGACAAAGAGTTTAGCTGACAGGCTGGAAACACAGCAGGAAAGATCATTTCAAAGACCCATATAGAAAAATACACATTTCTTCAAGGTACATGAGGAATGTTATGCTTCTAAAGCTTCTATGAATTCCTTTCTTTCCTTTCCCTCATTTACCTTTCTCTAAAATTTGCATTTGAAAATATTTAAAAAGTCTTCTTTCATAAGAAAGAAAGAATAATGAATAAAGGTATAGAAAATGAAAATAAAAATATCTATGAAACCAGCTTAATACAAAGAATACCTCCAATGTGTTTTCTCCCTGTATACTTTTTTTTTACAGTTGTAATCACTTCCCCTTCTAGAGTTAACCACTGTCCTGAGTTTTATAGTAATCACTTTCTTACTGTTTTACAGTTTTGCTACCTAAGTAGGCTTCTCCAAATGATATAATTTAGTTTTGCCCTTTTCAAAATTTGGATAAATGAAATCAAACTTTATATGTTCTTCTTGTCTTCCATTTTTTTAACATTATAATTGAAAGATTCATTCAGTTTGTTTAATGTACCTATATTTTACTATTATTCACTGTAGAATAACATTTCATTTGTAAGTATGCTTCACATTTCATATACTGCTATCCTGTTGTACATTTGGATTATTTCCAGTTTGGGACTATTAGGAACAATGATCTTATGTTGGTGTGAAATTGTTATGTACCCCAGAAAAGCCATGTTCTTTTAATCCTAATCCAATTTTGTGGGCCAGTCACGTTCTTTTAATCCTAATCCAATATTATAGGGTGGGACCTCTGGATTAAGTTGTTTCCATGGGGATGTGACACACTGAATTGTGGATGTGACATTAAGATTAGATGGAGATGTGACTACACACCTTCAAAGCGGGTCTTGATTAGTTTACTGGTGTGCATTTAAGAGCTGGAACAGACATAGATGTTTGGAGATATAGAAGATACTAGAAGCTGAGAGAACGAACAGCAAGGACACGGTTGCTTAAAGAGAAGAAATCTCTGGTCCTGAGAGATGCTAAGCAAAGAGATGAAATCCATAGTTTTGCCCCAGAGAAGCTAAGTAAGGGCTAATAGATGCTTAGAGAGGAAGCCACTGGAATCAGAAGTTGGAAGCAATGGAATCAGGAACAAGGACCAGCAGACACCAGCCATGTGCCTTCCCAGCTGAAAGAGAAATTCCAGATGCCATTCGGCCTTTCTTCAGAGTCAAGATAACTTTCTCTGGATGCTTTAGTTTGGAAATTTTTGTGGCCTTAGAACTTTAATAAATCCCCTTTATAAAAGCCAGTCCATTTCTGCTATATTGCATTCTGGCAGCTTACTAAAACAGATGCTTTAAAAAAAGTTCCTGAACTTACCCTTATGTGCAAAAATTTCTCCATTTTGCAGAGACCCACTTTGTCAAGGGGTGTGCACATCTTTAGTTTCAGAAGGTAACCCCAGATTGTTTTCCTAAAGGTTGTTCCAATTTACAGTTTTACCAGCCTTTGTTTTATGTCTATAAACTGACAATCCATGGTTTTTATCTTAAACTAGATTTATGAAATTTTTTTTACTCTAATTTCAGTAACTTTTTTCTCTGACATAGTTTTTGATATGGCCTAAAATATGTGTTATTGCTGATTTGGGTGGATTTACAGGATGGTGTGTGTATTTGATTTTCCAGGGCTGCTGTAACAAATCACCACAGAGTGGATGGCTTAACCCAACAGAAATTTATTCTCACACAGTGCTGGAGTCTAGACCTTTGAAATCAAGGGAGAGGACCATGCTCCTTCAAAGTTTCTAGGGAAGAACATTTCCTTTCATCTTCCTAGTTCTGGGTGGCTCCCAGTGGTCCTTGACATTCCTGGGTTGTAGCTACATCACTCCAGTTTCTGCCTCTGTGTTCACACGGTTTCTTCTCTGTATCGCTGTGTGTTCTCTCTTCTGATACTGACACTGTCATTGATTTTTATCTCAAGATCCTTAATTAATTACATCTTTGAAGAACTTACTTCCAAATCAGGTTACATCCAGGGTGCCGGGGTTTGGACTTGAACACATCTTTCTGGGAGGCACAATTCAAGCCTCTATGGCCTGCACCGAGGGAAGGAAAGAAGAGGGGAGGAGAAAAATTATTAATTTATAGTACATGTTACTACATGTAGTATATAATTTTTTACTGCTGAAGATGTTAGCATTTCCCATGGGAAGGCAGTTAATGTGCTGCCCACTCAAAAAACACACTTGTTTTAAAAATAAATTATCCTTTGATCTTATTAGGTTGCTTTTACAAACAGGTGCATGCAGGCAGTTGAAAGAAATAGGTCAGCTTTCTGAGGAGGTCACCATGGGTATGTGGACTCCATCTTTCCTCCTGTGTCCTCTCTGAAACCATATGATCCAGAGACCAGAAAAAAGACACAGTTGTTTAAGAAGGAGCCATTTTCCCCAGAGACACTGATTTTGTGTGAGCTAAATTCCTACTTTAAGTTTTAAAAGTGCATGCACATCCTCTCCACATAAGATATCCCTGTGAGTAAAAGCCCTGGTCTGTGTGCTTCTGTGAACTGGCTGGGCTGGCCCTACAGCTGAGGAAAGAGCATCCCATGGATTAAGGACTTGAGCCGAAAGCTCCTTGACCAAACCCATCCCTGCTCTCGGTCCGCCACGTGCTTTGCATACTTCCTTTGAGAAACTCTTACTGTGGGTTCCACTAACTGAGTCTGGGTGCCCTGGTGAAATCCAAACGATTCTAATGGGGAGGGACTTGTGAGGGAAGAAGACATTAAAGAATTTCTGGATATTTCTACTAGAGGAACTGCTTTATTGGATAATAACTTACTATCCACCTGGCAGAGTGCTGAGATGTTAATCTTACAACCCATAGCTTTACTGGGTACAACGCATATGGGAATGTGGTAAGAAGGCTGGGGTCAGAGGATGCCACTTGGTCAGAATACATTTCTTAACAGGGACATAACAACCTTTAAGGGCAGACTGAGCTGATAAGGCACCACTTCTAGCAATTAGGACCTAAGATATCTTACTCTTGAATCTGTCTTCCTGATTTTTCTCAGCTAGTTCTAAGTCTTGACTGTCATCACTTAATCTATCCGATTCTAGCAAACATTGCTCTCAATACTTGGTGACTTCTGTCCAAATAGCTTCTTGGAACAAGACAAAACAAAACAAAACAAAGCTTTGTCGAGGTGTACAGTAAATGGAATCAAATTAGAAAGTAAAATTATTTGAGTTTTCATAGATGCAGTCACCCAAGAAACCATATCACACAATCAAGAGAGAGAATATTTTTATCATACCCGCCTCCCTCCAAATTTCATCTTTTCCCATTAAAATCCATTCTATGCACCACCTTTGGCACCAGACTACCACTAATCTTCTTTTTGTCATTACAGGTAAATTAGCATTTCTTAAATTTTATGTGAATGAATAAAAAATACCATATGTACTCTTTTG
The DNA here is from genome assembly GCF_023851605.1 of Tamandua tetradactyla. NCBI lineage: Eukaryota > Metazoa > Chordata > Mammalia > Pilosa > Myrmecophagidae > Tamandua > Tamandua tetradactyla. The sequence goes on along the minus strand of NC_135329.1, from coordinate 120,190,756 downwards.
TGACCACTTTCTTTTAGTCAGCATAAATATTTGTGTATGAGTTTTTGTGAAGCCATATGTTTTCATTTCTTTCATATAAATATCTAGAAGTAGAATGGCTTGTTTACATGGTAAATAGAGGTATAACTGTATTAGAAGTTGTCCAACATTTTTTAAAAGTTGATTTTCCCATTTTGTATTCCCAAGAATGTATGAAAATTCCAGTTGCTCTGTATTTTCACCATTTGATATTTTTAGTCTTTTTAATATCAGCCATTCCATTATATGTATAGTGGGATCTCCTTGTGATTTTAATTTTCCTGATAACTAATGATATTGAGCTTTCTCATGCACTTATTAACCATTTTTATGTTCTTTTGTGAACTATCTTTTCAAATCTTTTCCACATTTACTAATTGGGTTGTTTGTCCTAATAATGATTTGTAAGACTTATTCAAGCATTCTGAATACAATTTCTGTGTCAGATGTATGTATTACAAATATTTTCTCCCATTCTGTGACTTGTATTTTTATTTTCATAATGGTGTCTTGTAAAGAGCAAAGGTTTTGAATTTTGATAGGGTCCAATTTATTAATGTCTATGTTCTATAATTTGAGCTTTCTGTGCCCTATCTGAAACTCTTTGCCTATCTCAGGGATACAAATATATTTTTCCTATATATTTTTTTCTAGAAGTTCTATGGTTAAATTTTACCTTTATCTGTGATCTACTTTAAGTTAATTTTTTAAAAAAATATTAAGGGAATATAATATTTTTTTCCAAAAAGATAAGCAGTTGTTCCAGCCACTTGTTTTGAAGACTGTTGAAAATCAGTTGATGACAAATATATAAGTTCTGTTTCTTCTCTCTTTTTCTGTTCCATTGATCTATAGACATTTATCTTTTTACCAATCCACTCTCTCTTAATTACAATAATTTTACAGTCTTGAAAAGCAATAGTCTGTGTCTTCTAAAATTGTTCTTTTAAAAAATTACTTTAGCTACTCTAAGTCATTTGCATTCCCATGCAAACTTTGTAATTAGCTCATCAGTTTCTACAGGGTACTGATTGGGATTGCATCGAGCTTATAAATCATTTTGAGGATAATGCCATTTGGTAATAAAGAGATTATTTCTTCCACTCCAAACTCTTTTATTTCTTTTTCTTTCCTAATTGCAATAGCTAGAATTTGTAATAAAGCTGCTGAATAGAAGTGGTGAGAGATGACATCCTTCTCTTGTTCTCAATCTTTGGGGAAAAGCATTCAGCCTTTTGATATTAAGGATGATATGTGTGGGTTCAAAAATATCAAGTTGAAACATTACCTCTGTTCCTAGTTTGCTAAGAGTTATTATTTTTTATTTTTTATTTTTGCTATTTTTTTTTACATGGGCAGGCACCGGGAAACAAACCCGGGTCCTCTGGCATGGCAGGCGAGCATTCTTACCTGCTGAGCCACCGTGGCCCACCCATGAGAGTTATTTTATATCATGAATGGATGTTGAATTTTTTCAAATGCTCTTTCTGCATCTATTGAGATGATCGTACTTTTTCCATAAATTGACCTGTTAATATTGCAGATTACACTGGTTGCTTTTCAAAAGTTAAACCATGTTTACATTGCTAGGAAAAAACTCTCTTGGTCATGATATTATTACCCTTTTCATATATTGTTGGATTAGATTTGTTAGTATTTTGTTAAGAAGCTTTACAAATGTGTTCAGGAGGGATAGTGGTCTATGATTTTCTTGTAATGTCTTCTTCTAGTTTCTTTGGTATTGGAGTAAATCTTGTCTAATGAATAGACAAGTAACCATTCCTCTTTCTTTTTCTGAAAGAAATGCTGTTATTTCTTTATTAACTGTTTGATAGAATTCACCAGTGAAGCCAAATGAGCCGCGAGTTTCCTTTCTTTGTAGGTTTTCTAGTGATTGTTAATGATAATACACTTTTCATGTTAGAATAGTTCTACATGAACAAAAATAATGTGACAATAGTACATGGTACTCTATACAACCCATGTCCAGTTTTCCCTATTAATATATTAGTATGATTTGTCACATTTAATGAACTGATATTGATACATTAACACTCACTAAAGTTCATACTCAATTTGGATTCCTTAATTTTTATCGAATGTCCTTTTCTGTTCCAGCCTCCCCTATAGGATACTACTTTGCATTTAATCATTATGTCTTCTTAGGCTCCTCTTGTCTGTGACCGTTTCTCAAGATTTCCTTGTTTCTGATGATTTTGAGAATTTTGAGGAATACTGATCAGTATTTTGTAAAATTTGGGATTTGTCTGATATTTTTCTAATGATTAGACTGGCATTATGAAATTTTGGGAAGAAGACCACAAAGGTAAGGTGCCATGTTTCTCACAAGAGGTCAAGTATATGCTTCAGTGTGCCTTATTACTGTTGAAATTAACCTTGCGCACCTGACAGATGGTGTTTGTGACGTTTCACCACTGTAAATATAGTCCCTTCAGCCCACTCCCCATCCCATTAGTTTCTCCAGATTGCTCTAACCAAGTGCCACTTACTGGATGGCTTGAAACAACAGAAAATTATTCTCTCAGAATTCTGAAAGCCAGAAGTCCAAAACTGGGCAGCTCTTCATTCACTTTAGGAGCTGGAGGAGAGAACCTGTTACCTGCACATTCAAGCTTCTGGTGACTGCTGACTTCCTTGACTTGTGGTCGCATCACTTGAATCTCTTCCTCTGTCTTCACATCACCTTCTTCTCTTTCTTGCATCTTCTGTCTCTCTCTCCTTTGTGTGTGTGTGTCTCAAAACTCCCTCTGTCTCTCTTTTATAAGGATACTTGTCATTGGATTTAAGGCACACCTGCAAAATCCTATATGATCTCTTCATCTCAAGAGCCTTAATTTAGTTATATTTGCAAAGACCCTCTTTTTTCAGTTAAGATAATATCCATAGGTTTCAAGGATTAAGACTTGATATTTTGGGATGGTTATTATTTTGTTGACCATAACCCTTCCTTTCCATACTACACTCGTAAAAAGAGAAGTCATTATGCGCAGCCCATATGGTTTGCTTCCTTGAAATCAGAGTATCTAGAAAAATTATTTGGAATCCTGCAGAGGAGATTTGTCTGCCCATCCCCTTCTCTCATTCATTCATATCGATATGGACTTATGTTTATTTTATACTTTGGTTTTTAATGTTAGTTTGCCAAGGCTTATATAGAAAATACCACAGACTAGTTGTCTCAAACAACAGGAATTTATTGATTCACAGATTTGGAGGCCAGACTCTAAAATCAAGATGTCAGCAGGGTCATGCTTCCTCTGAAATCTATTGGATTCTGGATTGTGACTTGCTGGCAACCCGTACTACAACGTCTGTTTCCATCATGTGGCTGTCTCTCTCCCTGTCTGTCTCCCACCCCTCTATCCAAATTTCCTGTGCTTCTAAGAATTCCAGTAATATTGGATTAAGGCCCAGTCTGATTCAGTTGGCATAATAGCTGTTTACAAATGAGTTCACAACCACAGGACCAGGAGTTAGGATGTGAACATGTCTTTGCAGGGGATATGATCAATCCACAATATTATCCAATAATAGTTTATTTATTTTATTGCTCAAATTGTTTCAGCTATGACCTTGGGAGCTCTTTCACTCCTGTTTCCCTTTGACATATTCCTATCATTGTGTGTGTGTATGTATACGTGTGTGTGTGTGTGTATGTATATGTGTATGGGTGTGGCAGGGTGGGGGGTGATTGGTATCGTTCTGTTTTAGCACTTCCTTATTCTCTGGCATTATAAGATGCTCCAGGATCATCTCATACATTTCTTGCCCCCATCCTAGAATCAATCACTTCTCCAAGGAGCTCTGGGTTCTTTTAATGGAGAATAGTACTAGAAAATGAGATTTGGATTCTAAGTTGTGATCATCTCTACAGGGGTTCATTTCTTTTAGGCCTTCTCAGCTCACAGAGCCAGGAAATATGTGCACGTATTAACCCATGTATATATGCATTCTGCACACACATATATAATTCTATATGTAATATCTGTATCTATATTAAGACACACGTGTCCATACTGATGTCTACAACTCTAATCTATTACCAAAAGATCACACTAGCCTTCTCCCCTTGTTTATTTGTGACATCCCACTCCAACAGTGAGAAACCAGGATTCCAGCATTAGCCATCCATTTACTGAATTTTTCAATTCCATTATATATGTATAGTGGTTTCAGAATCATGAGCCAATACCCCATGGGAGACAACTTTATCAATAAGAGTACACTGCTTCTGTAAAATTCTTTTGCCTTCAGTCATGTGGAGTCTATTGATTTTCAAAGTTCCTTAGGTCAGCACCCTTTTCCCCCACTCCCTTCAGTGAGATTTTGCATACATTTGTAATAGAGTTAGATTCTTTTCTCACATTCTGCATTCCATTCTAAGGTCTTTCAACCTCCTAAATGCCATTTTAAACATTTGCATACATTAAGGTTCACTCTTTGTGCTGTAAAGTTCTATGGGTTTCGACAAATGAATAGTATCATATATCCACCATTGTAGTATTCCACAGAATAGTTTCATGTCCTAAGTAATCCCATGCTTCCCTTTTTCAACCCTTTCTACCCCAACTCCCCAGGAACCCTGGCAACCACTGATATGTTTACCATGGCTGTAGTTTTTCCCTTTTCAGAATGTCACGTAAATGGACCCATGCAGAGTGTATACTTTCAAATTTGCTTCATTTACTTAATAATATGCACTTAATATTCATCTATTCTTTGCCTGGCTTGATGGCTCATTCCTTTTTATCACTGACTAGAATTCCATTATACTGATGTATTACAGCTTCTTTATCTATTCACCTATTGAAAGGCATATTGGTTGCTTTTAATTTGGGGCAACTATGAATAAAGTTGCTAGAAAACAGCATCGTGCAGGTTTTTGTTTCAACGTAAGTTTTCAAATCAGTTGGATAAATACCCAAGAGCACAAGTGCTGGATCTTGTGCTAAGGCTATGTATAGCTTTGTAAGAAATTGTAAACCTGTCTTCCACAGCGGTTGTTAACATTTTACCTTCCCACCAGCAATGAATAGAAACTGTTGTCACACATCCTTGCCAGCAATCGCCATTGTAATTTTAAGATTTTAGCCATTCTAATAGGTTATTGGTGGGCTTTTAATTACTAATTGAATTAGCTTAATAGATAGAAGTCTAATTTCCATTTCTTCCTTGTTGTTTTCAATAATTTTTGTTTTTAAAGGATTTGTCCATTTTGTTTGTCACAGCTATTTTCTCTCCAGTTTTCTTGACCATTTCTGTGTTCAGAGCCGGGCCAAGAAAGGCCCTGACTTGGTGTCTTTGCCTGGTAATTCTTTTCTCATGAAACCTTTTTATTTGTTTATTGTCCCTCAGAAGTGAGACCAACTCTGCTATTCATCTGATTAGCTCCTCCTATTTATCCTAGTAGGACTTGTACTAGATAAGAATATGTCTGGGCAACTTAATGCTTGCAAAAAAGAAGCTTGTCTTCTCTAACTTTGTCAGTGTGATAGGCTACACAAAAATCTTCCATCATGATGTGACCTTTGGAGAAAGACTTGCATCTATTTAGAGATCTAGCCTGACTTTCTGCTGCTGCAGAAGGAGCTTTATAATTATCACGAAAATCATTATGGTTACATATTAATATCTGATTAAGAATCCTGTGGTATATTCAAATATATTTGCATAAATTGAAATGCTGAGTGAACATGGCCAGCAAGTTTTTTTTTTTTTGCATGGGCAGGCACTGGGAATTGAATCCAGGTCTCTGCAATGGCTGGTGAGAACTCTGCCACCGAGCCACTGGGGCCTGCCCTCAGCAAGTTTTTTGAATTGTGATTCTGCTAAATACATATTTACTTTTCTTTTTCTCATGTGTTTAACTAAAGCCATATGGACCATTCCAGCTGTGTATTTACATAAAAAGAAGAATCGCTTGAAGAAATTGGCTAGGAAACCCATTACTATCTGAAGAAACAGGTATATATTAACTAAGATGGCATCACTGTCATTCTTATATATTCCTCTTTAAAAAAAAGAGCTTCTGTTTTAATCTGATAGGTTTTAACTATTTGACTGGTAGAAAACTTTAACTTTAACTCTTAGCATAAATGAAAAAGAGGAAGGAAGATACACATATTTTTTAATAATAGGTCTTTTTTAAAACGAAGAAGGATTACAATTTCACTGCTTGAATAACTATATTGTCATTTTTGTAAAATGAAATTAATCATGTATTAGGTTAGAAAATGTAGACATGTACAGAAAAGCACAAAATAAAAAGTAAGATTCTCCTTTCTTGTCCCTATCCCAGGTCCCAAATCATCTCCAGAATAAATATAACTGACTGATGGTTTCTTGCTTATCTTTCAGGATGCAAGAGGAAGATGGTAATGCTTATATACATAGCTTTTATCCCCTCTGAGTATTTGTAACTACATTTTACAGCATAAGGATAATGCTAGCTATTCTCTTCCACACTTTACTTTTTATACTAACGTAATGATCATCTTTCCCTATAAATGTCATGCAGATCTAACTCATTCCTCTTAATGACTTCAGTGTTTTATTATGTTTTTAATGTTTCATGATTTTAAACCCTTATTGGTGGGCTCCTTGATTGTATCTTAATTTCTTATAAACAATGCCATAATGAAAACCCAGGGGTGTGAAGATATGGTCACACACCACACACACAACTACACATGTGCATATTTATATACACATTTTTTTCATGTATATCCTGGGAGATGCTTGACAGCAAACTTTTTATTTGGGTGTGTGTGCAGTAAAGGTATTGGTTCAAAAACCATGTTTCTTTTGTATTTTGATAGGTATTGACTAATTCTCCTATAGTAAAAAGAAACCAAATTATTAGCCAGTTACAATGTGTGAGAGACCTGTGTCTCCCAGATCTTTGACTGTAAAGGTAACTGCAATTGTTTCGGGTTTTTCTTTTTGAATTTTTGAGAAGTGAAACATGATGTTCATTAATGATTGATTTGAGTTTCATTGATGAGTGAGACTAAACATCTTTCCTATAATAACTATTTGTATTGATTTCTGTAAATTGCCTCTTCACCTCCTTTGTCTGTTTTTCTACTTGGTTGTAAGTTGTGCTTCTATTTGGTTGATTTGAGTAAGTTATTTATACATTGAAAAATATAGTATTTTCTCTCTCTAAGTAAGGCATATATATTTTTCCTTGATCTTTTGAGTTGTGTTTTGTCCAGAAGTTTAAATTTTTTTATTATATACAATCTCAGGAAAAAAAATTACTTAACCATATAACCATGTACCTTCCAAGAAGTATCTTAATATTTTTTCTTTAAAGTTGTGTCTCAATATGTCAGTGAAAACTTTGCCTCTATTCAATGAATAGCTATATAGTGAAGATTTTAATCTTTACCCAAAAAGAGGCTTAGGCTTTACTCTTGGCTTCTGGAATATAATCTTTATATTCTTGGACTGTAGTCACAAATAGGAGTGTCTTTGTTTGCCTGTGGGCCTTGGGCCAGCCAGATAGTGACAGTGTGATTCAGGGTGGGAGTGCTGAGCCACCCTAGCAATGTGATTTAGGGTGGGGGTGTTGGGCTATGCAGCACAACCTCCCAAGGGGCTGAAAACTCAGATTAGCCACATAGGCAGTCAAATGTTCCTACATCATGGGGTCCCAATAAAACTCTGGGCACCAAGGCTTGGGTGAAGTTTTCTGATTGGTTATACTCTGTGCATATTGTCACTCATTGGTATTGAGAAGTCATGTCATCCATGACTACATAAGGAGAAGACAACAGAGGCTCTGTGGTTGGTACTTTTGCTAGACTCTGCCCTATATGCTTTTTTTCCTTGATTTTAATCTGTATTCTTTTCCTGTGACTAACCACAGTGGGAGTTTAACAGCTTTCAATGAATTCTGTAAATCTGTCTAGTGAATAATTGAAACTAAGGGTAGCCTTGAGGACACCCAAACTTGCAATTTGTCTCAGAAACGAGGGTGGTCTTGGGTGGACTATGCTCTTTCTAACTTCACAGTTCTCTCATTCTTGCAATGGCTTTGTTTCTTTTATTAGGGAAGAGGGACGGAGCTCAGTTTTGTGTGCCCACATGTAAGATGCCCAGGCGTAGAGTCAGGCCTAGACGGTTTGGTTGTCTCCCCTATGGTTGAATGGAACATCTTTTATTTCTTTATCTTTTCCTAACTTCCCAATTAATTTGAGGCAAAAAATAAATAAAGCCGGAATAAACAACAAGAGAAAGAAAGTTTTTGTTTATGTTTTGTTTCCAAACTTTTAGTTTATTATACATATGATATCAAATATGCTTTGAAGATTCTGGAATTTAAACCCTTGGCATATTTATTTTGGGCATATGTGTGTCTTTAAAATAATAAATAAGTCTCTGTATGTTTTTTCTCCATTTAAACCAGTTTTAGTTTTTCAACATTTAAATTTAGATGACTCTATTTTCTTTTCCATTTGAAGAGGTTTGAATAAATTGCAGGGAGCAGGTTTGTCTTAGGAACTCTTCAGAGAAGAAACTTTAGAAAAACAAATTGAGAAGTCCAGACTTTATTTTTTTCCTTTTAACTAAATTTGTGATGAAAGACTATGCCAAAAATTTTTGAGATTTTAATAGACCTTTAAGGCTACCAGAGTAAGATTTAAAAAAATATATTTTTATTGAGAAATAGCCACACACACACAGTCCAACCATATTATACAATCAACGATTCACAATATCATCACATAGTTGTATATTCTTCACCATGATCATTTTTATCTGGAGTAAGATTTTGAACCAGGTGATTGCATGAAAAAAAGAAAGATGATTGTTTTCAGCAAAGAGGAAAGATACCTTTTTAAGTCCAATACTGCTTTCCACCAAGCTAACCCTCTTGACCCTGCATTTGCATTTGCCAGGCTTATTGGGAAAACCTTGGGGCCCTGGCTGAGCTTCTAGTCTTTTTCTCATAAGCTGCCTTGCTGGCTCATGCTTCTAAGTCATGAAATGCCGACAGTTGTTTGGCCAGGGCTCTCTAGCCTGCTTGGAACTTATTAAAAGCTTGGCCACCAAGGCTTTACACAAATATACCCCACAGCTAGAGGAGTCATTCTGCAATTAGAAATTCCTCGTGGTCTGCAAAATCACAATTTTTCTAAGGTGGACAGTCAATTACCTGATTTTAGAGAGGGCTCGGTAGTTTCACTTTTCCTGTTATAAATCATCAGAACTCAGTGGAATAGAAACTGTAGGCAATCTGTCATATGATTTAGCTACTCTATATGAGCCTAGGAATGCTTGGGAGTGGTTGTGATTTTTGTAGCCCATGGTGTCTCCATCAGGCTGACTGAGCACAATTTTCAAGTAAGAAAAGTGTTCCTTTTGATTCTACCCATCTGCAGTGGGCAGACATACACTGTTGTATCCCCAGGCTCCCTTCTTGCTGGCCTAAGTCCCCACTCTGATGTACTTTTACCATGTTCAGAAGTTCTACATGCCAAAATGAACTTCTTCCTTGTTCCCATCAAAAATTATCATGAAAGTCTCTCTCTTTCTCTTTCTCTTTATTTTTGAATTAAATTAGAATTGATTTGGTTTTGACTCTCTTTCTCACCTGATTTTGCCTTTCATTAGCTATATTCTTTTGCTTATGGTTAGAGGAGAGTAGAGAAGGGGCTTGTGACACTATACACATTCCATAATTGGCTCAATTTAATAAGGAGGAGAAAAGGAGGGGGCGATGTGAAGTGTATGATTGCATCAACAGTGGCCACACTGTGAAACTTGAAAAGAGCTAGGATACTAGAAGGTCAGTTTCATAAGAGCAGATATCTTTCCCCATTTTGTCCATTGCTGTATCTCCAGAACCTGGAGCAAGACCTGAAGGGATCATAAGATATTTGTTGAATGAATGAATGTTTTGTAATCTTTTGCCCACCAAACAGCCAGCCATCTGACACTGACTTCACTGTACCCCTAGGCCTTGAACTGGGGTGGGAGGTGGGGGAGAAGGGGGCTGAACCCAGAGAGCTGGCATATATCCTGGCTATTTCTTTAAATATATAGTGATATTGTATTCTAATAGTTCATAAGTCTCACCTCATAGGTATTGTTTTTTCTTTATTAGAGAAGTTATGGGTTTACAGACTAATCATGCATAAAATATAAGATTACATATACCATCCCACCACAAACAACTTGCATTGGTGTGGAACATTTGTTACAATTAATGAAAGCACATTTTTATAACTGTACTGTTAACTATTGTCCATGGTTTGACTTAGGGCTCACAGTTTGGGTATTATAATTTTGTGGTTTTTTTTTTTTTTAATTTTGTTCTGTTACTATATATACAATCAAAGGGTTATATATATATATACCCTTTACATATATATATATATATATGTAATACTAGGAAATGCTAGAAACACTGCCTGGTAAATAGTGGACCCTTGAAAAATGTTAACTTTTTCTTTTGCATGTCCATTGATGACAAAAAAGTCAATTCAAAAGTAGCACTGGAGCACTGGTAATGCCAAAATAGGGAAAACTGGCTTGTGAACTGATCTTCAAATCAGGGAAAATGAGAAATGATTAAGTTTTAGTTACTTTTTGCAGCATAACAAATCTACCCAAAATATAGTTGCTAGAAATGGCAGTAATCACTTTGCATCTCCCTCAGTTGCTGTGGGTCAAAGGTGGGGGTGCAGCCTGGCAGGTGGTTGGGACTCAGGGTCTCTCATGGGGTTGCAGTCAATGTCTGCTGGTGTTTCTCTATGGCCCACTGGCCAAACAATTCACACGTGACCTCTCCATGTGGCCTGAGCTTTCTCACAAAATGGTGACTGAGTTCTGAGTTGAGGGCAGCAGAAAGAAAGAGACTGAGAGAGGGGAAGAGAGAGAGAAAGGGAGAGGGAGAGAGGAGACGAAGGTGGAATCTGTGTAGCCTGTTATCACAGCCTCAGAAGTCATGCAGAACCACTTCTGCCACATTGTATTGGCTAAAGAAGTCACAAAAATCCCCTCAAGTTCAAAAGGATCAAAAAAGACCCTACATCTGAATGGTAGGATGTTAACCTCACACCGTAAGAAGAGCAAGTGGAACGGGACATGAATAAGACGTTGATTTGACTGTCTTTAGAATATGTGGTCTGCTATAAGATCCGCCTCCGCTGCAGCACAGGTAGGTACACAGGGACTCACCCAGAGACACCCCAAATCCCTGACTACAGTGGGGCTGGGGCTAACTAGGGCTCATCAAATTAGATTTCAATCAGCAAAGGATTATGGGATTCTTCTGAAATTTTTGCCTATGGCCATGAGAATTGCTATGTGCAACCGCTTATAAAGCCTTGTTGAATTGCCGTCTGACACCCATTTGAAGGGTGTTTAAAGAAAAAGAAGTCTAGGAATCAAAACTGAAAGTGCAAATTGCAAACGCTTCCCTTCTAGAGTGATAGGGCTATAAATATCAAGACTGTTTCTGTTAAACAACAAATGGAAATGCTCCAGAATCAATGAGAGGTGTTAGCACCAGGGAAAAATGGCATCTTAAATCCTTACGCTGACAATTAAATCAGACACTTTTGACACTTTATCTGAGATGGTCCTGGTACAGCTTTATTCTTCGTGGCATGATTCTGAAACTCACAGCAGGTGACAAGCCGATTTTGGAGGATCATCAGTTCAGCTTTCTCAGCACTCTCCCCAAACATAATTCAACATATCAAGCCAGTTCTGTGTCTTTTGAGCAAAGGTGGCCAGTGAAAATGAGCAGCTTTCCAGAAATGCTCACAAAGGCCTCAAGAAACCAAATAACTGCCTTCCTCAATAACAGGTGGATATTAGCACCATCAGAAAAGACTGATCCATCCATATGATCCCAGAGTCTTTCTTTTGCACATCCTATGAATCATGGGAAATCCCTGCGTCCTGAGAAAGCCTGCAGCCTTGGAGATTACTCACCTCCCTAATTGTGCTGTTTGTTCAGTAAGAGAAAAATATTTTTCCACTGGTCATTGTAATGGGCTATTTTTATCAGACATTTAGCTGCTAAACAAATATTAAAATGGAGACAATAAAGCCCAGAATTTAAAAAATCCCACCCTTTTGAAGTGTTGTAAATGGTTTGCACCTACTCGATTAAAAGTCCTAGATTTAGACTCTCAGAGCTTTACCCTGACCCATAACCAAATCAGGAGATGGAGTATGGGGGATATTGACACCAAAGGCAGCCACCACGTACATCCCCCAAGAGGCGCTGCCACCAGTTCCTGAGCAAAGCGGTCACCCATGGGAGCCGCCAGCCTGGCAGAGGTGGTGTAAGTTCAAGCTAAGGAGGGCAGGCTGTGTGGTCAAAACAGAGTCATGTTTGAATCCTGACTTACTCACCTCTTAGCTGTGAGATTCTAGTGGGTTCTGAGCCTCAGTTTCAACACCTATAATGGGGATAACAGTATCTATCACATATGTTCTGGACTTAGCAGTGTCAGCTCAGAGTAAGTGAATACTAGCAGTTAGTGTTACTGGTTGTGATGCTCAGTCCTCTCTGTCATCCCAGCTTCAGGTACTCGGAGAGAGTCCAGAGACTTACACTTAGGGCTGGAGCCAGTTACAGAAGCCCTACAAAGTAATGGCCAGACTCTGAGGGCCCAGCCCAGAGAAAAATCATGATACAGACCGTGTCATGCATCAAGTGAACATGACCACCATTGCACCCATGGGATTGCCACCTTTGTTCCCACTGGAAAAGGACTAGCACCTAGGCTTGTCTCTGGGATTTTAGGGGGATGGGAGCAGATGCATTGTGCACAATTCTGTCTTCTTGACTTCCTCTGACCACTGTGTCTGAATAGGGTCAAGCATGTGCTCTGAGATTTAGCACTACCTTTGTTAGAAAGTTTGATCCATTCCTGTGGGAGCCTGAAGGAGATAAGAAGGCGGCAGTATGTTCTTGGTAGCTTCTGACACCATCTCGATGAGAGGAAGGAAATGCAAGTCCTTGACCCAGATTTACTCCTCTCTGAACCCTCCTCTTTGCCAACTTGTTGTAGCTCTGGCCAGTTTGGAGAACAGAACTGTAGGAGCAGCATGCAGACACTCAAGTGTCCATAGCAATAGGATAGGAGCAAGAAGGAAAATCCTTAACCCATAAGCCTACAGATCTCTTGATCTCTGTGCACAAGCCATCATCAGAAAGAAAACGTTAGCTCTTAAAGCAAAAGCCAACTCCTATGCAGGGATTTACTCCTGTGCATTGTCAAGGGTTCCCAGTTTTCTCTCTGCTTTTTTGTGGGGGAGCTGCATGGTCCAGGAATTGAACCCAGTCTCTTGCATAGAAGGCGAGTATTTTACCACTGAACAACCTGTGTAACCTCTTTCTTTCTTTCTTTCTTTTTTTAATTTTTAAAACTTTTTATTTTAGCAATATATATAAAAATCAAATTTCCCATTTTAACCACCTTCGAGTATACAATTTATAGTGCCAATTGCATTCACAATATTGTGCTACCGTCACCAATATCCATTACCCCAACTTTTTCATCACCTCTCTTTGTTTTTGAAAACCATACTTCGTTTCCATTCTTGTTGGCTCAGAGGTTTGTGATTTTCTCTGTTTTGTTTTCAATTTATCCAGAATTTTAATAGGTTTTATCAGGAGGCTTATTTAAGTTATGCAGCTTGGTGCCCTAACAAAAATGGAAATCCTCTGTATTAATTTATATGACTCCCAAACTAAGTAAAATTTCTCATGGTGCAAATATTCAAACATCTTCAAGAATTCAGTCCTGGAAATGGGCTCCAGCTATTGCTGACTCATAAGCACTTGCTACTTGTTCCACAGCTGTCCAGAGCCCTTTGTATTACTGCCCTCTTTCATGTGGCATTCTTTCCTAAGACTGGAAAAGAATGAGGCCATTTCCATATTGTTTTCCTTAGACAGAGATGGGAAATCAGCTGCACGTACATGATGGGAGTTTTCTGGAGAAAGATTGAGACAACATTCTGATCAGATGTCCTTTGAATGAATCAAAACATGAAGTGAAATAGTGCATGTTGAAAACAGTGTGACAAATAGGTTAAGATCATAGCATTCTCCCATTTGCCTCTTGAACAATGCTTTCTCCTTGGTCCACCCAGCTTTCCAGAGTACTAAGTATTATGGTCACATGTGTCTTTATGATTGCTTTGTACCATCCTTAGTTTCTTGTGCAGGTTCCTTGTGGTCAGGTTTTCTAACAAAGAACTTCTGGGTGCTTATTGTGTTTTTCAATATCTCACCAGCCCTTAATCTAGGTGGCCTCCTTCTCTCTTAGTAATGTATTGTGTAACAAAAATTTCTTACCTCAAACAGAGTTTATTTAGCAGTGTTTAAGAATACAGACTTGGGCCCCAAATCTGTATCAAAATCCACACTCTGTCATCGAAGAGTTGTGTGGCCTTAGGCCAAAGGCACTTTCCTTATGTGTGGGGATAATGATGGTGCAACTCATCAGACATTCAAGAGGTTAAATAACGTAATATAAAGAAAAATGTTGACCTCACAACCTAGTAGACAGCATGTTCAAAAAATGACTATTGTTTCCATTGTGCATTACTTTTCTTTCTATGATATGGTTGTAAAAGTGCATAAAATATTTACTGATGCTTTTATCCTGACTATTCCTTTACCAGACTTGAAGAATCTTGTGTCTGAGGTATCTTTGTATTTTCCATAGAATTAGCAGCAGTGATCTGGAAACTAGGAAGCCAGATCCAGAGGTCAAAGGCTTTGTTTGCCTTTTTTCATCTTTACCACCCAGATCCTGCTGTACTGCCTGGCACAGCGTAGGCGTTTAATTAATGTACATGTCAAGTTAATGAATAAATGAATCAGTTACAGAGGGCCAATGGACTATACCATTAAGACACACAACATTAGAAAATCAGGGACTATGGTTTTGTTACAGGTGACCAAACACCTTTCCACAAATAAATTTATTATTTTTGGGAATTTTATACAACGTTTATTTATTCTAATGGTTATCACTTTCTATAATTTAAAGTACTAAATGTAGACAATGTTTTAATAGAGAAAATAATTCTCCCTCATTTGAATTCAGTTATTTGAATTATTTTTGCAGTGCCCTTCATTGAGAAGATTGTAAGTGAGCTATACACTAGCAAACATCTACCTTATCCTGAAATGTACAAGTGATTGTGAACAGAAGCTTTTTAATATTCTGATATTAAAAATTTTTTATTTCTATTTCATTTCTAAAGTTTGTGTTCTGCTTTATAGAAATGAGTTTTCCAGAAGTAAATATTATTTTCTATTATGAACTAAATTCTTGCAAATTAAAATTCTTTAATCACAAGATCTATTTGACATTGTTTAAATTTTCAAAGCTAGAAGAGGAAACATCATAATATGAGTCAGTAGTTACACAGGCAATTCTTTTAACAGGAACAATTTTATATTTGCAAAAAACATCTATAAAATGACATAATAGGTCATAGATGCATCTCATTTCCTCTCTGTAGGGGAAAGTACCAAAGGAAGCCTTGTGAATGCTACAATGGAAAATAGCATTTTTCCCCACTTCATGAAAACAGCAAGTAATGGAGCTTGAAAATTAGAATGAACACCAGAAAATTCTGGTTTAACTTTTTCTATGTTCTGACTGTGATGTGCTGGAGAATTCAAAGTATGTCCTAGAGAGCTTTTACATGATGTGAAAATGAGACCGGGATGAGAGCATGTTTACTGAGAGAGTACCATGTGCCAGGCCATGCACCCTGGCACTTTCCCTACTTCTTCTTACCCACATGCTTTGCCTAGGATTCACACGGTTGCCAAACAATTGACTGTATGACCGAGGGCAGGAACCTAGTTTTACTCCACTCTGTACCAACACACGAAACCTAGCATGAGATTTGTAAAACATACTGAACGTTTGTGTATATTGGGAACATTAGATTCATATTGAGACAGTGAGGACATGGCCACAGATTTCCTTCAAGTTCAGTTAGCAGAGAGAAGTAAAGAGATCATCACAGATGATACATTCACCCTTGCTTTTCATAAGAAAAAGAAGTAAGTGAGGGCATGGGCAAAATTGCTTTCTCTATAAAGCCTGAAATAAGACCATGAAAACAATGGTTAGTGAGAGGAAACTTTGCTATTGAGCTGATTGTGTTGTTTCCAAATAATATCAAACATCTATCAATAGCCTAACTATTTAACACACATCTTTTTAAGCGCTTTACAAGAATGAACTCATTTAATCCTCAAGATAACCCCATGAGAAAGGTCTTATCCTTACTCCCTTTTAAAAACCAGGAAACAAAGAGTTGCCATAATTTGTCTAAACTATATAGGAAGAGATTGAGCCTGGATTCAACCCCAGCAGCCTCACTTTCACCCATTTGCTCAGCTCTACCTATACCATACTTTGTGGCAACTAAATGTTGGCTTGTACATCTTTCTCCCACCTATAAACTGAATCTGGATGTTTTTGTTGTTGTTGCAGCTTTTAGTTTAACCCTATTTCTTTGAACCCAAAAGGCTATTTATGTTATAGGTATTGATGACCTTAACTCTGCTATCACTTTAGCATTGCAAACTCTCGTCTGTTTCTCCCTCCATTTTAAGCTCTGGATCTCCACATTATTTTGCTCCCCTTCTCTAAAAGTCACTGAACTGGGTTTAAAAGTGTGCACCCAATGTGAGTGTGCTGAAAGAAACAGCCGCTCTGTGGGACCAAAGGCCCTTGTGTCTTTTCCTACTGAGCTCATACCCTTTAGTTTTTCCGCATCTTCTATTAGTGGGTTTTGGTTTGCTCCCCAGGGTGTCTTTCCTAGCACTCATCCTACTAAATCAAACCTGCTTTTGACAAATAATTTGTATAATTTATTGGGCTGTAGTAATCTCAAAAATGTTTTTGTACCTCCAGTGACTTGGCATAAACCGAATGGTGATGGGCCAGAAAATTATTCTCCCAGCCCTGAAGAAAGCATTGTGTGGCTCCTACCATGATTAAGCTGGAGGCAGCTTAAATGTTACATTTTACTCTCAATGCAGTTTGCTGTCATCTCATTCTGAAATAATCATAATAACCCACAGATTTGAAGTGTACTCTATTCAGTGGGTGGCAAATCTGTTTCTAAACATATTTTTTCATGGAGCAGATTCCTTGCAGGATTTGTATTTCTTAACTACTCTTTACAGTAAACATCATCTCAAAACAGTTGCACTCGGGTATCAGTAGAAAAAGTTGCGTGGGGTGGATGAGGGAAGGGGAGTGTGTAGAACATAAAAATACTTATCCACTTTTATTTTTATTATAGCATCTGAGATTGACTGAACTTGAAAGTTCCACTGATGCAGAGTCATATGTAATCTTGACACTAATACTCATTTAGCTAATTTCAGGTCAAATGTCTGATTATCTGATTCATTCATATAAACTAATTAAAATATGGTAGTCTTTGTTTTAACTAACTCCCATTTATACTTCCAACTCCCATGTTATAACTTAGAGTCCAGAAAAAAAGAAGTGGATTTAGGAAATAAACAAGCAGAGATACGGGCACTAATTGATAATTAGTATATATTAAATCAGCAAAGTCAACAATGTAATTTACCATATCCTTTAGGCTTAAAATACTTGGTAGGAATGTTTCTTCATGATTTTTCTTCCAAAATTTTGGCAGGCATTGACAAATATGCTTGACTATAATGCTTGGTCTCTATCGTACTTTAACTCTTCAAAATCACAAGTATGAGCCATTGTATTGTGGTTCTGTGAAAGGTTTTGGATGATGACAAAATCTAGGCCAATCATGATTTTAAGAAATTATCTGTGTGGTTATTTTCTCTGCTGGAAGCACCTCTGAGACACTACATAGCATGAAAGCACAATAGGGTTCTGGTTACCCTAAGACTGGAGGAATTTTAAGAGAAATCAGGGAAAGAGTAAAAATGTCTTAAGATTTTGTGAAACTGTGTTTCGAATTAGTTAAGTTGGATTTTAAATTTGGTCCTGGTCTAGGTCAGGTGGGACACATTGGGAAATGAGGTCTATGATGGGTCCATGGGTAGTGTGACTGGCTAGGGTGGTTCAGCCAGTGGGTGGGGAGCACACAGGCAGAGAGAGGGAGGAACCGTGGCCCTTTACTGTGGTCCAGGGGTGGAGGTTAGTAGGTTGCCTGTGGGACTTAAGGACTGGTTAATTTAAAGCAAATGTGGAAGGAGACAGGGGGGCAGAGGGTGGTGGGGATGTTTAGTTTATCCTCTGGGATCAGAAGTGGGTTCTGGAAGAAGCATGGGGGAGGCATGGGTGGTGGCCTCAACTTTTGAGCTCTGGGGAATCTAGGCCCTAGGGCTGGAAAACTGTTTATTAAGTAGGTCAAAGGTCAGTGTTGAGGGCAGCACCTTAGCCAAAGTAAGATGATGCCAAGGCAACACACATGAAAACTTGATGATACAACAACCTTTTTAACTTCCTACAATTTGTTTTTTTTTTTTAAGAAGGTGTATTATCATTTCTATTTGGTCTCTCTCAGAATATGCAGCTAAATTCTGAAAATGAAAAGGATCCATATATTTATTCCTAGCCCACGTTTCTCCTCTAAGTTCCAGATGCACCAATACAGCTGCCCACTTGATATGTCCACTTGGATGACTCTCAGGGACCCCAGTGCTGATATCAAAATGGGTTTCTTGTTTCCATGTTCCCCACTACACACCCACATTGAAACCTGTTTCTCCCTAGGCCTTCTCAACTAAGAGGACACTAGTATCACACAGTTGCCAAGTCAGAGATCTTATTTAAACATCTTTATTCAAGTATAACATATAAGCATAAAGAGTACAAAGTGCATTATCTTATGCTTGCAATTAAAGAAATTTGTTCTTATGAATATATCTGATCATTTGCAAGATATCATAAGGTCATTGATTCCTCCCTTTTCCATATCCAAATTTCACCAACTCCTGATTATTCTTCATTCAAAATTTATCCCGAGTCCTTTCTCTTTTCTACATTTCCACTGCTTTCTCCATGTTCATCCTTCACCTGGTCTACTCCAATAACTTCCAACTTGTCAATTCATTAGCTACAAACGTGATATATTTTTTTTTTTTTCTTAAGCATTTATTTTATTTTATTATTTTGTTTGTTTGTTTGTTTGTTTACATGGGCTGGGGCCGGGAATCGAACCGGGGTCCTCCGGCATGGCAGGCAAGCACTCTTGCCCGCTGAGCCACCGCGGCCCCAAACGTGATATTTTAAAAATTATACACCCAAGAGAATTGAAAGCAGGCATCCAAAAAGATACTTGCATACTGATATTTCTAGAGGCATTGTTTAAAATTTCCAGGAGATGCAAGCAATTCAAATGTCTATCATCCGATGAATGAATAAGCAAATTATGGTATATACATGCGATTTAGCCATAAAAAAGGAATGAAGTCCTGATACATACTACAACATGGATGAACTCTGAAGAAACCATGCCAAGTGAAATAAACCAGGCACAAAAGACAACTATTGTCTAATCTTACTGATATGAAACAATTTTGAATAAGTAAATCCATAGGGTCAGAAACCAGAATATAAGTTACTAGGGACCAGGGTGAGGCATAGAAATGGGGAATTAATGCTAACATTGTGTAGAGTTTCCATTTGGGGTGATGGAAATGTTTTGATAATGGGTGGTAGGATGGTATCACAATGCTGTGAATGTAATTAATAGCACCAAATTATATGTTTGAATGTGGTTAAAAGAGGAAATTTCAGGTTGTATATATATTACTAGAATAAACATTAAAACACACAAGCCCATAAGGCTGTGCAACATGAACAGTGAACCCTAATGTAAGTCAAGGATTATACTTAATAGTATAATTATAAAAATGCTCTTTCATCAGTTTTAACAAATGTACCACACTAATGCAAGGTGCTAATAAAAGGGTGGTATATTGGACTGTTTTTTTTGTTTTTTGTTTTTTGCATGGGCAGGCACCTGGAATTGAAGCCAGGTCTTCTGCACGGCAGGCAAGAACTCTGCTTGCTGAGCCATCATGGCCCACCTGGGACTGTATTTTATACATGGTTTTTCTATAAACTTGCAACTTCTCTTTAAAAAAAGAAAAGCATACATTTGATCATTGCACTCCCCTTCTTCACTGACTTTCTTTCACATCTGGTAGAAGATGGAAACTCTTTAACGAAGCTTACAATGGATGCCCTAAAAAGTGTTTTCCCACAGCCCACCGTCCTCAGCTCTCCTTGCTTTCTGCATTACTATGTTCCATGTGTTCTAGTTTGTATGTGTGTGTTTAGGTCCTGTAAAATGTCCATAGGCCTTCGCACATGCTGTTCCTTTGGTTTGAATGCTTTCCCATTTCTTCCTTTTCCTGGCCACACCCACACCCATATATTCTCTTTATGTGGCCGGCTCTTTCTCAGTTTAAATATCACCTATCATGTCCCCAATTAAAGAGTGATACTCCTGCAGTACTCTGAGTTGTGTTCTTATCCTTCACAACACGAACCACAGTTTTCGATCTATATATTTGAGTTGTTTCTAGTTGTTTATTGCCTAACTTCCCTGCTGAGTAAAGCTCCATGGGGGGAGAAGTTAGGCTGTACTTCCTTCCTGCATCTCTAACACCTAGCACTGCACCTGGCACACAATAAGTACTTAGTAAATCATTGCTGATTGAAAGAATAAGTGAATGAATGTGTACTTATCTCTGAGAACAATGCAAGAAAGGAAGAAATGAGAGGAAACAGAGTGATGTGAATGCCCCCTCTGAGAAGAAGTTAAACCTCAGAAAGGATTTTTTTTCCTCAATTAAATGAAAAGGATACTGAAAAAATGACTGTTTTCCTGAGCCGAGGACCACTCTGAGACAAGTGTGCCTTCTAGGACGCCCCTGGAAAAGAATTCGGCTGACTCAGTCCATTTCTCCTCGGGTTGGTTGACTTATGTGGTACAGCTCTTCTAGTTCTGTGGGGCTGGCGCCATCTGGATGAAGAATTTTTTAGATGTCTCGTTGGTTCTTTTCTGTAGTTCCTACAGAATTGGTAGATGATATGCATCCTGGGACCTGGTGTCAGGGAGATGGCAGGGGAGGGGTGAGATGGAGAGATTGAAGAGAGAGATGGTAAGAAATCCTTTTGGAAGGAGTATGGTGATTAGGGTCTAGGAGTAGTGATTAGTATTTTGAATTTATTTTGTTGGCAGTGAAATTCATCTTTAGTAATTCCAAGGCTAAGTAAATTGTTGCTAAAAAATTGTGTTCTTTGAGCTTTGGGAAATTTAGGGAGGATACTGAGTCATTAGTGCCTAACCTTGTAAGGTAGAATGGCAGCAGCCTGGAGCATGGGTATGATGTGAAGGAAAGAAGCCAGCAGAAACGCCCACTGCCACAAATCAGAACAAGAGCTGATGAATCACTGGAGAATGGATTTGTCCAGCATTGTTCCTTAGGAGTTGCAAACATGCCAGGGAAGAAAGCTGACTTCCATGGTGGTACAGGATGAGGCCCATTCCAAATGAGATGGTGTTAAAAAGATGGGTGAACCCTGAAGCCCAGAGAACCTGGAGACATTTGGGTGACACCCTATGGGGGGGGGGGGTAGCTTAAAATTTTCTCTCTTCTATATTACTATCTTAAAATGAATCTCAACTCAGGAAAATATAGTTTAGGCTGGAAATGTCTTATTTTAAAAAGTAAGCACATTGGCTGGATTCACTGCCATCAATCTGGTATACTTTGGACTGAATGAATTCAATTTCTTTTGGTAAATCACCTAAAATGATCAACTTGGAAATGAGAAATTTAATGACATTCAGGCGGACAGTGTAGGGAAGGTCGTTTGACCCCAGGTGCTCTGGCAAGGACTATGGGGGTGACAGAGTTGGAGCTTTTAGGAACCAGAGGGTTACAAAAATGAAGTGAATGTTGAGGGTGTGGAATAGTGAAAGTGACTGGAGAACAATGGGTGATAATTTGCCAAAATGAACTTCTGCTGACTTTGTAATTTTGCTTCTGTTACATTCAACCATCTTGAAATAAACAGTGATGCAATTGGATGCAGTTGTCAAAATAGCCCAAATCAACTCTGGGAAGAGAGAAAATCTATAGCATGTGGCCTTCTTCCCCACGCCATAAGTTGTGTCTACTTAACAAGTTTGGCTTCATGGGGTTGTTTTGCTGACTTTGTTGAATAGTTGACCCGAATCATCTGTTTATTTCATGGAATATTATGCCTTCATCTAAAAGGAAATACTTAAAATTTCTCTCTAAGTAGATATGTCTGCGTGTCTTGTTGGAATATGAACTCAGTGAAACAGTACCTTACTCTATAGTCATGATTTAGAACATCGGCCAACATTCATCAGGCATTTACTTTATGCCAGGCCCTGTGCTAAGAACTTTATTTGCGCATTCCTTGTCATTCTCACAACAATCATTTGAGGCAAGTATTACATCTATTCCTATTTCACAAATGCAGAAAGGGACGCTCAGAGAGGCTTCTCTAGCTATAGCCTTCCAAGGGTCTAAGAATCCTATGAGAACTTGAACCTTTTCCCCTTTCTACAGCACATGGAATTAATTTGCAACATGTTCTGTAGCAAACTCTGATGTAGCCTCGTCAGTATGGGACTTGTAAATGGATTTAGGCCAAAGAAAAAGAAAAATGCACCAGCTGGTCACTTGGCAGCAGAGAAGAACTTGCTAAAAGGTGGAAGGGAAAAATGCTTCTTGCACCATTGCACCAGCAGGTTTTCCTCCTATGTCTTTTCTCTCACAGACTGTCATCAGAAGTAGCCTCTAGGGTTCTTAGCTGGAACACAGATCCTGGCCAGCCACAGCCCTCTTTAGTGACCTGGTCCACTGTGGATTAGCAAGTTCCACAGACAGGAAAGTTTGCCAAGAAGTGTGAAGTGTGACTTATATGTGTATGTGTTAATTTACTTTTTATTTTTTTATTTTTATTTTTAAATTTACTTTTAATAAGTATTTAAGTATATAAGGCCTGATTCTCTCATAGACAGGGTTGCCAGATAAAATAAAGGATGCCAAGTTAAATTTGCATTTCAGCTCAGTGAGGAATAATTTTTTTAGTATAAGATTGTACCCAAAACTACGTAAGACATACTTATACTGAAAAATTATTTTTTGTTGAGCTTAAGTTCAAATTTACTGGGTGTCCTGCATTTTTTATTTGCTAATTATGGCAGCCCTATTCATAGAAGGAAGATTATTTTATTTAGCTTTGGGGTGGGATTTAGGACAAAGGGGTCATAAACCAGAACGTTGATGATGTAGACTTACATTTATTACTTTGCCCAGTTCAGTACTCTACAGTGTTAAACATTTGCCATGCTAGCAGTGTATTTTCAGCGGGTGCATTTGCATTTTAATCTCTGGAGTCATGTGTCTCCCTTTTATAAGGAAAACTAAAAGCATGAAACTCATTCATAAAATCAAAAAGATCCTAATGACCGATATGATGACTTCTAAAGGATGTAGTGTATTTTGGTCCACATCTGTGACTGTGTTCTTTGAACTAATTGGGAAATATTGCATGCTGGCAGGCTTTAATCAAGAAATATGTTTCCCCTTAAGGTGATTTGTCTAATTGGCTGTAGAAATGCTTTGTCTCTGCTTCAGAAAGCTTTTTCCATTTGCTAATGGTACAGCTTCCCCACTCCACCCTCAAAGGCTAATGCTACATTGAGCTCGCTGAACTCTGTTCTGAATTCTGTGATTAAACTGGACAGGGTTTCGGACCAGAATTCAATATGAAACAAGTCACTTCCACCTTTCTGGGCCATAGCTACCTCCTCCAGAAAATGTGTTGGAAGATATCATATCTGAGGTTTTACAAGTCTACTTTTCACTGATCCAAAGCAAGAGAGGGTCTGAGAGTAGAGAAGAGGATAAATTCAGAAAGTAAAAACTAGAGTTTTAGTTATGGTTTTATTTCAACCCTCCCCCTTCCCTGGCCCTTTGGCTATGGTGAAACAGGTTGCCCAAAGAATGGTCAATAGTTTCTGGTGCCCTAAGAGTTTAGCATTTTGCTATGAAAACGTACAATTCAGCTATAACCTTGGAGAGTCAAAACAGATTTTTTTTTGTCCACATGGTCCTAAGTATCTAGGTTTTGAATACATCTTAATGACATAGTAAAATCTTTGGATTGGGGCTTGGCAAAAGAAAGGTGAAATCCATGAGGTCATGCAAATGAATAAGAAAGCTGGTTTAGTTACCTGTGTTAAATGCAGAGAGCCAGATACTTGGTAAGGTCAGAAAGCCAAATGAGTCATATTGACTCATATTATTTTTATATCATTGCAAAGACAAGGCATATGGAAGGGCCATGTGTGTTCTGTCCTCAGACTTTGGCTCATTCTTACTGTCATAACCCTCATCACCTTTAATACCTTAGACACAACGGTGATGTAATCAGCAGGATGCTGCAAAAGGTGAAAATAAACACTGATGCCCTTCCTCCCCTTTGCAGCCATACTCCAAAGAAAGGAAAAGGAGGGAAACTCATTTACTTCCTTTCAAAGGCTGAAATCAAGGTTTTTTCATTATACTTCCACACGTCCACTTTGGTAAGAAAATTATTTTGGTGTCAAACTCAAAGGCATGCATTTAATGTCATTTCAAAATAGCTGACAGTATATAATAACTCCTAGAAGGAAAGGTTTTACGTGCTCTATAAATATAGTAATCACAAAGAGCAATGATTTGTAGCTTGCATTTTATTTTCAGACCAAGATTTATTTATTTTTCACTAAAAACATATTACCAGATATCCCACTGTGTTTGCAGAAATGCAACATGATATTTAACATGCAAACTTTTAGAACAATATCAGTTCTTCCATTTGGTGAAGTCTTGAGCATTCATTAAAAAAAAAGTACAGTATATTTGATTCGGCTTTCTCTAGGAGAAGAGAGGAGAAATGGAATCCATGGGCTGAGGGTGGGGGAGCGTATATATTGAGGACGGGGGCGACAAGGTAGACATGGTTATCAGGTGTAGGAGCAGCACTGAGAGGCTAAAAGTCATCCAGTCTGAGTCCTTCTAGGTCTTTGAAGTTCCTTCTGATTGAGATCTGCCTAATTTTTCACTTCCTCACTCACTTCCCTTCACCAAAAATAACACACAAGTGATGTGAAAGGCATGAAACTTGACATAGCCGGAGGAGAAGAATCTTCTCGGTTCCTCTGATCATGATTTATCAATTACTAGGTGGGTGGTTTGTTGTAATTATTTCAGTTTTTAGTATCTCTTGGTTATTTCCTATACAGAAGCAAGTTACGGTGGGGGGCTGGGGGGGGGGGGAATGGCTGATTTCCAAATAAGTATGTCCTTAGGAACTTTATCTGTTGCATTAGTACTCTAAAGATTTATATAATGCGGTTTTAAAAATATCAGCACAAAATAACTTTCTGGTATCTAATTTTGGATTCATGCTGAATTTTTGTCTTTCTTTGAAAGATGATTTCCTTTCACGTCCTCCACATTTTTAACCTATTCAACTTAAGGAAAAATAAAGAGAAAAATAGCATTGCATTTTGGCCTTCCTGATCTCTTTGGTACTGGTTTCAAGGTTCAGTACTTCATGAGGAAGTAATGTTTCCTTAGCATTGTCACTAATTGGCTTTGTTTGATGGATGAAATTGGAACATTCAAGATGAATTGAGCTTTTTTAAGGGGGGGAGACTTCATAAATTCTTAGAGAAACAATGACCATTTCAACGGATTTTTACTTGAATGCTTAAGATAGGCATGATACTGATAGTGATATAGATCTGTTTATTTTTTATCCACTAAATCAGCCATGAATAAATAATTGTAAAACCCAAAAACATTCACTGTGAGCTAGAGAGAAGAAAAGCCAAAGTATAACACTGTCTCTTTATTTTAGTTTCATTCAATATTCCTAGGAACCACTGCTTGGTAACAGAATTCTGAGGTTATGCTAAGGAGAACCATGCCATGTTTTGATACAACAACAACAAGAAGAGCCATTGAACTATTATAAGTGGAAACAGAATGAATTTTAAAAGTAGAATAATATTATTATTGAAAACCAAAAGATGGCCCAATCAGCAAAGATTTATAGCTATAGATTTATTTCTGTTTTACAAACATTTGTTCTGAAAAATAAGAATGGTAATAACTAAAAACAAAACTGCTAGAGAAATATATTAGTCCAATACCAGCAAGGTGAAGTGAAAAACTAAAATAATTATTGAGTTGAATCTCCTCCTCCCTCCAAAAGCAAAAACCAAAGCAAAATTATACACATGAACAAAACTATCAGCTTTTATTCCTGGATCATCAAATATTCCAGCTGATAGCCATTTTAGAGGACTCAGTTCTTGTCTTTGCTTTGACAGTAAAATAAATGGGATTTGAAATAAAATCAATGTCAAAGTCTTCATTTCTTGTTAAATGCAGTCTGGTAAGGGTCAGAAGGCAATTAGTAGCTGAATTCAACAAGCACAGAAATTAGTTCATGTAGCTTCTAGATCACATGCATGTATATTTTCATTTGTTTTCCTGCAGAAAGTTTAAGTGAATAAGTACAAGTTTGTCATGAAGGCCTGCTAGGACACCAAACTTTCGTCTTTATAAGAGTTTATGTGTTTTTTCTTTTGATAGTTGTTTGGAATTCATTTCTGTCATTTAAATTGCAAATTTATTAACAGGATATGGGCTGCTATCTCCTCTTTTATTCCCATAATTTCTTCTCTACCTGACCCTGGCTTCCCTAACTCACAACCTCTGAAAAAATAAAGGAGAGAAATGATTATTTTGTCTCTTATTACATTGACCTGATTGAATTTTCTGAACAAATTGTCAATAGATTGGAAATCTAGTTTGAATGGTTGTGGTTGCCACCTTAGGGACATGTTCTGAAACACTGACTACCTGTAGTTTTTGCTTCATTTGGTCTCTGCCCTTCATTTAAATAATTCCAGGGAATCACATAATGAAGACATGGGCCTCTGCTCATCTTGTTAATTTCCAGGCCTGAGAAGCCTGCCATCCTGACATGATCTGTAGCTTTGTATGCAGTTTGATCTTGCTCTAGCTTCAAACTGTGAGTAGCATGTTAAACATCTTAGAGGCACTCAGTTCTAGTGTCCCTGGAAGTCCAAGGTACTGCACAAGTCATGCAGCTATCTCGTTGTGTGTCCATACGCCTCCACTCAGCATTTCCCTCTTTTCCTGGGGGCAGTGGAAAGGGCAGCAGAGAAATTCAAAATGAGATTATGCATACATTTTTGAACCAAACTTGGCTTATTCCCACAAAATCCCTTCTTTTCCTTTCTTCAGACATTAGCATCCTCTATGTTTATTTTGCTACAGTGCTGTGTCCCTCCACATTTATTTGTAACTCATTAAAAAGTCAAACATTTGGAAGCAAATCCAGTGTAAATATTGGAAGCATTCCTGGCTGCAATCGAGATATATTGACTTAGTATTCACCATATTTAAGGCATTCTTTTTGGCATTTTTCTTTTCCTTTTTCCTAAGGATTGCATCTAAACTGCAAATACATACACTCAATCACAAAAACAGGTCTGTGTTCAAGTAAGATAAGTCAAAATAAAAGTTGCATGAGTTCCTTGAAGAAGACCCCATTGTCAAAGATTTTAGAATGGCTATTGAGCTCTGGGATTAAAAAAAAGTATGTTCTTATTTCTGATTATAAAAGTAATACAGTTAGGGGATGCAAGGGTAGTTCAGTGGTAGAACTCTCGCCTGCCAGGTGGGAGTCCCGGTTTCAATTCCCAGCCCATGCACTTCCCCAGAATACAAACAAGCAAATAAACAAGCAAAAAATCAACCAAACAAAAATTCAACAAATGCTGCTGCAATAATGGGATACTCACATGGAAAAAGAATGAAATGTGACTCCCACCATACAGCATGCAGAAACAAACAAAAAAGAAAGTAATCCAGTTAAAAAAAAAAAAAAGGTTTGCCTAGCAAAGAAAAATAGGCATATGTATATGCTTGTATGTACATAAACACTTCTGGAAAGAAACAGCAGAATGAGGTGGTTACCAGTGGTTACCTCAAAGAAATGCGAATGAGGCAAACACGTGTAGAGGGACTTTTACTTCTTCATATTCTTTAATACTGATTAAAATTCTTTGGATAAAATTTTTAAAGTAATACAATTTAAACAGAGAACTTAAAAAAGAAAATAAATTCATGCATAATCTTACCACTAGAAAAAAGCACTTTGGGAATATTTTCCTATTAACCATATGTAGTACAGTAATTTTAAAAAGTGTAATTGTTCCAGATATACACTTTAAAAAAAAAATTTATTTATTAATTAAAAAAATAAGAAACAAAATAAAACATACATAATCAGTAATTCACAATATCATCACCTAGTTGCATATTCATCATTTCTTAGAATATTTGCATTAATTCAGACAAAGAAACAAAAAGACAATAGAAAAAGAAATGAAATGAACACAGGAAAGAAAAAAAAAAAGATTATACCTATCATACCCCTTAACCCTTGCCTTCATTGATCACTAGCATTTCAAACTAAATTTATTTTAACATTTTCCCCCCTTATTATTTATTTTTATTCCATATGTTCTACTAGTCTGTTGACAAGGTAGATAAAAGGAGCATCAGACATGAGGTTTTCACAATCACACAGTCACATTGTGACAGCTGTATCATTATTCAAACATCCTCAAGAAACATGGCTACTGGAACACAGCTCTACATTTTCAGGCAGTTCCCTCCAGCCTCTCCATTACATCTTGAATAACAAGATGATATCTACTTGATGCATAAGAATAACCTCCAGGATAACCTCTCGACTCTGTTTGGGATCTCTCAGCCATTGATACTTTGTCTCATTTCCCTCTTCCCTCTTTTGGTCAAGAAAGTTTTCTCAATCCCTTGACGCTAAGTCTCAGCTCATTCTAGGGTTTTTCTTAATCCCTTGATGCTGAGTTTCTGCTCATTCCAAGATCTCTGTCCCACCTTGCCAGGAAGATCCACACCCTTGGGAGTCATGTCCCACGTAGAGAGGAGTAGGGTGGTGAGACTGCTCGTTGTGTTGGCTGGAGAGAGGGGCCACATCTGAGCAACAAAAGAGGCTCTCTTGGGGGTGACTCTTAGGCCTAATTTTAAGTAAGCTTGACCTATCCTTTGTGGGGTTAAGTTTCATATGAACAAACCCCAAGACTGGGGTCTCTGCCTATAGCTTTGGTTGTCCACACTGCTTGTGAGAATATCAAGAATTCAACTTGGGGAAGTTGAATTTCTCCCTACTCTCACCATTCCCTGAAGGGGGCTTGCAAATATTTTTCCTGTCAATGATCAAATCATTCTGGGATTCATCGGAGGATTACTCTGGACAAACCAACAAAATCTCATGTGCTACCTGAGATTCCAAGTACTTATGACATTCAATCAAACTATCTGCATGAG
The DNA here is from genome assembly GCF_023851605.1 of Tamandua tetradactyla. Lineage (NCBI taxonomy): Eukaryota > Metazoa > Chordata > Mammalia > Pilosa > Myrmecophagidae > Tamandua > Tamandua tetradactyla. Next base: position 120,161,235 of record NC_135329.1, on the reverse strand, counting down.
CTATATTAGGAAACGCTCTAGTCAAAATCTAAATTTTGTAGCAAATAAACATTTTTTGCTTTAGTCTCACACATGACATTTTAAAGTATTAATTATCATCTATTTTCAGCACCCTGCAATAATGACAATCCTTTGTTCTTCCTCATGCAAAAACATTTTTAAAATTTGCACATTGTACATTTCACTATTATTATACACTCTAGGCATTCCTAGATTATACCATCTCGATCTTTAACATCTATTTTTCTTTCTGATTTCATTTATGTCCCCAGCCCTCCTCCCTCTATCATTCTCACATGCAGCTTCATTCAGTGTTTTAACATAATTACATTACAGTTAGGTGGTATTGTGCTGTCCATTTCTGAGTTTTTGTATCCAGTCCTATTGCATAGTTCGTATACCTTCAGCTCCAATTACCCACTATCTTACCCTATTTCTATCTCCTGATGGTCTCTGTTACCAATGACATATTCCAAGTTTATTCACTAATGTCGGTTCATATCAGTGAGACCATACAGTATTTGTCCTTTAGTTTTTGGCTAGACTCACTCAGCATAATGTTCTCTAGGTCCATCCATGTTATTACATGCTTCATAAGTTTACTCTGCCTTAAAGCTGCATAATATTCCATCGTATGTATATACCACAGTTTGTTTAGCCATTCGTCTGTTGATGGACAATTTGATTGTTTCCATCTCTTTGCAATTGTAAATAATGCTGCTATAAACATTGGTGTGCAAATGTCCATTTGTGTCTTTGCCCTTAAATCCTTTGAGTAGGTACCTAGCAATGGTATTGCTGGGTCGCATGGCAATTCTATATTCAGCTTTTTGAGGAACCGCCAAACTGCCTTCCACAGTGGTTGCACCATTTGACATTCCCACCAACAGTGGATAAGTGTGCCTCTTTCTCCGCATCCTCTCCAGCACTTGTCATTTTCTGTTTTGTTGATAATGGCCATTCTGGTGGGTGTGAGGTGATATCTCATTGTGGTTTTGATTTGCATTTCTCTAATGGCCAGGGACATTGAGCATCTCTTCATGTGCCTTTTGGCCATTTGTATTTCCTCTTCTGAGAGGTGTCTGTTCAAGTCTTTTTCCCATTTTGTAATTGGGTTGGCTGTCTTTTTGTTGTTGAGTTGAACAATCTCTTTATAAATTCTGGATACTAGACATTTATCTGATATGTCGTTTCCAAATATTGTCTCCCATTGTGTAAGCTGTCTTTTTTACTTTCTTGATGAAGTTCTTTGATGCACAAAAGTGTTTAATTTTGAGGAGCTCCCATTTCTTTCTTTCTTTCTTCAGTGCTCTTGCTTTAGGTTTAAGGTACATAAAACAGCCTCCAATTGTAAGTTTCATAAGATATCTCCCTACATTTTCCTCTAACTGTTTTATGGTCTTAGACCTAATGTTTAGATCTTTGATCCATTTTGAGTTAACTTTTGTATAGGGTGTGAGATACGGGTCCTCTTTCATTCTTTTGCATATGGATATCCAGTTCTCTAGGCACCATTTATTGAAGAGACTGCTCTGTCCCAGGTGAGTTGGCTTGACTGCCTTATCAAAGATCAAATGTCCATAGATGAGAGGGTCTATATCTGAGCACTCTATTTGATTCCATTGGTCGATATATCTATCTTTATGCCAATACCATGCTGTTTTGACCACTGTGGCTTCATAATATGCCTTAAAGTCTGACAGCGTGAGACCTCCAGCTTCGTTTTTTTTTCTCAAGATGTTTTTAGCAATTCGGGGCACCCTGCCCTTCCAGATAAATTTGCTTATTGGTTTTTCTATTTCTGAAAAGTAAGTTGTTAGGATTTTGATTGGTATTGCGTTGAATCTGTAATCAATTTAGGTAGAATTGACATCTTAACTATATTTAGTCTTCCAATCCATGAACACGGTATGCCCTTCCATCTATTTAGGTCTTCTGTGATTTCTTTTAACAGTTTCTTGTAGTTTTCTTTGTATAGGTCTTTTGTCTCTTTAGTCAAATTTATTTCTAAGCATTTTATTCTTTTAGTTGCAATTGTAAATGGAATTTGTTTCTTGATTTCCCCCTCAGCTTGTTCATTACTAGTGTATAGAAACACTACAGATTTTTGAATGTTGATCTTGTAACCTGCCACTTTGCTGTACTCATTTATTAGCTCTAGTAGTTTTGTTGTGGATTTTTCCGGGTTTTCAACGTATAGTATCATATCATCTGCAAGCAGTGATAGTTTTACTTCTTCCTTTCCAATTTTGATGCCTTGTATTTCTTTTTCTTGTCTAATTGCTCTGGCTAGAACCTCCAACACAATGTTGAATAATAGTGGTGATAGTGGACATCCTTGTCTTGTTCCTGATCTTAGGGGGAAAGTTTTCAATTTTTCCCCATTGAGGATGATATTAGCTGTGGGTTTTTCATATATTCCCTCTATCATTTTAAGGAAGTTCCCTTGTACTCCTATCCTTTGAAGTGTTTTCAACAGGAAAGGATGTTGAATCTTGTCAAATGCCTTCTCTGCATCAATTGAGATGATCATGTGATTTTTCTGCTTTGATTTGTTGATATGGTGTATTGCATTAATTGATTTTCTTATGTTGAACCATCCTTGCATACCTGGGATGAATCCTACTTGGTCATGATGTATAATTCTTTTAATGTGTTGCTGGATTCGATTTGCTAGAATTTTGTTGAGGATTTTTGCATCTATATTCATTAGAGAGATTGGTCTGTAGTCTTATTTTTTTGTAATATCTTTGCCTGGTTTTGGTATGAGGGTGATGTTGGCTTCATAGAATTAATTAGGTAGCTTTCCCTCCACTTCAATTTTTTTGAAGAGTTTAAGCAGGATTGGTACTAATTCTTTCTGGAATGTTTGGTAGAATTCACATGTGAAGCCGTCTGGTCCTGGACTTTTCTTTTTGGGAAGCTTTTGAATACTGATTCAATTTTTTTACTTGTATTGGTTTGTTGAGGTCATCTATTTCTTCTTGAGTCAAAGTTGGTTGTTCATGCCTTTCTAGGAACTTGTCCATTTCATCTACATTGTTGTATTTATTGGCATGATGTTGTACATAGTATCCTGTTATTACCTCTTTTATTTCTGTGGGGTCAGTGGTTATGTCTCCTCTTCCATTTCTGATCTTATTTATTTGCATCCTCTCTCTTCTTCTTTTTGTCAATCTTGCTAAGGGCACATCTATCTTATTGATTTTCTCATAGAACCAACTTCTGGTCTTATTGATTTTCTCTACTGTTTTCATGCTCTCAATTTCATTTATTTCTGCTCTAATCTTTGTTATTTCTTTCCTTTTGCTCACTTTGGGGTTAGTTTGCTGTTCTTTCTCCAGTTCTTACAAGTGGACAGTTAATTCCCGAATTTTTGTCCTTTCTTCTTTTTTGATATAGGCATTTAGGGCAATAAATTTCCCTCTTAGCACTGCCTTTGCTGCGTCCCATAAGTTTTGATATGTTGTGTTTTCATTTTCATTTGCCTCTAGATATTTACTAATTTCTCTTGTAATTTCTTCTTGACCCACTGATTGTTTAAGAGTGTGTTGTTGAGCCTCCACATATTTGTGAACTTTCTGGCTCTTTTCCTATGATTGATTTCCAACTTCATTCCCTTATGATCTGAGAAAGTGTTTTGTATGATTACAATCTTTTTAAAATTTGTTGAGACTTGCTTTGTGACCTAGCATATGGTCTATCTTTGAGAATGATCCATGAGCACTTGAGAAAAAGGTGTATCTTGCTGTTGTGGGGTGTAATGTCCTATAAATGTCTGTTAAGTCTAGCTCATTTATTGTAATATTCAAATTCTCAGTTTCTTTATTGATCCTCTGTCTAGATGTTCTGTCCATTGATGAGAGTGGGGAATTGAAGTCTCCAACTATTATGGTAGATGTGTCTATTTCCCTTTTCAGTGTTTGCAGTGTTTGCCTCATGTATTTTGGGGCATTCTGGTTCGGTGCATAAATATTTATGATTGTTATGTCTTCATGTTTAATTGTTCCTTTTATTAGTAGATAGTGTCCTCCTTTGTCTCTTTTAACTGTTTTACATTTGAAGTCTAATTTGTTGAATATTAGTATAGCTACTCCTGCTCTCTGGTTGTTATTTGCATGAAGTATCTTTTCCCAACCTTTCACTTTCAACCTATGTTTATCTTTGGGTCTAAGATGTGTTTCTTGTAGACAGCATATAGAAGGATCCTGTTTTTTAATCCATTCTGCCAGTCTATGTCTTTTGATTAGGGAGTTCAATCCATTAACATTTAGTGTTATTACTGTTTGGGTAGTACTTTCCTCTACCATTTCGCTTTTTGTATTTTGTATGTCATATCTAATTTTCCTACTTTCTACACTCTTCTCCACACCTTTCTCTTCTGTCTTTTCCTATCTGTCTCTAGTGCTCCCTTTAGTATTTCTTGCAGAGCTGGTCTCTTGGTCACAAATTCTCTCAGTGACTTTTTGTCTGAAAATGTTTTAATTTCTCCCACATTTTTTAAAGGACAATTTTGCTGGGTATAGAATTCTTGGTTGGCAGTTTTTCTCTTTTAGTAATTTAAATATATCATCCCACTGTCTTCTCACCTCCATGGTTTCTGATGAGAAATCTACACATCGTCTTATTGGGTTTCCCTTGTATGTGATGGATTGCTTTTCTCTTGCTGCTTTCAAGATCCTCTCTTTCTCTTTGACCTCTGACATTCTGACTAGTAAGTGTCTTGGAGAACGTCTATTTGGATCTCTTCTCTTTGGGGTACGCTGCCCTTCTTGGATCTGTAATTTTAGGTCTTTCATAAGAGTTAGGAAATTTTCAGTGATAACATCTTCCATTAGTTTTTCTCCTCCTTTTCCCTTCTTTTCTCCTTCTGGGACCCCCACAACATGTATATTTGTGCGCTTCATATTATCATTCAATTCCTGAGTCCCTGCTCATATTTTTCCATTTTTTTCCCTATAGTTTCTGTATCTTGTCGGATTTCAGATGTTCCATCCTCCAGTTCACTAATCCTAACCTCTGTCCCTTGAAATCTACCATAGTAGGTTTCCATTGTTTTTTTCATCTCTTCTACTGTATCTTTCATCCCCATAAGTTCCGTGATTTGTTTTTTCAGACTTTCCATTTCTTCTTTTTGTTCATTCCTTGCCTTCTTCATATCCCCCTTCAATTCATTGATTTGGTTTTTGATGAAGTTTTCTATGTCTGTTCTTATATTCTGAATTAGTTGTTTCAGCTCTTCTATCTCTTTTGAACTATTGGTTTGTTCCTTTGACTAGGCCATATCTTCAATTTTCCTGGTGTGATTTGTTATTTTCTGCTGGTGTCTAGACATTTAATTACCTTAATTAGTTTATTCTGGTGATTGCTTTCACTTCTCTTACTTAGGGTTTTCTTGCAAGATGAATTTGTTGCCTACTGTTCTTTGACATTCCGTTCAGCTTTTTCTGGACCTCTAGTTTAGGTTTTGTTTAACAGAGGATAATTTTTCAGTTCTTGTTTTCTTATGTCTTGCCCTGCTTGTATGGTGCCTTTTCCCTCCCCACCCTTAGGATGGTCTACATAGGTATTATAGACTCCAGCCGGGTTTTCCTGGACTAAACTCGCCTCCTATCAGGGGCAAGGAGTCACCTGCTTCAGTTTTCCCTGAGGGTGAGACCCAGCAGGTTAAAAGACTTTCCTGTGAAGTCTCTGGGCTCTGTTTTTCTTATCCTGGCCAGTATGTGGCGCATCTACCTGTGGGTCGCACCAGCAAAAGATGTTGTGGCACTTTTAACTTTGGAAGACTCTCCCTGCTGGGGGCATGGTGGAGACAGAGGAGAGGTTGTAGGCCAGTTTTAATAGCTTCAAATTGCCAAGCCCTGGTGTCTGAATTCCTTGAGGGAGGGATTCCACCTGAGTTGGGCTTCACCCCTCTCCTGGGGAAGGCACAGGGGGGAGACAGCCCTGCAAGCAGCCCGTTTCTGCCTATGCTTGGGGCAGTTGCAGCCTGAGAAGTCCTGTTGCTGAATCCAGAGGCTGCCAAGTCTCCATACAGACACAGCCACTAAAGCCTCTGTTTCCTCCCCTTTCCTCTTTTTCCATGAGCCCAATGAGCAACCTCTGCCTTGACCAGGTTTAGAGTCTCTTTCCTTTCCCTCTGGGAAGCTGCCTGTGGGGGAGGGGCACCGGCCACCACAGCTTTGGGAACTCATGGTTCTGTGGGGGCTCACAGCCAGTCCAGCTGGTCCAGACTGGGATACTCTGTGTCCGGTCACTGATGTGGCTCTGGGAGCTGTTCTGTACTGTTTCTGGTTATTTAGTAGTTGTTCTGGAGGATGAACTAAAATGTGCACATTGCTAAGCTGCCATCTTGGCCCCTTCTCCCCAGATATACACTTTCACATCCTGTTGATTTTTTCCTCAAGTGTTTTATGTGCATTCCCATTAAATTCCCTGCAAACACATGCAAATCATGGCATAGGTGTGCTATCATTCATTTAGCCATGTTAGGGACTTTAAACATCTACTCTTCTCCCCAGGAAAATAGTTTCTTACATATGCATAGCTCTTTAAAGAACTTTCAGGTGTACTTTACCCAAATCTTCAGGAGATATTCTTGTCATCCCCATTTCACAGATGTGGAACTGAGTGTTGGAAAGTTTTTGTGTCAGCACAAGATCAGTGGTAACTGGAGCAGAGCTCCTGGGTTAGAGCTTCTCCTTGACTGATGATTTTAGATACATTACAGGGAAGCAGATGAAAACTGAATCTAAAGGCCTACTATCCCCTCCATTCATCTGGAGCCTGGCTCAGTCATTTCAATTAAAGATCACCTTACTATGCTTCAGAAACTTACTTTCCAAAAGCCTGCCATGTTTCTCTATCTGAATGTACTGATGCCAATATTTAAAAAAATCTTAACTCCTGACTTTTTTCTCATATTACGCTCTCTCTCATGTTCCCTGTTTCTTTTAATGGTATTTTCGAGGATCCAAGCTTCAGTGTCATCACTAAGCCATCTCCCTCTCCCTTATGCCTTAATATTAAACATTAAATTAATAGGAAAAGTGGCTCTTTATTGTCCACAGAAAAATTCTGAGCTCTGTGGCCTGGAGTCTGTGGTTTGGACCTGCCACCTCTTGCACGTCTACCCCCCATATTCCTGTGCAAGTGTTTTTCAAAGTATTGCTTGTAATCTGTTCACAAAAGAATCACTTATGATGATTAAAAGAGGTTTCATGGCCTCATTCTGAGCCACTACACTTAAATAGTTTAGGATTCTTAAATCTGAGAAACCCCGCTATGCTCCAGGCAAGCCAAATTGCTCTCCCTTTCCTAGCACAGCTCCCATGATTTCCCCTTCCATGCTTTTATTCATATCATTTCTTCCATATAGAAAATTCACCCTTCTACTTTCTACTTGTTCAAATCATACCCACCTGTGATGCATTTCTAGTCTGCCAAAAATTTTAGATTTTCTGGCATACACAATCACGTGAGCCATTTTTTTTATGTTCCTTAAGGAATATTCTTCATATATATCTTACCCTTTTTCTGTCTCTATCTCTATCCAACTCTAATCTCCATCTACCTCTAACTACTGTTTCTGCTTCTCTGACTGATGCTCAGCCCTTTGGGTCCCTACCTAAACCCCACCTCCTTGTATTTCATCACCCCACTGGCCCCAATGCTAACTGACCTCTGTGTTCTCTGAGCTCTCATGCACTCAGTGTCCATTAAAGGGATCATTGTGGCCCTCATGCCTCATCTCCTTTACTGTAACTTAGAAACAGCACTTGTCAGAGAAACTTGCACATCCTTTAAATTAGTTCTGAAATTTAGGGCGACATTTTTATTTAGAGGAATAGGGACCCCCTATTTGTGTTTGAGGGTCTGAATTTTTGAACATGGCTGCTACATTTTGGGAATCTGCTGTCAATCCTATGTGACCTACCTGAGTCTAGGTTCTTCACAAGGAAGTGATGACTTTGACTCCACATCTTTGACATTTCTCATGGTTGTTTTAAGAAAATGAGAGATGCAAGACTACTATTGCAATCCCTAGGTTTTGCCCTTTCTGGCAGCCAAATTGGGAGCTATTCTTTGGAGCTGGTTCTACTAAGACTCTACTAAAAACTCCATGCCAGCTGTCATGGGCAGCAGGGGAAGTGGCATGCTGAAGGAGTCTGCGTGGCTTAGAGCAGGGACCACAAGTTCAAATTTATGTGGAATCAGGCAGATTATGTCAATGAAGGAAGGAAGCTCATTGTAAGGTGCTAAATAGCTATAGGCAGCTCTGCATCAGATGTATTTGCAGAGGAGAGGCAGGCGGATCTAGAGAATGCGTGCCCTAAGCAAACAAGCAAATCAATTCCAGCTAATTGTCACTGTGCAGGAAGGCAGACCCAGCATTGCAAATATCTATCATTTTCAAAAAACAACAGCAATGTACATCCATTTTTCTGTGATATCCTCTGCTATTTCGATATTGACAATGAATATAGATTCAAAACACTGCGTAGACAGCACACACCAGATACCTCTACAGGCAATTTATTTCGTACAACACAATGCCAATTAAGTCACAATTGTGATATAAACTATGATTTCACAGCTTTCTCTTTTTTTGACATGAAATACCCTTAGGAAGAAAGTCAGTACCTTCTATTTACTGATTGTCCAAGGGGCAGGTAGAAAGAATTTCAATGGAATTCTCAGTCTAGTCAGAAGAGAAAAATAGTTCCTGGAAGGCCCTACAGTTGGATACTCCAGAAACTCAGAGAGAGATCAAACCGATTTTAATACATATATATATTTTTTAAATTAGAGAAACTGTAGGTTTACAGAAGAATCAGACAGAAAATAGAGTTCCCGTATCAGGGCAAATTTTGATGATCCCGGACTCCTCAGAGTCCCTGAGAGACAGACGCCTGGGGAAATCATGGGTTTGTCTCTGAATATATCAGGACGGATCAGTCGCTTTATCCTATCGCTCCCTTCACCAGGTGTGACTAATTAAGGAACTGCACGCTGCTTCTAAGAAGACGTGCAGGCCCCTGGGAACCAGTTTACAACGGGTCAGGGGTTAAATTCTGAGGTGACTCTGACACCTTCTGGCTTCAAGCTGTGGCCTTGGGACTGTAAATGTTATTTTTGAGCTTTGACAATAAAATTATAGCTAATAGAGCCTTGTTGCTATTTTATTTTATAATTTGCTTGGTACTCATTTATACACATGGTTGATCGGTGTACCGTTGTCTATTTTTTTGTAGAAGGAAGTGCTTGTGGGCCTTTTAACTCCCTGGAATTCCAATAAATAAAGAGAGGGATTGGTTTCAGTTTGTGTGATATCTGTAAGTAGAGGTCATTATAGGGAGTTCCTTTTCTCCTGGGGTCACCACCTCACTGTTTATGTGGCCACATGTGTAGGCAGATGTAATTTGCACCACTCAGACCTACCCCCAAGGAGACAAAGGTAAAAACCGATGCAGGGAGTGAGTGCAGTTAGGTTGGTGTTGTGGTGTCCAATTCCTGGGGGGCCCTTCCTTCCACAACATCTGACTGCCTAAGTTCAGAGTTCCTTTTGAGGTCAATGGGCACTGGCCTCAAACTTGTCTTTCAGATCAGAAGGAAGTCCAGGGCAGGGTAGGGCTCCTCTGGCAGGCTGGAGAGGACCACACACGAGCCGGAGGCTGTGACTTTGGCACCCAAGCTGAGCACACATTGACTCTCTCATTCCATTTTCTCCTGTGTGGGCCCCACGCAATGTGCCAGGGACATGTGGCACCTGGCTAATTAATCTGAGTAGCCAACCAACCCCCATACATGTTTCTATGGTGAAGAGGCTAGTTCTTTATTGCCCAGCTCGTAAAACAGGGAGCAGCCAAGACTCAGGTAAAGGGAAACTTGGTAATTGCCTAGTACTTGCTGTGACCCAAGTTGCATCCTGCTGATTAGCTGAACAATTAAGTGCCTATTCTCTTCACTATTGCCTAGATGATTAAATAAGACTAAGGCTATTATTTTTAACAAAGTGGATGAATACTAGGAGAACTTTTACATTTCTATTATGTTCTATGCAGAGCATTTAGTTAAGCAACAACATGGACCAATTTATGAATAGATATCCCTGGACAAGGAATTAGTCTGGGTGAAATATCCTCCATTTTCTCCTCTCACCTTTGGGAGGAGAGTCACAGGGTTCTTTTTGTAATATTTCAGACCCTAGAGGTAAATTGCCCAACTTTGTTCATTTCCTTTGTCTCATCTGTGGACCTGCCACATTTTTCAATGGAGAGCTGAAAAGAAGCAGCTCATACTCCTCTGAAGGCTTCGGGATGCCAAGACCCAGAGTCCATCTTCATCTATGCATGAGAGTCACAGATCAAAGCTACTGTTTTCCTAACCATTAGCAAATGTTTCCCTTCCCAGGAAGGGGACTGAGAAGTAGGTTTTAGCTGGCCTGGGGACCTCAGGCCTGGGTGCACATCAAAACTGACACCACAGAACTTTCAATGACAAGCTTTGATGTTCAGAGACATTGCCCAAATGCCTGGCTGCTGAGGTGAGCACTGGCTGAGAGGACTCCAAAAATCTTAAGGGAACAGCATCTGCTACCCATGCTTCTTCTCTGTGGCTCATTCAAAAACCTTAGTATATACAGGTATTAAAAAGATTCCCTTTGGAGAAAGATCAAAGGTGATGGTGGAGTTATGCAGAGAAGGTCAGGTTTAACAAATAAGTATGAGGGCTGAATCATTATCCTGATGTTTTTTTTAGCCTCCAGTATCTTAGAGCACCTAGAAATAAAAACCTAAAATTGTGAATTGTAACCCATACCAAACTCTGAAATCTGTTCTACAACTGATTGTTGCCTGCACTTTGAAACTTATTGCTTTTATGAATATATTTATTTAAAGAGAAGGAAGAGTATAACAGAGAAGATGGGATTTAACAAATGAGTATGATTGCTGACTCCTTATATTGATATTTTTTGTTGGTCTCTAGGGTCTTGGAGCAGCTAGGAGGAAAAAATAAAAAATTGGGGAACTGTAACCCATACCAAACTTTAAAATCTGTCCTATAACTACTTGTTAAAATGTACTTGGAAATGTATCGCTTTTTTTGTGTATATGTTATATTTCACATTTAAAAAGAATGCTAAAAAAAAAAAAAAGATTCTCATTGAACCACAAAAGTGCTTCTCTTAGGCCTGGATAGACATTCAGACCACATATTTTTGATCCTGTCCCCTCCCCTCTCCAAATCTATCTGTATAAAGAGCTCAACATTTTCACATCATTCACTCATTTTTTCAACAAATATCCTTAAATACCTCATAGTCCACGCTACTTGTTTTCAGAGCTGGTGGCTACTGCATATTAGTAACTTACACTAAAACTATCTGTCTTGATTACAAGATTCAACTACTCAGTGCAGTGTGAATAAATACAAGCAAATGGACATGAAGCCTGGATTAGTGGTTTTCAATAACGCCTTACAGGAAAGCAGCATGGACTGCCAGTGGGGCTGGGTAGTTGGCAGAAATCTGGAAGCTCTGCACCCACCTTAATCAGGACAGCTCTGCTAGCTTTCATAATTCTTGCTATCATCACTGTTTTAATACATACAGTCGATCCTTGCTATTCACGGATTCTTTATTTGCACATTAACGAGCTTGCTAAATTTTATTTGTAATAAGATAAATTCTTGCCAGCTTCATGGACAGCACGTGCACAGTGGTGAAACTTTTCAATTGCTTGACACACTTGTTCCCAGTTGAGGCTGAACAAGGTGACACTTTGCCTTCTTTCAGTGCCCATACTATAAAAAGGTGTCTTTTCCGCATTATATCTAGTACCATGTTTTTCACATTTTTTGTGCTTTTTGTTAGTGACTTTGCTGTTTAAAATGGCCCCCAAGCCTGATGCTGAAGGGTGGCTAGTGTTCTAGGGGCCAGAAGGCTGTGATGTGTCTTACAGCGGAAATACCTGCATTATTAGATAAGCTTTGTTCAGGAATGAGTTTACAGTGCTGTTGGCCATGAGTTCAATGTTAATGAATCAAGATCGATATTTTTTCTTTTTTCTTTTTATTTCTTTTTCTGAATTGAAGCAAATGTTATAAGAAATGATCATGATGACGAATATGCAACTAAGTGATGACATTGTGAATTATTGATTAGATAACAAGAATGAAATTATCATATGGTAAGAACGTTCATGTTTGTATGTTGTTATGCTTAAAAATAGATAAATAAATAAATAAAAATTAAAAATTAAAAAAAAGAACAGATATTAAATAACATTCTTTAAGTAGAAACACATATAAAACAGGGCTTTGTGTTGCTCAGTTGGTGAAAATGTCATGACCAAAGCTCACAGTAGCCTAACTCTGCATGGGAGAAATGGTTTAGTCTTCCTCCACTAATTCATTGTTTGTGGCAACTTTATAGAACACAATTACCATGAATAATGAGAATTGACTATATTGAACATAGGTGCAAGGTTTCATTTGAAGATAAATAAAGATTAGCACTAAAAGGAAAAATCAGAACCTCTGCTTGGGGTTAATTCACCACCTCCCAACCACCCTCCGCGCTGCACTATAGAGACCACAAAGATGCTTGGAATTGTGTGTGTTTATTTGGAATTATTTGTTGTTTTTCAGTCATCACATTTATGCTAACGACTTCCAAAGCACTATCAGCAACCCCAGTTCAATTGTCCCAAGGACTTGGAGCACTCAGCAGGTATTAGCCACCGTGCTCGGTGCTAGAAACAGAAGGAAAACACTCACTGGGAATCACAACAGCCTACAGGATTTCTAGTTGTGTTGGCTTAGTAATTCCTAAAACCAAACTTGTCATCTTCCTCACCTTCCATTACACCACCTCAATCACACCTCCCCGACCCCACTCTCACTCCTCACCCCCCCACCAAGCTGACTTTCCTTAGCTATTTATCAAAGTCCCAATATTCATGATCATTTTTGATACTTTGTCTTCTTTTACTCCTTTCAGGGAGTCACTGCTCTCAGATAGATTTCTGCACCATCCTTGCCCTGATTTAGTACATCAGTACTTTATACCTGGATTACAGCAGGGTTCTCCAGATTTTGCTTCCAAGCAGAGAGCTGTGAAATCACCAAAATGGTGTTAAATTATTGGAAGGGGGTATTGTGCACTCCCCCTGGAACAGTGACATCCACCAACCCACACTCAGAGAAAAGGAGCCCAAGTCCCCTGTGTGGGAGCAGAGGAGAGTCAAGATTCTCCATGAAATATGTGAGATCCAGGCTGGGAATCTCTCCAACAGCTAGAAGGAATTTGATTAGAATTTGGTGTTTCAGCAGTAGACAACTGTTCTGACCTTTAACCCAAGTTCTCAATTGTACCTCTCTCCATACCATCCTTCAGCTCTATTTCCTCAGGGAAAACATTCCCTGTGTGGTCTCCACTTCCCAACATTTTTCTCACTCAATATCTGCATTCCCCAAATAGCTTCCCAGTTCACACTGCTTCATCCTCTCCTTTACTCAGCATTTTATTGTATCAGAGTTCGATACAGAGTTCTTACTAATTGTTAATTATCTCTCAAGGAAATCATATCAACAACGACCCTCTTTCTCTTTTTCCTCTGTGTTCGACACATAATAAATATAAAAGAAATGTGAATCACTAGATTAATTTGTGCTCGACCATTAACTTAGAGGGAATGGTGCAGAAAATCTGGTCCTTGCCACTTATTGGGATTCCATGGGTTTATTCAAAACTCCTGGAATGTTCTTTCATAAGTGAGGAAAGGGCCATACGGAGACTATTCACTTAAAAATTCTTTGTAAGTATGCTTCACTAGTTGTACTTTGCTTAGGAAATATTTATTAATTTTCCATGTGTGTGTCTCATTGCCTCTTATACTACTCTGGAAGAGTTCCTTAGTGTCAATTCTTAGAATCGCTTGTATTTTTCTTGAGGGGAAGATCAATATGTTCATTTTTTTTTCTTGCATTTATGTTTAAACCTTGTTTGAAGCAAGTGGAATATGAAAATCCTGTCACTGTTGGAATTATACAAGTAGCTTTCCTTGGCTTTGACTTGTTTCCACAGGATGTTCAGGGCATCACAAAAGAGGAACTCTGCCATTTCTTTTAATGTTTTTCTTTAAGGCAGAGGAGGGTAGGGGAAAATACAGAGAATGGTCTGCCAAGTAACTCCTACTGAGCACACTGAATTCATGAGTTTGCCGTTAAGTTAGATGACTCCATTTCTTTGACTACCAATAATCTTTTATTTATTTATTGAAAAAATCTATGTAAGAAATGTTACAGGAGATTTAATCTGCAGTCTAGAGCTGATAGAGGAAAACCCTAACATAGGCTTCATGGTACAAATGTCTCCTTTCAACATTTAAAATGCTTGCACTCACATAGGGATAAGATGATGGCCACCCTGCCATCCATTCTTCACATTTCTGGTCAGCAATATATGAGAATACACTTCCCTGCTGTGCAGATGTCCCTTTTATTAATACTGGGTGAACAAGAATGTTAGCCCATTGAGCTGCAGAGAACACTCACAGCATTGGAAACGCTGAATATTAAAGCTCCAAGTCTGAGATCAGGGTTTCAAAGTGGAAGTGAGTAAAAAGTAAAAGTATTAAAGTATGAGTAGCAGAGCTGAAATGTAAATGGATCTGCATACTGAAACTGCAGTGTGACACTACATGCCTAGGAGGCCAGGGCCTGCTTTGCTCAGGTAGAAAATAAACATATCACCTCAGAAGTAAGGACAGCTCACACTGCCTCTAAGTTACAATTTTTAATTTGAGCTCTTAGTTATATTTGAGCTCATTGCACTCATTGTTTATGCAAACATTTGGTAATAAGCTCTCCAATGACTTGCAACACATATTCTGTGTTTTCATATATCTTAACTCAGCTCTTAAATTATTATTTTTTTACTTTGCTTATTTCATGTATTTTAGTTCACATATTTATGGCCTGTCTTCCCATTTAGAGTTTAAAAAATTTGAGGTCAAGTATGGGACCATATTTGTTTCCTTAGCACCTGTCCCAATTTCTTGCACCTAGTATCATCAGTAACACAACACTGTAAATACCAAGGACACCATTCATATTGTGTGGATGGCATCCCCTAGAGTTGTCCAAAATGGCCCTAGTAAGCCCTCAGTGAATATTTGTTCATTTCATGAAATCTAGGGTGTTTTGGTTTGCTAAAGCTGCCAGAATGCAATGTACTAGAAATGGATTGGCTTTTATAAAGGGATTTATTAAGTTACAAGTTTATAGTTCTAAGGTCACAAAAATGTCCAGACTAAGGCATCCAGATAAAATACCTTGACTTTGAAGAAAAGCCAATGTCTCACATGGGAAGGCATGTGGCTGAATCTCCTGGTCCTTTGCTCCTGAGTTGTGTTGTTTCTAGCTTCTGATTCCAGTGGTTTTCTATGTCAGCTCTCGAACAGCTCTTGAAGCATCTCCAAATGTCTGTGTTTGAACTTTCTCAAAATTGTTTCCCTATGTCAACTCTTTTAAGGACCCCATTAAACCAATCAAGGCCCACTTTGAATGGGCAGGGTCACACCTCCACAGAAGTAATCTAATCAAAGGGTCACACCCACAATTGGGTGTGTCACATCTCCATGGAAACAGTCTGATCAAGAGGCCACACCTTACAATAGGTCTGCCCCCATGAGATTGGATTAGGATTAAAAGAGCATGGCTTTTCTGGGGTACATAACAATTTCAAACTGGCATATAGGGTAAACCTTTTTATAGTATTGCTTCAGTGCTCTGAGGAAAAAGGAAGTCCTTAAACTTTAGTTAAAGGCAATGCTACTTTTGAATAAATGCCCTTTGGATTCCAAAAGATTGAGAAAAATCATACATGTTTCTACTTCTGAGTACAAGCTAGTCTCTACAGACATGTCCTTATCTAACAGAAGGCATGATTGTAGAGTTGCCAACTACACTCAGGCAAAGAAACAGAAGCCTAAAAGTGTTGCTCAAATTCAGAAAAAGTTGTCTTTTTTATGAAGCAAAGTATATTTAGTCTGCCCTGAAGATCAGCCTGAGCCCTGTGAGAATTAGATTTAATATAGATTCAATGGCTTAAATACTGCTATCTAGGCAGAAATGGAAACTTAGTTTTCCGAGTAGGAAAATTCAGCCCATTTTTCATCTGGACATTCTTTGGAGCTTCAGAAGTTTCATTTCATCAGTGGGGAATGGCATGTATCCCTCTATAGAGCCATAAAAAATGTATAACATGTTCTCTTTGAACATAGATCTTTTATCAAAACTGCAAATGGCCACCTCTAACAATGGATTTCTGTGATATAATCGTTAACGGCATTGGCTTTCTAGGAATAAAGCAATGTGTTAAAGATAGGATGTATAATTATGAGAAAGTGCCATTAATCAAGGGTCCACATCCACATAACTGAGAGAGAAAAGGGACAATTTGGTGGAGAATGGACTTGACCCTTTGGATTTTGCAGAGAACTGATAACACTGCTCTGTTTGACTTCTCAAGGCTAGAAAGTGACCAGTTCATTAGTAATGTTGATTGGCTTTGAAAAGGAGTTTCTGAAAAGAAAAAATTGCATAAAAATAAATTAAAACCTTAAATAAAACTTGTTTTTCATAGGTCAGCTATCTGGATTTGAAAATATAATCCTACCAGGTCATTGTCTATGTCCAATTTTCTTTGTTTGCTTTGTTCCTTTCCCCCTTCCTCCTTTCTCTCTCACATCTTTTTTTTTTCCTCTTTGTAATCTGCTTCTCTTAAAATAAGAGTTTCATCTTCAAATGCTTCATTTTCAAGAAAATGTTGAATTTTTAAAATACAATAAGCTGATTTGCAATCAGTGAACGCACACGGGTAAAGGACATGCTTTGAATTGTGCTCACGTACCACTGGTACGAATGGGAGCATGCAGGAGTCCTGGTCTTTGTAGACTTCTGGCAGTACAAGGATAAGTAACGAAATAAAGAAAGACTCTCCATGAACAGTGTGATCTGCGAAGATGAGACAGAGACCCTGGGATCCAGCCACTGTGAAATATCCCTAATGAACTCTCTCGCCCCGCTTCCTCTGAGCTCCCTTGTTACTGAACATAGAAGACTACAAAGCATGCCATCGTGCTTGACAGTGTGGCTAGTAAGAAGAAGGAAGACAAAAGTCTGAGGCCGAAGGGAGATTCTGAATTAGTGATAAGCTGCCATAATTCCACATGCAGAGGTTTCTTTCAATTCCTGGGGAAAGTGTTTTATTAAATACATCATATTCTTTTGCAGTGCCCTTCATTAACTTTCTGTTTTTTCACTAATACTGTTACTGGGAATAAGCAAATGAGTCACTGATTTATTTACAAGCTATGTAAACGAGGACTTCAGGCCAGTGAGGCAAGCAGCAGGTTTATATTGGAAGAATCTCACTATATTTATATCGTATATGGTAAAACACTCAGTGGCCACATTCTGGGGTTGTGGAAATTACTTATAGAAGATTTGAACTGGAAAGAATCTGGGGCAAAAGCGCGTTAGGTATGAATATGGTTTTACCTATTTTATCCTTTCATTACTCACCCTCTGCCTTGATCTTTCTCTTTCTTTGTTTCCTTCCCTCCCTTCCTTTCTTGATCTCTCTCTCTCTGTATTCTCTTTCGCTGTATCTCTTATTTCTATCCCTATCTTTCTCCAACTTTCTTTTTCTTGTACTTCTGATTTTATTTTGTTTCCTATGTGAGTTTCTTATGTGAATATAACATAATGAATTAATTGGATCCGTTTAGGATGAAATTATTTAAATTGTCTATTTCAACTCATATAACCAAAACCCAAAGAAAATAAACCATCAACCACCACAACAATCAAATTTCACTGAGTTTTCCTTGACTTAGTAATTGTGTCCCTCCTAAAACACACAAAAATAGCCTTTTACAAATGTAAATTTTCAAAGTCAGGAGTGACTGATTTGGCTCTCAATAGTCAACCTTCCTGGAGAAGACATTCAAACAGGCATCAACGAGCACACAATGAGCCCCTCTGTGTGCAGAGAACTGGACCTGGGGCTGGGCCCAGGAGCAAGGCACTCACTGTAGATCCTATACGAGCCAGCCTTCCAGCCTTTGGGAATGTGTGCTTGATAGTGGAAAACTAACAAAAATCACAGGCAAAGACATTTTTATTTTTTACAGCAAATAAAATAATTAAAAATTGGATTGTGTGGTACAGTAATTTAGAGAACGGATTGTTCTTGATACGTGAATATCCTGCCTTAACAAAATTTTTGCCAATTTTTAAAGAATTAATTAAATACCATAGAGCCTTAATACTGATGGCACAATTCTACTGAAAATGTGAAGTCTAGTGAAAACTCTGCAGTGATATCAGGTAAGTAAAATAAATAAGATGTTTGTGGACTCAATGTTTCCTTTACTTTTTATTAGCTGTGGGACCTGGGGGAAGTTATATAATCTTTCTAAGACATTTATTCATCTATAAAATGGGGATAGTCATAATACTTACCTTATGTGTGCCTTATAAGCATGAAGTAGGATTATATAAAGATTTAGTGCAGTGTCTGGCACAACATAATCAGTCATTAGGTACAAATGAGTTATCTTTAATATAATCTTGTAAAATATTTTACTAATAAAGGAATCGGGCATCTAAGTAAAGTTAATATTCACTTATTTGTTTTTAAGATAATTTTTATTTTGGAATAATTTCAAATTTACAGAAAATTTGAAAAGATAGCACGGAGTTCTTGTATGCACTTTGCCCAGTTTCTGCCAACATTAACATTACACATAACTGCAGTGCATTTATTAAAACTAAGGAACTGACATTGACACATTACTACTAACTAAACTCCAGACTTCATTTATATTGTGCCAGTTTTATCACTAATGCCCTTTTTCTGATCCAGACTCTCATCCAGAATCCCATATTTCCATTCAACAGTCATATCACCTCAGTCTCTTCTGGTCTGCGAGAGTTTCTCAGCTTTTCCTTGAGTTTTAGGATTTTGCAAGTTTGAATAACACTGGTCTTTGGAGAATCATGCATTTTTCAGGCTGCCCTTTAATTTAGCTTTAGCTGATGTCTTTTAAATCATGATTAGATTGGGGTGATTGGTTGGGGGAAGAGCGCCACAGTGATGGAGCACCTTCGTAGCTCATCCTATAAGGAGGTCCCTGGTGTCACAGGTCTCATTGCTGGTGATGATAGCTTTGATCATTTAGTCTGCTGGGTTGCTTCACTATAAAGTCACTATTTTTTCCTTTCCGGGTTCCCAGCCTACATTCAAAGGGAGGGGAATTAAGTTCCACCTCCAAGAAGCAGAAGTATCTATACTTAAAAAAAGAAATTTTATCTTGTGGGAAGATTTGTCCCTTCTTTTCCATTCATGCAGTTACTCAGTGATTTATTTATATCCATATGGACCTGTGCATGTGTATTTTACGCTTTGGGTTATAATCTAATGCTATATTATTTTGTCACCCAAAATGCTCTAGTTTTGACCAATGGGAAATAGTGTTAACTCATACAACTGCAACAAACAAATAGTAAGAGTGGTTTTTGAAGCATGATTTCGTAGTTGCAGTAATTGAAACTGAATAGAAAGGAATTTTGAGCACAATTTCGTAAAAAGAACTCCCAGCTAGGAAGCTGCCTGGTAGGCACAGATTGGTTGTAAAGCAGCATTTCATGGTTGTGGTTAGATGCATTAGTGAAGGTAAAAAGTATGATATTTGTGCAGTGGAGCACGCTCATTCTGCTTGGCTGCATCTAATTACTTTGGAAAGAGGCTTTGTGTCAATCGATGACAAGTTTGTGTTTAAGACTATACTACTTTGGAGATGACATCTGTCTAAATGGATCAGAAATATTAAGACAAACAGTACATAATGTAGATTTTGATTTTACTATAACTCACTGTAATATAATGAGAATCAATGAAATTCTGATTATTTGGGACAAAAAAGACACTAAACTGTAACCTAACAGTTCTACACATGAACTGCCAACTACAGTGGGTTAATCAAGTGTGAAAAATAGGCCTTGTAAACAGTATCCACGCTTTGTTTTTTAAGCGAGGAAAAAGAAAAATATAGTTAGGAGGATAGTTATTGGCAGTAAAAATTACATTTAACAAATGTTACTGGAGGAAATGAAAGTTAGTTACCAAAATCAATCTAATTTCAGTGAAAACCACAATGTAACATTGTTTCATATTTACTAGATATAAAAAAAATCGAATTAATCCATGTAAAATACTTACTTCCCCCTCTCCTGTATTTCAGATGTCCCTGGTTATTTTTGAAAATCTCAATACAGCTGTGTTTTGAATACCACTGGGAACAGTCCTTGAAAAGTTAATGACCCAACAAAAGAGGCATTTAAGAACAATGAATGTGTGTACTATTCTGTGCTGTTTTAGGATATCGAGATCTTTCTTGCCTCAGAGATTTTACCCAGGCAGTCCCTCTACCTGGAGCTCTGTCCTACTACCTCTCTGCCTCGCTGACCATCTATTATCTATCTCTGCTCGTTCCCTGTTCATGATTCAGGACTCAGATCGTAAAGCCTTCCCTGACCACTTAGTTTTGAACAGCTCATCCTCTGATTCTCTCTCATAATACCTCATTTTTCACCTTCATGGCATTTCCCATTACTGTGTGACTTCGTGTAACTCTGGCCTCCTCTAATAGACTGTGATATCTTTGCTGGTAAGAACCTTCTTTATTTTTCACTACTATGAATGCAGTACCTAACATAGGGCCGGGACCCATAGATTTACTGACAAATACATGATTGGGTGAGTAAGAAAACACTTCAACAAAAAATGCTCTTTGGTGCATTAAAATAAGATCTCTGCTTTCTTTGAGAGCATTAGAAGGGAATGGAGACTCTTTGTTGGGGACACCACTGATAAATTTTAAACTAATGAAATGATTTATAATGTGTAACTATTTATAGGTGCTTTATATATGTACTCTTCAATATGCCACAGATTCCTCTAAATTAGGTCCTTCATTTTTCAAAAGAGGAAACTGAAAGAGATTTAAAAGGTTAAATGAACTAGTAGGCTGACAGCAAAACATTTGGTGAAATGGTGAGGAGCTATGCAGTACGATTCGGTTACACAGCCACCTTATCAGGAGCAGCAGGCAATTGGCCTACCTGGCTTGGCAGTGGTGAGGCATCATGGTTTATAAGCTGAACAGGCCTATATCTTACTTTTTGTAGTCTGTGGTTTTAGTTTTATCCCTAAAAGTTTCCTAATACAGTCTTGATCATTCCTTTACTGTAGTCTCAAAGTATAACTACTGTCTATAGAAATTATCTTATTTTCTGTTATGTGTATGTCTATGAAGTACAGTTTCCTTCCCTAAATCTGCCTAAACCTTATTCTAGGCCCCTCACCCAGCTGGCATAAAATTCCATCTCATTTTTCTGTGGTAACCCCTCTTAGCCATTGCCCTGCAGACATCCCAAGGTCACACCTAAGAAGCTGTAGGAGGGGTTCTCCACTCACTAATTATTTCTGCCCCACTTGTTGTTCCAGGTGCAACCAGAACCACTTTAAGCTCCACCATCTCCCTGGAGTGCTGCTAAAGAGACGCCAAATCTCCCCTGTCCTTGGGAATCCTCGCCTGCCCCGCTCCCATGCACAGGCTCCCAGCTGTAGGAGCCTGTCTTCCTCTTTTCTCTCATTTCCTCAAAGGACCACCTCTTTCAATGTCCCCTCTGGGAATCAGACCACATCCCTTCAATGAATTTAGGAATTTACACAAAAAAAGAAGAAGCACTGACAGCTGCTGCTTCTGTTTTCTGCCCTGAAAAAAAATCCCCAAAGCAATGACATAATAATGAATTAGTAAACTGCATGAATTAGAGGAAGGAAAAAATATAAGGAGGGCAAACACAAGTTATTTTTGACATAGCATCCTGCTACAGATATCTTTGTTTCACTAGACAGTGAACATTTTGATGGTTGGAAATGTCTTTTCATTTCTGATATTGAGGTGTCCAGCATGTTTCTGATGTAGTAGGTCCTTGAATTTTGTGAAACTAAGGAAGGAAAGAAAAAAGGGAAGGAAGGGAAGGTGGGGGGCGAGGAGAAAAGAAAGAAGGAAGGAAAGAGGAATATAATGATACATATCAAAGCAACAAGCACGTATTGAGCATAAAAGTATGTCAGGCATATTGCAAACTAAATACTGTTGGAAACGTGAAAATGCATTGGTTCCCCGGGAGCTCAAAAGTTGGTCAGTGAGACAGTACATATGTAGAACTCTGGAACACAGCAGATAGTGAGACAGGCCCTAGAGGATATTAGTTTTCTGCCATAACCTCCTCTGAAGGAGACTTCTGTGAGGCAGGACTGTTTTGGCCAAAAGAACTTCCAATATCAAGTCCAAGATGGTAGATTAGAAGGCATGCTTGGCCTCCTCATGTTCAGCCATCAGAGTAAATTGTGGCCTTTTGTGAAAAGATGAGCTTTGCCCATCAGACACCCTCCGAGGAGTGATGCAGCCTGAGCTGAAGCAGAGGCTGGCAGCAAACAAGAGCAAGAATTTAGACAGATCTCCTGAATCAGATGGAAATTAAAACACAGAGAGAAGAAACTAAAATGAAGTAGAGGCTTGACATAGGCAGGCCTTAGAACTCATAAAGGAAGATGATGTGTTCTGATAGACAGTGCAAGAAAAGCAGACACACAACTAGATATAGAGATTTGGAGAGAGAAAGAGAAAGGGAGCGTAACGAAGAGTCATAGATAACATCCCGAGTTATAAACTTCTTTGCCTATCAACATGAACTGTGTGGGCTCTTCTGTTATAAGATAATCCAGATGGAAGCAAAAGGGATAAAGTGAAAGCCCAGGCAAGGGGTAGGTCAAGCAGTTCCTGGAAACGCCCCTTAGAAATAATGGTAGTAGATGGCCCTGGGATCCTCAGCTCTGGCTGACCCTCATGGTTGTTTGGGGAACTGTCAAATATACTTTAACATGCCCTGAGATCTGGAGATTCTGATGAGTCTATATCAGCAGATCTAAGCACAAAATATAATAAATAAATAAATAATATATATATTATATTTTGGCATGGGCAGGCACTGGAAATCGAACCTGGGTCTTTGGCAGGGTAGACGAGAACTCTGCCACTGAGCCACTGTGGCACCATTCTGCTTTATTTTATGAGCTTGGAAAATTTATGGTCCCTGATTCTTTCTTCTGAAATAAAAGATGTATCATGAAGTGAATTATTTTGATGCTACGCAAATGATTAGCTATCTCGGCATTCCAACTTCTGGGCCACTTTTGACTTTTAATCAAATGCTTTACTCAGATCTCCTTCCCTTTTCTTCCTTTCCTTTTTCATTTTTTGAGTGTCTACTGTTGTGCCAGGAGTTAAGCTTGTAGCCTAGTGGTGGGGAAGATGACACATTTACCTGTATAAGTCAAAGGCATCAATGTTACACAACATAAGGATGATGACAACTTCAAGTTAATTGTCCTGAAGTTGCAAAGTGATGTCTGGTGAAATGGGTGGTTTTAAGATTTACTGGTTAGTTCACAGGGCTTTCAACTTTAAATTTTCTCTTTAAAGTCTCCCATCTCCCTTGCACATGCTGCCCTCTGACCTCAACACAAGTCTGATAATGTTTATGAAATTTTCCCTCCTCTCAAATATTTTCCAAATGTTTCTGTCATTGAAATATTTAACTATAGACATTATATTTTGAATAATAATGTACTGTAAAAGGTATTACCATTTGTACTCAGTCCAAAAGGGTGGCATAGGTGAAAATATCATATTTAGGTGAAAGGACATCCCTGGAAACAGGTAATAGTCTTATCGAATTCTAATTCAATTTGGTAAATATTATCTGACTGCTGGGAAACCATGAGACATATTGTAGCAACAAAGCAGCATGTCTCCTACAATAACCTTTTTATTTACTTAATCCAGCTCATTAATAATGATCTGCTTTTCTTCTTCCTGATGTACGAATACTCCAAAACCACAGGCTCACATTTTGACAGCTAATTTTGCAGGATATAATTTTCCCGCTTAACCCAGGAGGAAGACAAGACGGGTGATTGAGATTAATCATTTGTAAAATTATAATTCTGTCACAGATAATAATTTGCAAGATCTTTCTTTTTTCTGAAATCCCCAGAATGCACCATAAATTGTCACACTTTGTAACAGAACATGTAACACATTAGGGGACTCCTAATAAAGCAAGTCTGCTAGAAAAACAAACCAATTGCCTTATAATTGGCATGTTCCCCACGTGACTATTCTCCTGTGAAGGAACTCTGTGCCTTGGGTGAAGAAGGGTTTAAAATTATTATTCAAGAGGTTGCTATCTCCATCTCTTGTCGATGTGTGAGCTGTAATACGTGGTGTTTCTTCGAGTTGTATAAGCCTGTTAGAACTTGCAATTGTGTGTCCAATTGCCTTATGATTGGCATGTTCCCCACGTGACTATTCTCCTGTAAAGGAACACTACGCCTTGGGTAAAGAATCGTTTAAAAATTATTATTCAAAAGGCTATTATCTCCAGCTCTTGTTTCTGTGTGCTGTAAAATGTGGCATTTCTTAAGTCTGTTAGAAGGTACAATTGTATGTCCAGAAAGAAAGTTGATCCCTTGTGGAAAAATGAGCAAATTCAGAAAATTTAAATTACTTTCAATAAGAGAAGAATATCAAAATGGGCAAATAAAAATACTGACTTTTTGAGAATGACTACATGCATCCAGGATGTTTTACTGGTAGAGCTCTCTGTAAACTTTGCTTTACATTATAAATCAATTTTATAGGCTTTTGATAGTGTTGCAACAACTGAGGCCAAGAACCTTCAAAATTTTATGTGATATTGACAGAGAGTGCTCAGCCTGTGTGGGACATGGATGGAAGGGGCAGTATGTGTCTCTGCAGTTTCTTGGTCAACATTTAGCTAAATTGCTTAGGGCAGAAGTTAATGAGACCAGGGTCATGGGTTTAATGCCTGTGTGGGCCAGTAAGCTTTGCTGTGTTCCACATCCACAAACTGCAATTGAATCCCGCTCCTGTCAGGATTAAATGCCAAAGAGCTGCAGGCAAGAGAGTTTAAGTAGGTCAGGACCTCCTAGTCCTAAATTCTTATTAAAAAATACTACCTAAAGGCTGACTGTCCCAATAGTTTGACCACTTCTTTGTCACCACCTTGGTTTGTGCCACCACTATCCCTTGCCGAGATAATTATGGTAGTTTCCAGCTCTACTCTCTGCTACATCACTTATCCCATTTCAGACTATTCTCACCAAAAAGAGTAAGCAATCCAGTTAGAATGAAGTTAAGAACATGTCAGCCTGCTGCTTAAAACCCTCTGATACCTTCCCATCCAGAGACAAGGAAAAGCCCACATCCTTGCAGTGTGGCCCAGGAGACCCTAAACAATATACACATCCCCTCAATGTAGTCCCTCCAGTCTTTCCTCAACCCAAAGGCGATGCAAAGGCAGCCGTCGTCTCTTGCTCCCTCTGTAACATCTTGCTTGATAAGTTTAGTCTTTCACAACATACAAGGGGGAAAGTTCGTTTACCACCAGTTTTGCATTTTGAGACAGTACCTGAGGAAAGGAGGGACAAAAGACCTGACTTCCTTCTTGAAATTGGAGCATTGAGAAAAATAGAGAAGAAAATATAAATAGATCCCATTCATACTGTTTCATCTACAGCAATAAAAGCAAGACTCTAATTAATATCTCACTATCTCAATAAATATAAATTATACAAATATACACAAAGCCTTCCCTCCCCACCATTACCTAAACAAAAGCATTTGTCTAAGTCCTTTGTCTACTGTCCTAGACGCCTCCAATGGTGTCCAGCCTAACACTGTTTAGAGCAGGAGGTGATTTAAGGAAGTTTGCTTTAATCCTCAGCGCTCAACCATATTGAGTATCTACTCACTTGTATCTGGATATATTTTTCATCTTTTTTCCATGTGGTTACATTGGGTTTAAAATTTAACATCCTAAATATATAGCAATCATATTTGCTTTCATTCCAACTTAACTTTCAATAGCATGCACGTATACTTTTCCTATACCCCACTGAAACCCACCATTTTTTTGTACTTGTTACCACTTATATCTTCATATGTTTTATGTTCAAAAACCTAGATTTAGCATTAGTTTTTATGCATTTGCAGTTTAGCACTTATAGGACGTAAGAAATGGAGTTATATTCCAAACAATTCGATATAATAACACTGGCATTTATAATTACCTTTATTTCTTTATGCTACTTTGAACTACTGTCTATTGTCCTTTCCCTTCAGTCTGAAGAACTCCCTTTAGTGTTGCTTGTAGGGCAGGCCTAGTGGTGATGTATTTCCTCAGCTTTTGTTTATCTGAGAATGTCTTAATCTGGCCTTCATTTTTGAAAAAGAATCTCACCGTTCATAAAATTCTTGTCTGGCAGTTGTTTCTCTGTGATACTGTATTTCAACCCACTGCTTCCTTGCCTCTATGCTTCTGCAGAGAAATCAGCACTCAATCTAATAGCAACTCCCTTGTACATAACCCATTGCTTCTTTCTCTTGCAGCTTTCAGCACTCTCTCCTTGTCCTTTGCACTTGATAGTGTCATCAGTATATGATGGACTGTATTTTCCTTCATGTTTGTTCTATTTGATGTTCTCTGAGCTTCTGGATGTGCATATTCACATCTTCTGCTAACTTTGAGTTTTCTATCATTATTCCTTTGACTATTCCTTCTGCCTCATTCTCTCTTTCTTCTCCTTCTGGGTGTCCCATAATGTGTATATTGAGTGCCTGATAGAGTGCCGTAGCTGTCTTAGGTTATTCTCACTTTTAATATTTCTTTTTTTTCTTTCTGTTCCTCAGTCTGACTCATTTCAAGTGTCTTATCTCTAACTTCAGTGATTTTTGATTCTGTGGACTCCAATCTGCTCTTGAAACCCTCCTGGACATTTTTTATTTCAGCTTTTGTGCTCTTCAACTCCAGTAATTCTTGTTTGGTTCCTTTTTAAAATTTCGATCTCTTTACTTAGATTCTCATATTTTTCAATCATTCTTTTTATGATATCCTTTAGTTTTTTCTCTGTACTTTCCTTCATCTCCTTGAGCATTTTTAAGATCACTTTTTTATAAAGTCTTTGGTGTGTCCACATTCTCTCCTTCTGCATTGGCGTTTCTGTATTTTTATTCTCTTCCTTTGGATGAGCTGTCATTTCCTGCTTCTTTGTTTGTCTTTTACTCTTTTGTTGTACCCCGTACATTTTAGTATTTTAAGATGTTAACTCTGAGATTTATTGCATGGGATGTCTGTTTCCTGGTTTTATAACAAGCTGGTGGTAAGACAAGATTTTTCTTGAGCTTCAGCCCTCATATTAGAAAGTTCTGTCCAAGGTGAATGCCACAGGCAGGCTTCTCCCTTTCTAGGCCTCTGTCTTATCATAGGCGCTTGCCTGTTAGTTGTTTTGGAGTTCCCCTAGATTACAGGAGCTTGGTTTTACCCTCCTCTATTTCCCAGCAGACAGACTTCCCTCACCTGGGCATCTGACGCTCGTGGGTTTTCATCCCAGACTGTCTGCTCAGTAGTTTTTATACTTCTTTCATTGTCTCATGCTTCATTTGCTTGGGGGAAAATTGTGGGAGGAGGGTCACTCTAAAGAGGACTTTCTCAAGTCAGTCTTTCCCAGACAAAACAGTGTTGGGGTCCACGAAGTGAGACTGACCAATTCCAAAGTGCCTTCCTTGGAGAGGAGACCAGGAAAGGCTCTGAAATCTTTTCTGATGGCTTCCCAAAGCTGAGTTTCCTGGATTGCCCAGCAAATGCAACCATTCAGCTAACTGTCCCCTGCAGCTCTGAAGTAGTACTGCATCTTTCTTTAAATTTCCACTGCCTCTGCCCCTGTTTGGGGCAAGGTTGAAACAATGGCTACCGTTAGAGTTGACTACCAATAATCTGAATTCACTAATCAAGAGCTGTGCTCAGCCATTGGCGATACCCAAAGCCTGTTCTTGGGGAAGAAAATTTTTTATGTCCATAGTGGCCTGCTGCAAGAGTTGGGGATGAGTGCCAGTAGCCTCCACGCTGGAGAAGCCAATTTACAGTTCTTTACCATAATTTGTCTACCTTTTCCTTCCACTGTTTCCTGGAGGCTGTACAGTGTTCTTCCGGCCTCGGGTGTTTCAAAATAGTTGTTTCAGTCAGTTACTGCCTATTTAATAGTTGTTTTGATGGGAGGACTGAGTCCTGGAGCTCCCTACTTTGTCATCTTCCCCAGAAGTCTCCTATGTAGATTTTTTTTAAGAGTTAGAGAGTAATAAATAAATAAAATGAGCAAATATATGGTGATGCTTCATTAAACATTTTCAAATAAGGGTGGCATTTCAAATAAGGTCCTTAAGATTTATGAGTTGCTCTGAATTTTTACATTTCTTGGTAAAAAGCATTGTGAATCTGCTTATAAGATGTATATTCAAAAGGTAATTTAAAAGGTAATATTAGACACTGAAAATGAAAAAAAAAGAGTTCAGTACCTGCTAAGATGCCTGTATATTCACTGACTTTTGCACAAGGGAATTCGATATAAACAGTCCAACCCAGGCAATTAAAGTAAGCATACTGTTGTGGTAGTAAACTAATATGTGACAAAAAAGCCCAAGTAATGTCTATTTTCTGATTTGGGTTAATGTCACAGAACATTTTAATTTTTAGTTTGCTTTAAATAAGGCAAAGTTGCCTGGCCTCAGAGTTTTGACATTTTTGGTATGCAAAAATGATTTGAACTCACACTTCAGATGATTATTTTTCTATAGCCATTTGATTTTGATTGTTGGTTTGCTGCATCTCTCCTGTTATAAGGATATGGGAAATTCTTATACATAATGTGCCTGTACAGTCAGTGATGTTCCCTAACACCTGGATTCCTTGGGCAGTTGCTTAATAACTGCTTACCACTCACAAGAACCAACAGGTCACTACCACCACAAACAATATCGAGTCCTACTCCAAGCCCACCAGTACACTGAGCTATGAAACTCATCACGGGCTTGAGAGTTATAAGACCGAAAGGAATCAGATGGTGAGTCTAATGGAAAAATTAACAACCTATGCTGTTCTTAGCTTTATCTTCCTTGTTTGGACTTTCTGGAAGTCTGTGTACCTAAGCTGCAAAATGAGGCTACCCCTCCACAACCAAAATAATCAGCAGAAAACTGGGGAATTCAATTACCCAGGTGTTATGCCCACACAATCTCCTGTGCCCACGTATGACTAATTATTCTCATTGCATTGGTTCTTTTCCTTTTAATGATTGTTTTTTTCTGATTGTATCAAATAACATACATCCATTACAGAAAATCTATATAACACATTAAAGTATAGATGAGAATTTTTTTTTTAAATCCAGAGTTCCTCCACTGTTACCATTTTTGTGTGTCTGTCACAAGTCTTTTATAAACATTCCTTATCCATCTCAGTGTGTGTATATGTGCATTATTTTTTACAAAAATGTTCTTTGTATGCACTATTTTGTAACCTGTTTCTATTTTCATAAGCAAAACTTAGATCATGATTATTTTCCTAGGTTAGTAAATGTTATTTTACAACATGGTTTTTAGTTCTTGACTAGTATCATAATTATCTTTAATTTGTCCTTTATTGTTAGACAAATTGGGCTGCTTCTAATTTTAAAGTGATAAATATAGCAAGCAATGATGAAAAATTTTGTTCATAAATATTTGGGTATATCTCAGGTTATTATTTTGTATTATAATCTGAATGAATTTTTGCTTGAATAATTTTTATGAAATTGTCTAGTAATTGGGGATGACATGAAAATGCTTGAATAAATTTGTTAAACTACTTATATTCTTTTAGTCAATGGGACAAAAACAGCAGAATAATACTATCTTAAATTCCTATAGTGATTCCTAGCCAATGAAGGGTTTTTACAACCATAAGCTCTTTTTGATAGTGAAGCAATATCATCTCTATGCAAACCTCCTGGCTCCCTTTTCAAGCTTAGTCTTTGCTTATGTTATTACCATGGAAATTAAACAAGTGGCTTAGACTTGATTAAAATTATCCAGAATATTATAAGAATATGGAGCCGAGGCAATTCAGAGACATGCTCTTTCTCCTATGGAATATAAGTCTGAAAGGAGATGATCCATTAAATAATTCAGGGAACTGGCCTGAGAATTCTTGTCCTTGAAGGCCACTACCTCCAAAGGAGAAGCATATATATCACCTGGGCAGCCCTTTTATCAGATTACTACAAAAGAGTGAGAATTCCTGTGTCATCTTAATCAACTATATAACTTTGGATTCTATACCAGCCATTGTGCATGTCTCACTCCCTTTGGGCCCAATCATACAGATCAAGAAGTACTTGATCTTACTGCCCATGACAAGATGTGGAGGCATGGGGTTTTTGGAAAATCTCTGAAAGTATAGCAGAGCAGGGTGTCTGGAAGAATGGCATCTATTTGTGCATCAGTTATTAGATATCTCTTGGGTCTTAGGTGAAATATAACTAAGAAGTACACCAAGTGCCATGGCTTTCAGTTGATCCTCTTTTAAAAAATTTGATTCCATAGTGCCTTTACTTCTGATGAAAACTAATATTTCCCAAGGCTGATGTTACAACTTTACTTCACTAGATTCACTGCTATAGTTTGCTAGCTGCTGGAATGCAATATACCAGCAACAGAACGGCTTTTAAAAGGGGAATTTAATGAGTTGCTAGTTTACAGTTCTAAGGCCAAGAAAATGTCCCAATTAAAACAAGTCTATAGAAATGTCCAATCAAAGGCATACAGGGAAAGATATCTTGGTTCTAGAAGGCTGATGAAGTTCAGGGTGTCTCTCTCAAGTGAGAAGGCACATGGCAAACACAGTCAAGGTTCCTCCCATCTGGAAGGGCACATGGCAAACACAACCTTATTGGCTAGCTTATTCTTCTGGCTTCCTGTTTCATGAAGCTCCTTGGGAGGCATTTTCTTCTTCATCTCCAAAGGTCACTGGCTGGTAGATTCAGCTTCTTGTAGCTATGTCATTCTGCTCTACTCTCTGTGAATCTCTTGCTTTCTCCAAAATGTGTCCTCTTTTATAGGATTCCAGTAAACTAATCAAGACCCACCCAAATGGATGGAGACACACCTCCACTTAATCCAGTTTAACAACTATTTTTGATTAAATCACATCTCCAGGGGGATGATCTAATTACAGTTTCAAACATACAATACTGAATAAGGATTAGAAGAAACAGGTCCCCTTACAAGTTGGGATTAAGATTAAAACATAGTTTTTCTAAGGTACATACATCATTTCAAACCAGCACAATCACCTGACTCTTCTCTTAGGGGGAAAGCAATCAATTTATAGCATATCTTAGTTCCATATCTTAGATCTGGAAGAGACTGAATCTGTACTGATAGTCCCCTCTAGAGAGGGCTGCATATGAAGATAAATTATAGACTTGCAGTAAATGTTCATGAAAAAGAAAGTGCTTGAACATAATCTGTTAGGAAAGACTAGTTTGTCTGGGAATACAGTCCATTACAAAAAAAGATCAAATTATTTTTTTTATTAACTACAGTGAATTGAAACAAATACCAACAATAATTTTTCTATATAGATCCTAAACCAAAACTAGATAAGTACTCTGAAAACAAGGTAAAAGAGTATGCTCATTTACCTAATGTTCTTAATTTTACATGAAGTATTTCTATTAATATGACAAAATATTCAATAGTATTCACTAGAATTTTGAGTGGTGAAGACCTCAAGGAAACTGCTTTTTTAAACCTCAGATCTGGGTTATTTAGATTAGTACATGAAGGAAGAAAGGCTTAATGTTTTGGGCTCTTATTGTGCATTCTGGGGGCCAAGGAGCATGAAGCATATCAAGTAGAAAGATGGTTGAAATTTCCTTTCATTTCTGTGTGTAATTAAAGTTTACCCTCATTGCTCTGAGGCCATCCAACTAGAAGAGACCCTGGCAGCTGTTTGTGGGAAAGAATCAGTTCCACCCCAAAGTGGAGGAATTGAGGGGCCCAGGGAGGGGGACTTTGGCATAGTGCCACAATGCACTCACTCTTCAACATACACTACTGTAGCTACCCTGGATCAGAGAAGTGAAGATGTGGAGTCAGTACAGATAGCCCTAGCATGATAAAAAGTGGAAACTTTCTTCAGTTTGCATCATGGCTTCAATTTTCAAGTCTATACAGGAAAGAGAATTAGTAAGGGCTAGAGAATGAGTAAAAGAAACTAAAATATGCTTTCAGAGTTATGGGATAAGTTTGTACATGATATCTCAACTCTGCCATGGTTGGAGTTCCACTAGAAAAGTCATGCTGCCCAGTGGCCTTTAGAAGTTCCAGTTGACTTACTTTTTCTTTTTACAATAATGTTTGTTCTATAATGTTTGTAACTCCCTAACTGATCAGCACATCATTGTGTACAACAGAAGCTGCAGTCAATTTGTTTTGACTGGTTCAGTCTGGGAGTCGTAGCATCGGGCTTATTGCCTTTGTTGTTAAAAACAAAACCAAGAATCAAACAGTCATTGCATCATATGAGATTACTGGGTGTTATAACAGACCAGTGCCCTGAACGAAATGAAAGACTGTACAATTTCAGCATCAGGTTAGTAATTACACCTGTGCCATTTTAATTAAACCAATTAATGTTCTCCCAGTGCCTATTAGAGTCTATAAAGCTATGAAGATCAAATTTATTACACTCTTCTAGGAAGGAAGTTAGCATATCTCAGAAGGAGAATATAATATCTGCATTTGCTACTTGTGAGAGCCTAGCAAGGAGCTGAGGTGAATTGGGATATATTTCGATCTCTAGATAGTCATACTCTAGAACAAACAGAACTGGACCGATCTAATTTGACACTGTTTAAGAAGCTAATACAAAAAGGAGAGTTCCTAGATTTGGAAACTGAGTAAGCTTAACAAGGCAAATATCCATTAGTAATAAATGCTAATTAATTGTAAATGGTAGCCTTTGAGTTGATAAGCTAAATAAATTTATGGCTAGGAAATTAAGCTTTTTTATGATATATCTGGACCAACAGCTCAAAATAGAAATGCCTTATTTCTAGTCTCTTAAAGAGCACTGCATGTATTATTCCCAACCAATGGAAACACTTTATGTAGTTATACAGAGAAGAGCAAATGAAAGTACGAGTTATTCTTCAAAATATTTCTGTCTTTCTCTGTATCATGAGAACTTTTTCATGTCGGCTCTTATGCTTTAATTCTGTTAGAAAAGAGAGGAAGTCCTCCTCTCAGGACCCCGAAAGAGACATGAAGATGTGGAACCGTACATCACCACTCTCAGTCATCTATATCGAACATAGAAAAGTATAAAAGAGGAAGGTGGGTCACCTAGCCCTTAGGGAAATAGAGGCCCAACAGTACCTGTGCCAGTCTTCGACCTTCCACTGCTTTAACATTTTTTACATATTTCAAAGAAAGCAACTTCGCAACAGAGAGATGACTGAGAATTCAGTGTGGGAAATATGTGATTAATATTTCATATTATATTGAG
This sequence comes from Tamandua tetradactyla, assembly GCF_023851605.1. Taxonomy (NCBI): domain Eukaryota; kingdom Metazoa; phylum Chordata; class Mammalia; order Pilosa; family Myrmecophagidae; genus Tamandua; species Tamandua tetradactyla. Next base: position 120,127,623 of record NC_135329.1, on the reverse strand, counting down.
CAGAAACAGAAAAGGCCCATATACAATTATTCGTGGCTCATCTTAGAGCTCATTGTATCATAATATGAGATAATATATTAATTTAGAACCTCGCAAGGAAAAGAAAATCTCTCGTGATCCTTGGCCAAGAATTTTTCTTAAATGTTTCCCAACAAACTGGCAAAGTAGGCATTATATCATCATCATTTTGCAAACAAGAAAATTGAGATTTAGAAAGATGAAACAACTCTTTCAATATCACCCTGCAGAAAGGTAGTAAAACACAAAACGTTGTCTGCTGGCTCTAATAACTTTTCAAATGTAAGAATGAGAAAAATGTGAGAATGAAGGATGCAAATTAAGCTAACTAAACAAAGTAGATTATCTGAAAATGTAGTTAAAGTGACTTATATGTCACTGACATAAACCCAGTGCTCCTGAAGGAAGAGAGGAGTTAATTATTTCTTCAAAAGAGGGATGAGAACTTTTTTGAACTAAAGAAAACACCCCTTGGGTTATTTCTATACCCTAAGGCACATCAAGGTAGTGACACTACCTGAGAATAAAGTTATAAAATGACAAGTTCCTGTCAGAATTGCTTGAATAAATATGGAGTTTCTTAGTTTTCTGCATTAAAATTGTTTAGGGTCCCAAGAGCCAAGTTATTTCTGACTGTGCAAACCTGTCGGGCTTTAGTGAACCATGCCTTTTATCATTGATGCAAACAAAAGCCTACACGTTTTAGGAACCTCTCTTTGGAATCAGCTTCAGGAATAATTTCTGAGCCAGACGAGATAATTACTCTAATTATTTTTAAGTCAACCGCGCCTGATTTTTGAACAAAATCCAAAATCATTATTAATGACAATACAAATCCTCTGTACACCTGGAGTAGTTTCAAATTACTTTTATCAAGTAAAAAACTTAAGAAACCTACAAAGGACAAAATCTGAGCCCTTAAGAATATTCAGAATAGTATCCTATTGTCAAGGAAGACAGTTCTTAAAAAGGAACTCCAAAAATGAGAGGGCAAGGGGGTGCAAAGGTAGTTCAATGGTAAAATTCTCCCTTGCCATGAGGGAGACCCAGGTTAATTCTCTTCCATGCACTTCCCCAAAAAAACAAACAAACAAACAGAACAAATAAAAACAAACAAATAAAATCAATATTTTTATTGCTGCAATAACAGGATACTCACATGGAAAAATATGAAATGTGACACTGCTATACAGCATACAAAAAAAATAAATGAGAGGTCAATGTCAGTGTAGTTGGAACAGTGTCTTTCACAGTGACTGGTTTGAGTTAATTCATTTGGATTTTGGGGTCCAAAATGCTTATATAATTCATTTAAGAATCCCCTTATAGTGAAACTTTCTTTAAGAAAGGGAATGGCTTACTTTGTCAAGAATTTCAATAGCAATTTCCCACTCGATTATGTATCATTAAAGTTCACCACCATGATTTTTTTCTTTCTCACTGAAGTATGCCTATTAATAAAAGGCACGAATCTTAAGCGTACAGCATGAAGAATTTTAACAGATGGATGTATATCTCCATATAATCAACTTTAAGATCAAGATATAGAACATTCCATAGAACTCCCTTATGTTCCTTATCAGTCAGCACCCAACCCCAGGATAACCACTGGTAGAACCTCTTAATCACCGTATACTAGTTTTACCTACTTTGTAACTTTATACAAATGGAATCATGCAGTTGCATGCTTTTGTGTCTGATTTCTTTCACTTAACATCATATCTATGAGATTCATCCATGCTATTGTATGTACTTTCTTCTTTCTGTTGCTCTAAAAATACTCCATTCTATGATTATACCACAAATTATTGACCCATTCGACTGTTGATGGATGCACCGGTTATCAGTTTGGGGCTGTATTGGGCAAAGCTGGTATGAGCACTCTTGTACATAGCTTTGGGTAGAAGTAAGTGCTCATTTCTGTTGGGTATATACCAAGGAATAGATTCTGGGTCATAGTTAGATTTAGCTTTAATAAGCATTGCCGACATTTTCCCAAAATGTTCATAACAATTTACACTCCCATTTTTTTTAATGACATAAGAGGAAAGACTATTTAAGCAGTTTAGTTCCCCGTATTTATCCCTAAATTGTTTCTTTCCATGAGCTATTTTGTTGTTGTTGTTTTAAAAGGGAGACTTTGAGGTATTAAAACATAATTACTGGGCAGTGCAACAGTAGCTCTGAATTTGGTGGCTCTGAATTTGGTGGCAGAATTCTCACCTGCCATACGGGAGACCTGGGTTTGATTTCCGGTGCCTGCCTACGCAAAACAAAAACAAAACAAAACACGCAATTACTGGGTGCACAGGTCATTCAGTGGTAGAATGCTCGCTTTCCACCCGGCAGACCCGGGTTTAATTCTGGGAACATGCACCCCCCCAAAAAAACAAACAGAAACTGCACAATTACTGTCATTTTATTCTTCTCTTTACTTTCCTGGACTACATCTAATTCATTAGCTTTGTAAAGTCTCCATTTTCTTTCTTACTCTTTACCCAGGAGATATAGGGTAATTCCTCTCAGCACTTCCTTGTTGATTTGTGTCTTATATTTGTACTTGGGGTAAACTGCTGACTAAAGAGTGGTCCATGCTCTTCTCTCTGTCTCACCTATTGTCTGTGAGGATGAGCCTCTAACCAGCATCAGAGGGGAGGGGCCATGACTGTGAGCAGGCATGAGACCCAGGAGGCTAAATCAAGGCAATGTGATATCTTCTACAACATTTCATAAAACCTGGAGATGTACAGCGACAAACTCAATTCCAATTTCCCTGGTCACCAATGCCTGAGCCTTCATCTTGTCATCACTTCTCAGGATTTCAGCATTAACTTGCCCTTGGGTGAGGTCAAAGTTCTGATTCTTAATCAAGAAAACAAAATATCACTGGCGGCTCTTCCCAGCTTTACGTTTTAGTGATTCCAGATGTGCAAATCAAAGAAATGCTGGCAACAATGTGCTTTCCAAACAAAAAGGAAATTAAATGTACAGACTGTTTTCTAAACATTTCAAATACCTTAGAAATCCAGCCAATACCAAAATCAATATTGCACTTTAATCTTTGCTTAATTTGAACTATTAGAACCTGCACTGAAGATGAATGCCATTTGAAGTTAATTTGTTCTTACTACTTTTTTTGTAAACCAGTTTGGAGGAAGCAGATATTTGACTTAAATCTTTCATTTTCAAAGTAAATATCCTTCTTTTCTGGGAAGCTATATTGGGAATACCATAGTGATAGTTCCATTCATAATATATTTGCTTTATTATGCATGGATTAACAGTATTTTCATTTTTTTTTTAATTTAATGAATCAGAACCAAATCAAGGTCTTGGTTCTGATTTCATAAATGTGTACTGGATGTTGACTCTTGAATAACAAAATACAAGTGTAACACTTAGCAATCTGCTATAATAGATCACTGGCTTCACTATTTTAAAGATTTTTGATCTCATTACAAAATCATCATCATTGTTATAATGATAAGATGATGATGAGGAAAAAATAATTTATATTATATGATTATAACCAGAGCCCAAGTTAAAATGATAATGCATTTTTAGTTTATAATTGAATATCAGATCATTTCACCCAACTGGAACATAAATGAAAAAAATTAAATTAGAGAAAATAAAGGGCCATTGGGTAGTTGAATAGAAATATCAAAAGTCACAACATGATGTATTTTTTAAAGATCACTTCAAGGCCTATTTACTGTTAATTCATGTACAATCCTAGCCAACTATGAAATTGGCTTTCAAACTTATAGTGGAAGAGAAACAAAAGATCAGTGGGAGTTTGGAATAATGTCATAAAAAGCACATGAATAGCAGTGAAAAACAGTAGATGATATCAAGAAAAGTAATAGTTACAAAATTATAAAAGCAGTAGCAATTACTTTATTATTATTACTAAAGAAGCATAGCCAGCTGGGACCATTCTCTTTAGGAAAAATAGCATACCTGCATCAGGTATATCTTTTGACTCTAGTGTGGATGCAGGTACTGGCTGCAGGGAGGTATACCTGAATCACCTGGGCTGCACCACATGGATCTCCTCTACCAGGACAATACTCTGGTATTGTCACATTGGTCATAAAAAGAAAACCATTTCGCCACTCTTGAACGTAAGCCAAGCTTGATTCAACACCCTTGGAAGCCACCCTTGACCCACGGGGGCTAGAGTCAGTGAATAAATACCCCTCTGGTCTGCCCCTTGAGTGGACAAAACTGAAGCTCAAGCCTAAGGGTCCCCAGCTGAGATAGTACCCCATTATCCTCCATGATGAGCATCTCGAGGATGACCCATGGCTTGGCTTTCCATACTTTCCAGTTTCATTCTTCTCGGGCCCCAACCTCTGTTCCTTCACATCACCTTCCAAAATGAATGATTTGCTTGCAAGCCATTTTTTCAGGCTCTGTTCTGCCAAGCAATAACAGACAGCTGGTGCCCATAAATGGCCCTATACAGCACACTTTCAGCATGGGATTCCAGAATTGATTCATGCTACTGGATCCCTCTAGCTGCAGTGCAAATGAACCTATCATTGCCCACAAGATTCAGCCCATCTGATGGTGCTAGAGGTATCCATGCAGATCAGGTAAAAGTCCCAATAAATAATCATGGCAGAGCCTCCTTGCACTCTAGAGCAAGGATGGGCATTCAGTGGCATAAAACTACTCATGGTAGGCAAAGCAGCACCTAGCTATATTCATAGACTCCTAAGCAGTGACAAATGGCTTGGCTGATTAGTTAGGAATCTGGAATCGAAAGATTAAAAGATAGGAGAAAATTATAACTGCAGAATAAGCATATAGATTGACTAATGGGAGTGGGTATAAATCATGAAATTCTGTGTTTCTCATTTCAATAAATGACCTATAGCCCTTGGGTGGGCTTTTCCTCCCCTTTCCATTTCACTCTCCTTGAGCCCCTTCTTCTGTTTCTTAGGATTACTTCCAAAATACTCAACTTCTATGCAAGCTCTTGTCTCAAGCTCTTGATCTAAAGCTATACTGAGGAAATAGCTTAATAAGCTTGAAAGAAGTCATTGTATGAAAAAAGAAAAATGGGAGAAGGGAGAAAAGAGAAATACAGGGAATGAAATGACTCAAATGAGATATGAATTTATTTCTCTCTCATGTGAGATTACAGATAGACTATTTCATGTCAGAGAATGACTGCCTATAATTATTTTCAAACCATGACCAAGTGCAGCTCTGCCATCTTCAATGTGGAAACCTAGTCATCATCATTCCAGGCATTGTGGGGGGGGGGGGTATTGTTCTGGTTTGCTAAAGATGTCAGAATGCGATATACCAGAAATAGATCAGCTTTTTCAAAGGGGATTTATTAAGTTACAAATTGACAGTCCTAAGGCCATGAAAATGTCCGAATTAAGACATCTAGAGAAAGATACCTTGACTCTGAAGAAATGTCGATGGCATCCAGGGTTTCTCTGTCAAATGAGAAGGAACACAGCAATGTCTGCAGTCCTTCTTTCCTGGCTTCTGGTTTCAAATGGCTCTCTCAGCTCCTGTTTCCAGTGGTTTTCTCCCTAAATGTCTGTGGGTGCTCACATAGCTTCTCTGGGGGCAGACTCTGGATTTCATTTCTTAGCTTACATCTCTAAATATCTGTGTCTTGGTTTCATCTCTCTGCTCTCTGTGTCAGTTCTGAGCTCTTTTTATGTTTTCTGCCTTTTATTCTCTTCATAGAGGACTTCAGAAAAAGAATTAAGACTTGCCTTGAATTGGGTGGCTCACATCTCCATGGAAACAACCTAATCAATAGGTTTCACCCACAGTAGGTCTGCCTCCACAAGATTGGATTGGAATAAATGACTTTTCTGGGACACATAATAGTTTCAAACCAGTACGTCTATCCGGGGCTAGATATGTCCTCTAAGGCAGGTGCAAAAAGAGTTCCTTACAACACGTCTACTCACACATCACCAATGCATGCTTAATCTCATGGGCATGACAATTGCAAGGACAATGGGAAATTTATTTCTTAGATGGGGAGTATAGATTTGAGTTGCCATTCATTGTCGTTACTTTCCCTCTCAATGCACACACAAATCATTAGGTACATATTATGTGGCAGGCATTATTCTGGGCAATTTTAATACCCGCCTCTGCAAATTAGGTTTCATTCTGATGTCACAAATTTTTTAAAAAATGACTAATGAAAAATTTGGTAATTTGTTCAACATCACACAGCTGTTAAAAAGGTCATATTCCATGGACTCTGTATTCTATGATATTTCCACTGTATTGCATTAACTCTCCAGTATTACAGTATATATTATAGCTTCCAAAATGATGATTCTAAGCCAGGAAAAATGAATGTTCATTTAGTATGCTGTTTGAGCAAGTTAGGAAATTTATAATATGCTTTTGAAATATTTATTTTGAAATATTAATATCTTAAATATTAATGTTTAAGAATACAAACTTGGTGCTTAAAAGCTTGCATCTCCTAATATAAAAAAAAATCCACTGTTATGAATGATAAGACTCACAGATTCAAGAGAGTATGGATCTAATGGGAGAACCAAAGAACAGAGAGAAATTGAAGCACACCAGATAAAAGCTGGTTTTTTATCTAATCCAGTGGTTTTCACTTCACATTACATAGAGCCTCAGGATTGCATAATTGTACCCAAAGTTTATCATGGGATCAGAGGCAGCCTTAACAGGTGGTGATTTGAACCCCCTTATGGTTCTAACCACAGCAATTCCACTTTTCTATTCTAACTGATGGAATTCTACCAATAATTACATTTGGGGGAAAAATTTACTTTAAAAATAAAGTTTGGAAACCTCAGATCTAGACCATTGAAGACTTGACATATAACAGAGACATATCATAATCCAGGGGTCTTTCATGCTTTGGAGATAATTCACAAATTTGTACTCTGAGAAACACGTATCAAAGACTTCTAGTTCAACAATAGGTTTTACCATGCACCTGGCTACTGGGATCTCTGCTGTGACAAGTTAACATGAGAGTCAGCTAAGCTGTGTACTATGAAAATAATTTTACCTAATGATGTCAACATTCATTTCTTTGGAGCAACTCTATACCTGAGTTCAGGTTTTGATGACCTGGATTTGTGGTTGAAGGAATGGAGAGATTTAGACAAATAATATTTAAAACAGGTAATAGCAAAGAGAAAGATATTGCCCTTCTCTGTCTACAGTACGAGGTGCCTTGGCGAGTGATGTCTATGGCATTGACTAAGCTAGACAGATGGGATTTGATTGGCCTGGAGTGCTTAGAAAAAGTGTTTCAGAAAGTGGAGACAAACAGATATTTATTGCCGAGGGTAATTGGACACAGGAGGTGATGTACCGAAGAGCATGTGTGAGCTTCAACGCTAGAGCTTGGTAGCAAAGAAGGCTGTCTACAAATTGGAACTCATTTCACTAAGCCACAGAGCAGCTTTAAGAAAACGATTTGGATGCTGAGTTGTTTGAAAGGCCTTACAGTTGTTAGAAGAAGATTCTAATGTCAAATCGCGCTGTATCAGGCTTCAGGCTCACTTATTCTTTGGAAACCTCACATAATTTAACAACCATAAGAACAAGTGAAGTTTTCAGGTTTTATCACTGCTGGATTTTTTCCAAGTCCATCTTTCTAATTTCTCCTCTCATTTCCTGTTTTGCTTACCACTTTTCTCTAAGCCAGTTGAGCCCCTATTGGCTGATTTGCCCTTTAATAATATCAGTACATCTTCCATCAACCCTTAAAGCCAATTAAGCTATTTTTAAAAGCTCCCAAAGTTAATTTTCAAGTTCTGCTGTGTACATCAAGGGATAAATCCCTCCATTAAATGAACCTTCAAATCTTTAAAAAGATTTTTCTGCCTAAAACACGATATGAACAAAAGAAAAAAAAAATACTATCTCTCCTTTACAACCCAGCTCCATTCTCCCCACAGTTATAGAGGGAAAGGCTGTGCCAAGAAACAGTACCTGTCCCCCTACCGCAGGCCCCATCCTCAAGCTCCAGGGCATTGTGCATTTCAGGGTTAGGGAGACTGGGGGCAGAGGGACTAAGGTTTGCTCCCAAAGGTGAGATGGAATAACCAAAAGAGAAAAGACTGTAATAGACAATGCGTCAGAAATATTTAGGAAGTAAGAAGGGAGAGAGGCTGTGGAGGAAATTGTGTGACATGAAACCTGGTGAGTTAGTGGGGAGAGGAATGAGGGATGGGAAGAAAGCAAAGTTCATGCAGTGCACTGGAGGCCATGTACAAGGCCCCGTTCCCTTGCCAGTGCTTCTCAAACTCTGGATCTTGTTAAAACACAGATTCTGATTGCATGGGTCTGGAGAGGGACTTTGAGATCCTGCATTTCCAACATTCTCCCAGGTGATACTATGGGGCCAAGCAGACCAAACAGTGAATGACAAGTTTATAAAACCTCTGTTCCGGGCGGGCCGCGGTGGCTCAGCGGGCAAAGTGCTTGCCTGCTATGCCGGAGGACCTCGGTTCGATTCCCGGCCCCAGCCCATGTAACAAAAACGGAGAAACAAAATACAATAAAAACAAGAAAATGTTTAAAAAAAAGATGTTTCCCTTTCTTCCTCCCTTCCTTCCTTCTCTCTGTCTTTCCTTTAAAAAAAAAAAAAAAAACCTCTGTTCCTATTTTCTTGACTGTCCTTCCAGAGATGGTCATAGATATACAATCATAACATGTCTGTATCAGTAAGGGTTCTCGAAAGAAACAACCCACAGGAGATATCTATAAATACGAGATTTATAAAAGTGTTTCACGCAAGTGTGGGGACTCAAGAGTTCAAAATCCACAGGACAGGATGCAAGGCTGGCAACTCTGATGAAGGGTCTCGATGAACTCCACAGGAGATGCTCGCTGGCTGAAGAAAAACAGTGAAAATTCTTTCTTCTACCTTGAAAGGCTTCAACTGATTGGATCAAATCCAACAGATGGGATTCTCTTGTTTGTGGAAGACACACCCTTAGTTATCAGTCACAGAAGCAGTCAGCTGACTGATGATTTAATAAACTGGCCTTCTGGATTGTCAACCAGACATAAAATGTTCTTGCGGTAATGGTTAGGCCATTTCCTGACCAGACAATGGCACCATCACCTGGCCAAGTTGACATCTGAACCCAACCATCACAGTGTCCAATAAGTTCTTTAAAAGGTTTAATGGCATACTTGAAAATCTCCAGCCAGTTTGCTTTTATCTCTCAACATGTCTTGAGAGTCATTCTTTATCAATAGTTTCATGGTATTCTATTTGATAAATATATCCAAAATCATTCTTTGCTATTACAAACACTTTGCTTTTACAAAAATGCTGCAAGGAACAGTCTTGAAAAAAATGTCTTGACTACATGTGTGAATCTATCTGTGCTATAAATAATTAGACATGAAAATATTGGCCATATGGTATGTAAATTTTTACTTTTCATAACTATTGACAAATTTTTCTAAAAATAAAGCCTTTACTGATTCAAACACCCACTAAAAAAATTGGTAAGAGGCCCGGTTTTTACATATTCCCAATGGTATATTATAACGTAAAATGAACTAAGCTACTCTTATGGGTTAAAAACATCTCATTCAAATTTTGAGGATGAGCATATTTTCTTACACTTAGAAGCTATTTGTATTTCCTTTTTTTTCTGTGTCTGTTGCCCTTTTTTCTATAGTCATTGGTATTTTTATTTTTGATTCATTAGTGTCCAGTATATCTTTTGGAGATTAGTTTCTTAAATATACATAATGTAAATTTTTTTTCTGCTGTATTGTTGTCTTTAGACTTCATTTATAGTATTTTTAACTATGTCTATTTTAAAATTTGTTTACAAAGCTATTAATCTTTTGTTTTATTGCTTTGGGGTTTTGTGTCTCGTTTCCTCCAAGAAGATATACATTTCTTTTAGTTTTCTTCTATTACTTGTATGGTATCATATTTTGTGTTAAAATCTTTGAATAATCTTATTTATTTTGGTGTAAAGAATGATATAGAGACCCAATTCCCTATCTTTACCTCCAAGGCTAACCAATTATTCCAAATCCATTTGCTTGATAATCCATTTTTGTGTGCGTGGCTCTATGGCAGGGGTCACCTTTCATTCTTTTTCCATGTGAGTATTCCCTTATTGCAGCACCATTTGTTGAATTTTTGTTTGATTGTTTTTGTTTGTTTGTTTGTTTGCTTGTTTGGGAAGTGCATGGGCCAGGAATCGAACCTAGATCTCCCAATGGCAGGTGAGAATTCTACCACTGAACTACCCTTGTACCCCTTTGATAATCCATTTTTATTACACACTACATTTCCCCATGTAATGGCTCTAATTATGGAATATCCATTCTGAAAAATCTATTACAGAATATTTATTGCTGTTGTTCTATGTTTAATATCTAGACAAACTAGACCCCTTATTATTCTTATTTTTTTAATTGTCTAGTCAGTCTTGTAAAATTAAATCAATGAATCCAGTACCAAAAAAATTACCATTGTTATTTTGATTGATACTGAATTAAATTTTTTGATTAATCAAGGGAAAGCATCTGTCTTATGCATTCTAATATGGGCGATATCACTTACAAAAGGGCAAAAAATGGTTCTTGGTGGGTCAGAAGCTTTCCACTTCTATATATATAGCACAGATAAACATACAGCTCAGAAACAGATATACAGTATATCTGTGGTATTAAAATTTCACAGGGTGGCAGCAATAAGTTAAAAACAGTCTAAAAATGTCTAAAAAATTTCCTTAGGGAAACAAATGGTTGTGAAATGTTTTGTCAGTATAAAACTGATCATTCCTATCTAAGAAAAGGTCTATTTTCCATATTTATTTAGGTCTTTTAGACCCAACAGTAGAGTTTTAAAGTTTTCTTCATATAGATCTGGGCATTTGTTTCTAGATGCTTTAAAAAATTTTTTTCATAGATGAGAGTTTTCTTTCATTATATTTTCCAACTTTATTATTTACATTTAGGAAGGTAACTAAGGTTTATATATTAACCTTGTACAGTCAACCTACTGAATTTCTAATTGTAATAATGTTATTTTTTTCTTTTTTTCAGTATTAATATTATCTCAAATAGTGATAATTTAACATCATTCCTTTTAACTTTGATGGCTATTATTCCTCTATTTGGAATGAGGGCATGGCTAGTATCTCTAGGAAAATGTAAATAATAATAATAGTCCTGTTAGGCATCCTTAGCTTATATCTGTCTTTAATGGAAATTTTTCTAGTATTTCATTATTAAGTTCATGATAATTCAATATTGTAATTAAAGAAATATCTGTTTCAAACGTTCCAAAAGATCTTTACCAAGGGTTTTTGTGGCATTTACGGAGATGGTCAAATGATTTCTAACCTTTGAAAATTAATATGTACACTGGGTTAATAGATTTCCATATGTTGAACCATCCCTGCATTTCTGGTATAAACTCCATGTGGTTTATATTATTCTTGTAATATGCTTGCTATGCTTTATTTAACGATACTTTACTTTTGATTTTTGTAACAATAATATAAGTGAGCTTTTTATTTCATTTTATTCTGCCATGTTATTTGTCAGGTTTTAGTAACAGTGGCTTCATAAAATATATACACAAAATTCCCTTTTTTCTCTATCATCAGAAATATTTTTAAATGGAATCAAAGTTACTTTCTTAAAGATTTTATAGATTGACCAGTGAAAATGCCTGGTTCAGTCACTTTTAATAATGATAGTCCCTTGACAACTTTCTCTGTCTATTCCAGGATATGTTTTTTGTTGTGGTTCTTCTTCTTGTTGTTAACACACTTCAAAAGCTTTTATTGAACTAAATTTCCAAAGCAAATAATGGAGACAATTTGCAAGGACACTGAATATTTGCGGGGTTGTTTTTGACTATTATAAAACAAATGCACCAGAGTTGCCCTGCTCACTGTAGGGTCTCTAAGGGGAGACATGTCTACCAAACACCGACTGATGACATTGGTGGAGCCTGCCCTTCCTCAGCCTTCCAGCTCAGACATGACGTGTCCAAGAGATCCATAGACCAGTAGTTATTATCCCAGCCAAGGAACCAGAACCAGTCCATAAAGGAGGGAGGCTCACTGCCTTGCTTTACCATAGTGAAGAATCCGTCTATTCTAATTAGCTGGATCCGTCTTGATGTACCACTTAACAGAAGTCAGAGCTTCTGCCTTTTCTTCTCCTTGAGACTCCTTTCCAACCCAGACAAATATGTAAGTCCCAGGTGTCCAGGAGCATGATGGCATTGGTGGCCAGATTTTCCTGTATGAGCTTGTCAGGAACTTCTTCAATCACAAAGCATCCAATTTTATTGGAGCAAGAAAAGAGGTGAGGAAGTGGTTATCCAACCTCTTATCCTTCTGCTATAGGTGTGTGTGGTAGGCAGCCTTTTCACCAGGGCTTTCCAGAAGCTCTTACTGCTTTCTGCCACCTGCATAGACTGGGCCCATGACACCCTGAGCACCTCCTGAGTCCTTGGCTCTTCTGCCTCAGGTAGGCATGTGAGGGTGTTTTCAGGGCAAAGGCATCATTGGAGTTCAGTGAACCAGATTCAGGGTTCATGGCAACTGCTCCAGAGGCTTGAGAGCAGCTGGCCAGACCTGAAAGATGCGGGTACTAGCAGGGCTGTTTTCTCACTCTTGTGGGAGGTACCACCCTGGTGGATGACAATGGACTTCCTGCTATATAGGCTCATGAGGTGTGTGGGCTCCTTGGCCTGGACCACACAGCTCTAGCCAGAGGTACCTCCCAGCTCTTCATTCTACTGGGTGGTCAGAATGGCAGATGCAGCAACCTCATCCTGTGTAGACTGGGCTCCCTGCCAGTCTGTCCCTGGCAACCACCATGTGATAATCGTTGTACAAAATGATGTAGTTGTCTCCACCATAGACCTGTTCCCAGGCGGCAGGATTCGTGGGCACTTTGTTGATGACTTCAATTCTACAGATCTTTTTCTGGCCTGTGCCATCATCTTCTATGCTGCACTGGGCGACCATGGCAATGCAGGATGGCAGTATCAAAGGGCACATGTTCCATACTGGCAATGTGACTGGAGAGGAATGCCAAGCCTGGGCTCTCCATCTGGTCTGGGTACTGTTGGTTCTTGAAGAGCTGCCTGAATAGTGGGGTCTCACCACTTTTAGGAAGGACTGAGACTTGTGTCTGCTTGGGGTAGCCTATCTTAGTAATGAAATCAGAGGCTCTTTGGAAGCCAGCCTTCTTCTCCTCTGTGTTGGCCTGCTTGCCCTTCCAGACAAAGATGTTCTCATCAATTCTGTGGTCCAGGATGGAACAGAAGCAGTTCTCTGATTTCACGTCCCCCTTAGTGAAAAAATTCTCATCAGCCATAAGGGAAACTGACATGGTGTCCGTGTCATTGGACACCTTGTAGAGCTAGGCTGGCTTATGGTTGGCTGTATCCTCCTTGCCTATGTCCTCAATACCTGTGGGAAGAGCCAGCTTAAGGCTCAACATCTGGAGCATCACCTTGGGCTTGGTGCCCTCCTCAGACACTTGGGCCCAGCCACTCTGCTCATTGTCTTGCATGCCCTTGGACACTTGCGTGCTTCAGCCTCTCAAACTGACTGCTGTTGAAACCGCCCTACTGGTAGATGTTGATGCCCAGGTCTAGGATGAAACAGTTGCCATTGTTAAAGCTCTCCTAGGACACATGTACCTCAGTAGTATGAAATGCAAGCCACCTTTGACCTGGAAAAGTCTCTGTACCACCACTTCATTGGGTACCATATGTTTGAATCCAGAAACCATGCCTTCTTTTTTATATTTGAAGTCAAACTTGAAGTAACCAAGGAAGGTGGCCAACTTGAAGCCTTGAATCTCATGCTGCTACATGGTTTGGCCATTCAAGTAAGTCATTCAGGTGCATAATGAAGATGGCAGCTGTCCACCTCTCATTTTGACTGCACTTATCACCTAGTCAGTATGGAGATTCAAATTGCAGATCCTCCTTCCTCAGCTGCACTGAAAAGTTGGTGGGCATGGGCACCAGGTCAAACTTTCCACGCCAGACCTGCAGGCTAGGCTCCTTGCCTGCCTCAAGGAACTCACAGAGTTCTACCACCATGCTGCTGGGCTCACAGTGTTGTATAGGGTGAAGAAAGCTGCTTTGTGGAGAGGTGCTTTGATCAAGGCCAGAGCTCTTACAAAGGGAAGTAATCAGCACTGACAATTGCAGCTACTGGGTCCAGCTGTGCTCACTTGTTTCCATGTGTCAGGTAATCCTGGGAGCGCCCAGGATACTTTTTAGTAATTTGTTCCTTTCATCCCAGGTTTCAAGTTTATTTCTAAAGAATTGAGCAAAGTATTCTCCTAAAATTCTTTTCAGTTCCTTTATATCCATGTCTATTTTCTCTATTTCAATAATAATTCTGTGCATTTGTGCTTTCCCCCTGTCCCACATGCACACGCTTTTATTCTTTATTAGTTTGGCTAATGGTTCCCTCTCTTTGTTTCTGTTTCTTTCTCAACCTCTTGCTCTCACTTCCTCTTTCTTTTTAATCTCAATGAACCAATACTTGGATTCAGTTTCTAATTTTATCTTTATTTCCCGATCCATAATTTATTTATTTCCACTTTATGTTTACATTTGCCTTCCCTCTTCTTTCCTTATATTTATTTTATTGTTCTTTTCCAAACTTTTAGAATTTAATTCTTCATTCATTTTTTGTGTGTGGGTGGAAGAGCGGATTTTAAGACTGCATTAGGAACTAAAGTTTGGAAATGTTTTTATTACTTTTATTTGCTGGACTGCTTTCCTTTTTGTGTGATACAATACCAAAATCAGGCCACATGAGGCCCCACATTTATTTGGGTTTTAAACCTTATTAAAATTGACTTAAAGGAGATTAAGTATTTTTTACACTTGAACGACATTTCAGAATGAATAATAGTTAAGTGATATGTCAAGTTTCCTGACCCTATATCCCTCCTTTTTCTTCTGTGCAGATCACTTCCCCTCACTCCCCACTGAGAGACACTTTCTATGCTAGGTTGGGGCTGTTTAAAGAGCTCTAATTTCACATTGGAGCACACTTTAGAATGTCTTCCTTGTCCTGCTCTGACCTTCTGACCCCATTCCAACGTAGTATCTCTTGTCACGTAAGTCCACACCTTGGACCTCAGATCTGCAGATAGATCATGCCTTGCTGCCTGGACTTGACAGCTTCTTCTGGTAACATGCTGACATCAATCTCCATTAAAGTGGCATCCTGCCTTGATCTCCACAATCTTCTCCAACTTGCCCAGCTGATATGGGACCTCTAGCTTCTAAAACCATCCTGAAAGGTCAGGCCTTTTTATTGCTCAAAAGGCTTCCTATATTTATTCATTCATTCATGAAGCATTTTCTGAATACCTGCCCCAAGTCAAACAGCATGCTGGCCAGTAAAGATGCAAAAAGAGAAAAAATTAAAAAATGAGTACTATGTGGTCCCTCCCTTCTAGTAGCACAGGGCCTCAGGGAAGGACATCTGCTGTCGTACACTTGAAATACTGATTACATCTAGATCCTCCTATGTTGAGTTCTGGCATAACGTCTGTGGTAGATTGAATTATGTGCCCCAACAAAGACATGTTTTTAACCTTACTCTAAGTTCCTGTGAGGGTGAACTCTTTTGCAAATAGGACCCCTTGCAGATGTGTTATCGGTTAAGAGGTGGACCTGTTTGTGGATAGGATCTTCTCGGATCTTGTCAGGTATGGCCAAACTGAATGAGGGTGGGCCTTAATCTGTATGAGAGGCCTCATTAAGAGAGGAAATTGGGACATAGTCAGGGGAGCAAGAATTCAGCAGAAACTAGAAGAGCAGAGACAAGAAGAGAGAGACAGCTGTGCACTGGGAGACAGAGATATAAGTCTAGGGACCCTGAGGACTGCAGCAAGCCACCACCAGAATGGTCCAGACTTTGCAGAGAAGGCATGGTCTTGCTGACACTTTAATTTGGGACTTCTGGCCTCTAAAACTGTGAGCCAAATAATTCTTGTTGTTTAAGCTCACCTATTATATGATATTTTTTCAGAGCAGACTGGCAAACTAAAACAATATCCTTAAACATCCTGCTGGGTTTGCTGGATGCTTCCCTTAATGGTTACATGTAGGCTAGTTCCATGGCCTCTTGATTTTTTTTTTTCTTTCTCCTTTTTTGGCTTGGTCTGTCCACAGATCCCAGTGCCCTTCCCTTCTTTATCAGATCTTGGTTCATACAATGCTCCTTCTGCTGCAGTTAACCCTTCCAGGCCTGATTTGCCAAAAGCCATAACTAGTACTTTCACATACTAATTCTTCATGTTCTTTGTTGATACAGAAAACCAGCTTAAAAGGAAAATGTGTGTGTGTGTGTATTACTAAATATATGCCACAGCTGCCCTAAGGTGTTTTTGCTTTATTTTATTTGAATTATTGAACTCTGAATTCTCAGACCATTCTACTTTTCAGAGAGAAAGACAAAGACTCCTAATATTCATGAGGATTTTATCCATGCAAATATGCCATTGAAGTTAATTTTCTTTAAGAAAAGCATATTCAACAACATGTAGAGAACAAAATTGTGGAAACAAAATGGGAACACATGACACTCAAATATGTATCTCCACAAACTTGATAAAAGACTGCATGCCATGGCCCAGTGGTCACATCAGTAAATAATAGAAACTGAATGTTAAATCTGAGGATGTTAAGGGTCATCCATATGGGAGAATGTCATTGTAATCAGACAAAACAAGGTCCAGGATTATTCCTAAAGTGAGGCAAGTGGTTTAAATTTAAGAGGGAATTTATATTGTGAATGAGCATCGGTAGGAATTGATCATGTTCTTTTCTGCTATAATGTGGTTTCCACAATGGATCTCAGGGGTGACATTTAAATAAGACTCTAGCTTATTAGTACAGAGTAGAGAGGAAGTAACACACTGACTAGTCTCACTTTCTAAAACTTCTCAAAGTAATGCTTTTGACACAATGCCAAACATCCAGATGAAAACTGAAGAAAAACAAAAACAACGCTCCAGATGTTTTCCCTAAGTAAATGAATAGAGTTTACTGTTCTTTTTCTTTCTTTTGGGGAATAACTCATGCAGAATGATAGAACAAAGACCAGATGAAATTTCAGGGTCAGCAAAAGTCAAGCTGAACCCTTAACAGGAAAATAGCACAAGTGATATTGTGCGATCAGGACAGTACAAGGTAGTCACCAAAACTTCCTCTTGATGGGTATAGTAGATCATATCTTTAGCTTATATTTCTCACTCCTCCCTGTACCCATTCTTTTAGCCATTTAATGCATATAACCTTGTATTTCCTCATATTGGAGGCAGAGTGTATTTCCCTGCCCCTGACTTTGGGCTCAGTCAAATGACTTATTTTAGTCAATGGGACTGAACAGATATGATTCAAGCAGAGGCTTAAAATTTCCTTGTGCAGGGAGCTTATCCACTTGAACTTCTGCCATGGCCACTAAAGAAACTACCTTAGGTAGCCCACTAGTCCAGGGAAAATGAAGGAATTCATGGAGGAGACCTAGACCCAACCTGCAATTTATAGTCAAGTCCAGCTGAATCAGCCTAGATCAGCCAGCCCCCAGCCAACTTGCACATGTGTGTGAGAGAAGAAATAAGTGTGTTTTAAGCTACTGTGGGTTTTTATTTTTTTTTGGGGGGAAGGGAGGTACCGGGAATTGTCACACAGAATTATCATAGACATCGTTAAGCAGTTGACCCATATGTAGAGCCAAAGTAGTTGGAAGATGAATGAATGCCTGAAACAGAATCAACATGAAGAATCAAGTATTCACAAAGACACAGACCAGCATCACATATCTCTCCAGTTTTCTTGCCTAGTATGCTCTACTTCAATTTTTGATTCTGTCATAATGTCCTTCCTCCAGTTTCTTGGATGTGCCGAGCACATTCCTCCCTCAAGGCACATGCTCTTTTCCTCTCCCTGTACAAATCATTGCTCCCACTCCTACCTCACTGTTCTAGTGTGCTAGCTGCTGGAATGCAACACACCAGAGACAGATTGGCTTTTAATAAAAGGGGATTTATTTTGTTAGTTCTTCAGAGTAAAGACAGCTAACTTTCCACTGAGGCTCTTTCTTACATGGAAGGCACAGGGTGATCTCTGCTGGCCTTCTCTCCAGGCCTCTGGGTTCCAACAGTTTTCTCTGGGGTGATTTCTTTCTGCATCTCCAAAGGCCTGGGCTGAGCTGTGAGTGCTGAGATGAGGTATGCTGAGCTGCTTGGGCTGTGCTATGTTGCGCTCTCTTATTTAAGCACAAGCCAATTAAATCAAACATCATTCATTGCCGTGGGCACGCCTTAGCCAACTGCAGATGTAATCAGCAACAGATGAGGTTCACGTACCATTGGCTTATGGCCACAGCAACAGCACTAGGTGCCTTCACTGGCCAAGTTGACAACTGAATCTAATCACCACACTCACCATCTCCTGTATGTCTTGACATAGCCATCACCTTCTCAGGGAGCCTTTGTCCCCAGGTGTACCTCAATGGACTTAAAGGAGAATGATAATATATTGACCTGCAAATCAATAAAAATGACTCTATTGATATAAACATAATTCATTCAATTTCTTTTCATGTGAATGTGATCTAAAGGAACTTTTATGTAAGAGCAAAGACTTATGGTGAAAACACTCAGAACTACAACAAAGCATTGTTTTAATCAAACTGACCAAGACTTTGAGTTGATCAAATTTCTTTTGGCCTTTCTTCGTGAGAGATAGGAGACAAATTACCAAAAAGTAAATTACTAGGAAGGATTTATTAAAGCAAAATATTAATCTTTAGAGCAAGGCCTGGATTCTCATATTTAAAACACTATCCATCTGTAGACTATAGGTAGAAGTTACTTAAATGATCTTAAAACAACACCTAACGTTAAAGGGAGGTATTTTTTTGTCAGACTTGGCTTCCTTAAGCAGAGTAGAGGACTATTATAATTTAAATAAAATTAAAATAAATTTGCCATATTAGGGTTAATTCTAGTCCTCCATGTGACTAGAAAATTTTTGTAATTTTATTAATTTGTGGTTTGATTATAGGAATGTGTATGTGTGTGTGTGCACACGCATAATTAGGAAGTGACGGTGAGTATCTATTGATGTCTTAATCTTGCCAGGAACTGTGCTGAGTACTTTACAAACATTATCTCATTCGATTCTTATAACAACCCTGTATGATGTATAAAATTGGCCCTCTTGTAGGTGCAGTACAAAATGCCAATTTGGGCACGAGCAGTTTATAAGCAATGTTCCAGGTAGTGGAGCTTAACGTCAGTTGCACATTAGAACCACTTGGGAGCTTTTAAAATTCCTGGTACCTAGGACTCATCCCAGGTCATTTGAATTAGAATGTGTGAGGGTGGGGTGCAGGCATCAGTGGTTTTTTTAAGCACTCCAGGTAATTCCAATGAGCAGCTAAATTTAAGAGTCACTCTGTTTATTATCCCAATGATGAGTGGAGACCCTGAATACCTGGTGATACATGTAATTGGTCTTATACATGGCCTCTATTCTGCTGCTGTGAGAGAGAAGTAGGCAACACAGCAGTAACAGCACCCTATTTCACAGTGGAAAGAACATCAGCTGTGTCTGCTTTGAGTAATTCAGGTTCAAATTCAGATAATTTCCCTCAGGAGATCACTGGCATAAAGATGCATGGGCACAGGTTTCCATTAACTCCTCAGAGCAGCTCTAATTCTGTACCACTTTAATCCCCTTTTTCCAAGTTATCATACCCTAGCCAAGCAGGAGAAATAGTGATCTCCATTTTTTATTATTTACGTGTCAGACAGGGACACAACGATACAGCCACTTTAGTAAAGATAAGGTGCAATTTCAGAGACAGAGCAAATACCCCTAAAACATCTGGCCACTCAGGTGCTGTCCACCAGCTCAGCACCTGAACTCAGGCTTCTGTGCTGCTCACCCAAGCTTGAAAATACAGATATGGGTCCAAGTTCTCAGAGCCCCTGGCCTTCCTTCAGCGTATGCTGGTCATCACTGGAGGAAAAGAAAGACACAAGAGCAAGCCATTTCCCCCAAATTTACATCACTTAATTGCCATAGACTAAGAGAAAGTGTGTTTAAGATAGCCTAGAATTGTTTCTTAGTGTGGGCTTACATTGTACATACTCATCACCATAACCAGTGGGCTCTTTCTAAAAATATTGAGTTAGGAGTATTTCTGTCCTTCCTTGTGTTTCTATGCCTTGGTTTTCTCTGCTAGGGCTATTATCTAAACAATCCAAGAAAGGAAACCTGACAGTAGCCTAGATGTGCTAAAAGATGTTCCTATGGGTGTTAAAATTTCAGAACCTCTTGAAGGGATTCTTCGGCTAACATTCATTGTAATCTCTAAGATGTACATACAGACTTCCATGTTTTCCATCTCTTTAACAATGGAAACCTTTTTTTTCTTAGGTTCGGTCTATGATAACTGCTATGGAAACATTCTTCTAGTCCTTCCACTCCAAATAAATATTCCTGTAAGAGCATCCGATTCTAGGTGTAGATGGTTTGGCTTAAATGATTTGTCACTGTTGATTCTAGATCACTATCATTTCTCCATTTCATTTTAGTCTGTTGACACTATTTTTCCTCACTATATGTTAAAATTTTGCTGCCTTGCCTCTAATTGGTTCTGGTCTAGGGAATACGACTTCAACAAACTCTTTTAAAGATAAGGTAATATCCTGGAAAATGTGCATAATTAAATTAAGATGACTAATTTAACAGGACATGTGGAACTTAAAACACACACAGTGCTTTGTTTTGTTTTTTAAACCAGCTAAGGCTATGATGCACAAACATGACATTTTAACTTTGCTGTCATTCCAACAAGATTAGTCTTCCCGGTTAGGTGTATTACTACTCTGAAACTATCGTTCGATGTCACAGAGGCATTTAATCCAATGGATTTAATATGCACACTGAGACCCAAAGGGGTCTACCCCACACTTTCACAAACATCTTGAGAAAAACTTTATACATTCAAGTCGCACTTACAGAAGGGTCCTATTGATCCATGCTTCCTTTTTCTAAATTATAAATAAATCTGTAGCGATTAAGGAAATCGCATGAAACCAACACACAGATCCAGCTTGCATTCTTCATATATATAATAACATTGCAGAATTAAAAAGATGTTGAACTAGGAAACTGAAAGAACAGGCGGGGAGGAATAAAGGCAGGAAGAGGAAGATACAAAGGAGGGAAGGAGTGGGAAAGAGGTAGAGGAACTGGAAGCAGGAGTACAACAACAATAAAAATAAATTGCTCCATTTAATTTATCTTCAGAGGCTCTGCATTATAATATGACTCTATCATGAGCATTTGTTGACTGAATATATGAAGAACTCAGATATTTGTGGACAAATATACTTTCGAATTGGGTTGTGCATTACTGATTATTTTGTTTACTATTTGCTAGTATACATAACTGTTTTCTTTTTAGCAGGTTTGGATTCTAAGCATCTTACACACCAGAAAAAAGACTTGTGTGTGTGGTGGCCACGGTAATGGAGTTGTGAGTGGAAAGCAAAGCATGATGTCATGTGAACTGCATAAACTTGTTTGGATGACGTACCAGAAAACCTGTGAAGATTAATTTTTATTCCTTGTCTATACACACAAACTGGTGAAAATATGACATAAAATTTGCTACCACTGAAATAAGTTATGCATGTATATTTCACCGGCTGTGTATGATGAATGACCAAGGAAATACTTAATTAAAAGAGACTTAAACAGAAAAAAAGGGTATAATGCACATTCCAAAGCATGACTTCCATTTTCCTCACTGTGTAAACTACTCATGACAGAAACCTATCTGCTTCAGGTAGAAATTTACCTTTACAGGATATTCTTTAAACAAGCCTTATTTGAGCGTCCAGAACCAAAGTGCTTTCTCCTTCTGATCTCCTGTCACAAATATTGTCTAAGATCCCATTCAGAAACTAATCTTATATGGTAAATGGTTTGACTTGTTGCTGAAAATTATGCTATCCTTGTTAGGCTTATTCAGTCTTTTCTATCTTTATGTTCTCCTTCCCCAATCAGACTGTAATTTCTTTCAGATCAGTGACCATATTTTATCTGTCTTTCTACATGTCTTCAGCATCAAAGAATCATATAATAAATGTTCGATAAACTTAAAAAGTCATTTAGTAGAGGCTTTCACTCAATAAGAACATGTGGTAAAATATTGAGGAAGTGTTAGATGACTTTTTATGTATCAAATATCCAAATAGTGCTTACCAGATACCAGTCACAAATATCAGCATCTAAAAGACATATATTAACTCATATAATCATCATAACAACACAACTAGGTAAGTGCTATTACCATTATTTCCATCTTATAGGTGAAGAAACTGAGGCACAGAGAATTATTATTGACAAGAGATAATAAATAGCAGATTCAGAATTAAGGCCCAAGCAATCTGTCTCTAGAAGCTGTAACTTCAACCACTACACTTGGCTGCCTTGCATGTTCATGCTGTGATGACTCCCGTTTCTCTTTTTCTCATACTACTCTTGGATACTGTCAATTTAGTATCTTCAGTATTGATTATGAGCCCGTCTTGGACTGGCCTGTTTCTCACTCAGTATGGAACAAATCTGCAAAAGCATTCCAGATGCTTTTGTAGCCACCTCCCTGGGTAACTTCTTGCTAATAAATGCCATGGTTGCTTTAATGCTGCTAAAGGATTATGGTGCAACTTACAGCCATGCTTTCTATTTGTTGTTCAGACACTGAGAATAAACATTCTCATTCTGAGTTCTTTCCTCTACTATATTCTGGCTATGTGTTCATTGTTGAGGGCTTCTGAAGGAAAATAGGATCTGCCATCAGTTTTAGGACCCCAAAACACACCTGCATTAAGCACTCCTTGGTGCTACATTATAGCCAAGATGGGAACTCATCATTATATCCTTGGTTTGCCCCCACAAGCCACTCAGCAGCTCCAGCTAAGCTGTCCTGAAACAGGAGTTCACCCTGAGAATCTGCATCTATTAAAAGCAATCTTTTCATGTCTCCTTTATGCTAATAAATAAAGGTCCATTGTGAAGATGTTGCCTGCACACAGGATGCCTTTCTCTGCCTCCAATTGCTAGAACATCTGTATAATGAAAGCAGATTTGATGTGAGTCAGTGAAGAAAGGGGTCAGGGGATGGGGAAGTCTTTGTGGAGGAAGCTTTTCAGTGTGCACCTCCTGTTGAGGATTGAAGAGAGAAATGATCAATGGGCATTCAAGACGCCAAGTCTCCTTAAAGGATGATGATACTTATATTGAATTATCTGAGGAACTCAATGCAGCATGGAGAAACAGCAAACTAGCACAGTGCTTGACTTACAAAGACCAGCCTTTTTGTTTCAACAGTCCTACATGGGCTTTGAGGGTCAACCAGTCACCAGGCTGTCACTCCTAAAGTCTACATAGAAGAATCACAGAATGCACTTGAAGCTCTTCCCACTGAAGTCCTGTTTCTAATAGACCTTTAAACTAAGTTGTCTTAATGGCTCATGTGAGCACTTCTACGAAGTCTCATATTGCTTAAAATTGCTAATGACTACTTGTCTCCTAACTAGAAATCATTGGCCTCTAAGTTATATGTAAGGTCAAAAGATTGAAAGAGGCATGGCAACACATAATCTTCACTCTGCAAACATTTACTGAGCACATATTATAGTCGGTAATTTTTATAGTCCATGCTCCCAAGAAACTTCTCTTACTACTCAGGAAGAAAGACAAGAGGTATAAAACAGATAACCATAATGCAACTTAATAATATAGTATGTTAGTGAAGGTCTGTCTCAGGCTGTTATAGATAAATAGAAGAGTATACTTGCAATTTCAGAAAAGGGAGGCTACTCAGGGTGGGTTAACACAGGAGTCAGTCTATGAATTTACTACCAGTGGGGAAATCCATGCCACAGATTCCCATCCTGGAAAAATTATATTATTGATAGTTTGTCATGTTTGACACCTAGTACTTAACATCTCTCCTGCTTTTCTGACCCTGCCATTGAGAGGGCTGGTCTGTTCCCCCAATCAAGTGGAACTATTGCAATCAAACCTCAGCTATGAAATGTTTTAAAATGGACCAACCCCATAATACCAACCGTACTCAATATTTCTCTGCCTGGTTATCTCATCCTACTTTTGTTTTTATTCTTTATTTTTCTTGATAACTTTTCTTTTTCTTATTTCATTCTCTCTCTCTACCTCTGTATCTCCCCCCCTCCCCCACCCCACACACCGCACCTGGGTGATTATACCTAGGACTTGTCTAACTCATCTCTTAAAACAGTTGTTAAACATAAAAAAAGTAAATTATGAACAGAATAGTGTCAACAGGCTTATTTTAATTTCAGGGTAAATGGTTCTGGAGACAAAATGATAGCTGCGTTCGTATTCCAATTCCCAAATGTTTTTGGCTGTTGTGTTCATAAAAAAGCCCAGGCTGTGGTTTATACTGGTGCCCTAGGTAAAATGAAAAGGCCTACTGAGACAGAAACCGGAGAAAATTGGGTCTGTACTGGAAATAAATAACTGGTTTACTTCATGACTCAAAAAGCCAAATACTGGACAACCGTCTAAGTAGTTTATGTACTTGACAATATTTAGTCTTCTCAACAGCTTTATGAGCTAAATACTATCATTATGATCCACACTTTGCAGAGGGTAAAATGGAGGCACAGAAGGATTAAGGAAATATGCTCAGGGCCGGGCAGCTAGGAACCAGCAGAGTCAGGATTTGAAGCCCGGTAGGCTGACCCTGAAATCAGAGGATGGGTGCACACGCCACAAGTCGTTTATGGGGACTAATAGGGCTTCATAGCACTGCTTGTTGGAAGGCCAGGAGCCTTGGTCCAGGAAGGGAACTGACTTAAAAAAACAAAAATTAAAAAAAGAGCCCCCTCCCCAAACAATAAACCAGGGAAAGGGCTTCCTTTTCGCGAGGGAAAAGGCTTGTCTTCCATTAGGGGGCATTTTAAAGAATTCTACTAATGATCTTAGAACAGCCCAGCTGTTTTTGTTATTTCAATTTACTTTGTTTTGTCTACAATATTTGAAATGTTACTGGTAGGTTTCATTGCAGTAAAATCAACTACATAATGAGGAAAAAGAAATCACACACATCAAGAAAACACTGAAGCTCTAAAGGTTTTCTGTAACTGAAGATTTAACACCAGGCACCTTTAATCACCTACATTTTTAATCTCACTACCCTGGCCTGCATGCTTAAAATCTGCTCAGAGATCAGCAAGCCAAATGCCTGACTATCCTCCTACCTTAAAGTTTTCATAAAATTGAAAGGGATTTTTCTTATTGTCTTCTTCAAAGTTAGGTGGAGATATTTCTCACGGTAATTTATTCGGTTTGGTGGTGTTAAATAATTAGAAAGCTGTCCCTATGTTGAACAAACTCAGATTCCTCTATTTTGGACATCTCGAATTATTTCAAAGCATGTTCCTATATTAAGTAAACTCTAATAAAGTCCTAGGACAGCAGCTGACATATTGTTAGAGCTCAAAAATGTTAGCTTTATTACCTACATTAATGATGGGTAGTTTGGATTAAATGGTGTCATATGGGCATATCTTATATATTCAGAAATTTCTTTTTAAATTAGCTTGTTTCTTAATCTCTTCATTGTTGACATCACCTTATATTAGCCAGCTTGTATACTATAAGGGAAATTATCTGAACAACACGCGGAAGAAATTGTTTCTAGGTGACAGATGCCGCAATAACATCACTTCTAATTAATCAATATCAAAATCCACTTATTGATGCTGCCATCACCAGCTGAACAAATATGTTTCTCAAGATAAATGTTAACAGTATGCCAGTCAGTGTCCACTGAACATGGCCTTAGCTTGACCAAAACAGCCCCTCCTCCATCCAGAGCAGGTGGAGTGGGAGGTCACCCCATAGTGGCCACTGGGTTCAGTACCATAAGCCAGAGCTGCAGAGCACACAGCATCTCCCCAGTTTGCTGAGAGGAAAACAGAAGACCTTTTGCAAAGGAATTTGACATCTTGCAACAAAAGACGCTCCGCGGAGACAGAGTAGAACAACTGGAGTTCACCGAAGTACAAAAGCAGTGTTAGTGTTTGATGGTCCAACAGAAATATCCCGGCAGTATGAATTATTTATCACCATTCCCTCTCCGCCCTCCCCCCGACCATTGCCCCATTGGCTTTGTTATGCAATGATACTTATCATTTAGGTTAGTTGCTAGAGAATCAGGCAAACAAACGGCTATTCTCAAAACTAGCCAGGAAAATATTAATTTCAGTTTGGGGAAGACTTTTTAAATGGCTGTCAGGAATGTGTTTGAAGTGGAATGAAAGGATGAATTCAATAGGGCTTCGATTTTCAGTTTCCTATCAGGATAGGCAAAGCAAAAGAGAACACTGTTCTCTAGAAAACATTATTTCATTGTAATTGTAATGAGAAATTCTGGCCGTTATTTTTTCTTGCCTGGGGCTACCTTTTGTCACAGTACATTCAGCATATTAAGAAGGGAGAAAACTTGTCTTCAGTTAATAACTGCACAAAAGAATATATTTTGGATAGGAAAGGGACATTCATGCTTAGAGTTTATCAAACATTTCAAATAGATATTTTACCTTTCTATCCAGCCTTTTGTGCTTATTAAAAATCATCTAATACCTTATACTTTCCCCTTACTTTCCAAACTACAAAGATATCTATGTAATATAGTTAGGCAGAAGTATTGACTCATTATAATTAATGGCATATGGGGAAAGCTATAATAAAATTAAACGTCGCTGGAAATATCTCCCTAGATATTGACCTTCTCAGTTGGAAATTCCACAGTTCAGTTTCCACAATTTTGAGATTCTAATTAATTTATTTATTTTAGCATTTCCTATTATGCATAAAATAACAAATACCATTTATTGGGCAATTACTCTGAGTCAGACACCAAGCCAGGATTTTTTATCCCTTGAACATTTGCAATATCCTTGTGAGATGGACTTTATTATATGCTACTTAAAAATTGTTGAGGAACTCTACAAGTGAAATCATTGCCCTCCCCCCTACATGGGACATGACATCCAGGGATGAAAGTCTCCCTGGAGATATAGGAGAAGACTCCTAGGGATCAGCCTGGCCCTGGTACCATGTACTCAACAATGCCATCCTGACCAAAAGGGGGAAAAGAAGTGTAACTAATGAAATATCAGTGACTGAGAGGGTTCAAATAGAGTCGAGAGGTTGCTCTGGAGGTCACTGTTATACAAGCTTCAGTTAGACATTGCTATCTATCATAACTTGCCAAACCCCAACCAAAACCATTCCAGCCAATCCTAAAGAACAGTTAGGGCAATATATAAGATTCTACAAAGGTTCCATACACTAGGGTAACTTTCCAGAAACCTATAACTTACAGATGGTCTCTGTAACAGATAAGTCCTGAAACCTAGAGGGCCCAGCCTCTCCAGAACATCAGCTAGTTCCATCTCCCTACTCCATATTATTGACAGCCCCTTCCAACATGAAAAAGTTAGAATGGCCATAGCCCAAATACCCCTTTAGAGAAGGATAGAAAGATCAAAGATGATGGTGGAGTTATGCGAACGGGTTTAACAAATGAATATGATTGCTGAGTCATTAAATTGATATTTCTTGTGGTCTCCAGTACCTTAGAGCAGCTAGAAGTAAAAACTTAAAATTGTGGAATTGTAACCCCTACCTAACTCTGAAATCTGCTCTACAACTAATTGTGCTGTGCTTTGAAATTTATTGCTTTTTTGTGTGTATGTTATTTTTCACAAAAAAGAAAAAAAAAACTCGATTGTGATGATAAAAAAAATATTATCCCTTCTAGCCTCCAATGTTCTGGAGCAGCTAGAAAGAAAAATCTGAGAGAGTGGTATGGTAGTCCATGACAAACTCTGGGATCTGTCTTGTAACTACGTGTTGAAGAGTGCTTTGAAAGCTATTGTTTTTTCCTGTTTTTTTTTTTTTGTGTGTGTGTGTGTGTGTGTGTGTTATATTATAAAATTTAAAAAGTTAAATAAAATTGTTGAGGAAAGTGAGCTCAGAGAGATTAAATAATCCTCATAAGGCCACACAGAAAGTTAATTTTAGGGCCAGGATAAGCAGTTTCTAAAACCTGAACCCATTCCACTACATGGCATTGCTTCTTCTATCCTTTAAATACCCAGTAGAATAGAATCTTCTGGGATGATGGACATGTTCCAAATCTGTGCTGCCCAATATGGTAGCCATTAGTCACATGTGACTGTCAAGCACTTGAAATATAGTCAGTTTCACTGAGGAAATGAAATTTGGATTAATTTATTTTTTTAATGATTTGATTTTATTTTTTAGAGCAATTCTAGGTTCACAGAAAAATTGAGCAGAATATACAGAGAATTACCAAATACCCATTCTCCCCTACCTGCAGTTTTGCCTTTTATTAGCATCTTGAGTTAGCGTGGTGCATTTGTTATAATTGATGAACAATTGATGCATTATTATATTAACTCAAGTCCATAGTTTATGTAAGGGCTCACTCTTTGAGTTTTACAGTTCTATGGGTTTTGACTAATGCTAATGCTATATATTCACCATTATGGTATCATACAGCATAGTTTTGCTGCCCGAAAATTCCCCCCTCTGCCTATTCGTCCTTCCCTCCCCCTGAACCCTTAGCAATCACTCATCTTTTTACCATCTCTGTAGTTTTGCCTTTTCCAGTATATCATAAGGTTGAAATCATATAGTTTGTAGCCTTTTCAGACAGCCTTCTTTCATTTAGCAATATGCATTTAAGTTTCCTTCATGTCTTTCCATGGCATGATAGCTTTTTTTCTTTTTTCACTGAATAAATTTTAATTAATTAACATTTAAATTTAAATAACCATATGTGGCTACTGGCTACCATATTGCATGGCTCTGCTCTAAGACAAACAAGAACTGTAAGCTGGAGAATACCAACTTTAGTCAATTTAACAAGGATGACACTTGGAAGGAATAATTTTTTATTAAAGTTTCACACTACTTTGATTCTTTTCCAATGAAATTCACTCACTGTTGGCTGTGGGCAGATCAGCACCTTTCAGCCTTGAGCATGCATGAGGGCCACCACCACACCCTCAACCGCCTCCCTCAAGTCTGCAAAGAGGTCCAGTTCACCCTGTCACATTCCCATGAGGATTCATGCACGCAGTCCACATTAGCTGCCCACTCTTTTCTCCTCTCCACAAAATACTGTGCACACATAAAATTGAATACCCAGCTCACTCACACCACCAGTTTTCCAAATGGAAAGGGAAAGACTTCAGAACCCCTTCTCTAAAAAATTATCATTTCTTCTTCAGAGCATTATTAAATAATATTTGCTAATACTACCAACTGTTCTTTCATTCTTAATTCAGATAACTTTTAAAAAAATTGTGGTAATATATTTGCCATTTTAACAGTTTTTAAGTGTACAGTTCAGTGTCATTAATTACTTTTACAATGTTATGCTATCATCACCACCTTCCATTGCTAAAACTTCTTCATTACCCCAACCAGAAACTCTTTACCCATTAAGCAATAAGTCCCCATTTCTCCTTGCCCCCAGCCCCTGGTAACCTCTAATCTATTTTCTGTCTTTGTGAAATTCCTTATTCTGGATATTTCATATAAGTGTAAGTATGCAATATTTGTACTTTTGTGTCTGGCTTATTTCACACAGCATGGTATCTTCAAGGTTTATCCATACTGTAGTATGTAGTGAAATTTCATTCTTTTGTATGGCTGTACAATATTCTATTGTACAGCTATACCACTTTGCTCATCCATGGGCATGTTGTTACTACTTTTCAGCTATTGTGAATATGCTGCTATAAACATTGGTGTTCAAGAATCTGTTTGAGTCTCTGCTTTTCATACTTTGGTGCATATTCCTAAAAGTGGAATTCCCAGGTCATATGGCAGATTTATGCTTACTTTTTTGAGGAACTGCCTGACCATTGTCCACCATGGCTGAACCATTTTATAGTCCCACTAACAATGCCCAAGGGTTCTAATTTCTCCATATCTTCATCAATACTTCTTCTTTTCTTTTTCTTTTTTTTTTAATAGTGCTCATCCTAGCGGGTATGAAGTGATATCTCACCATGGCCTTGATTTGCCTTTCCTTAACGATTAATGATATTGAACATTTTTTCATGACCTTATTGGCCATTTGTGCATCTTCTTTGAAGAAATTTCAAGTCCCTTGCTATTTTTTTGATTGGTTGCTTTTTGTTGTTGGGTCATCAGAGTTCTTTACATTCTGGATATTTAACCCTTATCAAATATATGATGTCCAAATATTTTCTCCAGTTCATTAGGTTGTCTTTTCACTTGATAATGTCCTTTGATTCATGAAAGTTTTTGATTTTGATGAAGTTCAATCTACCTATTTTTTCTTTTGCTGTTCATGCTTGCGGTGTCATTTCTAAGAACCAGTTGCTGATACAAGGTCCTGAAGCTCTTGTCCTATACCTTCTTCTAAGAGTTTCATGG
This sequence comes from Tamandua tetradactyla, assembly GCF_023851605.1. NCBI lineage: Eukaryota > Metazoa > Chordata > Mammalia > Pilosa > Myrmecophagidae > Tamandua > Tamandua tetradactyla. The sequence goes on along the minus strand of NC_135329.1, from coordinate 120,097,001 downwards.
TTTTAGCTTGTATGTTCAGGTTGTTGATCCATTTTGAGTTAATTTTTGTGTCTCCAAATGCGTTTTCTGAGCAACTGGCACAGCGGAGGAAACACAGATGAATATGGGCCCCGCCTTCCATTTTTTTGTAATTTGTAATGGTATAGCAAGTCACTGAAGAAGTCAAACTTGAAAGATGATGTATCTGCAAATGTGAATGGTATAAATGTAGGGCTAGAAGAGGCAGGAGGAAAGGGGATGTATTTTTTATTGTTTTTTAGAAGGCAGTCATTCTATCTTATTTCTTAAGCCCCACTGTTCTTGCCCTATAGTTGCTTCTCAAAAATATTTGTTGGTTTGAATCTAATTGAATTCTGAACATCATCCAAATTTGTCAATTGCAAGACAATAAAAAGTTTGCAAGCAAAAATGTGTTTGGTACTATGCACACAAAAATCACTAGATGGTTGAACACTTTTCCTTTCACTTTTTATATATTCTTACATGAGTGTTTTCACTGTTTTTAGGGTGGATGAGTAGGCGGCAGATCTCAGCAAGTGTGGTGAATGGTTTCTTGGGGAGGGTAAAAGGGCTTTATTGAGGATGGTGAAGTCTTTCCTCTTTGCTTTGTGAGAAGGGTTCAGTGCAAATGTTGCTTCAACTGTGAGGCCTCAGTATAGCATCAAAGAGAGCTTCTCTGGGTGGCCTGAGGCTAGGGTCTAGGAGGCAAGCTGGGTTGGTTGGTAGGAAAAAGCAACGCAGAGATGCTGACTGTACTGGCTGCATGTAGTCACTCCCTCTCCAGCAACTTCTCTCCTTAAGAAGCTCAGGCAGTCTGTTTGTTCCAGAATATGAGAATAAAATACAGGAAGGAGCTACAGAGTGTGAACTTCTCTTTTTCAGGCTCCAGTAAAACATCAGTTGTTCTTCCATGACATTCATTCATTTATTTGTTCATATTCTTATTCATTCACCATTTGCCAAGGCACAAAATGTTATAAGTACTGGGCTAGGCACCAAGAATAAATATGAATGATAAATCCCTGAGTCCCTGAATTAAAAAAAATCAGTTTCTAGTGATGTGAAACAAATCACTGAATTGATACACTTGGGATTTTTTTTAGAGGAAATCATTCTTTCACTCTACAACTATTTATTGGGTGCCTTTGCTATTATGGTCATTAAAGGATTTGAATAATTTAAGGCAAAAACAAAAATTTAACCACTCCATGTCTGAATCTAAATTTCCAATTCTGTGAACTTATCTGGAACATTGTTAGCTCTGTCAAAAACTCTTGTTTTCCATAAACTTTCAGCCTTTAGAACTTCAAAATGAGAGTAACAATGATTTCTCAGTATCTGCTATGAGTCAAGGATCCATCTCATTTAACTAACACTATAGCCTTATCAAGTAAATAGTAATATATACCCTGTTTTCCAAATTAGGAACTTGTCTAGGTAAGCTTAACATCCTAAAATCTTTCTACCTCTCTACCCTGTCATTAGTTTTACAAACTTCTGTTTGCCTCTGGCCTCTGCTGCATATTTATCTGATTGTGGGACACATATATATGACATAAACAGAAGCAATTAGACAAGTGTCAAAACATAGGAGGCCTGAAGTAAGCCCTTTGTAGAATCCTAATCTTCTCCAGATCAATGTTGGCAGAATAAGGAAAAGTATAAAAGTTCAAACCCAATTAAACTTCTTTGGATTAAAAATTAAATCTGATTACTACCAAAGATAAACTGCTGAGACCACTTTTATGACAATAATATTAGATTAATGGAAAGATGAGATTTGATCAACTACTTAGAATCATCCATCAAGATTGCATTGTGTTAAACTCGATTCTATTAGGCAAGAAAAAAAATATCAACCCCGCGTAAAGTTATGCTCTTATTCTGCATCCTTGTAGTACAACATTTGCTGAACACTTTAAAGATAAAACCTAAAGGCCTAGAAAAATGCTTTCATAAAAGATCTGCAGTAGTAATGAAGAAAATGAAAACAATATCTGCTTAACACACCACAGAGTTCTCAAATTTATCTATCTGAAGCTGTCAACCAAAGGCAATTTGCATTTGGATTTCGAACAACTTCTGGGACTTCCAAGCTCTTTCAAAGAGAAATGTATCTCTGTCTGGAACAGTTTCATTTCTTCATGAGGAAATGAAGGACAGAAGCAATGAAACGTTAAATGTGAGTATCTAAAAATGTGTTTCTCCACTTAACTTTTTACTCACAGATGATGCTTAATGTGAAGTGTGAGTGGGCATGTGTGCACCTGTGTATGTGTGTGTCTGACTATACACTCTTTATTCTGGCCTAGTCTAACTCCTGCCATCAATCTCCCCCAAAATTGACATGTTGACACATCTAGACAGGCTCTACCATTTCTAAAAATTAAAAGAATAACATAACATTCTGCTTTGATCACACTTGCTCAATTTTTCCATATAACATTCTTAGTATGGCTATACAATTATATTAACTATTTCTGAATCTCTTACATTATAGTTCCAAAGTATAGGCTATCTTCCCTTGATCCTATTTTATTGAGTGATCATAGAAAAGCACCTCTAAGCATATTGCCATATTTTCTCACAGTGCCCATGATATTGATTTCCCTATGTACCAACTAGTCTAATTTTTAGCAGCAAGTCTGTATTAACTACCTGACTGTGGCTAGTCATTGCTTTGCTCTCTTCTTCCAATGCAAAAGCTCCATCTCTGGGAGGCCTCTGAGTCTGTCTGGGGACCCACTCCAAATGAAGATAAATTGACACTCTGCCTGGGGAGCTCTGGTCAGAAATGCAATTTTCAAGAAGATGGCAACTAGCTTCCAAAAGTATTCGTAAAAATGAAACATGACAGGTATCACTGGCAACAGAGATCCCAGGCAAAGGGAAATTAGAGCATCTCATGTTCCTACTCATCTGTGATTTTCTAATTGTGATTGTTGGCATTAATTGATGCCGGTGCCATTTCTGATCATGTGGGACTGTCGTGAGTGCTTTCTATTTCCAAAGGGCTTGACATTCTGAGAGCCACAGCATGTTTGGATCAAGTTTGCTTTCAACATGCCATGTTAAAGAATCTTCTTCTTAAAGGCCATTAATGAAAATGGCCTGGCAAATCCATCGCCCCCTGAAATTGCATGTGCCGCTGAGGAAGCTGTTCATGGCGTACCTTTCCTAGAGCTTTAAGAGTTGCAGGGAGCATAATAATCCATCAATGTGGCTGTGGAGTTGTGAAATCACACATATTTCTCTGATAGCATTCTTCTCTACCAAGTGATATTGTAGTTTTCTCCTTTAGGCATGCTCCAGAGAGTTATTGGGTTTAATGATATTTTTCATTGGTTTGAATGAGACAAAAGAAATTCAGAATCAATTACAAGATTTCTTCTTTAAGGGGAGAATATCTTTATGATTTAAAGGGTGGCATCAAAGAAAATAAGTTTGTCATAAAAGAAAATAAAGGAAGTCTAAATAATTTTTTCTGTTGATCTTAGATGTGGTTAAGCAAGGAAATTTATACTCAAGTGTCATGTTTTTATGAAAAATGTAAATGCAGATCTCACGAAATATGCTGTTCCATTAGCCATGGGTGACCTCCTGTTGGGTCGATTGAAAATTTACACAATTCAAAAGTTATGGAGCGGGTGTTTGCTTCTTTTGTCTGTGCTGAGGGCTTTTGGATTGGCATTGTTTCAGCTCCATGATATAAGTGAAAGGCTGGGGGTCAGAGTTACAATTATATTCTCCACCCCCCTCTCCCCAGTCATGAGCTTTGCATTTCCAACCTGTTATGCTTGCCTTTGAAGATAATAAAGAATAATAGACACATGCATGATGAGCAATGCAATCAATTATGAAATGTTTTTAATATCATCATCATCATCATTATATTACTATTACCATCTTATACAAAATATTGTATGTCTCTTAAAATATTTCTCTTAGTTTCATCAAAAATATCTATCTAATTTGGTCATATTTATATGCATTATATATATATATGATATATATCACAAAAATAGGAGTATACAGATATATATGTATAAACATATCTTCTGACACTTCAGTTTGTCCTTGTCTGAAATTTTACTTTTATAAACAGACATGTGAAGACAACTTCTCCTGATATCTCTTCATGTCAAAACAACTGAGCAAATTTGCTTTTTTTTTCAGAAAAAGCATATATTTTCTGAATTGCTAACAAATATTTTAAGGTAATTTTAAAAATGTACAAATATAGAATATTGAGCACCTGAAAGAACAGACAAGAATTATGGATACATAATTCAGTATGACCAAGAAATTCTCCTGGAAAGAGTAAGTTGACTGACATTGTAACAATGATACGTTTTTTGTAAACAGAGTCTAATAAACTCTTTTGAATGTGAAATTGATACTTTAAAGAAACAGTCCCAACTTTGGCCACCATTGGATGCATTTATGGGGATAATGATGGTTTCTGCAGAATTTCAGGCTCTCTTTAACTGATTTCTCTTCCTCCCCAACAGTCCTTCAGCCTTTCCTTTCTCAGGGAACTGAAATAGAACCAGCTAAATTCTCTCCACAAGGAGATTTCTGAAAGACCATACAAGAACTGAATGAAATATAGGGAAAAAATTAGTAACAAATAATTTCTAAGGCACCTTCTATTTTATAAAATAAGGCCCCTAAAACCTTCTCAAAGTTTAGAACAGAAAATTAATTGGGAAACTAATGGGAAAACGTGATTTTATGCCTCTAAAAAATAGTTTTCATTATTCCCTCTGCCCTCAAATAAGACTGTTGCTACAAAAGCAGAAATACAGTACAACAGAATATTTAAGGTACATATTCACTTCGAAACTGAATAAGAGAAAAATCTGCTAGAGAGTAAATGGCATCCTGAGACTAACCTCATTACTCAATGCTGTGGAGACAAATGAGCTTTCTGATAAAGCAGCAACTATACATCTGGTCCACCTGCCGTGTATTCCCAACTATTTTTTAATATATCCCTTACCATTAAAATTTGGGGTCCCACGTTCCCCTAATATTTATATGTATTTATAAACTATATAATATGTCCTTTTGCAGCACTATGTTATATACCTTTTAAAATATACACATTCAACAATGAATTTTTAAAAGATAAGGGAAAAGATAAATATACACAGGTGCTCTAATATTTTATTGCTGGAACTAAATGCATCACCTTGGGCACCCTTTGTTGTACACGTATCCCACACATTTTAGAGAAACAATTCCTAAATCTTTTCAAGCAGAATGAACTTCATTTTAACCTTTATTATTTCATAATTGCACTTTTGCTTTTTCAGCTGATAGACAATGCTGGATGGACAATGATTGGTAGCAACTGATATGGTGATATTTAATTTTTTCTACATGGGTTGGTGGCATACACACAACTGTGAGTCTTCTACTCACTATGATATTAAGCCTCTAAAATGTGACTTGTGTAAGAAATGTGGTAGTTTTCTGTCTTACAAAATGACATAAAACCAATTGCATCTGGGTAGAGCCTGAGGACTCTGGCCATTGCCTTCTGGAGGGATCCTTGGGGGAGATACAATGAATTCTTTTTTAATAATGTTTATTTATTTATTTACATGGGCAGGCACCAGGAATCAAACCCAGGTCTCTGGCATGGCAAGCAAGGACTCTGCCTGCTGAGCCACCATGGCCCTACAATGAATTCTTGGTAGTGTTTTATCCCCAGCTCTATCATAGGACAGATACCCTTGAGGTTTCCATTATAGCAGAGGAGGAATAGAGCCCAAATCAACATTGTTATGCACATGGAATGAGTAAATGGAGGCTTCAAATGATTTTGCCAAGCCTTAGTGAGTGTGAGCAAAAAAAATAGCCTGTGGGACACAAATCTCAAACTGTGGCCAACCAAGTTCTTGAATAGGTAGAACTAAGCCAATGTGATAGGAATGGGTACGGGGACTGACTGTGGGGTATTGATTTGGAAGAGACAGAAGCTCTCTCTTGGGTGAAAAAGTCAGAAGCCCAATTAAAAATTGGTAACTTGATCAGACATTTAACAAAAGAGGATAGTAACAGGAAAAAGTACTCAACCTCCTTAATTATCAGGGAATTATGAATTCTAACCACAGTGCCGTACCAGTCTATGCATACCTGAATGGTTAAAATAAAAATGACTGATGATACCCAGTCCTAATGATGGTAGAACCCAAGCAGCTAGAACTCCCATATTCTGAGGAAGTATAAATGAACACAACCACTTTGGAAAACTGATAGCATCTATAATGATGGAAATTATAAACTCTCTGAACTAACAATTCAGCTTCTAGGTATATCCCCAAGACAAAGCCACAATGTGTTCAGCAAAAGACATGTACTGGAATGTATATAGTAGCACAATGATAATAACATAAAATGGGAAGCAACCCAAATGTCTCTTGTTAGTAGGATGAATTATGGTATAGTTAAACAGTAAAACACTTAAGAACAAATATAAGGAGCAAACCATGTTTACACCCAACAACCTGGATGAATCTCACAAATATAGTTGAGTGAAAGAAGTAAGGCACGAGAGTATTTTCTGTATAATTCCATTTAAATCAGGGTCAAAATGATGAAAGTTATTGATGGTGATGGAAGTCAGAATAATGATTACATTAGAGGAAGATGGTAGAAAAGTGAGGGTGATATGTGAGGATCTTTGGGGATGCTTGAAATAGTTTATTTCTTTGTCTGAGTAGTAGTTACAAAAGTCACTGGGGGGTGTGGAGGTGCAAGGGTAGCTCAGTGGTAGAATTCTCATCTGCCATGAGGGAGACCCGGGTTCAATTCCTGGCCCTTGCATTTCCCAAAACAAAAAAAAAAAACAACAACAAAAAGCAAGCAAGCAAGCAAACAAATAAACAACAAAGCAAAACATAATTCAACAAATGGTGCTGCAATAAGGGGATGCTCATATGGAAAAGGAATGAAATATGACCCCCGCCATACAGCATACAAAAAAAAAAAGTCATTTGGGGGATATTTATCAAAAAGTTTATATGCACTTATGTTGAATACATTTTCTCTATTCAATTTTAAAAGCTCACTTAAAAAAATTACTTTCAAGTAAGGTATGAGTTCATACTCATATAAAAAAAAAGCACAGTTAAGGATTGGAAAGAAAATATAAACATACAGATGCCGGCAACACTCAGATTGTTGTGTAAGTATCTTTATATTGTCACTCAACTTTAAAGCCACTGAAATTGGAAGCATGACTTATGAATAAGATTTCTATTAAAAAAAAAAGATGCTAAATAAATCACAACTGAAAAAAAAAGGTTCTGATTCTATGTCAGCAGGGCCAAATATATACATATGCACATATATATTTACATTAATATAAAATAATTAGATGGTATGAAGGATATCTATATGTATAGATATAGATATATACGTATTTACAGCTTATGTTTTATATATACATCTATCTTGACTGACCAACTACCAGATCTAAAAGCAGGGAATAAAAGTTTTTCAAGTTTTGACAATCAGAAATCAAGATCCTCAAGGGTCTCAGAATTCCTGATCTTCTAAGTCTCACCAGCAGAACATTAAATACCTTCACAGACTCAATTGTTTTCTCCTAATGAAAAGGGAGATCTTGCCTTTGACCTGGAAAATTACTAGTTGTCAGAGTCTAGGAACCTTTCTTTCCTTCCACATCTATATAACATCTAATAGTTTTCAGTTTCTTCTTAAGATGGTAATCTATCCCTTGGAAATCTATCCAGCAAAAAGTTTATAGTGACCTAAGACTTTGTTGGCAAGCATGAACTACAGTTAAATTCCCAAAACATATTTCATAGCGAAAAGTGCCAAATAACCAAAATGTGGAAATGAAAGCAAGTTTAATTTTGTGCTACAGTAAATACTCAAAATGCATGTTTTATTTAACATAGTCGAGTAACGCTGTCTTTGTCAATTGAAAAGAAAATCAATAAATAAAATTGGCTTCTCTCCTGCACCCCCTACCCTTTTCCCTCCAATCTCATGTCCCACAGTTAGACATCTTTCTAAGGGTTTTTATGAATTCTTGGGATCTGGTCTGCAATCTCAGATTTCTGCTTTCCCTTAGACTCTCGATCTTGCCTACTGCAGCTGTCCTTTCCTGTGCTAGGAAAAACATGCAGCAGAGATCCCCTGTCCTCATTTTCCCAATCCGCACTTTAAACAGACTGTTGTTTATAATAAATTTTCACTGCAGATGTGAAGGCTCTTGTAGGTAATCTTAAAACCACTGATAAACACCCTGCTCTCAGTCTCTCAGACATTCGTAACTCAGAATATTTCTCACTGGTGTTTTTTCCCCCCTAAAATCTCTGATTCACCAGCTGTGTGATTCATCCTCTTCCCCAAATTGGTGTCCCCCCTCTAGGATTGCCCCAACTCATTCAATTCTCATATAGGAAAGTACAACTATCTCACTTGTGCTTTCTCTCTCTCTCTCTCTCTTTCTTGCTCTCTCTCTCTCTCTCTCTCTCTCTCTCTCTCTCTCCCTCCCTCCCTTCTCTCCCTCTCTTTTCCTCTCATGAAACTCCTTATCTAAGAAACTAAATTACCCTTTAATGGCAATTTATTTCCTGGAGGGAAATTTTGTGGACAGCTTTTAAAGTCACATTTTAATAAAAAGTACAAGGGCAGAAATGTTATTTCTGTAATTGCTGTATAGGTCTCCTTTATCGTGCATCTTTTTTGGTGCATCTGTCCTGGCCTTCTCAGGATTCATTTATTTCCTCCAGCTGTTCCTAAGGCAATGCCCTCTCTCTGCGGACCTGCCTCCTTCCCTCTTCCCTCTTGCCTTTCTCTAGCTCTGCCCTTTCCCCATCAAGGAATGGCCTGGCATTTTGTTCACTAGCCTAGCTGTTTAGTCACTTGATAAAGAACTGGCCCCAGAAATAGAATTTGCATAGCTCCCCCACAAAAGCCAAAATGTGCTCTCCTGCCTGGGTTTCTCCCTTCTCTGCTCCAGGCTTTATCACAACTACTAGCTAGAAAAGGTATGAGAGATAAATGCACAACTTTCAAATTCCAAACCCTGATAGAAGGCATTGAGTGTTTGATAGTAAAGCAGTATGTCAAAATAATGGATAATCTAAATTCTAGAAACATAAATGTGAAAATAGACTTTGCCAGCTAGAAAAGTATGTTTAATTCAGGCATTCAGATTCAGATTATTCAAAAGAGCATCTCAGATAACAGCAGATTGACCATTATCAGTTCATCTGGAGACAGAGTGATTTGGGGAAAGCACATTAACAGAATGTCTATGGAAATCCTGAAGGGACAGCAAGTCCCAGGAGACTTTCAAGCCTTTCCAATTATTTCCTCCTGGGTTAAGGCTATATTGTCACTATGAATTCTCCTCTGAACAGTGAATCTTTCCATTACACTGGTAACGCATTGCCTTTTTAGTCCATCTTGGGGATTTAGAAATTAGAAACCGCTTTTTCATCAGGCTTGTCATCAGTCTCAGTAACAGTTTTGTTGTTTTGTAATTATATGTTGTGTTCTGTACATCATCTCAGCTCATCTCCTGAACTGTCTCCCAAGCTCCATGCTGAATTGCACGTGCTGTTTTCCATGCCAGTGAAATGCCTGGTCTATGCCCGCAAGGTTCCCTTGAAATCAAGGCTTGGAGCAGGAACCAATGGCACCATTGCTCAAAAAACTACTATCAGTGATAACCAATTACAGTGTTAAAAGCCAAATCTTGTAAGCCTCCCCTTCTGTCCCACAGGAGCACAGAAAAAGAGTCTGGTGTGTGGAAACAAAGCAATCCCTTAAAATGTAGCAGGCACATTCCCAAACTAAAACCATGACTCACCTTGCACATGTAGTATTGATATTTTAGATTACATATAATTGAACCGAGGTTACAGTTTATTTTGCAAATGCAAACATGTGTTTAATTAGAGCAAAATGTGCTTCTCTGTAACACTGAATTTTAAGTGCCAGGTTCTAAAGTTTATTGATTGATGATTATTGTGGGGAAACATGAGCTCTTATGCATAAATCTTTTGACAGGAGCTGTCTGTCAAAAATAATGATCTTTTTAAAACTCATGAATAAATAATGATGCAGGACCACTTTACATAAAAATACATACTCATTTACACTCTGTCCACTGAAATGAAATATGGTTATTTAAAATAATGAGTCGGTGATGGGTGAGTAATGAAACATTATTAATTTAATACACATGGTATTTTATACTCACCCTCAAATTACATGCATCTATTTTCAAATATTAACACATTAGTCTATCTTTTTTTAAAGAACTGAAACAAAATGTCTGGTACATAAAATCCTTTCATGGATGCAATTGTGAATTTTAATCCCACCACACTCGGGTCTCCTCTTGGTCACAAGCCGGAAAGTAATAACCCGGCTGTCACAGTAGTGATGTTTTATTGTCTGCTCTGACTTAGAGCATCCAGGAGGAGCCACCTCCTTTTCCTCCCATAGGAAAAAGCATGAATAGTTGAGAACAAGAACCAGAATGCCATTTTCCTTTCTTTATCCTTCCCCATCTGGAATTCTATTCTGACAATCTTTCATTTTCTCTGTCCTTTTCTTCCTTTATCCCACCCCGAATTTCCATCTGCATGTTGTAAGAATTAGGGGGATAGTAATTATTTGCTCATTCTCTGAATGCTTTCACCCGGGAATTCCACAATAGAGGATTAAGAAATTAGGGAAAATTATATACTATCTTTTTATTTAAAAAAAGAAAAATTTAGATTTTCTCCTCTACTTCTCTCCCTGTTTTCCAATAATTTCCCATCATTTTCTTTTCTCTTTAGAAGTGATCCAATATCAAAAGTGATATGAGTGGCAATGGGAGTCTGCTTCACATTGGGGACAGGTATGACCAGGCTTGGGAAGATGGAAAGAGGAATAATTATTCAATTTCCTTCCCCCTCCCACACATCTAATCCCTACTGTTCATCTTCGACTCCCCAGCTGGTTTTTAAAATCCTAGGTCTTTGAATACGGGGAATGCTGATTGAATTTTCCAGCATCATTTTATAGATGGGAAAATTGAACCACAAAGAAATGATCAAGATTGTATATACACACAAAAGCTTTCTTATTTGCAAGTAAATGGATTTCTTGGAAGGAAATGTGTAAAATGCACATACAAACAGCATCATTTCTGAGCCTGATCCTAGGGACTTGCTAAACACTATTTCTTTTCTTTTTTTTTTTCTAAATATTTTTATTGACAAATCTTCACACACATACAGTCCATACATGGTGTACAATCAATGGCTCACAATATCATCACATAGTTTTATATTCATCACCATGATCATTTTTAGAACATTTGTATCACTCTAGAAAAAGAAATAAAAAGAAAACAGAAGAAATTCATACATCCCATTCCCCTTACCCCTCCCTCTCATTGACCACTAGTATTTCCATCTACCCAATTTATTCTATCCCTTATCCCCCTATTATTTATTATGATATTTTTTAACTCATCTGTTCATACCCTGGATAAAAGGGGCATCAGATACAGGTTTTCACAATCACATGGTCACATTATAAAAGTTATATCTTTATACAATCATCTTCAAGAATGAAAGGTACTGGAACACAGCTCAACAGTTTTAGGCACTTCCTTTCAGCCACTCCAGCACACCACAAACTAAAAAGGGAGTCATGTCTCACATAGGGAGGAAATCAGTGAGTTCACCTGCTGAGTGCGTACAGAGAGAGAGGCCATATCTGAGCAAAAAAAGAGGTTCTCTGGGGGTGACTCTTAGGCATAACTTTAAGTAGGTTTAGCCTATCTTTTGCAGGAAAAGGTTTCATAGGGATGAACCCCAAGATCAAGGGCTTGGCCTATTGATTTGGTTGTCCCCAGTACTTGGGAGAATATGAGAAATTCTCCAAATGTGGAAGTTGAGTATTTCCTCCTTTCACCCCAGCCCCCCAAGGGGACTTTGCAAATACTTCTTTATTCTCTGCCCAAATTACTCTGGGATATATTGTGGTATCACACGAACTTGGACAAACCAAAAAAACTCACACCTTTTCAGGATTCCATGTACTTATGGTGTTCAGCTAAACTGACCATACAAGTTAAATTAGGTAATGTGCTACACAAAATACAAATTTGGTACCTGATAAACATCTTTCCTTTGGCCTCAGAAGTTGAAGTTTTAAAATATGGATTATATTATCTTTTACCCTATATTCTGATTTACCTTAGTCCTATCCAGATCAGCTTCCTTCATATCTCTAGTCAAAGTCTGACCCCTTTTTAATCTTTTTAAACAGTTCCTGTTAGGGCTACTGCTGACTTTCAAATCTTCAGAGTTCTAAATGTGAGTTTCATGTGTCATATAAATATCTGAAGTTTCTGGGAATGACCAGGTTATATACAAACAGCTCAGTATCTCAGAATTTAGAAATAACAGCTACAACTTCTGAATACATGTGACTGCTGTGAGAGTTTACTATCCAGGACCCTTTACAATAGGCCCCAACCTGATAACCCATGCTCCCAACTTCAGTTCACCAAGTTTTTATATTTTAGTTAGTCCATATGAGTGAGGCACAATAATATTTGTCTTTTTGTTTCTGACATTTCATTCAGCCTGCAGCCCTTAAGATTCATTCACCTAGTTGCATGCTTCACAGCTTCATTCCTTCTTGGGCAGTTCAGCAGTCCCTTGTATGTATACACCATAGTTCCCTCTTCTGTTCTTAAGTCGTTGTACCCTTAGGCCACCTCCATCCACTGTGACTTGTGAACACTGCCACCATAAACTCCAGCATAAGCACTGTTTCTCAATATTACTGTTCCTGTTGGGTCAAAACAAGTTCTGCTTCCTCTACCACATGTCATTTTCCAAACTGGGAAATGCCTTTGAGTCCAAAAGAAAAAAAATTGTTTCACCTTTTAAATCGACATATTTAGATAGCTCAGCTAATGTTATTCAGCCCATAAAAGGTTCTCACGTTCAGAAGATAGACGATTGACTTTTTCTAAAATTGAAATTAACCTGGATTTAAGGATTTTGTGAAACCCTTTAGATAATTTTAGATTCCTTGCTAGGTTGCAGTAAAAAGTTTGGGAATCCTCAGTGTATCATGGGACTTTAAAGACAAATAGCAAGTGAAATTCATTGTAAATATTTGGCAGAAGTTAACTGATTTTTAAAAAATTGATTTGAAAAGTGTCACCCTAAATTCCTTCCAAATGAATGTTTCATACAGAAGAGTGACTCAGAGTGAGTCATAAAAATATACATCTACTAATTTCATGTTTAGATATGCTTCTAATATAATTATAAAGTGAGAATCTAGACATAACACAGACAGTGTCAGGTGAGGGTTAACTTCAACTGGCAAATACTTTTCTTTTTAATGGTCCCCACATGAGACCTCTGAACTAAGTGTGGAGACGACATGGCTTCTTTGTGTATCCTTTTTCACTCGATTATTTAAATGACGAAAAGGGCTGTTCAATTGTGTGCTAATTTTTTTTTTTTGGACTTTATACATGTGATAATTTTTTGTTCCATCTCATAATTTAACTTTTTTGGAAAAAATCAACGGCTGTATCTTTAACCAAGGTTAACATTCTAATTGCATTATTAGACGTAGAGAGAGAACTCAATTTTTATACTGCCTTCCATTATGCAAAATCATACTTAGTAAATTTAAGTCAATAAGTAGCAACATTCATAGTTGGTGCTAAATGATTATTGAATTGTGCCAGAGTAAAAGAAATAGCAGCAAAAAGATGATTCCAAGACGTACAAAAGAATATGGTAAGACAGCCCATTCACAAATACTCCCCATACAGAAGCTAGAAATATGAGGGAAACAGGACATTGTTAAATCAAACATTTCTCTTTAAGAATTTTATGAATTTCCTAATATATATACCATTTAGGGATTATTTTCTTTTTACAAAAAATCTTTTTTAGTATATACCTTAGAGAGAGAATGTCTGTCATTGATTTTAGGTCATCTCCAAAATAATAGATTATTATTTGGATTTTGAAACAATGGGAGCACTAAGTTGTTAAAATGGACAACTTTCAACACCAAGACCAGAATGGCCATCCTGCCGGTGGTGACCACAAGAAAGCAGCTGTCCTAGTGGAGACATATTCAATCTTTGAGGCATAAGATCACGGCCTTAGAATTCGGGACTCAATTTGTGAATTGTTTTTCCTTCCTCACCCACTTTCATTCTTATGTTGGCCATAAGACTGGTCTTGGCAAAGATGAGGGTTAATTATTTAGGTCATGAGTTCATGAGCATAATTTAGCCTTCAGAAAATTGACAAATTAGGTAAAGTCAGTTTTATGGAGGCATAAAGGAAATTAAAAACAGTTTCAAGTGAAGTTATTTTTCAAAACAATAATATTCTTACATCTGTATATGAGAATAAACAGACAATAATGGGCCCTTGGGCTGGTTGTTTCTTGTACAATAATTAATTATTTATGTAGGCATTTTAATTTTGTTATTTTTGTATGTTTGTTTCTTGATTTATTCATATAGCTGAAACTTATCTTTTAATTTATCTTTAACAGGCTTTAAAGATTTTATTATGGAAGGAAAACTTTTCAAAAGAGAAAGTGAAAATACCTTTGGTGCAAAGGTCAAGAGCTGTGACTTCTTACCTGGCCAATATTTGTGCGACAAGTCTCTTTCACATCCTGAGATTCATTTTATTAAGGAAAAAAAAAACACCCCATAAAGTTGAACAAAAGAAGCCAGAAACATTGGAATGCAAGGAGACATACTGCCTGAGTCTATTTATATGGCATGTGAAGAAAATGCTGTTAGAAATAGGAGTCACCCCTGGGAGGGGAGGGAGTATTGTGATGAGAAAGGTTGGTTACTGGAAATGACTTTTATTTTATTTACACAGTTTTTGGTTTGATTTTTTTTTTTTAATCTGGGTGTTGGTTATACAGGTATGCTCCATTTCTGAAAAGACTGAGCTGTACATTTTTGTTATGCCACTTTTCTGCATGAATGTTATATATTTCATTAAAAAGCAAAACATCAAAATGAAAGGATGTGAACTACATTTTTCTAATGGCCATTTTCCCAAAACTCTACTGTTCTGTGAAAATTGCCTCCTTATAACAGGATACCGACCATAAGTCAGACATTTTTTGTGATTACAGGTCATCATTTTGAAAATTTATGAATATTCTGTGTTAATAGATATCTATTGGCTTTTTAAATTTTTTCTGCCTTCTCTCTCAAAACTCCAATTGTCACTCTTGTGATTGTCATTAGTCATGGCTTCCAAAAGCCTTCTTGACCTCCCTTCTCATTTGTTGCAGCCTGGAGAAAAAAATCCAGAGAGACAAGTTTACTAAATTCTTGATAAGCTTGATTATCCATTCTTGCCAAATTTTGCAGTACAGTAAAGATCTGAATGACATTATTCTGAAAGTTTAAGCGGCTAAAAATCTGTTAAACAACATCAAACATAGCTTTACAATCCAGCAGCCACATTCCTAGGTATTCACTCAAATGCATTTAAAATTGATGTTTACATAAAAACCTGCACATGAATGTTTATAGCAGCTGACTCATAATTGCCCCAAACTGGAAACAACCAAGATGTCCTGCAGTAGGCGAGGATACACAAATTTTGGTGCATCCACACAATGGACAGCATTCAGTGACAAAGAGAAATGAGCTATCAAGCCATGAAAAGATGTGGATGAATATTAAATACATATTGCTAAATTGGAGAAGCCAGTCACATGACACGCTGGAACAGATGAAACGATAGAGACAATAAAAAGAATGGTGGTTGCCAAGAGTTCGAGGAGTAGAGAGGAGGGATGAATAGGTGGACACAGAGCATTTTTATGGTGTTGAAGCTATTCTATGATACCATAATGGTTGGCACATGACTATGCATATGTCAACACCCAGAGAACTGTACAACATAAAAATGAACACCTTTGTAAGCTATGGACTTTGGCTAATTCCTCAATATTAGTTCACCAGTTGTAACAAATATACCACACTCATGCAAGATGTTAGTAATAGGGAAAACTGTGAGGCAGGGGAGGGGGGACATGGGAACTCTACTTTCTGCCCAATTTTTCTGTAAAACTAAAACTGCTTTTAAAAAGTAAAATCTATAAAACCACTTTTCCAATGTTGGAACACAGCCATTTTGTTTCTTCTTCTCTCTAAACCGCATAGCTCTGGGCTCTACAACTGTTTGAGGGCCAAAGTTGCTTACCTCTCATTACTCGGGTCACTTTGCCTGAACTTAACTTCCTTAATGTGTCCTTTAAATGCACTGAGAGTTGAGTTCAGAGCCAAGATGTGGGCTGTGTAGGGCAGAATGGAACTCCCCCCCCCCCCCCATTGTCTCGATTCATTACTTCTATTGCTACTATCTAAGGATATGTTTGTTTTTTTAAATAGTCATGTTGTACTGTTATTTTATACTGAAGTTGTGGCTGGTCATAAATCCCAGGACTTTTTGCCTGAGTTTTACCTCCTGCCTGCCTTTCTGCCTGTCAGCTTTCCAGCACTCATTCTCTCAATCAGCAATTACTGAGTATTATTTAGGATGTAGCCCTGGAGATTCCATGGGGAACAAGACAAACAGTCCCTGCCTCGCCAGTGCTGGGGTTCAGACAAACAAAGTAGCAATTACATCTGCAGGTCAGCTCTCACCTATGCCACGCCACATGCGTATCACTGATGTTCAACTGCCCTTAACCTGAGCCTGGAAGGATTCAGGGCTGTGGACAGAATTCTTGAGGGCGCGCTGCCTATCCTGCCTTGCTCACATGAAATTTCGGATCTCGCCTCTATTATCAGGTAGGCTCGGCTTTCTATATTTAACAATACCAGGAAGGGTTCTTTAAATCTGGACTTTGGGGATATGGCAAGAAGATGTGATGAGAAAGACTGAACTTTGGTTGTACAGTGAGAATTACAAACATTTCATTATATGATCAGGTAGTCTCCAATCATGATCATTGATGTGGCAGAGGTAACCATCTCTGTGCTACATCTTCACAGTCCTCCTTCTTTGTTCCCTGAAGACCATGAAGTGCTTGGGCCGGGATTCAGGATATATGCCTGTTCTTAGTGAATTGTCATGCATGCGTTGCTTTAGATTTTGTAGCAGAGCGCCTTGCTTTCTTCCTGAACTCTGGCCATTTTGCCAAGCGGTAGGAATGGCTGGGAGGCAGGTGCTGCCCTTTGTATTTCAGCCCTGAAGGCTCTGTGTGCGGGTTCCCTTTGCTGATGTCTGAGGGTTAGCTGCTCTACAGGTTCCTGCCTTTGGGTGAGTGTTTTAAATTCCCTTCTAAAGCAAGAGTCACTTGTTCATTGGATTTGTGAAGCCAGACTGACTCACAGAGCTTGGTGTGACATTTCCATGGGGACCCTGTGGAACCCTTCTGGGCAGCAGGAGCCCTGGGGCCTTCACTTCCTTACTCGCTGACAGCCAGTGTTTGGTGTGCTCCACAGACATTATCCCTGATATATTTCCTCTTGTTTGTTTGGGGCTAGAATCATGAGTCTGTCAAGATGATTTTGAATCTTGATTCTCTCATCTGTGTTGATTTCAAGCCATCAGAAAATTGGATAATCATGGCACCTTCAATGTTATATAAACCCTGAACAAAACACTGATGGTTTCAGATTAAGAACAAAGATCTGGGAGTACACGCAGACCCTTCTAATTGGATAGTGATTCACTCGTCAGTATTCTTTTGTTTTGGCTATTTGGCTAGCCCAGGTGATTTGGGTGTTTTGTTGTTTTAGCATTTCATATTATGAGACATAAAATACACCCAGAAATGTGCTCCAAACAATAATATTATCACGAAGCAAACAACTGTATAATCTCCACCCATATCAAAAAGCAGACACTCCTTTCATGACCCCATCCAATCACTACCTTCTTTCGTTTTCCCTCAACCCCACAGGTGACTGCTGTCCTGATTTTTATGGAGGTCACTGCTTTGCTTTATCATTTTGCCATATAAATATATACCCTTAAACACAGGGTTTAATTTTATTTTTTGAAATTTATATGAAAGGAATGATACAGCATGAATTCTTTTTTTTTTTGCATATAGCTTCGTTCTCCTTATGGTATCTTTTGATGAGCAGAAGTTTTAAATTTTAACATAGTTTATCGAATTTTTATTTTACAGGAAGCATTCTTTGTGCTTTGTTTAAGCTCTCTCTTCCTATACCTGGGTCATGAAAATAATCTTTTATTTTACCTTTTAGAAGCTTTATTGTTTTACTTTTCACATGTAGCTCTCCAAAGCATGCTGAATTGATGTTTTTCTCTTTTGCGTGTGTGTGTGTGTGTGTGTGAGGTATAAATTCAAGATTCATTTTGCCTATATGGAGAGCCAATATTCCTGGCACTGTTTATTCAGAAATCATGCTTTCTCACTGCTTTTTAGTCACTTTTTGGATAAGAGGAACTGCTTCTGATTTCTCTAAATTATTCCACTTATCTATTTATCTATTCTTGTGCCAAGATCAGTTACTGTAGCTTTACAATATGACATTATTTATGAGAACAAAAACTCCCACCATTTTCTTTTTCTTCAAGAGTGACTTGCCAACTCTTGTTCTTTTGCATTGCTGTACAAATTTTATAATCAGCATTTCAAGATCCTCAGAAACTACATACCAATGAGAAAATCATGTTGGGATTTTCTTTAGTTTGTCATTGAATCAACACAGGGAACATCGGCATTTCCAAAATACTGAGTCTTCTGAACCATCAAACATGCTGCATCACTAGTTAGATCATCTTCGATTTTTAGAATTTCTCAGAGGACATTTTCTTTCACATTAAAAAGTCACCTGTGCAATTGTTTAGTTTTGTATTATTTCCTCATTTCTCAAAGAATATCTGTTTCTAATACTTCTCCATTCTTATACAATAAATACATAAAACAAAAAACCCTGTTGAGTACATTTGCGGGAGCTTTCCCTAGCTCCCGCCTGGGGTCTTCCTCGCAGCGAGACGGGGGAACTCGGTAGCCGACCGGTCCCGGGGGGCTCGAAGGTCTGGAGGGCCCCCGAGACCAAAGAACGACTTGCGGGAACTGGAGGAGCTGGCAAGGCATGCGCACCAGAACGTTTATTAGCGGAAGTACAGAGCTTTATATAGTGGCGAGGTGGAAATAGGGAGGGGCCAGCGGAGGCGCGCTGCGTGATTGGTGAGGAGGCTAAGGGGTGGCAGCGAGGGATTGGGTCAGCTGAGAGCAGAAAGATCCAATGGGATAGCTTGAATATGTTGCTACCCAGAGAGCTAGAGGAACTGGGCTGAAATTACATCCGGCATACATTCATCACTTAGAAAATCAATTGCCTCATATTAACTGGGTAGTATCCTAACATATACTGAACAAATCAATACAATGCAAAACCATCAAGAACGCTCTCAGTTCCTCTTCCATTTCCAATTTTGTGTAACAGACTTCAAGTTGAATGGCACAGATCCAATCATGATAATGAATCTAAAATAAGAGCTATTACTGTGGGATTTTTGTGTGATTGAATCTTAAATGTTTATTTCTTACTTGATTTTGAATCTTGACAGTTATTTCATTTTCCTACAGTACTTTTTCTAGTTTTGGTAAGTTTATCCATGTGAATATATATATTTTTTGCCTGTTGTTTTTTTGTTATGAAGACTATAGTTAATGTAAGGATTCGATAAGAAAATAGGAACATTGCATTTAAATTATATAACCAAAGGAAAAATGGAGGTAAAGCAATTAAAACTCATCAAAGTTTTGCCAATTTCTATATTTTGAAGCAGGTATGAAGCTGCCACTAAGATTACAGTCATTGATTTTAATAGAGCATGCCATTCTTGTGGTCAGTAAATGATACGTGGGAAATTTGAAACCAGTACTTTATAAGGAATCGAGCAGGGAGCATTCTTTTATTTTTCAGGGTTTTTGTTTTTGTTTTGTTTTAAGAATACTCATAGTAGTTGCAGGATATTACTCTTCCTTGCAACTAACAGTTTATGTGTTTATGTGTATGTGCGTGCACGTAATTTCCTCCAAATCTATGCAGTGCAACAGTTAAGACTGTCATTTAGGTACTGCCGTATTTTGTTTTCAACCATTTTTACCAGTTTCTTCCTGACAATTTTCCATTTCTTTCTTAAACCACCACAACACATGAATTTGGAGCAATATATTTAAATTTCCTACCTAATACCTAGAGTGGCTTCTTACTATCAACAGAATAGTCCAAGATATTTATTGTTTTGTAAAGTCTTTGGCCAACCCATGAAAAACAACTTGCTTAATACTACTAATCACAGAATTATGTTAGATCACCATTTAAGTTCTTGGTTAATTTATCAATAGAAGTGTTAACATGTTTTGGCTTGCTGGGAAAACAAACTTTCATAAAACTTAATTCCAAAGAACTCTCTTACTGGAGTAGTTTGTGTTTGGTGTCATATAAAAAGTTTTTAACATGAGCATACAACAGCAGAAGAGCCTGGCATTTCACATAAGCTTCACAAGACTGCTAATAATTTTCAGTATCACAATGGAGAAAGACTATATATTACTGTTTTAAGATTTTACTCTTCTGATTAGTAAGGGCTCCATCAACATTAATATGCATGTTTTCAACGGGAATGATAAGCTATGCAGACAAGTCTTTGAGCAGGATTCTGGCTTCCATTCTGCCACTTATATATTCTAGATTTTTGGACAATAACTCTTTAGGCATCTATTTCTTCATCTGTAAATCAAGAGGGTACATTAGTTGAACTTTAAAGTTTCTCAATTCTTTGTTAGTGACAAAAGCAGAAAGATGTTAAGGAAGGTGTAAAGGCATATAAGAAACCTTCCTTCTCATTAGTTTTGAGCAGTTGGCATACCCTCTTTTTTGTTGGCTGTGTAAACCAGCAATCTAAAAGGCTTTTGATGTAAAAAATGGCTGAAAGCCACATGGTATGGAGCCAAATATGCCCTTAGGAGAAACATTTGACTTTTTCAGTTAAGAGAAATGGAATAAGTTAAAAAGGAATATGCTAAACAAAAATTTTGGAGATTAAACCTTGGCACAAGCTCAAAATACCTAAGAATTCAAGAGAAAGGAGTTTTCTTTGAAATGTTCTCTAGAACCGTACATATTTTAGCTATAATGTTATGCATTATTATATAATTTTTAAGTTTAACTGATATTATAAGGGATTTTATTTTTGTGAAGGGATGAATCTACCTGTCTCCTGGTCTTCGCACGCAAACTTCTTGCAAGCGCTGTTTACGCTCACAGTGACCATACCCTGGCCCCACTCCTTACTCCCCTACCGGCAGGTTTTGCTGCCACTGCTTCACTCAGACAGCTATTTCCTGTTCATTAGAGACCCTTTTATTGCCAAATGCAATAGGCACATCTCAGCCAGCTTAATGTGACTTCTCTGTAGTACTAAGAACTCTCTCCTTGAATGCTCCCCTCTCTTGGCTCCTCTGTTACCTTTTCAAATTTCACTTCAGACTGTCAGATCGGTCCCTTTCAGCCTCTGTGGTGGGCTCCTCTCCCTTCACCCAACCCCCAAATTCTGTTCAGAACTGCTTTTCTCTCTTCTCACACACTCTGTCTGGGTAACCTCATTCACTTGCAAGGTCATATGTGGATAAGTCCCAATTCTATAGCTTTTCAGAGGTTTGCTTCCTGAATTTGAGATCCCCATGCTCAAAGTCTCCTAGATATTTCCACCAACACATGAAGCACAGCATTGCTATAACAGAACACAGCAACTTTCTCCCCAATCTAGGAAGTCTTCTTGTGAGCCCAGTTGCCCCAACCAGGAACTTGGGTTTCATACTTGGTTTCATACCCACTTCAGCCACATCTTTAACAAGAGAAATGATAACTCTATATATCTCCTAAATATTTCTCAAAATCATTTCCTTCTTTCTATCAACATTACCATCATTTGCATTATCTCTCATTTGGGTTGCTACACTGGTTTCCTAACTGGTTAGCGTGCCATTCTTGTAGGCTCTCTACTACAGATACTATGTTTCTAAAATATAAACATAATGATATTACTTTCTTACTGAAACCCTTTAGGGCCTTCCTATTGCTCTTAAAATAATGTTCAAATCACTAGCCCGTTTAATAAGACCCTGAGTGATCCTCTTTGTACCCTGTCTTGCTTTCTAGCCTCACCTTTCATCAAATTCTCTGTCCCTTGCCCTTATGCTCAACCATACTGAATTGCTTTCATTTCCTGGGATACTCCCTGCTCCCTTTGAGCTCAGTACCTTTAACAGAGTGGTTTTTCTTTCTGGAACAATTGTTTCATTCCCCAGTCTCTCTTGTTTAGTAGCTGTTTCAGCCCTTTCCGTTCTCATGCCAGTAAGGTGACGGCTTCCTTGATGCCCTACCTGTCAAGCTTGGGTCAGTTGTCCTGGATATATCTTTGCACAGATCTTTATACCTTCCTTATCAGAACCTTTATTATACCTTCCTTCTCTCAGTGTTGTATAATATCCATGAGGGCAGAGAGAGTGTTGATCTTGTTTACTTTGGTTTCTCAAGGAAGATACCTAACACAAGTGGGTGCTCAATAAGTATTTACATTTTTTTGGTTTGTTTGTTTCCATCTCAAATAAACTGTGCTTTTGCATAAAACATGACAGAAGCTTCACTGCTACCGAGGGTCAGTGACCCAAATTGTAAGGTCAGTTTGTTGGGGTCATGAAGAGAATCCTGTGAATGCTAGACATGGAGACAACTGTTGCCTGTAGGTAGTCAGGGGTCACTCAGCCTGGGCAAGGCCAAACTCAGGGTCATATGTAACATGGGCAAACTGTGATTCTGGATGATGACACTGATGATGATGTTAACGATGGCCTTTGTGAAATGAACATAGTCATAGCACCCAACCTCAGGCACAGTTATTATTTTAAATCTGGCTATCAGTGACACTTATAATATATGCTTTTCAGAATACATGCGATGCATTATCCTAATCAAATCACAAATATTCAAAGCATTTTCAAAATCTAGTTTATGAGTTCCTTAAGCACACTGAATTCCTGGTTCCTCCTCTCTGTTGCTTGTTTCAGAGACCAGGAGCTAAGAAAAGAGAAATGAAAGTAAATTAAACTCATACTTTCTAATTTTGCTTAAGGCAATTCTGCTGTTTTAAGAAAAATCCAGGTAGGGGGAAGCAGGGATACCACAATCAACAAATAAGTTTGGGATGATGAGTGGTGAATATTGTTGTAAGTTAAATTTGCATTCATGTATGGGCAATCCTGAATTTACAAACCAGATGCTCATACATCATTTGAGGAGTTTTCTTGTGAAATCCAATATAATTTGTACATTATTTCTTTGAGAAATAATGTATAAATTCTTGCTGTCCAACATAATCTTTTTCACAAAGGAGGTCTGTATATCTTTTACAGTATATGTAGCCCGAGGATTGTGCCATTAAAATGCCAAATGGAACACTGTCTTCGTTTTGTGAAAGAATATACATAGAGAAAACAAGCTTAGCGTAATCCAGTTCCTTGAGGATGCCTGCACAGAGAGTAGTCAAATGATTATAACATTAGCAGACTTGTTCATTTTTAAAAACAAAACAAAACCCAACAATCTTGAAGAGGTTCATCTGAGCCCCATCCGCTTGAACTCAAGAGCAAGTCCTTGCTTTATATCTTTTGCCTAAAGGTAATTCATTGATACTTCAAAAAAGCTCAAGCTAAGGGAGTGCAAGAGTAGTTCAGTGGTAGAATACTTGCCTTCCATGTGGGAGACCTGGGTTTGACTCCCAGTCCGTGCACTTCCTCTAAAACAAAATAAACAAGAAAAACCAACAAGCAAAAATAAAACAAACAGAAATTCAACAAATGGTGCTTCAATAATGGGATACTCACATGGAAAAATAATGAAATGTGACCCTGCCCATACAGCACACACACAAAAAACACAAAACCCTCAAGCTATAGGTGAACTATTGTCATGTTGGCGAACAGTGCTTTCAGATATATATTTCCACTGAAATTAGGAGTAAGATATTCACACACACTCTCCTATAGAAGCCACTTGGTGTTCATGCCCCTTCCCCCTAACACGTTTATCCTAAGAACATGAGTCAAAAATTACAGACAAACACAGCCCTAAAAAATGCTTTAGAATTTAGTTCCGAATTTTTCTTTCTGTGACTAAGACTGGGTATAGGTGAAGCTTTGGGTGCTGAAGTTCCAGAAGTCAATTAACCAACTACTTTTTTATTTTAAAAAATCAATGAAATGTTTATATAAGAATGTATATTGTTATTCAAGAGCAGCTTTTATTCCTGATTCTTTTTTTGAGGCATGTCTAAGGCTCTTTCCACCCTAGCTCACAATGCTGCTTTCCATAGGCCACAGGGATTGCAGCAGTTGTGGGTCTTTGTTTCGTTGTTTGTGTAATTGTTTTTAAGTATAGGAGATGACTTGCTAGTGCTTCTCTGTAGAGTCATGTCTTGGGAGGGGGAGATCTCATCGATGGGGATAGTAATTTAATGCCCAATCTTGAAATAACTTTTCTCTTTCATTTCCTAAAGCATCTCCATCCAGAGTACTAAGGGTAATTGTGACTTTTAAAATGACCCCTGATTACATTTGTAACTGAACTAGAGTACAAACTAAAAATTGATTCCTTAAAGGTAGCATTAAAGAATATAGTTTAATTCTCTTCCCCTATAATATTACCACTTTCCAACTACAATTCAATCATGATAAAAAATGCATTATAATATGTGTTCTTTGTAGAAAGGTCTTCAGTCATAGTCCAAATACTGACCATGCTATTGTATTTTTACATTAGAATTCTTGTTCTTTCAGCTACTTTCAGATTTAGTAGAATATTAAAAAGATTTGAAGAATATCTAATATTGTGAAGCAGTAGTTAATTCAAATGCAGCATCAAATATTCATCTTCTTAGCTATCCCTAGCCATTCATCTCATTGTTAACTTGTTTCAGTCTATTTAAACCCTTGATTTTAAAAAGCTCTTCTGGTCAAGGTACAGGGCCTACTCCCTACTCCTGTGACAGGCTGCTGTTGGCACCTGGTCTTTTTTGGTGGAGACTGGGGGCCCTCCCCCAGGGAGGAGGGGGAGATATAGAATGGTGCCAATCTGACAGCCGGCCAAGTGAAAGAGACTTGTTTGGGTCCTGATATTGTTCCCCTTCCCCCATGGAGGCCCAGAGACCACAGCATGTATGGATGGAGATGGAAGACCAAGGGATCCAGCCAAGCCGAAACCACAACAAATGCCAGATATTTCTGGATTGACTTGGGCAGGGAAATGTGAAATGCCCAGTCTCATAGCACAAGGTCATCCCAAATGGGAGACTGGGGGCCACAAGATCTATTGGGCAAAAGAGTTCTGTGCTAAGGTGAATGCTGCTCATCCTCCAGTCCTGGGGTTGGCAGCTTTCAACATGCAACAAGACCAATGGCCCTCATTGGAATTACATCAGATCTCCATTCAGCTTGGCTGGCACTTGCTGTCAGGGAGAACTGGGTCTGAGGAGAAGAGGTGGCTCGAGAGTACCATCTGCTGGGAAGAAGCTGAAAGTGCAGGTGGCAAATTGCCCATCACCTAGCTTTCAATAGAGCCTCAAGTAGAATCGCAATCCCCCATGAGATCTGGGACTTTTTTGGTGGGGAAGGACCCACAAACCAAATCCAAAAGGGGGCTTTCAATGCAAACCTAAGTAGATACAAAACCTTAGACAAGTAAAGGAAATCAACTTGCAAAATAACCTTACCAAGATAATCAAATGCCCCATTTGCAACAGAAGATTACAAAGCATGTGAAAATTCAGTCAGATATGGCCCAGCCAAATGACCAAACTAAATCACTGGAGGGGATACAGAATTTGGAACCAATAATCAAGGATGTTCATAGCAACATAAAGGATATCAAGAAGATACTGGAAGAGCACAGAGAAGAATATGAAAGAATAAAAAGAAAAATAGTATATCTCACAGAGATGAAAGATACTGTAGATCAAATTAAAAGTATACTAGACACACAACAGCAGATTTGAAGAGATAGAAGAATAAGCAAATTAAAAGGTAGGACAATTGAACTCTAATGCATAAAAGAACAAATGGCAAGAAAGATGGAAAACATAGCACTAGATCTTAAGGAAATGATAGACAACACAAAGCACACAAATATAAGAATTATCAGTATCCCAGAAGGAGAAGGGAAGAGTAATTAGATAGGAAGGTTAGTTGAAAAAGTTATTGGAGAAAGCTTCCCAACCCATATAAAAGATGTAAACATGCAAAACAAAAAAATGCCAATGAATTCCAAATAGGATAAATCCAAATAGGCTTACTCCAAGACACATACTAATCAGAGTGTCAAATCTTATAAGAGAAGCAAAAAGTCAGGAAAGTAGCAAGAGAAAAGAAATTCATTGCGTGCAAGGGAAACTACTAAGACTGATCTTGGACTACTCACAGGTACCATGGAGGCAAGAAGCCAGTTGTATGACATATTTAAAATTCTGAATGAGAATGACCTCCAGCCTGGAATTCTTTATCCTGCCAAGTGGTTCTGCAAAATTGAGGGAGAGATTAAAATCTTCACAGACAAACAAAAGCTGAGAGAATTTGTCAACAAGAGACATACCCTATAAGAAATACTAAAGGAAGTTCTGTCAGCTGAAAAATGGGAGAAGGATGTCTGGAAGAGGATGAACAATTGGATGGTTTCAGTAAGGGTAATTTAAAGGCTTAAAAGAGAGAGGGAAAAGAAAATATAGATCTGACAAACAAAAACTAAAGATAAAATGGTAAATTCAAAAACTCCTCTTTTAGTAATAACTTTGAATATTAGTGGACTAAACTCACCAATTAAAAGACACAGACTGGCAGAATGGATTAAAAACAAGGATCCATCTACATTCTGCTTACAAAAGACTCATCTTAGACCCAAGGATACAAATAGATAGAAAGTGAAAGGATGGGAAAAAGATATTCTATGCAAGTTGTAACCAAAAGAAGTAGCCATACTAATATTAGATAAAATAGACTTTAAATGTATAGAAGTCATGAGATAAGGAAGAATATTATATACTACTAGAAGGGACAAATCATCAGGGAGAAATCACAAACATAAATATTTATTCTCCCAATCAAGGAGCTCCAAATTGCATGAGGCAAACATTGGCAAAACTTAAGGGAGCAATAGATGTTTCAACAATAATAGTGGGATACTTCAATACAACACTCTCCTCTATGGACAGAACAACCAGATGGAGGATCAGAAATCTGAAAGGAAATCAGAAATGAAAATCAGAAATGTCTGTAATCAGAAAGGAAAATTCTAGACCAATTCCTTAATTGAATATAGATGTAAAAATTCTCAACAAAATCTTAGCAAATTGAATCCAGTGATATACTAAAAGAATTATACCTCATGACCAAGTGGAGTTTATACCGGGAATGCAAAGATGGTTTCACATTAAAAAAAAAAAAATCAATGTAATATGATACATTAACAAATCAAAAGGAAAACTCACATGATCATATTGATTGATGCTAAAAAAGCATTCAACAAAATTCAGCATCTTTTTCTGATGAAAATATTTCAAGAGATAGAAATTGAAGGAAACTTCCTCAATATCATAAAGGGCATATATGAAAAACCCACAGCTATCATCATTTTCTATGGTGAGAGATTGAAAGCATTCCCTCTAAAATCAAGAACAAGACAAAGATGCCCATTGTCATCACTATTATTGAACATTGTGCTAGAAGTTCCAGTTAGAGTGACAAGGCAGGAAAAAGGAATAAAGGGCATCCAAACAGCAAAGAAAGAAGTAAAACTTTCATTATTTGCAGATGACATGATCCTATATATGGAAAATCCTGAGAAATCTATCTAAAGCTACTTGTACTAATAAACAAATTCAGCACAGTGCTGAGATACAAGATTAATATATAAAAATTAGTAATGTTTTAATATACAAATAATGACCTCACTGAGGTGACAATTAAGGAAAAAATTCAAAATAGCCACTAAAACAGTCAGGAATTTAGAAATGAACTTAACCAGGTATTTTGAGGGCCTATACACAGAAAATTGCAAAACATTCCTAAATAAATGGGAACTCCTCAGAGTCAAAAGCTTCTATGCCTCAAAGGAATTTGTCAGAAAGGTGAAAATGCAGCCAAATCAATGGGGGTAAATATTTGGTAACCATATTATCAGATTAAGGTTTGATATCATGTATATTTAAAGAAATTATGCAACTTGACAGCAACAACAACAAAAACAAACAACTCAATTATAAAATGGGCAAAAGACATGAATAGACACTTTTCTGAAGATCTAATATAAATGGCTAAAAAGCACATAAAGAGATGCTCGTTAGCTATAAGGGAAATGCAAATCAAAACTACAATGAGATACAACCACACCTATATGATTGACTGTTATTAAACAAATAGGAAACTAAAAATGTTGGAAAGGATGTAGAGAAATAGAAAAACTTATTCACCACTGATGGGAAAGTATTATGGTACAGCCACTGTGCAAGACAGTTTGGTGGTTCCTTGCAAAACTAAATATCTAGTTGCCCTATGACCTGGCAATACCAACATTAGGTATATACCCCGAAGAGCTGAAAGCAGTGACAGAGACATTTGTACACCACTGTTCATAGTTGCACAGTTCATAATTGCCAAAAGATGGAACAACCCAAGTGCCCACCAAGCAATGAGTGGATAAACAAAATGTGGTATATACACATGATGGAATATTATGCAACAGTGAGACAAAATGAGGTCCTGAAGCATTTGACAACATGGATGAACTAGAGTATATTAGCCAAACACAAAAGGATAGATAGAGCATGATGTCACTATCATGACTCTGGTAAAGAGAGCAACCTCCAAATCATATGGCCCAGGAAGAAAATTTGTACCCATATATAGCAATGAACTAGATGCTGCATCTTTGCAGCTAGAGTATGCAAATGATTTCACAAGCAACAACCTCCATATGTTTTACATTTTTAACATTGGCCATTCATAATAAAGATTTTATTAAAAAAATTTTAAAATAAATGCTCTCTGGGACTGGGATGGTATGTGCCTCCTGGAGATGGGCTATGTCGTTGGAAGTCAGAATTAGGAGCAGAGTTTCCTATAAACATTTGTGTATATTAAAATAAATATTAGATAGTTTTAAAACTACAACACAAGCATTTTCCGCGCTACAAATAACACAGGTGTTATAGCTTAAGACTACTTTCTGTGTGGAGGAGTTCATTGCCAGTTGAAGGTGAAGAATTCAGCTTCATTTCCCCTCTCTTAGAGATCTATGAATAAAGACCTTAGAAATAGTTGATGTGGCATCAAAAGTAAAGATATTTGCCCCAGATTAAAGCTTGTGGTTTGATTGGAAGATGAAAATGACTCTATGACCCTGAAATCAAAATTTCAGGAAGTTGCAGTGGTTACTATGTATAATCCAGGACAGGGAGGTAAAAGGCTTGAAGCAGTCCTTCAGAGCAACATTCCAGAGAATTCCCAGTGTGCTCCTCAGGCCCCGCTGGTCTCCTACACGTGGTCTGCATTATCTCTCCAACGCCTGGGAGCCATAAAGAATACAAACATATACAGGAAATGGTTGTAAAAGGAGAGATCGGGAAAGCGGTTTAACAAAAGAAAATCAATGCCCTGCTCATTATTAGCGTTTAGAAATGGAAAGGGAAAAGAAAACTGGAAACTGGCTTCTATAAAAGAGGCTTACCAGGTGCTAACAGAGACTTCATTTGTGTGCTTTAATGGACACTACCAGAGATGATGTTTGTGAATTCCTGGATCCCTCATTGGATAATTATCATGTGCAAACTTGCATAGAAATTATTGGGAGCAGAGGGCACATGTGACCTTTTCTAACTGGATTGTGGGTTTCTGGAGAGGAGGTACACTGGCTTTGGTTAGATAGGCACTGGGTTAAGAGGATGCACCTGGGATTAAATCCTGGCTCCACCACTAACCAGCTGTGTGAACTTGGGCAAGCTGAAAAACCTCAAGCATCAGTTTCCTCCTGTGTAAAATGGGGATAATAGAAGTGCTACCCAAGAGAGTATTTTTTGGGATTGAATGTTTGTAAAGCACTGAGAATATCAGTATTTATTAAGAAAAATGCATGTGTGTAAAAACAGTAGAAATTTGCTTAAGAAAACTCCACTCAATTTGTGAATGTCCTATTGCCTCTAAACTACACATTAGCTGATGCTGATTGTGCTTAATCTCAGACCTGTTTATTTCAGTTATATTTGTGGTAGTCTTTGCGTAATTAAATTTTCTTTGCGTAATTAAATTTTATGAGTAAACCTCATGAGTATGCACTCAGAAAGAGAGGTGTTCAGATGACAATTAGATTGAGGGCTTTGGAGAAACTTCATAGAGGAAGTTGTTTGAAAAAAAGCTCTTGGATTAGGCATTTATGAAGCAAAAAAAAAATAGACGAGAAAAAATCATAAAAACATGAAAAGACTCTATGCTAGAAATTGTTTTTAAAATCTTCAAATTCTGGCTTTGCATGATAGGAACTGCAACTGAAAATTGTAGACAATCCACTGTGGGTGTGGTTTATGCAAGAGAAAAAACAGAACTCCCATTTGCTGATGCATACTCAATAGAAAGACTTGGCTCAATAAGCAGGCATTGGGGAATTGATGTGCATTTATAAGTGTTAAGCTAAAAGAAAACATTTAATTATTAAGAATCATTTTATAGTGATTTTTTAATATAAATAAATGTTCAATGCTAGGCAATACTTAAGACTGTTGGGTTTTGAAATGCCTGCTCTGGATTTTAGCCCAGCCTCTGTCACTGACTAGCTGTGGGCCCTTGGGAAAGCAATTCCCTTAACTTCTCTAGGAGTCAGTTTCCCCATCTCTAAAATTGTGGTCTTGATAGTAACAATGAGACTATTGGGAGGATTCAATGCTATATTACATGGCAAGAAAACTCTCAGACAGTGCCCAGCACACAGCAAATATTGGCCACTATTACTATTATTATGCTTTCCTGAATTCCATTTACCACTCAACGAATGCCTTACACTTAGCTGTTACTGAATAAATCTTCATTGCTTTTTAGGTATTGGTGATTAAATCACTGAGCAGGTAATTATTGACTTTACTATTTGTCAAACACTAAAATATGATCCTGAGAACATGGGATTAAGATATATTTCTCTGCCCTCTTTGAGAAGCTCTATCATTATCTAGAAGTTAGATTAGAAAGTGCATGGAAATTAACCATTATTGATCTTGTTTTGTAGTCAAGCACTAAAACACTACATAAGAAAAAAAACACAAAACATTAATGATGATCAGTGAGGATCAAACTGTTAGTGCTGCGACGTGTTGAGAAATAGTCATTCATCCTCTTATTCAATAAACACTTATTAACCAGGATATATCCTAGAGGAAAACAGAGTCAGGGTGATAAAACATGTAAAGTAATAACTACATAGAAAGGAAATATGTTATGGGGAGCCTAGAAGGGAAAGAGATGACAGCAAAGCCATGTAGACATGCATCCTGCTTCTAAATACTTCTAACATACCTCACCCATACATAAAAGCTAAAGAGCATGCTCATATAATCACACATGATGCCTTGTCAGATAAGCTGTTACAAGTCGATAAATGTATGTGTTGTGGTTTTGAGCGTGGCTTTCAAATAGACTCAGATTGAAATCCTAACGCTGCCACTTATTAGTTGTTTGACATTGGACATTTTATTAAACCTATTTAAGTCTCAATTTTCTCATCCATAAAATAGTGTTAAAGGTAACTAACCTCAAGCATTGTTGAGAACTTCAAATGAGGAAATATATGTATGCTTTCTAGAACAGTGCTTGGCACAGAAATATTTTAGCATGTGACGATTATCTTGATAGATAAGGCTCAACACCATCCTCACACTGCATGGCTGAGGGCCAAATGTGCCAGGTGTGTCCACCAGACCACAGCACAAACTTCTTGAGAATTTTTGCCTTAGACTTCCATGGTGTTGGCAACTCAGTGCTGTGTTCCTATGTTGACCCACCGAGCCAGCTTCCAATACGGTAGTTGTGCATTTTTATCTGGTTCTGCTGTTTAGTCCAAGAATATCTGTAAGTGCACAGTTCAAGAAGTCAAATTCACTCAAAGACATAAACTCTGTATTTCCAAAGTAAGTCTTTTGGTGTCTTTTGCTTGTTTGTTTGTTTGGTTTTATTCTAATTTTGGGACATGGGGGCATTCCTGATTCCAAGTTTCCTTAGACTTTGTGTCTGTCATTCCACAAAGCATGCACAGTTTTGCACACTTTTTCTGAATATGCTCAACTCCTCTAAACTATTCTCAGAAAATTCTCCAGTGCACATTTATTATTGCACATATGAAGTTACACATATTAATTTTTTTGAGCTTGCATTCTTTCTTTGTGAATTAGGAATATATTCCAGCATCAATTCCAGATACCTTGCTCTACCAACAGAGTGGATGTCCAATAAATATTTACTGATTGATTTATTTTGCTGAATTATAGAACTCCAAGGCCTCATACAGTGTCCTTCAGCACAGCTGTGTAAACTCTGTTAAATGAAACTGAAGCCAGCCACATTCCACCAATAATAAGGAATGGGCTAACACAGTACCCCATCTTTAATATGTCCTCTACCAAACAGCTTTAACATCTTGCTGATATTAGAGCAGCTTCAGGAGAATGAGAGCACTATGCCTTAAAAATAAATCACTTACTCCAAAGATTTTTTTTTTAAATGAATACTAAAAGCACCAAAATATATGTATATATTAATAATAATAAGAGAGAGAGAGGAGATCACTTTCAAATTGCAAGTGAGAAACTCGATTTGTCCCCATTGTTTCAGCTTCACCTGTGTAAATCCAAACCAACATGCTAGGAAGCTGGAACACTTAAATCAGATCCCTAGCTATGCTTCCTAGTTTAACAAGCAGCCTTATTCCTTTGGACAGACAAACAGAGAGAAGGGATTGCTTTGCAGGAGCTAGAATACAACGACCTTAAGTACCTTGGCTCAAATCTTTAACCACAGATTCATAACTGGAAGAATATGGAAAATAAAATCTCAATATATTAATCTCCCATCATACTTACTCCATAAAATATTTTTTTTTGAAAAAATTGGCTTGCATGTTAGGATTTTCAGAAAACAAGTTGGTTTTCATTTCTGAGGTGGAGATGATTCACTAGATAGATGAACAGATTGGTATTCCCCATTTCTTCTCCATACTAAGTACTTTCTAATTTAGGTCTATACTCATTCCTTGAACTAGGTATGACAGAAAGAAGCTGAAATGGCATTATACGTGCTCTCTCTTGCCTAAGCCCAAATCAATGTTCCCCAGCAGCAAGATGAAGTGATGGAAGGAACATACCTGTGCTGGTTTGGAAGGATGAATGTCCCCTAGAAAAGCCATGTTTTAATCTAAATACCATTTCATAAAGGCAGGATAATCCTATTCAATACTGTATGCTTGAAACTGTAATCAGATCCGGAGATGTGATCTAATTGAGAGTGGTTCTTAAGCTGTATTAGGTGATGACATGTCTCCACCCATTCGGGTCTTGAGAAGTTTCTGGAGTTCTATAAAAGATGAAACATTTTGGAGAATGGGAGATTCGGAGAGAGCAGAGAATGCTGCAGCATCATGAAGCAGAGAGTCCATCAGCCAGCGCTTTGGAGATGAAGAAGGAAAACGCCTCCCGGGGAGCTTCATGAAACAGCAAGCCAGGAGAGAAAAATAGCAGATGATGCTGTACTCGCCATGTGCCCTTCCAGCCAAGGGAGAAACTATAACTGTGTTCACCATGTGCCTTCTCACTTGAGAGAGAAAACCAAACCTCATCGGCCTTCTTGAACCAAGGTATCTTTCCCTGAATGCCTTCAATTGGACATTTCTATAGACTCATTTTAATTGGGACATTTTCTCAGCCTTAGAACTGTAAATGAACAACTCATTAAATTCCTCTTTTTAAAAGCCATTCTGTTTCTGGTATATTGTATTTCGGCAGCTAGCAAACTAGAACAGCACCTAAATTCATTGCTGGCCGTGCTCTAATGTTATTTCCTGCCCAGCTTTTTGCACAGGTCTCCCAAAGGGCTCTTATCTTTTCTGCCTAATTTACAAGTTTTTTAATGCCCAACCAAATCCTTCAAGCTGCTTTGTCTCTTTCCTTGAGGGATAAATTAACTTGCAACAGAAAGGAAATGAGGAAGAGCAGGAAAAGAAAGCTCTTCCAGATGCTGCAATTTCACAGGAGCTATCCAGAGCAGGAAAAAATGGTTCTATTAACATTGGTGAGGAAAGAAACCCCATTTCATATGATTGTCAAGCAGCCTTGGCCCTGCTTTGTGGAAATCAGACCCTGGAAAATTTTTCATGGC
Source organism: Tamandua tetradactyla (assembly GCF_023851605.1). Classification (NCBI taxonomy): domain Eukaryota; kingdom Metazoa; phylum Chordata; class Mammalia; order Pilosa; family Myrmecophagidae; genus Tamandua; species Tamandua tetradactyla. The sequence goes on along the minus strand of NC_135329.1, from coordinate 120,062,477 downwards.
TTGGGATGCTGAAGGGAGGAATATACCTATGATTCTAGAAAGCAAATACCCTTCCTGTCCCCTGGAGCTCTACTCTCAGCACAAAGGAAGAAGCTGCTATTCTGGGTTTCAGTTCAGATTTCAGTTCAATTCCAGAACCCACTTTCTCCCTTACCGTACCATTCCTGAGTTCACAGGGAACCCACCTCCTTTGTCCTTCAGGGAAATACAGAGGCGTATTTTAGTTTAGTAGTTCAAAGAGTTGAGGGGAAACTATTCCAGCCCTAAATCTAAGGTTAAGATTAGCACTTTCCTTATGTGATGGTGACTGAATTGAGCACACAGTTGAAATCAGAATAGTTTTCCTTTAAACACACACACACGCATAAATGGAGTGGCGCAGCTGCCTTCTTACTCCCCTTTTTTCTGTGTTTTCTGCCATCCTCCATGCTCTCCTTCCCAATATGATTTTCCTTTCATGAACTCTTATTTGAGGGCACGTGGTAAACTAGGCTCTTTAACATCAACCATCTGACAACCCCTTCATGCTAGAGACTGTTGTGATAAGAATAAAGTAGATACATGATAAAGGTCTTTGTAGGAAATTCCTACACATGCCTTTAACTGCTTGGGGCAATTAATTAATAATTGTGAAATGATTTAAGCAACAGAAAAATAAAATTTTGTAATATGCATTCTATTAGTTTAAAACATTGAGAAAAATGGCTCTAGCAAAATAAGAAGTCCAGAACAGATCATTTGTTTCTGTGCCCTCCAATAAGGCATTCTTAGAGAGGTAATTAGAGAGAGGAACAGATATACCTTTAAAGTGGTAGAAATATTCATTCATACACTACAATGTTCCTTTTTTTTACATGGGCAGGCACCGGGAATCGAACCCGGGTCATCAGGCTTGGCAGGCAAGCATTCTTACCTGCTGAGCCACCGTGGCCTGCCCTACCACCAATGTTCTTTAACAACTTTTTTGGAGGCACACCTTGTTCATCAGCACTGAGATAAGGGTGAGACATGTGAGACACTTGCCTTAGGCACAAAATTTCAGAGAGCACCAAAAATATCAGCAATAAAGATAAGCAATGTTTTAATGTAAAATCAGGCTTAATATATAAAAAACATGGAATACCATCAATATAGTGATACAAAACATCCTCTGTAAATGTCTCCTCTTGGAATCAACTAATGAAAGGACAAATTTCACTTGCTATGAACTCTGGAGGACTGTATAGACTCTGGAGGACTGTATAGACTGGAGAAGGATTCCACAAATGCTGCCCCCCCCCAAAAAAAAGGAGAATTAATTTCCAAGATCTGGAAGGAAATTTCTTTCCACACCTACTAGTCTGAATCTCTCCCCCTCTCAGTCCCATTCAGCTTGGGAGTCATGCAAAGGATGATGCAGGACTATGGATGAAGACTATAGAGCCACTCACAGCAGTGAGTTAGAAACCCACACACATCCAGGCGCCAGAACCCAAGTTGTCAGAGACCCAGAGGGGAGCATAAACAGTTGAGAAATGTTGCATACAAAAGGGCAGCCAGGGGGTAAAAAAACAGAGAGATTGTGGGAGAACTGTTGGCAAGAGGTATGTACACACAGTCCAGTCTCTGTTCACTCTACCACCTAAACAGATAATGGACTTTTCTTGATTGACCCACCCTTCTGAATTGACCCTATCTGAGTCACTGTGGTTGGGATACTCTAATGGGGAAAGATCTAGAGGCATAAAATTCTCATAGGAAAAAAGGGGGTAGGGAGTTGGGGAACAAAACTGCTGTAAGACAAGAAGGGTCCCAGGACTGAAAAATATAAGGAAAAAGAGGCACTGAGTGAAGGAGACAGTTCAAACAAATCATAAGAGCTGGGGAGAAAATGCTGCATAAAAGGACAGAGAACAGTTCAAGTTTCCCATAGAAGGAACAGAAGAAGGAAAGGTTTCCCTTGAGGTGAAACATTTGCACGAAAAGGGCAATCTTAAAAATTATACCACATATTCAGGGCAAGAATCATTTGAAGAAAAACTGTGAAAAATCTAACAGTTAAACATGGTTACTCTAAAAGTACAGAATAAGTTGGGCATGCACCAAAGAGACTTAACACAAAGTCAATCAACAATAAAACCCAGACAAGCATGAGAAGCTGAACTTCAGAGTTAACTCATCAAAATAATCAGATCCCCAGATATCAGCAAAAACTGACAAGCATTTTAAGAAACAGGGAGCTATAGCTCAATTGTGGGACAAATTAAAAATTTAGAGGAGACTCAGAATTTGTAACAACTAATCAAAGAAATTAAAACAAATCTAAATGAACTCAAGGAGATGAAGGAAAACATGGATATAGAGATGAAGGGTTTAAGAAGGCAATATGTCAGCATAAAGAAGAACTGGAAAGTTTAAAAAAAAAAAGAAATTTTGTTTATAAAAGGCACAATAATGAAGGTTACAAATACACAAGAAGCATACAATAACAGACTTGAACAGGCAGAAGTATCAGAGAACTAGAAGACAGGACAAAAGAAATCATTCAATTAGAAGAACCAATAGAGAATAGAATAGAAAAATTGAGCAGTGTCTATGAGATTTAAGTGACAGCACAAAGCACAAATAAATACATGCAGCACAGATGTCCCAGAAGGAGAAGAGAAGCGAAAAGGGGAAGAAAGCAAACTTGAGGAAATAATGGCCAAATAATTCCCCACTTGGACAAATTACATGTCCAAGAAGCAAAACATACGGTGAATCAAGAAAATCCTAATGAACTTACTTTGAGACACATACTAATAAGAATGCCAAAGATAAAGAGAGAATTCTGAAAGCAGCCAGAGAAAAGTACTAGTCAGTATTCAGTACTCACTCTGCATCTGACATTCCTCCATCCAGAAATCTCATCACTCTCCATCCTGAGTTCCAAAGCTACCTCCTCCAGTCAACCAAAACACTGTATCAATACTGAGACTAAATAATATGCTAATTTTGAAATGTAGCTTTCAGGTTCAGCTCTGCTACCACAAGTTGGATGATACTGAATTACTGCTTAGGGCCTCGGTTATTAGTCTGCAAAATGAAGGTGTTGCAATATGTGAACTCCCGGGGACTGCTTAATTCCACTATTCTGTTTGTTATTCGGGATCTCTCAGGTGTTCCAATCATTTATGGTTGTCTATTCCCACCGCTCTTTTGCAAAGATTTTAGACTATTCAACAATCAAATTTCACATAGGTCTGACTAATCATACATGGGAAATCATACAAATATATTCATATTTGTAAAAATGAATATTAACTAAGCACATTATACTTTCTAAGATGAGTTTTGTCTAGCAAAGAAAGGCTTCTATTTAAAAAGCTATTCCATCGAGATAAGAGAAAACTCAGTGAGGACCAAGTGAATGTATTAGTCAGATGCAAATAGAGCCTCAATCCCCTGCTTCATTTTAAAAGGATGGAGAAATACTCCTTGCCTTTTCTCCTTTATTTCTAATTGCTTTTTTAATACTACCAAGGTAACAAAACTTTTAGATTTTCTCCCATTTCAAATACTGGAGATCCTGTGGTTCTCCAAAGTTAATTGAAACTTCAAAATTGAAGTCACACTGAGAGTTAATCTCTTGCTAAGTTAATTTTGTCAAAATTAAAACTATCAGTCCAAGGTCAAGGATGCATTTGGTGCCATGACTCTTTGAATGGAGACTTTGGCATTAGGGAATAATTATTCTCAAGTTGTGATGACTATTGCTTGTGTGGCTGTAATATATATACATCATCAGGGCTTTATTTGTCTCAAGGGAAAGGACTTTCCTTTTCCTTCTAAGTAAACCAACAAGACATGTGGTGACACATTAAAACCTAAATAGGGTGATAGCCAGTGGAGTATGAACCTGAAAGTACCCATTTGGGTGAGGAGGATCCACGTACTCCACAGTCAGCTCCAAAAGCAGTGACTCTAAGGAATAAGTGTTATTCTCAAGTACAGCAGTATATGTTCACTACAGATTTTTAATTACTCACAGCAGGCTCTTCCAGTCCAATGAGGGGAAGATTGTCAAATAGCAAAGGTAGCCAACCATGATTAAAAACAACAACATTATATCCCTGAACTGAATCTGGTTCTTCTTATACCTAGGCTAAGTGGCTGTGTATACAGGGAAACAGACACACGTCTGGTATACAGATAGCTAAAATGTGTGATTCTTTTACACATTTGTAAGAACTTTTTACTCAATAATTTTTCTGGCGCATAGCAGTCTGAGGGAAAGGAGGCAATATAAAAAAAAAATCTGTTATGTTAAACGTTGGGGACAAGAAGACATACTTGGTAATTTCCTGAAATGACTCTTCCTAAAGCCTTCCCAAGGATATATAGCTTTCTTAGGTTGCCACTCTACATCTTTATTGGTTAATGGGTATGCAGTTAGGAAATATCATCCCAATTGGTATATGCACAGTCTCAGATTTATCTTTACTACCCAAAACCTACAGGCAGGTGAAACCGTGTTTGCTAATTTCAGTTGTATCCAGCATCCCTACTGTGTGATAATATATGAATGGGTTCCCCCATTTACCTTCATTTTATCCCCCAACACTCTTTTTTAATAGAAAGAACATAATTTACAGGGTCTCTCTGTCACTTGGGAAAGCACATGGTGACTGATGACATGTGCTGATCCTTTGCTCCTAGGTTTCATTGCTTTCAGCTACCATTTCCAGTGGCCTCTTCTCTGAGGTCCTGTCTGTCTCCAAGCATCTCCAAATGTCTGTGTCTAGGCATCTGCTCCTTGTGTGGGCTCTGACTCTCTCTCTCTTTCTCTCTCTCTCTCTCCTTGAGCTCTTTAAAGGACTCCAGTAGATTATTTAGACCCACCTTGAAATGACTAGAGTCACATCTATGGAAATAGTCTAATCAAGGGGCCCCACCCAAATAGCGAGTATTCTACCACAAGATTGGATTAGTTAACAAAACAGTGTCAAACCACAAAGAGTAAAAATATAAAATCTAAATTAGATAAATTGAAAGCTCAAATAACAAATATATAATTGAGTGTTGTAAATATGACCATGTAAGTCAGCCCATTGCAGGAAACTAAAACAGTATTCATAATTATCAAATGAGAAGAGAGAGGAAATACTTAAAAGAAAGACTTTACTTGGAAGTAGACAATATATTTTTACAGCATCAAGCTCAGAAAGAGTTAAAAGTTGTTATATTTTGTGAGTAAGCTATGACTAGGGGAAGGAGAGTTTATTATTTTATCGTTTTTGCTGTTTAGTTTTTAAACCTGAACTTATTTTAAGCATATTATAATTTTAGAATAGAAATAAGTAAACACTGTGGAAGTTCTCTTGACAGTAGAAGGGGTATAGGAGTGACATACACAGTAGGAACCTTCTTTTGCTAAAGTTTAGTGCCTGGGTACAGTGAACTTCTGAATGTGGAGGAGCTACAAATGTGAATTAAGTGTGTAGGCAAAGGATGATTGCCTGGTAAAATGACATTGACAGTTTATATCAATTATCAGGTGCAGTGCACCTAACTAATCATTTAGAAGACAAGCCTTTCCTAAGGAGAGCTGTCAATCCAGCAAAGAGTTTTCAGGTTGGCTTAACCCTTTTTCCTCTTCTACCCAACATTTACATATAACATTTAAACGCAAAAAGAACTATTGGAAAGGCAAACATGAACCTTTCTCAATGGGAAGTACTCCTTACTTTTTTTTCTAGGAGAAAAATCATCATTATAATAAAATAAAACAGATTATGCCTGACAGGTTATATGGTCAAGAATTCACTGTGGTGCTACGTGAAGGAATGAATCAAACTGATAGCACTTTTCTCATTTATGATTGAGCACACAGAATTTGGCAGGCAGTTCCCTTATGTTCCTTATATTTTGCATAAGTCTCAGTAAGAGGAAAAAAAAATGTATTTGAAATAAAGTCTCAATGCCTCCTCCCCTATGAGAAGCTACCCAGCCTTGATGTGAGATTTCTGGCATTCTGACCACACCCCTGCCACTCCTTAATACCTTGCAACACCTCAAGCTCTTCACTGATCATTTCAATGTCCTGTGCCTCTTTTGTCTACTTCTGTTCACTAACATTTCCACTCTATAATATTGACCCTATCCTTAAAGGCAAAATGGTGACAGCTGGTATTCATTTCCTAACTAAGCCGTAAGAAAATTTTGAGCAACTTCCCTCAGTCCAGGCTTGCCATGAGACCCAAATGGCCCATCAAATGATCTTCTTCCTATTTCCATTTTACTTCCTTTAGTTAAACCTTAGTTCAGGATGCTCTTTGACAAGTTATAGTTGGTCTAGAATGTCTATAATCTTCATTTTCAAAAATATTTCTAGTCCCTTCTTTAAGATAAAAGCCCATTGCTGCCACATAATTTTTTTGCACCTCACCAAGTTACTTTTCACTGAATATGTAATAATGACCTTAGCATTTAGCTTGCCAAACTCTTAAGGCTCAGAGCCCAGAGCTCCCATTTTCGATGGTCTTACTTATCTGAAGTTCCCACACATGTTTTCATCCCCTTCAAGAAAAATAACGTCATCAGAGAACCCTGGGAAATTCACATACCCTTTTAAAAAGCAAAGTCTCTCTATTGAAAAATGAAACAGACCAAAACACAGCTTATGTTAAACCATAAGCAAAGTAATGTAAGAGCTATTGTGTGGAGAATTTCCAACTTTTGAGCTACTTGGCATCCCCACGTGGTAAGTATTAACGTCAGTCCATTCTGACTGAACCCATCCATCCCTGCAGGTGGAAGTGCGCTTGGAAGCATGTTGGATAAAGAAATTTCCCAGTGTATCACAGTCACTAAGCCAGCTGTGCCAAGTTATTTTTCCACAGCTTCAGCTGAAATACTACAGATTCCCTCCGGGCTGAACTATTGGACCTATCTTACAAGCCCTGGGATCTGGGCCAGATTAGGGGAAATATGGGACGTGTGCTGGACAGTGGGTAAGGATGCTCCAGTGTATTGTAAAGATCATTGTAGTTTGGGACGCAGCAGTCCCAGCTCCTCATCAGCATAAACACAAACTCTTGGCCTTTGTGTCTGTGAGAACATACACTGCAATAACAACTAACCACAATGCTCAGAGAATTGGGGCTTTCTATTTAATTTAATTTTCTGGTTGACTTGGGACTAACCAAAGAAAATAACCAAATAAAAAACACTAGTTTTTTATTAATGTCTTTTCAAAGGGGAAGGAAACTAAAATTTATTGACTATTGTGGCAAATACGCTAGATTTTAAAAGAATATTATTTATCTTTACTGCAAGTTTATGAAGTAAATATTTTTCTTCTTTTCCACCATTTTTATAGATGAGAAAAAAGACTCAGAAAGGTTAAGCAAGTTGTTCAAAATCACAAATCTAGTATTTAGAAAACAAAACATTAAAACCCAAATCTGTCAGCTTCTAAAAGATTATTACATTTACCTAATCGTTTTTATAGCCTGAAATACTATTTCTGTATGTGTGCAGATTTAAAATAATTAACATAGTTGAAATTTCCTTGAATTAATTTTGGGGGGCATCTCCTAAGTGCTCATCTGTAGCTTAGTGTTAACAATAGAAAAATGAATTCTATTTAATAATACCCTCCAGAGAACGTAGCAGAACAAGCATTGTTTGATTTAAAAAAAAAAAATCTAGAATAGTGTTGATGTCCATGAAATAATCATTTTCATGTACTACAGGAACAAAGTTCAGGAGCTACTATTAATATCTGGTTGGGGAGGCAAGAGAATGGATCTAGAAAAGCTTCATGGCAGAGCAGATACACCAAGCAGGGAACAGCAATCAACAGTAGTAAAGGGGCAGGAAAGTACACAGCATGTTTGGGAGTCTGCAAGTAGCTCTGCTGGGTTAGAACAAAGGGGACCTACGGGAGATGGATGGAAAGCCCAACAAGCCGAGCACAGAGCCTTAGAACATACACAAAATTAGCCGGTTTGACTTGCACTGTATGTGTGATAGAAACTGATCAGATTTGCTTTTTACAACCATCTATTCAAAACAGTTGGGGCTAACTGAAAGTTACTTTGTTTTTTAATTTGTTCTCAAAAAAATGCGGATTCCCAGGATCCATCTATGAAGATGATTTAATTTAGGATACCCTAGGAATTGACATTTAAAAACAAATTAACACAAAGGAAGCAGATGCCCAAAAAGTTGGTAATGGAATGCCAGCTCACTGAGGCAGTGGGAGACTCCTGGGTAAGATACAGACCTCGCACATCTTCAGGTTCATGGGTAGGAACATCACTTCTCTCTGGAAGCTACTACCAGTGGAGAAGCCAGATGATGCTGGATTGAACCTCGTTGTCTCCCAGACGCAGTAGCAAAGTTAAATTTTTTAGGTCTGTTACTGATTTCAGCACCTGACATTTGCTTTTCTAACAAATGCAGACTGCAGAAAAACTGTTTGGCAGTTTTCAGTGATATAAGTTTGACTGTACATTTCAAAAGCCAGTTGCTGTGTCTTCTCCTCATCCCCTCAGCACAATCCTCTCAAAACTGAATCTTACTCTTTATCTGCAAAAGGCATTAACTGAAGAGGAGGGTGAGTGGCTACCCCAGGAGGCCTGAGGAGAAGTACAAAATATCTTGCCACCAGTTTGATATTCCTTGGAAGTCTTTTTTCATCTACTTAAGTGATGTAAATCTTATATTCTACTCTGTAACATAGTCATTTTTAAAATTATAAAATACTGTTTTAAACCTTTGCTTTTCTCCAAAATCCTTGAATAAATTTGAAATGCCAGGAAAAATGCACCACGTTTTTCAGGTGAATTCTAGTTTCTTCCTTTGAGTATAAACCCAGGAGTAAGCACAATTTACTTGGAGACCCAATACTGCAATATTTTATTAGCAAAAGTGTTGTATCCTAATAATTCAGGAAATTAACAAGTGGTTACTTATTTATATCAATATGATGTAGCACTCTTTCTCAAACTTATTATTCATGAGAATTATGATTTGTTGTGAAAAAAATTCAGATTCCCAGGATTCATCTATGGAGACTATTTAATTTAAGATGTCCTAGGAATTGACATTTTTTTATTAATTAAAAAAAATTAACAAATAAAACATTTAGAAATCAAGGAATTGACATTTTAAACAAATTAACACAAATGATTCTGCTGGTGTTCCAGTGTTCCTGCACCGAGAAACTCAAACCCAGTGAAATCCTAGAGTACAGCAAGGATCCCTAATACTGACCACCAAGTTGTCTAGCACAATAACCATGCAGCTGGCTCTGCTCTATGTCCCTGCAGCATTTGATATAACACAAATGGACCCCTTAAGTAAACAGCCAGAATTAGCAGACTCTGGACTACAAGTGTTAATATACTCAGACTTGGGCCATTGGACAGTGGAAATGCAGTGTGTGATGCAAGCAAATTATAGCATGTGGAAGAATATTTTAAAAGCATGTTCTAAACAAATACTATAAATTTGCTGCTGAAGTGAAAATGAACAAAGACAATCAAAAGAGAAAAGCAACCTAAAACTAAATTGTAATGGGTACCTTCGAAAAACGTTTTAAGCTATGCCTTCCTGAATCAATTTGATCATTCAAAGACCAAGAAAGAAATTAATGTTTAGAGTTGTCCACTGTCTATCAGGTAGAATTAGCAATGAGATATGATGATGACTCTATTTTTCAAAACATAAGACCCAAAGCTTGTTGATGTAGGTTAAATGGTAAAGTTAAAGTCTCAAATTCTTCAGATCTTATTTGACTTTCTCCAGAAGCACTGAAACCTGCTTGGAATGCAGAATTTGGCAACATTGACTTCTTTTAAGACTATCCATGCTTATCTCTCAGCCATAGATTAGAACTTGAGACACAAAAGTCACTTCACCTTTGTCATCTTCATCTAAGAGTGAAGATGACAGGTAATCTGAAGGCATCCATTCATCGTCAAAGATGCCAGCAAGGCCTCAGAAAACAGGGACATCATGCCAATCTCCCAATTCCAAATTAGGATGGATACCTCACCCTGTGCTTTCTTTCTTGGCCATCTCTGCTCCAAGAGTCAAAGTTGCAAACATCCTTCCAGTCTCGGTGGCCCAGGGGAGTATCTCTGGTTCTAGGGGAAGATCACTGACCAGTTATCAAGATCCCAACCAATTTTCAAAATGGAATGAAATAATAGATGAGGCACGCATTTCCTTAATGGATTCCCAGTCCCTTTCCAGTATTAGAATAGTCTGAAATGAAAGTGGAAGTGAAGACTTAAATATATTATTCTGTATATAATCAAACAAAATTGGATGTGCAGGATCTTCAAAGAGCTTTTAGTCCAATGTTACCCAGGTTGTCTGATAATTGTGCTAACTCCTGTAGAGAGAAATACCTCAAAACCTAGCAGGTAGTGGCTGTATCTTGAAAGAGCTTGCAATCTCATTCATTTTCTTCAGAGCAAACTTCTAAGCCTCAAAGGTATGTACTCAAATTTACTGAAATGGCAAGTTGGGAAATGCCAAAGTAATGCTTGATTAGTCATGCCCGAATACTGTTGCTTCCTGCTTCGGAAGAGGAATTTTATTATTGCGTGACTAAGAATTCTTGCTGTGCAGGGGCACACCTGGATTACAAGTCTTGGGCCTTTTCTGTAAAGCTGACAAGCAGAGCTACATTGCTCAGTAGGCTACATTCTCAGACCTTCTTGTTGCTGGCAGTGAAATCTTTGCGATTAAAATAACATCCGTTTCTCTTATCCTAGAAAAGAGATGTGATGGCAGTTCTTTAAATGGCTAGTCTCAGTCCTCCCATTTTATAGCATCTACTGCCTGTCATTTGGGCAGGAAAAGTCTTTAGGGATGTGGGGAACTAGCTCTTTCACACTAGCATTGGTGCTTCAGCATCAGTTACAGATTGAGCCCCAAAGCACAGTTTTTTGTATTTCTGATATGCTTGGCTGGGTTTTGCTGAGCTAAGTGGAAACATTTTTGTCCTGGAATGTCAGCAGAATGGAGAAAAAATGACTCACCAGTTGCTCCTCCTACATGAGAGGAAAGCTTCAGTAAATAAAAGGAAGTTTTTATGCAACTAAATCATTTGGTCCAGGTAGTGCTGGAAAAATTCACAAAGATTTTTAAGAAACTTCATAGTGGTTTGCCACAACTAGAGGACAAAAGACCCAGGCTTTAGTTGTAGCATTGCGGCCATGTGCAAGCCGATGTCCATCCTTATGAAATAAAGATGAAAAATAAACTGATTTAAACCTATTTTTCCAATAATATTCCCAAGATTCTGGGTGAAACATTATGTGTTGGGAAGAAAATAATATCAAGAACTAAGAGCAAATAATAATAAAACCTTTCATGTAAACCCATTGCTTCAGATAATCCTCACAACAGCTCTGTGAGGCAGGGCTCAGTGTCCTCATTTAGCAAATGGCAAAACAGAAACATGAAGATGACGAAGAATCAGCTCAAGGCCACATATCTTAAAGGTGATAGAGCTGAGATTCAAGCCCATGTGCCTTCTTCCAATGTCTACTAACAGCATAACTTCCCATCTGGTTCACAAAGAAAGTGGTGAGGCTGGATGCACGTCAATTTTACTCCTTTGACTTTAAATTTCTTTTACACTCTACCCAAAGAAACTTGAAAGGTTTACCTTAGACATACTGAGTATAGAGAGGAGTCTGTGAGGAGGCAAGCAAGAAAGTGTTCAGCCCCAATGCCCTCCACTTTCTTCTTATGCTCAGAGATGTTCAATGGGAAAGGAATAAAGGAGGAAACAAGGGAAAGAGAGAGATGGAGGGAATGAGAGAAAAATGAATGAAAGAGGGATAGGGGAGGTAAGACAAGTATAAAACCAAAGTAACCTTCATCTCACTAGCACTGCTTGATCAAGCCAATCTAGAAGAGATTTCACATTTATAAATCACTTTACAAATTCCTTGATAAATCAGGTTTAATCAATGAACTTTTTATGCTGCAACAACAAAAATATCTTAAACTTAGTAGCTTACAGCAACTAATGTTTAGTTATCACTCACATTACTTGTCCCACACAGATAGGCAGAGGTTATACTCCAAGCCAAATTCATTTCAGGACCCAGTTTGAAGAAGGAGCTCCTATCCAAGACACACAGTTCAGTGCCAGAGGAAAAAGAAAAATTATGGAAACATGAGATAACTCTTAAAGCTGGTGGGCAGCAATGACTCACACAAATCCCACTCTCTTTCATTGACCACACAAGTCATATGGCCAAGCATGATGGTCAAACATAAGGAGAAATTATCTTCTTACCGGAGCAGCAACAAATAATTAGGAAAAAAATATGCAATCTACTATTCTACCTTTCTGGTACCATATTTTTGTTTTCCTCCCTTCCTTGAATAAAATATCTGCTCCTCCTTTCCATGGAAGGCATCCCCAAATCCAATCTAATACATTCAGAGCCTCAGGTTCAGTGTCCAAAATTTCATTATCTCACCTATGCAAGGGCCAGACAGAGATACTTTTGATCCAAAGAAATATGAAGTTGAAATAAAAATTACCTTCTCTCCAAGCACACATGCACCAGCCCATGTACACAATGGCCAAATAGGGACAGGGTTACCACAATAAAGAATGTTATTAAGAAAGGGGAAGAATGAGAGGTACACAGCAGTCACCCATCTGTACCAATTCTGAAACTTCGACGGTCAGACTTTGCACAGACCCCCTTCCTGGGCACAATAAACACCTCTCAATGAGCCTTGGTTCTGCTGCATTGGAGTAGCTTCTCAGACCATTTACCACATGACTTGTTGGTGCCATCCTCTGAAGATGTCTTTCTTTCTCATGAATGCTTGGCTGCATCTGAACACAACATTGGGAATATGCCTTCTTTGGAGCTGTGCAGTTTTCTCAGCCTGATTCTCCCTGTGGAAGGTTGAATCTCACTGTCTCTTACATGCCAGACCCCTTTGATAGTAGAATTTCTCTCTAAAAAAACAATTGGCTTGCTATCTATTTGATTCCAGACAGTGCCATATACAAACAGCCATGCTAGGTCTCTTTTTGAAATAAAGCATAGCAACTAACTGATGACAATGATACAATCTACCATACAGAATAAGGCAGAGCATTCCAGTAGGTTAGATAGAGGATATAGGTGTTGCAAATCTAAACATGAAGTTCAGAATAATTCTGAAAGCCTATATGCATGCAGGGTCAATTTTAGATTCTTTAACACTGAATTGACTCATTAGAGTATGTATCAGCTTGTATTTCTTTCTTTAATAATTACCAAATATCTGTTACCCTACCTGTCTCAGAGATTTTGCTTCAAAAGCCCTCAATGAGAAGGTAGCTGACTGGAAAAAACTGTCTCTCCTATTCAAAGCTTATTGGGCCAGACATGGAAAACTGAGCTGGGGAACTAATCAAATTTCTTTCAGAGTGTTTAGAATGGGACTCAATCTGGTAAGTTATTGGATTTTTAAATTTGGAAGAGTACTTAGAAATCATTCTATACAACTCCCTCATTTTATTGATAAGACAGCTGAGATCTGTGGTAATTAATAGTGCCTTGTCCACAAAATGAGAGAACTTTTAAACATAATCTAGGAATTCTGTTGGTAGAGGTTTAAGAAGAGAAAATTCAGGACTGACTAGGTGAAGGACATATCCAGACTAAGCAGGAAGAGCTGAAAGAGGCTAATGACAACTCTTCGTTTTGTCAGCCAGTACTGCAAATGTATAAATGCTGATCGTTGGTCACGTGCACCTGTTGTGTGCTAAATATCGTGCTGCACACTGCGCAATGCTTCAGAAGCCATGACTGGTGCACACACCACGTGCCCGGGGAAGCATGGTGCTCTAATTGGGAGGGCAGTCCTGCTCCATGTGAGCATGCTTCCCTGAGGGGTTCCAACCTATGTGCTAACAGAGATCTGAAGCTCATTGGATTAATCAGGGAAAAATCATTCTAAATTTCCTTAATCCAAAATGTAGACAAAAGGAAAAAAATTGAACTTCTCAATAACAACACAAGATTTATAATTTTGTAAATTAAGTTCTACCAAGATTCTTATTGTCACAAGTTGGCAGTGACTTGCTTTCTCCATTTAGAGTTGTTAGAGTCTGTTTACTAAACTTAGTAAAGTTGGTGTTATATGGTGTAATATGCTCAATGGATACCCATGACTTTTCAAGTTAACAAGTTGGAAGCAGTACAATAAATATCATATATTCTCTGCCCCACCTTGAGGTTTTAGGGACTGCTACACTATTTTAATCCGAAATTGGTGTTTGGAAGGCAGGTGTTGAAAAACAGACATTAATTATAATGAAATGTAACTACTGTCTATGCATGTCATTTAAAACAACAAAATTTAAACTTATTCCTTTGGGACATTTGGCTGTGAAATATAATTGATTTAAATATGTATTTAATATTGAACGTCTTAAATTACAAACAAAAACCATTTTAAGCAATGCAGTGATAGATGCGTCTGTGGAAGATTTGGAACAGTCTGTGGAATAACATTCAGCTTTTCCGTGTAATTTTCTCTGAGCCTCATCGCATCTGAAAGGAATAGGGAAGGCAAGATAAATAAACCTGAAAACAAAAATTCTAATCGGTAGCCATGTAGGCAAGCTTCTTGCCTCCTGGATGATTATTTTGACCTATTTATATGCAAATGAAGAAGGGTCATGTCCGCATTAATTTGGAAATCTTGCTTTGGCAGCTGGGACCTTGCATCCTTTATTAAGCAGTATGTGCTTATTCTCAGGATTTCAGCTACTAAATGGAACTGCCCCTTCTGTAGCCTCTCAAAGGACTGTGTCAGAAGGCACAAGGGGAAACACCTCATACAACATCCCTGCAGTTAAGGCCAGGTGTGGGAAGCCATAGTTTCTCTTTCAGGGACAAAGCTTTATCATGGTGCCCACATTTTAAGAGACACACAGATGGTGCCACTTAAGACCTGAATAGGGCATTCTTCACAGTTCCACAGTGCATTTCTTTCAGAGGCAGCATTTCCTATCCTACAGATTATCAGAAGGTTAGAAATGTTTGGGCCCAAAACACCTACACAAACTCTTACACAGAAAGAAAAGTGCACAACTCAGCACAGTTCCTTTAGCAAACATATTCTAAAGTGCTTTTTTAGGGATACTAATGACTCATTTTCTGCATTCAAAGAAGATCGACACTCACAAAAGTCAGTGTGACAATGCCTAAATCGGCCTGCCAGATAGAAAATCTCATGACGAAATGGCTCTATCTTCTCGCAGAAAGAAATGTGGCTACAGAATAAGGTGTAAAAACCCCAAGGTCACCTGAAAGAAGATCAGGGAGAATTATTTTTCTACAAGCACAGAAAAATCAGTGACAAATGTCTAAAATGCAGTCTGTTCAGCTTACAGAGAGGTAGCATGAGAGGTGACACGAGTCATGGGTGTAGAACATCAATTCTGCTCTTTGTCCACTCGGTATATTGGTAAGTTAATTAGGGATAACAGACTCACAAATTCTACAGTAGTAATAAATAGAAACATGTCTTAGAAGTGAATTAATGATGTCAAATAAAAACCCAGGTCTTGAAGTCAGAAAATATGAATTAACGTTCTGGTTTAGACACAAACCTGATGTAGGACTTGGGTAATTTATGTCTTTAATATGTTTCCTGTTCAAAGTATTAATATCTATTTGGCCTTTCAAACAAACGACCAACCCAATATCCAGGTAAGGAATGAAGGTAGCCCACACAATCAACTGAGAGGCTAGAGAATTGTGTTTGGAAAACAAAATGAAGGCCAGGGAGACTGGGCATCTGAGAACAAATGTTAAGCCAAGGGGACTGTCTGGCCAGACCTACCATGTCACCACTGCCATAGCACACACCATCAAAATTAATTTTAAACTGCCCCTACTTCTTTGCAGATGCAAACCAGGTTCCTGGCAAAAGCATCTGTTGTCAAGCTTAGATGACATGTCTCAGACCAGCTTCCAGAGTCAGGGAGAAGACATACCCAGTCTTTTCAGCTACCTCAGAGGGAGGCCAGCATTCCAAAAAGAGTCACATGAAGAGAATTTCTGAAACAGAAGTTCAGACGTTGAAAAGTTTAAAAAACAATCACTACATCCTTCTTATAAAATTCTTTTAAGAATAAAATTAGAAAATGCATCCAAATTTCATAGTAAGCTGTTGAGCATAAACTCCTTTGATGTGAAAGTGGAAATAAGTATTTATTAAGTACTGTCTATGTTAACAAAAACAGTTATATTTAAGAGATTTGTTGAAGGGAATTATATGTGTGTTTAGAAAGAATAAATCTGAAGTTAACAGTTCTTTGTTGGTTGGATGGCATTAATAATGCTTTATCTGGTGTGTTTTACTGACAGAAAGTAGTCACTATGGTACCAGCTATCATGGAAAGAAATTAGGAAGCTACTAATAGAGAGTAGGCATGAGCAAAAGTTGCATAGGAGGCTAAGTGTGGAAAATAAATGGAAGTCCTTCGACTTGGAGGCAGCAAGGAAAAGGCAAAGGTGCAAGGTAAGGGCCGTGTAGGACAAGGGTCTAGTACCTGCTTCTGTGGGTGATATGGATTCCAAAAGCAGAAGTGGAATGTGGGGTGGCCTGGCCCCAAAATGACTCAGGGAACTGGATGGGGGGCTACTGCAGAGAAGAACTTATAGAAGGAATATAGAAGTGGGAGCAAATCGGAGGGACCTTAATTGCAATTTGGCAAGAAAAGGTCAGCAAAGACCAAAGACCACATCATGGGATTCTTGAAAGAATATCTTGTTATGAGAGTCAGACTCAGAGAAGGCAATGAGAAGGTGCCCACTTTAGAATGCTGTTATGGGACATTCATTGGTCATGACCTTGGTAGAGGTGATTCAGAGCAGTAGCCAGGTGGCAGGAACAGAAACTATGAGGGACCTTTGGGAATCAGATCGTTTCTAATACATTGGAAGAACTATTTGTTTTTATTGAGTTTATACCTTCCTGATCTTATAGAAGAGAGTTAAGAAGGATCTGAAACACTCTTATTTTTAATTTTGAAATAACATTAACTCTAAGAAGAGTAGTAAGAGTAGAAAGAACTCCTGTATACCTATCACTTGAATTTGCCACTTGCTCCTATTTTGCCACATTTGTGCTGTCTATCAGTCTGTCTTTTAATCTTTTTCTCGAACCATTTCAGAGTCAGTTACATGCTTCATGAGGGTTTCCTAAGAGTATTTCAGCAAGAACAAAGACATATTATATTGTCATCACAGTATAATTATTGAATTCAGAAAGTTGACATTAATGCCATTATTTAATATGATGTCCATATTCAATTTTTTTCAATTATCTCAATAGAACAATTTACAGCCTTTTTTGGTGTGTATTCAAGATCCAAGCAAAGACCAAGCATTTCATTTAATTGAGAAGATTAAATGAATCACACATTTTATTTAATCTTCTGGTATCCTTTAACCAGAAGATAGCTCAGCCTTTCTTTCTCTTTCATGATGCTAACATTTTTTTTTGAGAAAAACAGACCTTGTCAATTTGGAGTTGTCTAGTGTTTTCTCATGATTAGATTCAGATCATGCATTTTTGGCAAGAATATGATATAAGTGATGCTTTGTCCTTCTCAACACGTAACATCTAGAGGCACAGAAAGTGGGCTTGTTCTTGGTGATTCTAATATTGATCACTTGGTTAAATTGGTCTCTGCCAATTTTCCCCAATAAAAAAGTACTTACCAATAAATCCTTATCATGAAGTACTCTGTATAGAGTAGTTGGAAATTATGTAAATACCTGCTCCCCATCAAAATTTTTCCCACTAGTTTTAGAATCCATCAAGGATACTTGGCTGAATCAGTTATTACTAAATTGTGTGCAAAATATTGATTTATCTACCTCCTTTATTTCTTTTGCATTTGCTAATTTGTGTTCTCTTGCAAAGAGCTTTCCCTTCTCCTTCAGCCATGTACTTACATTTGTACATATGTATGATCTTGATAGAGCCATAGATTCTTATTTTATTCAATGGCTTAGAATACTTTACTGTCATTACATGGACAGATTTTTGTACCTGATATATTATGTGGAAATATAATTGTTCCTTGAGGCATAATAACTGAATCATTGTGGAGACATTGCTGTGGTTTAAATTAACCAACTAAAACATGACAGATCTGGGGTGTGATCAGTCGACAATAAATGATGGACAAGACAGAAGCAGGGCATGCTAGAACTAACCATCCACCTAGACTCTTTCCCAGGGAGCAGGCTTTGCATTTGGAGCAGCCTCATGCTGGCCCTGAACACAGCTCTAAGCAGCCTCGATGTAGGTCACACCAGAATAATGACTCCAGGTGTGATGAAAAGAAGCCCAAGCACAGAAATGCAGAAATAGCCACCCATGTATACTGGTAAACAGGGAAGCGATGGGCTCCTTCAGCCTAGAGTCTTCAGCTGCTATATGTGACACAAACCACACCTTGAGGAAGAGATAGGAAGCCCTGCTGGCTGTCGAGAAATGACTGAGCACAGAAGCATGGAAAGCTAAAGAAAAGAAAAACAAAAATAAACTCAAATAAAAGAGGCATCCTGGAAATAGTCAAAGGTAAAAAGAAATTGAGGTAAGTGAAGAAGAGAAATCATTTAATAAAATCAGCAAATCGTGTAAAAAATAAAGCACAAAATGAACAGTCCCGGAGTTGCTGCTAATAGAAGCCAAGCAATGAAATCCACTGGGGCAATCAAAGAAGTACAATAGGTCATTTCCTCCTGCCAGGAGTTTGAAGGGAAGGTAAGAGAGGCAAGAGCTATTTCTATGATTGAGATGCCAATGTGGGTCAGAGAGCTGGAGGGAGAACTGGATGTCCTGCCCGTGAGTGCTGAGCAGTTCCCAAATAAACAGTAACCAGGACATGCTGGAAGATTTTTTTAAAATTGTACTCAAGTATAATATTTATTCAGAAAGTGCATGTGTCATGCATTACTCAGTGAATTTTCATAACTGAATATACCTGTGTAACCAGCACCAAATCAAGGAGTAGAATATTACCATCTCTGTAGAAGCCCTTTATAATTACTACCCTCTTTCCCTCTAAAGGGAACTCTCTGCAGCATGGCTAAGTTTGCCTTTATTTGCATTTATATAAATGGAATGGTACAGTGCCTACCCTTTTGTTCAGTATGTTTGTGAGATTTGTCCATGTTAACTTGTGTAGATATGGGGCTTAAAAAAATTTTGTTGCTGCATAGAATTCTGTTGTGTGAATATGCCACAATTTATTTATCCAGTCTACATTTGATGGGCATTCAGGTAATCTCAAATTCAGAAAATTGTGAATACAGTGTCTATGAACACCCTTGAATCTGCCTCTTAGTGAAGAGATGTATGCATTTTTACTCTGTAAATATCTAAAAATAGAATTACTGGGAGACACCAACAGTTTTTCAAAGTATTTGTACAAATAAATTTATATTCCCACCAGGCTCGTGTTTTCATGAGAGTTAGTAATAATAGCTATTAGTGAATTAAGTTGCTTTCCTAGAAGTAAAGAAAGAATGGCATCAGTGGATGGGATTAATGCTCCTGGATTATAATGAAATAAAACTGACATACACTATAAAAAAGCAAAAATAAACACGTCAATTCATGCAATGGATTTCCTTGAATTCACATACTTTGACACTCTCATATTTCTATCTCCAAAAATCCTAGAATAGCACATGGATTCAAAAGATTTTGCTGGTTACAAAACCCAAGGATTTATATATTTCTCAATGCATCTATGCGTCTATCTTCTATCTGCCTACTTATTTATAGAGAAGGTGGAGAGAGAGAGAGAAAGTGAGCGAGACTGAGGTTTAGAAAAATTTTAGCAACTTTCCTATGGTTAAAAGAAGTGAAAAAAAAAAAAGAAGTGAAAATGAAATCTATTATGATCCATCATCAAAAGCACCCACCATCTGCAAATGGTGAGAGATTAGAGAACTCCACATTGGGGCACACAGTAAGAGCTGGAAGATTCCACAGAGGCCAGACACCTGTAGGTGACATGCTTGGGAAAGGATACACAGAGGAGGTACAACTGGAACTCAGGCTTGAAGGGAGGAGGGAATATGGGTAAGTATATAGAAGCTTGGGGAACTATTTCAGCTAGAATAACAATGTGGCCAAAAGAAAGGAAGCAGAGATGCAGGTGACCCTTTTAAGATCCATGAGGAGGATATGTTTGGCTGGAGTGGACAGTCGAGGCCAGCCTTGGGCAGTGATTGCATAATCTAAAGCTAGGAAGAGATGCAAGCCTTGGAATGCGTAGCATTTTCATTGCTGTCAGGGTTTATGGCTCAGGCAAGCCCAGGTTTCTATGAGCGTGAGAACACTGGTAGTGTCGTGGACACACCCAGGACTTGAACCTTTCAGCCTCAGCTTCAAAGGTGAGAGTTAATGCCAGCCGTAGGGAGGCTGTGTGTTGGGGGAGGTCATCCAGCCACAGGCACACCATCAGACCCCTTGGGTTCGTCTTTGTGGGCAAGGTGTGCACCCAGCAAGCAGGAGCTATAGTTGTAAATATGGGAAGAGATACTTAGCCGTGAAGAGTCTCCCTCTGGAAAGGAAAGTCAAAGGCAACCATAATAAACTTTATTATGTTTATTAATCTCTAAACCTTGTGGGATTTGATATTCCCCCGTCTGGGCAAAGCGTGACTGTTCACTTGACATAAAAGGTTTTATTCAGTATGTAACAAAAGATTTATTTCAACCTTACAAAAAGACTGTCATTTTGCAATTAGGAAAAGGAAATCATGCGGTATCATATATTTGCATATACTACTGATAGTGAATGTTGTTCTGCATTGCTGGAGTCGAGGGGCTTAATTTTCCGACGCTTGTTTGGACAAGACAATGTTTCTCTATATTTCAATCCATTTCCTGTGCTATCAGCCCCATGTGATGACAGTGTTGCTTTTAAGAAAAAGTCTTTGGTGGGGAAAAAAAAAGGACTTAGAATATAAATGAGTGGGACACCAACTGCAACATATTTGTCATACTAAACAAACACATGAGAGCAGACAAAACACACCTCCCTGAGACTAAGCTCATGAAAATATTTAAGTTTCAGTTCAATGTTTTCTTTGGTGGTTGCTTAACAACAGTATATGGATCGTGACTTGCAGAAAGTTAAAGTTTCTATTTTACTTTGGGAAAAGTGCTTTAAAAATTCCTTTGGGGGGTTTAAATCTTAATATTGCCAACTGTAACCAAAAATTTCCCAGGCGTATGCAGCTTAAGGCTAAAATTGGTGACTCACTGACGTTAACATCCCAATGCTGCTGACCCATCGCCTCCAACAGCGTAGCTGCAGGCTGGTCTTAGAGCCCTCTTCCTCCCAAGTCCCCTTGGTTCTCTACCCCCAAGGTATCTCCTGAGTAACAGGGAGCATCTGCTCTGTAGATGCTTACTTCTCAAGCTTACTTGAGTAGACACATTCTACTTGCCAGAATCTCTAAGAGACCCAGCTCTCCTGGCTGTGTTATCTCTTTGGGCTACCAATGAGATAAAGGTAAAAGCTTCAAGGTGCCAAATTGCAATGGGTTCCTTTGATTTTGTGCAAAGCTTTTTGTGAAAAGTTCCCCTTGACCTCTGTCTGCAGAAGGCCCAAACGTTTGTTGCTGTGACCTAAGCAGGAGGGAGACACAAGTCTCCTAATTTCCTGTTTCTACTCCAGGGACCTGCCCTCAACTTGTTCTTTACAAGTTCCCCACAGAACCATCTTTCCACCATGTATATCAACTTACGCTGGAGGTTTTCAGAGCATCAGTTTTGTGGTTGCTGCCAGAATTTCTTTCTCAGTTTAGGTTTAACCAAAATACCCAAGGGCTTAACTATTTTCAAAGTGCACGTGTAATCTACAATAGTGTAGAAAAAAAATGTGCTTGCGATCTATGATACTTCCCACCTTGGTATGTGTGCATGCCATCCTGCTGAGAGTAGCAGCCCAGTCAGAGACCTGATAATAGAACCCCCACAATTCTAGAACCACCACTCCAAGAACTTTGTCCTCTGCATAGCTTTCAGCATGTCTGAATTCTCATACCTAGCACTCATCATCTGGTACTTGGGCAAGATACCTACTTGGTTTTCTGATTGTAGCTAGATTAGGAGTTTTTATATTACTTTCAATACTAAAATTCTACCATTCTTTTAGTCTAGAGGCTTTTTATGAAGCTCTCCTCCCAAACCTACCATTTTAATTTTTTTCCTTTGGTAGGCAGGGGAATCAAAACACTTGTACTGGAAAGGGTCAAGAAAAGAGCCATGCCAAAGATTGAGCATCAATAAACAGAAATTTTGCCAGCATAAAACTAGTGCAATGGACTTAGTATCTAAGGGACAATCATTTCTTTAAACAGGAGCAACCAGGTCCTACCAGAAACTCAGTATCTGCATTTTTGCGGTCTCCCTTCTCACAGATTGTTATCTTTGGATGCTCATTGGGTGGCTGGTCCCTTTTGCATAACGGAGACTGTTACATCTGTAATAGGGCTTGACTTCCAATATCCACAGGTTTGGAGTTTTCCAGTACTTATCCAGATTTCTTTTCCTAAATAGCTCCCTGATTTACTTATCCTCCAATAGGAAGTTTACAGTCCTGCTGGTAAATCTCCCCCACCCCCTTTTTTTTTTTTTTTTACCAAATCTATAGGGAATTCTCAGCTGGCCACTTGGGTAAATTGAAAGTAAAATATAAAGGCAGCAGGTCACTACCCTAGACTTTGTTCTTAGTTGCAGAGGGCAAACAGGTTCTGGGCCTCCTCTGAAGACATCGGTTCCTCTTAGTTGAGTTGTGACTACCATGAGAAAAGTTTTAAATACTGACCTAAGAGCAGAAGCCCCAGTCTCCTGAAAGTTATAGACCTGCTAATGGCTACAGAACAAAATCACAACAACCTTTTTGACCTTGCATATATCCTCCAGGTATCTGAGTTGTGAATGAAGGATGGTTGCCTCACTCTAAAATAGAAGTCTGCAAATTACAGCCCACAGGACAACTTGAGGCTGCTGCCTGTTTTTTAAAATAAAGTTTTATTGAAACACAGCCATCACCCATTTGAAGAATCAACATGCTACAATAGCAGAGTTGAGTAGTTTTGACAGACACCATATGTCCCACAAAGTCTAAAATACTTACCATATGTTCTTTTACAGAAAATGTTTGTGGACCCTAGTTGTAAATCAATTCCATTTCAGGATTATCAAAAGAAAAAAAAGCAAAATCTATGCTTTTGAGAATTCTAACTTCTGAACAAAAAAATTATTCATGTTATTGTATTTCCAAGTTCACGTTTCTGCTATCTCTGCTAATACTACTGAATGTTACTAGAATTAAAGAGAAAAAGGGAGCTGTGGCCATGTAAATTTAGCAAATGTTGGAATAAGCCAAGTAAAACAAATTTATTTTTGGTAGTATTTTTCAGGTCATTTAATAGGTATGTGTATGGTTATGACAACTCTCCAGAAGGGGATTCGATTATACAGAATTTCCCAAAGTCACCTGACTTTGAAAGCCATTCCATGGGGTACATCATAGAGTTAATGTTCAAAGAACATACTGTGGAGAAAATGGGACTTATTTAGAGCTGGCAAATCTGATATTAACCATATCAGATCACAAATCTGTGTGTCTTCAAGAATGCTTAATTTTAAAGCAGAATAAGGTGGTTAACAGGAGAAAGGTAATTATCGTAAGTTATATAATTACTCTAAGTTTACAAAGGATGTGACTCTTTCAGTCGCAGATAGACTCTCATCCAGAACTATTTAAGAGATCACTATGCTGGTAAGTGGACCTTATAGAGCAGATTAGGACTCCAGGAATAAAACTCTCACTGAATGCAAAGAAATTCTCAGGCCTTTTCTTCACCTTATAATTTTTAGAAAAGCAAAAAAAATCTCTGGGACAACTGCTCAAATCACAGTCCCCAGCAAGCCAATACAGCTTACTTCTGACCTGTGAGCACTTAGTATGTGAAAGTTATGTGGGCGTCGAGAGGCCTAGGAAAGAAAGCCTTATGTGTCCTTCGGGGAAAGTCGCAAGAAACAATGGAAAAGTTCCTCAATATCAGGAAACGTTTTCTCAAGATCAAGAGATTTATTGGCATGTGGAAGAGATTCCAATGCAGCTCTATTGCGCAAAATATTTCAGGTTTAACTGCTGGCTGCCAATGCCAATTTTGTTAAAGGGAACTTTCAGTACAGTGGCATGCAATGGCCTTGACTGAACAACTAACTCAGAACCAATCAAATCGTGATTATGTTTCCAAAGATAGGGCTTTACCATAAAGATGTTTTTTTTTTTAAGTACCTACTGACATTGCCATCTATTTGCCCAATTAACAATGTTATTGATAATAAGTTAGGCATTTGTTTGTTGTAGCCAAGCAGGACCTTAATTTAAAAGGAAGGACTTGGAAACCAAAACAAATTACTCCCAAGTCCAAAGACTATTTGGCAGCTCTAGTGAATGACTTCCACCTCGGTGAGTACCATGAACCTGCCTGTTTGCTTGCAGATAGACTGCTTTTTCATCAGGCTGAGGTTTTTGCAGCCATCTAGGTCTGAAAGGGGAAATAATCTGTGCTCGGCCTGGGGGAAGGAGCAGAGTGGTTGAAAAGCAAGGCAGATCAAAACTGATCTGAAATGTTATGGCTTTCCAGTGTTAAACTCTTCAGACATTCCAAACCATTCACAAGGACAGTCCCTGCTCAGAGATTCTCTGTCTACAGGTCTTGCCATGGTGCCCATCATATAACTAGCCTTGACTGGGCAATCCAACAGGGACCTCCTGATGGTTGGCATTACCCTGCCTTTCCAGAATGAATGAAATCTATAATTCAGCACTTCAAAAACCAACAAAAGTTGCCTGCCATGCTGGAGACCCAGGGATTACTTAGAAAGAATAAAAATAATGGCATCAACAAAGAATTCCTAGCACGCTCCATTATAGTTATTAATCATAATAAAGACCTCTAATTGTTGTGTCCCAAGCAGTTAATATTCACAATAACCTCTAAGGTGAAGGACAATTAAACCTATTTTACGCAAGAGGAAACTGAGGCTCAGAGATTATGTGGTTTGCCTCTGGTTGTGTGGGATTCAAACCACGTGCTTGCCTCATGGCTCTTTTGATGGCTTTGGGAGCTGAATCTTATTTTGGCCTGGGTACTTTCCCACTAAGAATACTCTACTGTCCAGAACCTCATAGACAAATAACAAGTACTTGCTTATTAGTACATGCATTTACCATCATTTCCTGAAGGCTTGCTATATGTCAGGCAATATGCTTGGTGGTAGAGATACAGGACTGAACAAAACAGCCAGGTATCCCTGCCCTCAGGAGCCTTCAAACACGTGGGGAGAGAGATAGGTTTAAACATAAACAAATAAATAAGTTAGAAGGTGCTAAGTGCAGTTAGAAGGTAATAATCCAGGGACAAGGGGCAGGGAATGCCATAGAAGGGCAAGGTCAAGTAAGGTAGTGAGAGAAGGCCCCTGGAGAAAGTAACATTTGAGCAAAAGGTCCAAAGGAAATGAGAAAACCAGCCCTGGGGATATCTAGAAGAGAGTTCCAGGCAGTGGGAGCAGCAAGGGCAGAGGTCCTAAGCTGGGAGCATGATTGTCATATTTGATCCAAAACAAAGGCTCCAACGCTGTGGATAGGGAAGTGAGGGAAGTGATCATTTTCATCTGTCTTCAAGACTCCATTCTCTGGGCCTCTCCTGTCTGCAGTACAGGTGAGAAAACGTTCATGTTACGGTTACCAGCAGAAAGGGTTAATGTTTTTCCCTTTTGAAATATATTTTTTCTTTCTGATCATACATTTTTGCCTTGGTTTCAGTAGCCAGTGGACTCCTTGGCCAGTGTGTTTGGCCCTGTGACTAAAGCAACCCACATACTAAAAATTGTATCACTGGTCTCGCTCTCCTGTAACTCTTAGCACTCAGTCACCTGACTTTTCATATTTGTAAGAGATTAGGGGTTTAAATTCTAGAGGATGATGTGCTTTAAGAAGGAGAGACTAATTATCCATGGTTCTGTTTGGGAGAACCCCTCTCCCTCCATATCAGGGCTTCTTCCACACCTCCCCATTGAGAAACCTACACATGCAGTTTCTTTTATATTTAATTTTCCCTATTTCAGCTGATTGTCATTTTCACAGTTATGGTCTGGTAGCCAAATGCAAGTCCCTGAAATTAGCACATGAATTCCCACCCCACCCCGCTTTGGTAGCAGAAGCTGTCCTTGATCTGCCCTTATCCCTCAGAGCTTCCAGTCACTTCCAACTGCCAATATCTGCATGTTGGGTCATTAAAGGCATCTCTCCCCTCGGGTCAGAGAAACCAGGGAGTTAATACTCCAGGAACACCCCTCAACCAATGATTCTCAGGAGTTGGTATATAAATACCCTGACTCCACTGCCCCTTAGTGGGGATAAATCATATGTGAGTTTTACAAAATTTCATGTGTAACCTCTTTAATGAGGTATAATGTATATAATGTATACCTCATTATACCTGGCTTAATTCTGCACCCTTTATTGACCTCCTTCCTTACCCCATATCACTTCCTCATTCCTTACAGGTGTTCCCCACACCCTCCAAATAAATTTCTTGCACTTGAATCCTTGTCTCAGGCTCTGTGTCAGAAGAAATCCAAACTGAGGTATCTTCCACTAATATTTAGATCATACAAAGTTGTGTGTTATTTGTATGAAGACATTTTTCATTTCTTCGTAGACTTAGCCATACTTTTCATTATCTAAACTATTTGTCCCCAAAATGAATCACCAAAACCAAAACCATAAAAATAAAAATGAAGTGCGTAAGCAGAAACCAATGACGTTTGAATCTGGTTTGGTACATCTCATCAGATGTTGGCCAGGACACATGTGATTAGAAAGAGTACATACTCTTAAAAAAGTCAAAATCAAAATATTTTACAAAATCAGATTTTTACAGTAGAAAGATAAAACCATAGAGCAAAAGGCTAAGGAGAAAGCAGTTTGGAGCAGACAGACTTGGATGAAGTTCCTATTGTCACAACTTCCTAGATGGATTACCTCCACTAATTATCTGTTTCAGAGCCTAGTTCCTCAACCGATGATTAAATTGGACAATGAACATATAGTACTTATTACAGGCCTTGGCATGTAGTAAGCGCTCAATAAATTTAAATCTCCTGACAGGCAGGTATTGCCCAGGCAGGTTACGTTTCCTGATTCATTTTCCAACCCACCTCCACAACCATAACTTTCCTCATGCCACACTGACAGTGTTACTCTGGCATTGGATGTGTGTCTATAAACAGATAATTCTCATTATTTGTGACAGTACAGAAGTGCCTTGGCTAAAGTAAGCAGTTTAAAAGTAATTTACAGCCATTCTTCTCTGGTTTTGTCACCTCCTGCCTACTCTGAACACAATCAAACTCTTTGAAATTGGACAATGTCTGTAGGCATTTGTTTTACTGATGATGAAAAAATTTCATCTGAAATGGACTTGGTGATAAACTAGCAAGTAGAATGTCTTCAATTCAGACATTCTCCAACAGCCGGCGGAATTCTACAGTGTTGATTGAAAATATGTACACCAATAAGGCTATGTTTTAATGCCAATTTAATATTGTGAGGGCAGCCGTTTCTCTTAATCTTGATTCAGTACTGTAGCTTGGAATCTTTTGATTAGATTATTTCCACAGAGATGTGATATGCCTAATTGTGGGCTGATCTTTGATTAGATGGAGATGTGACTCCATCCATTCCAGGTGGATATTGATTAGTTTACTGGAATCCATTAAAAGAGGAAACATTTCAGAAAGTGCAAGAAATGATAGAAACCTCAGAGCCAATGAAGAGAGAACTGACAGAAACTTAGAGCTGACACATATGTCAATACTTGGAGGACAGAGACACAGATGTTTGGAGATGCTGAGCCCAGCAGACATTGCCATGAGATGGTAAGCAAACCACAACCTGGAGAGAGCCAAGGGAAGCCAAGAGATGGAAGCGGCCCCAAAGAAGCAAAATGAGAAACACCCACAGGAACAGAGGCTGAAAGCAATGGAGCCCAAGAGTAAGGGACCAGCATGCCATCCCAGTTGACAGAGGTGTTAGAGATGCATGAGCCTTTCTTGAATTAGGGTACTTTTCCCTGGATGCCTTAGTTTGGACATTTCCATAGGCTTAGAACTGTAAATTTTTAAGTTATTAAATTCCCTTTATATCACGTTCTGGCAGCTTCCAAACTAACAAATCCACTGTGTAGTCTTGCTTCACAGGGTAATAGTGTATAGTCTCTACTTTACAGTTTCTACCCACAGACTCATTTCTAAGTAATTTATTCTGTTCTTAGTTTAATTCTATAGACTATTAAGGTTTCTAGTATTAGTGGAAAAAAAAAAACTATTCGAAAGCAATTGATATTTAAAATCTACCAGGATTATGTTATAATTGAGGTCATTCAATACAATGAAAATTGTTATCTGGTTTTAGCTAAGAGCTTAAGAATGCTATAAGCTGCTTAGGAACAGGCTGCTTAAGAAAACATGCTACTTATTTCTCTGATGCCTTATATGAATGTAAACCTCAGACTTTGAGATTATGTGCAGCCCTCAGATTGGAAATTATAATTAGAAAGTATCATGATCGCTGAGTTTTTATACCTTTGTATCCTTTGGAACTTATCATTTTTGGCCCTGACATTCTCTGCCAAGCTGGTCAGGCTTAATTTTCTCTTTGTGTGCCTGTTGGGTGGCCCATACAAAAGGGGTCTACGAGCTGCAAGTCTGTGAACATGCCCCTACACCCGGTCCTGACACCCTTGTAACCCCCACCCCACCCACCCTACCCCCACCACAATGAATTGCCTCTCTTCTCCCTCAAGAGGGAGCAAGGTATCAAGCCAAGCGCCTATCACCAGGATTCCCTTGAGATATCCTCTTTCAAGTGCATTTGATTCTTAGGCATTTACAAGGAACTACATCCTCCTCAACCAGATTCACTCACCACGGACTCTGAACTCTGTGTGACATTTCATATTATCAGCTTTATTAGTTGCTGCCATAACTCAGAAAGCTACATTTCTCTGAAAGTTAGTGGGAAAGGAAATAAAAGAAGAAAGAAAAAATAATAGAAATTAAAAGAGCATTTAATATATGTAAGGAAATTATTATTATCAACATTTTTTGGCATTGCTTTCAACTTACAAAGTCCCACTTTTTATGAGCACTGACACATACATAGAGTGTTTGCATTGGAATCAGTGTGTAGGTTGTATCTGGAAATCACTGGAAAACCCAGTAGGGCCAGCGGTTGGAACTGGCAAGATTTTGAAGTGTTTGCTCTGTTTTAGTGTTTATTACTAACTGAAATACTGAGCTTTGTTTTTTGTTTGTCTATTTATTTGTTTAGGAACTTATTGCCTTCATCTGAGACTTAACCTCTCATCTCTGGCTGGTTAAAATTTAAAATTGGCCCAGAAGTGTCAGTGCAGGAAAACCGAAATTAAAATATGTTGGGTTTGTCTGAAAAGCAGAAGCCACTGAATCTTTGTACATTTGAACTTCGTTAAAAATTTGATTGATATGATATAAAATTTGCTTAATGGATTACATTTTAAATGTTTCTATAGAGAAATTTCTCAAATTCATTTTTATATAAAGTACTTTATACTGAATTTTTTGCATAAATATTGGGCCAGGCTTATATAAGCCCATCTGCATCTGAAGCCATTTAGCCAACAATCTTCCAATGTTTTCCAAACTTTAAAAATGAGGGGGCTTATCTGGAAGATTGCCATGATAATGGGAGGTGCTTTTAGGAAAAGAAGCTTTCTGGAGTGTCTCAGAAGCTAGATAGATGCTACAAGTTCTAAGAACACTATCCAGGTATCATTTTAACAGTCTTAGCTTTAAAAATGAATTTTATTAAAATTAAAATCTTCATTCTGAGCACAATTCAACTTAATTTTTAAAATAAAAAATTGAATTATTTTTATTTGAAATAATATCAATTCATATTTTTCAGAAAATAAGAAAAAGTTTCTTTTTTGGAAATTATAGTCAATGTGTAGCATATGAATTTTTATATAAAAGATAGCACATTGTTTTATTGAAGCACTGCAGGAAGGTATAAATTAAGATGTAATTGTTCTCTTTCTCTTGTTTCCCTTAAATCTTAAATCTCTCCAATCTTTCACTCCAGAGGAAATCATTGGTAATGATTTCTTGTGTGCCACTGTGAAAATTGTATCTATGTATACGCATATACATATATCTTTTTAAGCAAATAAAAGTATAAGCTACATAGAGTGTTACAATTTGCTTTTTTTTTAACCACATTATCTATTTGGGATATCTTCCCACTTCAATAGGTACAGATATCATTCCTTATTTTAGAAGCTACAGAGTATTTTATTTAATACACATATTACTATTTAACTGGCTTTCTATTGATGGATGTTGTTAGTTTGTTTACATTTTCTCAGTTATAAACAATGCTGAAGTGAGCATACTTGTAAATATATGTCTTTATATTTATGTTTGCAAGCTTATCTATCAGATAAATCCCTAGAAGTATAATTTCTTGTCAAATGCTACTCACATTTTGAGGTTTGGCAACCAGAACCAAATTGTTCTTTCTATGTTACTATATAACTATAAGAATGGTCAAAATATCAAAAAAATCTGAAAATATCACTTGCTGATGAGAATGCAGAGCAAAGGAGCTCTCATTCATTGCTGGCAGGAGTGCAAAATGGTACAGACACTTGGGAAGAAAGTTTGGCAGTTTCTAGTAAAACTAAAGATAATCTTACTATATGATCCAGCAATTGCACGCCTACATTCTAGCCAATTTATTTTTACCATATTGCCTCTCTAAAGTATATGCTTCTTTTCAAAGTCATTAATTTCTATTTATATGTTTGCTATTTCTGTCTTTTCATATGTTCTTCATACAGTAACTTCTTAAATTGACTGATATAAAAGCCTTATTTTCCAAAATTTAGACTTCTGGTTTTAACTTTGACACATAGAGATTAGAATTCTCACCTTTACAACAAGAAAGGGGTGGAAAACTGAAAATCAGCAGCTTTTCTTGGACCAATCAGACAACTAAGTTGGCTTGGTGAATTGCTACCCCAATCAGGAGAGACAGGCACATCCAGCAGTCACAGCCCAGAGCTGCTCACCAGAGCAGAAGCCACTGGAGCTATAAACTGGCATGAACACTCAAATGATGATTTTCACAAAGTAATGGAGGCTGAGTTTGTACAGCATGAGTGTAAGAAATCCCTTGTGGCTGTAATGTTGGGATGGGCCCTGGCACATTACCTCCAGGAGTCTCATCAGGTTCTGATAGTAAAGATCTGAAAAGACTCCTCCTGCTTCGGGCAGAGGGAGGAAAAGAATAATCATTGCAAAATATGTCTAGAGCTTCTCTATAACAAAGGCCTACACCCTGAGGAAAAGCCTTTGGCATAGCCTTATCCAAGCTAGGGGAATGACATTCTTTCCTCTCCAGCTCCCTCTAATTTTCCTGTTTCACTTAAACTTCTTGGGAAGCATAATCCCAGAGGTCAGAGCTTTAAGGAAATTGATTGAGAGTGCTACAGCCTGGGAAAGGAGTAGGCTGCAGGGGAAGAAACATATGTAAAGGTAACAGCCCAGAGACTAAGGTCCACAGAGAGACAGAGATTTCATCTTAAAATTATGGAATACTTCCCTTTACCACAGCCTACCACCACACCAACAGAGTTCCAATATAATTACCATGCATTATAGCAGAAAGAGCTACGAGAAATAGACTTTTGTTAAGGAAGAGTATTTAGGGAAGCCCAAAGAGAGCAGGCAGAAACAAGGACATTAGAGGAATTTTAAGTCTCTGGAACCTGCAGCTACAGCAAACATTCAACAGAGCATATATTCAAGATAGATCACATATCTGGTCACAAAACAAGTCTCAAAACTTCAAAAATATTGAAATCATACAATATATAGACTTTGACCACAACAGAATGAAGCTAGAAATCACAGAGAGAGAAATGGAAAATTCACAAGGAGGTGGAAATTAAACAATATACTTTAAATAACCAATGAGTTAAAGAGGAAATAAAAATCAAAATTAGGAAATATCTTGAGGCAAATGGAAATAAAAATACAACATTCCAATAATTAATGGGGTGCAGCAAAGGCAGTGCTGAGAGGGAAATTTATAGTTTTAAATGCTTACATTAAAAAAGAAGAAACACTTTAAATCAGAGACTTAACCTAAAAACTGCAAGAACTAGAAAAAGAAGAGCAAACTAACCCAAAGTGAACAGAAGGAAGGACATAACAAAGATTAGATCAGAGATAAATATAACAGAATCAACAAAACCAAAAGTTGGTTTTTTGAAAAGATCAATAAAATTGACAAATCTTTAGCCAGACTGACGAAGAAAACAAAGAGAGAAGATACAAGTAATGAAAATCAGAAATGAAAAAGGGAGCATTGCTACTGACCCTACTGAAATAAAAGAGACTGCAAAAGGATGTTATGAACAACTGTACACCAATAAATAAAATAACCTAGGTGAAAAAGACAAATTATTAGAAATGCACAAACTATCTACATTGACTTGAGAAGATATAGAAGATCTCAACAAATGAACTACCAGTAAAGAAATGGAGTCAGCAATCAAAAATCTCCCACAAAGAAAAGTCCAGCACAAGATGGATTCATAGGGGAATTCTACCAAACATTTTGAAAAAGATTTAACTCCCAATTCTGCTCAAACTCTTCCACAAAACTGAAGAGGAGGAAACACTCCCAAACTCATTCTATGAGCCCAACAGCACCCTCATATCAAAGCCATATAAAGGTACCACAAGAAAAGAAAACTATAGACCATTATCTCTTATGAATACAGATGCAGATATCCTCAACCAAATGCTAGCAAACCAAATCCAACAGCATATTGAGAGAATTATATGCTGTTATATATATACATATATTTAAAAAGTGAGATTTATCCTTGGTAAGCAAGTTTAGTTCAACATAAGGAAATCAGTAGTATAATGTACCGTATTAACAGTATGAAAGAAAAATAACCAATGATCATCTCAATTTATACAGAAAAGGCATTTCAGAAAATACAGAACTATTTCTTGATTAAAACACTTAGAAAACTAATAATAAAGGGAAACTTCCTCAACATGGTAAAGGGCATCTCTGAAAAACTTGCAGCTAACATCCTGTTTAATGGTGAAAGACTGAAAGTTTTCCTTCTGAGATCAGAAACAAGACAAGGATGTCCACTGTCACCACTGTAATTCAACATTGTACTGGAAGTTCTGGCCAGAACAATTAGACAAGAAAAAGCAATAGAGGTCATTCAAATTAGAAAGGAAGAAATAAAATTTCCCTATTTGCAGATCATATGATACTATATAGAAAATCCTGAAAAATCCACGACAAAGTTTCTAAACCTAATAAATGAATTTAGCAAAGGATAGGGTACAAGATCAGCATACAAAAATCAGTACTTTTTCTATACACAGGCAGTGAATGATCAGAAGAAGAAATAAAGGAAAAATTCCACTCACAATACCAATTAAAAGAATAAAATATCTAGGAATTATTCTAACTAAGGATATAAAGTACTCGTTACACAGGAAACTACAAAACATCATTAAAAGTAACCAAAGAATACCTAAATAATTGGAAGGACATCATGTTCATGGATTAGAAAACTAAATATGGTTAAGATACCAATTCTACCCAAAGTGATTTACAGATTCAATGCAATCCTATTAAAAATTCCACCAACCTTTTTTTGCAGAAACGGGAAAGTCAATCATCAAATTTGTTTGGAAGGGTAAAGGGCCTTGGATAGTTAAATTCATCTTGAAAAAGAATAATGAACTTGGAGTACTCACACTTCCCAATCTTAAAATTTACTACAATGCCACAGTAATCAAAATAGCATGGTACTGGCACATGGACAGACAAATAGAACAACAGAATCAAGTTGAAATCAACCTTCACATTTATGGCCAATTGATTTTTTTTCTCTCACATGAGCGGCTACCAGGAACTGAACCTGGGTTTCCTGCATGGCAGGTGAGAATTCTACCACTGAGCCACCGTCGCACCACCCACCAATTGATTTTTGACAAGGTAGCAAGGACTACTCAATTAAGAAAGAATAACCTCTTCAACTAATGGTGCTAGGAAAACTGAATCTCCATTTGCATAAAAGAAGGAAGATCCTTACTGACACAATATACAAATGGCAACCCCAAATAAATCAAAGACCTTAATATAAAAGCTAGAACTATCAATCTCTTAGATGAAAGTGTAGGGGAGCATCTTCAAGATCTTGTGTTAGACAATGGTTTCTTAAGTTCATATCTGAAGCACAAGCAACAACAGCAAAAAATAGAGAAATGGGACCTCATCAAAATAAAAAACTTTTGTTCCTCAAAGGACTTTATTATGAAAGTAAAGCAACGACCTAGACAAAGACAGAAAATATTTGGAAACCACATATTTGATAAAGGCTTAATATCCAGAATATATTTTTTAAACCCTTCAACTTAACCATAAAAAATACTACCCAATTAAAACAATGGGTAAAAGATTTGAACTGACATCTCTCTAAAGAAGATACATCAATGATCAGAAAGTTCATAAAAAGATGCTTAACATAATTAGCCATTGGAGAAATGCAAATCAAAGCCACAATGAGATACTATTTCACATCCATTAAATTACTTATTAAAAAAGGGAAAATTACAAGCATAGAAGAGAATGCAGGGAAATTAGAATACTCATCCATTCCTGTTAGCAATGTAAAATATGCAGCCACTGTGCAAGACAGTTTGGTGGTTCCTCAAAATGATCAGTATAAAACTGCCATATAGAACCCACCAATAGGTATGTACCCAAAAGAACTGGAAACAGGGACTCAAACAGATAATTTTCTACCAATATTCATAGCAACTTTATTCACAATTGCCAAAAGATGGAAGCAACAATTTCACCAACAGATGAATGGATAAATAAAATATGCATACAATGTAATATCATTTAGCCATAAAAAGGAATGAAGCAGCAACATGGATGAACCTTGAGGACATTATGCTGAAATGAAATAAGCCAGATATAAAAGGACAAATATTGTATGATCTCAATGTTTTGAAACCATTAGCATACCCATTAGCATTTGCAAGCTCAGAGTCAAATCTAAAATATAAGTTAGCAAGGGGCAGGGTGGGGACAGGGAATGAGAAGTTAAGGCTTAAAATGTACAGGGTTTCTATTTGGAATGGTGGGAACGTTTTGACAATGGGCAGTGGTGATGATAGCAGAGCATTGTGAATGCAATTTACAGCACTGAAATATGTATTTGAATATGATTAAAAAGGGGAAATGCTAGATTATGTATATGGTAACAGAATAAAATTTCTTTTAAAAATCCATGGAACTATATTACACAAACATTGAGCCCTAAATTAATCCATGAACCTTGGTGGTACGATTGTAAAAATGTGCTATCATCAATTTTAAATTGACGTTTCACACCAAAGCAAGTTGTCGGTGGGGTGGTGTATATGAACACAGTATTTTATGCATCATTGTTCTGTAAACCCACAACTTCTCTAATGAAAAACAATAATAAGGCAAAAAAAAAAGCATAGTAACAGAAATGGAGAATATTTTTGATGGGCTCATCAATAGACTTGATATAGCCAATGAAAGAATCGATGAGCTTAAATATTGGATAATTAAATATTTGCAAACTGAAATGGGAAAAGAAAAAAGAATGAAGAAGCTGAGCATCCAAGAACTGTGGAAAAATATCAAGATGTGTGGCATACATATCATTGGAATACCATAGTAGGAAGAAAAAGAAGGGAGTAGAAACATTTAAAGTCATGGCTGAGAATTTTCCAAAATTAATGACAGACACAAAACCACAGATCCAAAAAACTCAGAGAATCCCTAGCACAATACATTCTAAATCAAGTCTGATCTACAGAAAACAATTTTTTAAAAATACAGGCATATTTTTATGTATCATCTCATGTAGCATATCATATCATAAAGCCAAATACAAAGTAAAAATCATGAATGAAGCTAAAAGGAAGAGAAAGCTGTTACATGAAGAAGGACAAGAATAAGAAATATATGGGGCAGTTCTAGTGCAGTTTGACAACTTTCCCCCAAGACCTGTAAATATATCCTATGCTTAGGTTCAGGTTTATCAACCTGGTGGGATACAAGCAGTCCCCTCAGTAAGGAAGGGGGCTGCTGGTACACTCTGTTATTGTCTAAAGCACATGTAAAAATTCACTTGTGACGATCTGACTCTGGTAGGAATGTTTTATGACACCCAGCTCACACCCTGGTGGTACATATGTCCCTGGAGGTGAGGGAGCAGGGTTCTTCTATTGCAGAAGCACTTCAACACAGCAGAGGGGTGCTGTGCACAGAACATCTCCCTACATTAGTCACAGATTGACATCCACTGGCTATAGAGAACTGATGTGTCCTAGGGAAGGTGGCCTTGCTCTGTCTCTTCTCAATGTGAATAAACGTCTTTCCACCTGAGCCTGTGTGAGTGATACTTTTGCAGGTGACCATGACACCTGTGTCTCTTTAGGTGTCTCTCCTAACCAAAACTAGTGGCTCATGAAAGCAAGGATAGAGGGAGATATTTAAAGTGTTGGAAAAAAAAACAACAACACTAACCTAAAATTCTATATCAAGTGAAATTATCCTTCAAAAGTGAAAGAGAAATAAAGACCTCCCAGACAAACAAAAGCAAAGAAGTTATTGCTGGCAGATCTTTCCCGCAAGAAATGATAAAAGAAGTTCTTCGGGGAGAAGGAAAATGATGTAGACAAGACACTGGATTCTATGAAAAAAAAGGAAGACAGAATGAATGAATAAAGGTAAATGAAAATATTTTAATTTTTATTACTAATTGTTCTAAGAGATAACTGTCCTGTAAGAATCCCTTGCATCTTATCTGTCTTCTCCAACTTATCATTTAACTTTATAGAGTCTGGACCTTAATCAACATAAATATTAAGTTATATTGTCCTGAGAAAGAAGGCTTTTCTTCAAATTTATTAGAGAATGCTGTAGTATTAATTCGAGAGGATACACACTTTTCTTTATCACACTACTTCCATGTTTTGGGGGATGTTTTTCTTAACAGTGCCTATCTCATAATCTAGGCCATCCCCCTTCATAAATAAGAATTTAAAACTATAAATATTCACTTCTGGCATTGCTTTAGTTGCATCCTCCAAATTTATGTATGTACTATTTCCGTTATTCTCATTGTCCAAATTTCATTATGACTTCTATTGAACAATCAGTTCACAAATGTTTATAAATTTCCACAGAAAAATTCTATTTATCCTTTTGTTTTTTTTATTTCTAGCATGACATTTGATCAAACTATGTCAAGACTAATAAGTAGATGTTTCTTATTTCTAAAAAGAAAAAGTCTGTATTCTCTAATAGTTAGCGCTTTTATATATCTATTCAATTAGGCTGATTAATTGTACAGTTCACCTCTGCCAGCTGCGAAGGCACATGGCTGTCGACTGCTGGGGCCTTTGGCTTCTCTTTCAAACAGCTTCCAGTGGGCCTTTTCTTTCTTCATCTCCAAAGGTCTCTGGCTGTGTGGGCTCTAAAGCTTTTTCCAAAATGATTCCCTCTTAAAGGACTCCAGTAAACAACCCCACCTTGAGTGGGTGGATACATATCTCCGTGGAACCCATGTAATCAAAAGTTACCACCCACAATTGGGTAGGTCACATCTCCATGGAAACAATAAAAATGATCCCACCCAACAATATCGAATTAGGATTAAAGAACTTGGCTTTTCTGGAGTACACACAGTTTCAAACCAGCACCTCTCTCCATACATTGGATAGGGGAGTGTTAAACACAAGGTTTTCACGATCACATTGCTTCATCATAAAAGCTACTTAGTTATACAATCATCTACAAGAATCAAAACTTGGGTACCTGAACCAGATAAGTCCTGAAATGCACAGGGGCCATATTTCTAGATCACCTGCTAGTTCCATCCCCCTATCCCGTATTATTGACAGCCCTTTCCAACATGAAAAAGTTAGCATGGCCACAGCCCAAGTACCCCTAAAGAGTGACAGAAAGATTAAAGGTCATGGTGGACTTATACAGAGAAGGTCAGGTTTAACAAATGAATATGAGTGCTGAATCAATATATTGATATTTCTTTTGGTCTCCAGTGTCTTGGAGCAGCTAGAAGAAAAAAATGAAAAATCATGGAATGGTAACCCATACCAAACTTTAAAATTCTGTTCTATAACTACTTGTTTAAAGTGTACTTGGAAAGTTATTGCTTTTTTTGTATATATGTTATTTCTCACAGTAAAAAAATGTGAAAAAAAAACAACAGAAGATTCCAGGCTACTGGATTACAGTTTCAACAGTTTCAGACATTTCCCTCTAGCTACTCCAATACACCAAACACTGAAAACGGAATCTATATAATGCATAAGAATAACCTCCAGAATGACCACACAAATTTATTTGAAATCTCTCAGCCGCTGAAATTTTATTTTGTTCCATTTCTCTTCCCCCTTTTGTTAAGGAAGTCTTTCTCAATCCCATGATGCCAGCGCCAGGCTCACCTCCAGGAGTCATGTCCCACACTGCCAGGAAAATCGACACCCCTGGGAGTCATGTACCATACAGTGGGGAGGGCAGTGATTTTACCTGCAGAATTGGCTTGGAGAGAGAGGCCACATTTGAGAAACTAAAGAGGTTCTCTGAGGGTGATTCTTGGCATATTATAAGTAGTTTTAGCTTCTCTTTTGCAGGAATAAGTTTCATATGGGCAACCCCCAAGTTCTAGGGCTTGGCCTATTAAATTGGTAGTCCCCAGTGCTTGCAAGAATTCAAGTCTTCCCCAGATGGTGATGTTTTGCCCAGATTGCTCTGGGATACCTCAGGGCATCACACTAACCTGTACAAAACCAACAAGACCTCACTTTCTGTTCAAGGTTCCATATAATTATAGTGTTCCAATAAACTGAACATACAAGTTAAAGTAAATAGTGTGCTACAGAAATATAAATTGTGCACCAAATAAACATCTCTTTCTTTGGTCTTACTAAGAAGTTGAAGTTTTAAAATACAATTAATATCATCCTTTACCCTCTAGTCTGATTTACCTTAATCTTAACCAAGTGAGCTTAATTCAAATCTCTACTTGAAGTCTAATCTCTTTTTTATTAACAGTTGCTCTAAGGGGTAATGCTGACTTTCATAGCTTCAGAATTCTAAATCTGAGTCTGAGATGTCACACTGAAACCCAAAGTTCCAGGGAATGACCAGGATAGACATTAAGAACTCAGAATCTCAGAATTTAGAAATAACAGTTTCGATTTGGGAATTGATGTGACTGCTGTTAGAGTTTGCAATCTAGGAATCTTTACAAGAAACCTTCCCCTGATAACCTATATTCTCAATTTCAATTCTCAGAGTTTTCATATTATAGTTAGTCCATATTAGTGAGGCATTACAATATCTGTCTTTTAGTTTCTGTCTTATTTCACTCAACATACTGTCCTCAAGTTGCATTCACCTAGTTGCATCCCTCACAACTTCATTCTTTCTTGCAGCTGCTCAATATTCCTTTGTATGTATACATCACAGTTTGCCCTTCTGTTCTCCAGTCGATGTACCCTTAGGCCACCTCCATTCATTGCAAACTGTGAATACTACCAACATAAACACCAGTGTGCAAATGTTCATTTGTGTCCCTGCTTTCAGTTCTTGCGAGTATATACCTAAATAACAGAGTTGCAGGATCATATGGCAACCTATACTTAACTTCTTGTGGAACCACCACTCTGCCCTCCAGATGGGGGCACCTTTCTACTTCCCTACCAACAGTTTAGGTACATCCCTCTCTCCACATTTTCTCCAGTATGTGTATCTTTCTGTTTTTAAACAGTTTTATTCACACCCCATAAATCCATCCTAAATATTCAAAGGTTCCTGGTATAGTCACGTAATTGTGCATCATCACCACAGTCTATATGAGGACATGTCCACTTCTTCTGCAAAGAAAGAAGAGGGGGAAAAATAATTAAAAATTAAAAAATTAAATAAAAAGAAACAACAACACTACCAAGAATCCTATACCCCTGCCTTATATCCATCTCTTATTGACCTTTACTTTTGATATATTGCTTTTGTTACATTTAATGGAAACATATTAAAATGTTACTGTTAACTATAGACCCTAGTTAGCATTGACTGAGTTTTTTTCATATACCATTTGCACTGTTGAAATTCATTTGTTCTCTGTCATGCAAAAACACTTTACATTTGTACATTTAATCACCATTATTGTCCACTCTAGGTTCCCTAAATTATACAGTCCCAGGCTTTATCTTCTGTCTTTCCTTGGTGGTGTCATACATGCCTCTAGCCTTCCTCTTTCAACTTTGTTCAGTGTACTTATAATGTTGTGCTACCATTAGTTAGTATTGTGCTATCCATTTCTGGATCTTTACAGTCAATCCTGTTGAACATTCTGTACTCCTTCAGCATCCAATGCCTGATCTCTACCTTCCTTCTATCTCCTGATAACTTGTGTTTTCAATTTTAACTCTGAAAATTTGCTCATTAATATTAAGTTCATCTTAATGAGATCATATAGCATTTGTCCTTCTGTTTCTGGCTAACTTCTCTCAACATAATGTCCTCAAGTTTTATCCATGTTGTTGCATGTGTCACAACTTTATTATGATATATCATATCTTACTTTTTTCCCTATTTTTAGCCTTACTGATAGTCTTCATTTCTAAACTCTTCTCCAAACCTATCTCTCCTGTCTTTTCCTATCTGCCTGTAGTGCTCCCTTTAGCATTTCTTGTATAGCAAATCTCCTTTCACAGTCTCTCTCAGTGCTCTTTGCCTGAAAATATTTTAAACTCTCCCCCATTTTTTTTTAAACTCTCCCCCGTTTTGAAGGAGAGTTTTGCCAGATGTAAAATCCTTGGTTGGCAATTTTTCTCTCTCAGTATCTTAAATATTTCATACCACTGCCTTCTCACCTTCATGGTTTCTGCTAAGAAATCCACACATAACTTTATCAACTTTCCCTTGTATGTGATAAATCACTCTTCTCTTATTGCCTTCAGAATTCTCTCTTTGTCTTTGGCATTTGACAATCTGATTAGTAAACAGCTTGGAGTAGGTGTACTGTTTGGGGTATGCTATGCTTCTTGAATCTTCAGTTTTATATCTTTCATTATAGTTGGGAAATATTCAGTGATTTTTAACTCCATTATTCTTTCTGCCCCTTTTTCCTTCTCTTCTCCTTCTGGGACACCCATAATGCATATATTTGTATGTTTAAGGTTGTCATTCAATTTCCCAAGACTCTGCTCATATTTTTCTATTCTTTTCCCAGTTGTCCTTTTGTATGTTAGATTTCAGATGTCCTGTCCTCTAGTTCACTAAGCCTTTCTACTGCCTCTTCAAATCTGCTCTTGTAGGTCTTCATTGTGTTTTTCATCTCTTTTACTGTGCCTTTCATTCTCATAAGTTCTGCCATTTGTTTCTCAAGCTTTCAAATTCTATACAACCCCTTTCAATCATGTTCACCTTCAATATGGTAATGTATAACTTCACTAAGGAACTGCCTTCACTTCAGACCATTCCCTTACTTTTAAGTCAACCTCATTAGCTATCCATTCACCCATCTCTATCTTCTGTGTATCCTTACCTGCCTATATTCTATATTAATATCCTCTGAGTTTACCGTACCAAGTTTATAATGGCAAAATCACATAGTATCTATCTTTTTTGTGTCTGACTTATTTCACTCAGCACTATATTCTTAAGGTTCATGCGTGTTGTCATATGCTTCAGGACCTCATTTTGTTTTACTGCTTCACAATATTAATCGTATGAATATATTATGTTTTGTTTATCCACTTTTGTGTTGATGGGCACTTGGATTGTTTCCATCTTTTGGCAATTGTGAATAATACTGCTATCAACACTGATGCACAAATATCTGTTCATGTCAGTGCTTTCAGCTTTTCTGCCTATAACCGATTAGTAGCCATGTTGTCGGCAATGTGAAATTTAATTTTCTAAGGAACCGCCGAACTGTCTTCCACAGTATCTGTACCATTATACATTCTTACCAGCAGTGCATAAGTGTCCCACTTTTTCCACATCCTCTCCAACATTTGCAGTTACCTGTTTGTTTAATGGCAGCCATTCTTATAAGTGTGAGGTGGTATCTCATTGTAGTCTTGACC
This sequence comes from Tamandua tetradactyla, assembly GCF_023851605.1. Lineage (NCBI taxonomy): Eukaryota > Metazoa > Chordata > Mammalia > Pilosa > Myrmecophagidae > Tamandua > Tamandua tetradactyla. Next base: position 120,020,091 of record NC_135329.1, on the reverse strand, counting down.
TGCTGTGCTGGTTCGAAAGGATGTGTGTCCCCTAGAAAAGCTATGTTTTAATCTAAATCCCATTTCATAAAGGCAGAATAATCCCTATTCAATATTGTATGTTTGAAACTGTAATCAGAACATCGTCTGGAGAGGTGATTTAATCAACAATGGTTGTTAAGATGGATTAGGTGATGACATGTCTCCACCCATTTGGGTGGGTCTTGATAAGTTTCTGGAGTCCTATAAAAGAGGAAATATTTAGGGGAATGAAGGAGATTCAGAGAGAGCAGAGAATGCCACAGCACCATGAAGCAGAGCGTCCATAAGCCAGCAACCTTTGGAGATGAAGAAGGAAAACACATCCCAAGGAGCTTCATGAAACTGGAAGCCAGGAGAGAAAGCCAGCAGATGATGCTATGTTCGCCAAGTGCCCTTCTAGCTGAGAGAGAAGCCCTGACTGTATTTGCCATGTGCCTTCTCACTTGAGAGAGAAACCCTGAACTTCATCGGCCTTCTTGAACCAAGGTATCTTTCCCTGGATGGATGCCTTTGATTGGACATTTCTATAGACTTGTTTTAATTGGGACATTTTCTTGGCCTTAGGACTGTAAATGAGCAACTTTGCATTCTGACAAATCTAGTTTGCTAGAACAGCTGCATTTCCCTTATAGCTAATGAAGATGACCATCTCTTCATGTGCTTTTTAGTTATCTATATTTGCTCTCTGTCCCGCACTTTTGTGTGGTTGAAATTTGCTGTATATTCCCCCCCTTTTTAAAATTTGCTTTGTTTTTCTTGTTTTGTTATATCTGGTACATCAATTTCTGACAGATGTTATCATTTTTCTTTGAAATTTTGCTTCTTTTTTTTTTAAATGTGTCAAGATTGTTTTTAGTATACATAGGTTGAGAATAGTTATAGCTCCCTGATATGAATTGAAACTCTATCATTATTTTGACTCTTTTACATTCCTTAATGATTTTTGTCTTATAATATTTTTGCTTGATGCTAATATTGACAGCAGCATTATTTTAGTTAATATTTGCCTAGTATATTTTTTTCTCAACTTTTACTTTTTCAGTCCTCCTCTGTCCTTTTCCTTTAGATGGTGGTTGAGAGAGCTGCATTTATTGTGATGTAGTTGGATTTGTTTCTACTATTTTATTGTGTATTTTAGATTTGTTCCAATTATTTAATTTCATATACTTCTTCCTTTCCACCTTTCTTTGAGATTGATGTTTTGGTGATAGTGCTATTGCAGTTCTTTTCATTCTGTTGATTTTTTTCCCCAACTACCTTTTTAAATTTTATGCTCCTTGTCTATTTTTCTAATGGTCACCTTAAATTATTAAGGTGACCATTAATAATTTATGGTTTATTATAAATTATTCATTTATAATAATTTATAATAATATAAAAATTAATCATTTCACGCATCTTAAACTTGATCCCTCTAATGCAGGGTTCCTCGGTCTCAGCACTATTGACATTTGGACTGGATAATTCTTTCTTGTGGGAAGTTGTCCCCTGCACTGTAGGATGTTTAACAGCATCTCTTTCTACTCACTAGTTGCCAATAGAATCCTCCCTCAAAGCTGTGACAACCAAAATGTCTCCAGATATTTCCAAATGTCCCCTGAGGGGACAAATCATCCCCCAATTGATAACAAACTGTTCCAATGAATTTCATTACCATCTATATAATAATGAGTTCCAAACTTTTATGTATAGCCAGAATCTTGCTCCTGACTTCCAGATATAAATATCTGGCTGTTTATACAGATCTATATTTGGATGTCTAATTGCCATCCTAAATTTTACATGTATCAGATTAAACTATTGTTCATACCTCTTCTACTCCTCACTCCCCAAAATACTTGTTCTTGGAAACTTTTTCTTCTTACAAACAAGTTCCACCCTTCTAATAGCTCAGTCCCAAAACCTTAAAATCACATTGACTCTTCATATTTTCTACCACCTACCTTCCAATATGTCAGTATATATATTTTTAGTTTTTCAAAATACATCAAAATTCCAAAAACTTCTTACAACAGCTATCACTGCCTCCCTGAGCAGGTTACTGTCATTTAATTACATTGTGCAATAAATCCCTAACTGGACTCCTACTTCTACCCTTGTATCACTTTGGTTTCTTTTCCCAGAATAGCTAAAAGTGAGCTTAAGTTAAAATCATGTCATCCTCTGATCTCCAAAGGTTTCCCATATCAATGAATATAAAAGCCTAAGTCTTTGTAGTGGCCCATAGGCTCTGCATGAACTGCAATCCCCATTATTTCTCTGCCTCCACCTCCTACTTTGCTCTGGCTCCCTTTCTCTTTTCCAGACACACTCACTTCCTTTTGTTTTTCAAACACATCTGACACATTTCCACCTCAGAATCTTTGCACTGTTGTTCCTCTGCCTGCTATGTTCTTCCCACAGATATGTGCTCTCCTTCAAGAGTTTGCTCAGCTCTCACCCTCTCACTGAGGCCTTACCTAACCACCCCATTTAAACATGCAATTTCACATCACCACCCCCTCCCCCAACCGAGATTCCATTCTCTTCTTTGTATAATTTTTATATGATTAATTACCCTATAACATATATTCATTTTACTTATTTATTTTATTTATTTTTGGTGTCCCCTCACTAGAATAAAAGTGCCATAAACATAGGCAATTTTGCCTCTTTTGTTCCCTGCAACATCACCAGTGCCCACTCATAATAAGCACTCCACATATGTGTGTTGGCGGTCTCCAAGATTTCCTTAGATTAATGATTGTCAGAAAAGCAGCTCTTCTCACAGCTATGGTTTATTACAGTAAAAATATGCGGATTAGCAGAAGCAAAATTAAAAAAAAAAAAAAAAAAGAGAGATGCATAGGACAGAGTCCGGAACAGACAAAGCACAAACTTTCAGTTGTCCACTCCCAATTGAATCATGGGGATAGCAATGAATTCTGCCAGCAATTATGTGTAATGCTGACATGAAGTATTGGCAACTACAGAAGCTCACCTGAGCCTTCACATCCAAGGCTTTAATTGGGGGTTAGTCATAGGGACATAGAGTGCCCTAACGGCTGACCTTAGTGACGCAGTCTGCAGCCACTGCAGACATCGAAGTGATGCACTGTGGCCCAAAGCTCCAGATAAATCAAAGCATTCCTGAATATCAGTCAAGATATTCCAAGGGCTTAGGGCTATCTCCCAGGAGCCGGTCCAGGGCCAACACTTTCTATGAAATGCACAGGGATTGAGCAACCCCAGCTTGCTGAGTATATCTTCTAGTGCACAACATGTTTACTGAATTTTAGGAGATGAATTTAGTATATTCCAAGTCATGTATTCACAATGTGCGAAACATCTCTTCCAATTGGGCAAAAATTGATTCCTGAAAGGGACAAAGAAATTCCATTCTTTTTATGTATAAAGCACACATATGCATACAGTATATATACAAATATATGTTATATCAGTGGTGTTAAAAATTCACAGGAAGGAGGCAGTGATTAGCAACAACATGCCCAAATAGGCTCCTTGGGGGAGGGTTGATGAAGAAAAGTTTGAGAATCCCCCGTTCTAAATGTTAGGACTCTAGCCTGGGTCATGAAGCATTTGCTAAATTATTTTTCTTCTATAAATTCTAAACAACTGAAAGGGAAAATATTTTTGTGGCTATTGTTTCTATAACTGAACTGGTAAAGAATGAGATTTAGAGGAATTAAATAATGGAAAATGAGTCATAAGCTTTAAGGGATGGTGAATTATTTTAAAAGAATATCGATTGATTTAAGAAAGCACTTTCAAGGTCACTAAGGCAATTCTCTTTCCTCTTGAATACAAAGAAAAGGCATCAGAAGAAAACAAAAGTGACCTTTGCAATATATGTTCAGAGTTCCCACCAAAGACCAAAGAAAATAACAATAACATTTATGAATGTGAGTAAATAAATCTCTATATTAGATGCTATACAAACAGCATTGCTCTTTTCTACTGGCAAAAGTATTTTTTTTGTTGTTGTTGTTAATTTCAAAAATGGAACCACAAGGGTGCTAATCTGTCAGGGCCATTAAAAATTGAAGCTTGTAGCTATTCCTGTCATGGAAGAGTAATAACCAGTATAAACTCATCCCACTTGAGAGATGAGTAATTTTTTACTTCATTATATTCCAAATAGAGTCCCCAATCCATTAGTGCTTACTTATATATTTCTCGGTCTATATACTTTCTATAATTGAAACAAAGATCCAAATATATATGTTATTTGCAGAATTATTTATGTGGGGTTTTGGTACTTTATTATTGTAGCTCCCAAAGCACTTTCTTCGATCAGTTGATCTCTGGAATAAATCATAAATACATGTAAAATGGCCTCAAACAAAATAAATGGCAAATGCATGACAGCTCCTCTCTAGATGTTATTAAAATACCAGACTTCGGTTATGAGATAACCAGGGACAACATGCATCCCATCTAGCAGAAAAATGACCAAACACAATTACCACAAATATATTTTCTGTAGTATTCTTTACCAAAAAATACTTGATAATTTATACTTCCTGGTGATTTTTTTAGGAGTACAAACATGTCAAGAAGATTTGCCTTTGATGTCTGAATACTTCAGTGGCAAGTTGTAATAGTATTCCAGAGAATAGCATTTTACCTGTGTTTCTATCCAGAGAAAGGTAAATTGTAAGATGTGAATAATTCATGCCATCCAATTTTATAGTGATTTTTTAATATATAGGGAACCATGTATGAGATTTGAGTCCTGACATCAAGGATCTTACAAAGATGTGGAAAAATGGGTCATGGACACATAAAATGCACATTAAAATGTAAAAAATAATGAAACTAATAAATCAAATATATCCCTATGAATTGCTTCTCGAAATATCTGAGAATAGAAGAAAATGAACGTAGCCTTGAGTTGAAATATTCAAAACTCTCACCAGTATAGACTTCCCACTTTCAATAAGTGCTTGTGCTTCAAGGTAGCCACCAAGTAGAAAGACTGATTTACTAGATTAAATTTACCCTTCCCTTCTCCAGAGAGCTTCCCAATCAGATAATTCTTTTGTCACTCAATCAAGATTATTCCTGGTCAGAAGATAGAGGGTTGGATTTGCAAGACATGGAAGCATTCGTTTAGAAAGGTAGAAGAACTAGTGCTTCATGCAGGAAATTCAGTCCATCAAAACCCAAAGTAAATCTATGTCTCTAGTTAAACTATCCTCATAACTCTCTATTGGAAAAATAATAAACACTCTCTTCTTTAAATATCTCCGATTTAAAACCATAGGGTAGTGTGGTAGAATCAAAACTGAATTAGGAACGAAAAGACCAACGTGAATTTGTATTCACTATTGGCTTTTTGAACCTTGTACATTGCTTTTGTATCTTAGTTGCCTTGTGCATTGAATGGGAATTAAAATATCTACTGAGGATGGTAGCTGTTAATGTTAAAGGAATATTTATGGGTAGAAATACCTCATATCATGCCCTAACACAAAATTTGTACTCGATAACTGGTAAACAATATATTCGGGTTAGATATTAAAGTCTTTAATAAACATTTTTTCCCTTTGACCCAGAAAGTCCACTTCTGACAATCTATTCGTAGAATATAATTTCAAAACAATGGCAACTTTATTTACAAAGATACTTATTGAATCTTTATTTATATTAACAAAAAATATTGGAAACAACCACAACATCCCAAAGCAAAGAATTATTTAATAAACTCTGGTGCATTCACTTGTTATACTATTATACAGCCTTTAAAAATGATAAATGCGAAGAACTTATATATCATTGAGGTATACTTAGGATATAAAATATTAAGCAAAGAACTGTATCAAAGCCTGGATATATAATAAGACCACAAAAACATGATCCAAATAAAGTGTATGCATTGAAAAAAATTATGGATTATATCCCAAAGTACTATCAGGAATTTTGTGTGGGTGATGAGATAATGTGAGGTGTTTTTTTTTTTTTTACATATATGTATTTTTCAAATGCTCTATTCCAATTATTTGTTACTTTTATATTGAAAGAAAAAAATCATTTTAGGTAAATGTTCTATCTCCCCCAACAAACTAAAGAGTTCCTTGAACATAAGATTTGTGTAATTTATGCCTTTGAACTACAACATACCATATATGTCTAATATAAGTACCCAATAAAAATTCTCCAAGTAGCAAATTATTGATAGCTTTTCCTCATCCAATTCAAGTACCGTCTTGGACTTCAAAAGGGGAGAAAAATGTGAGTCAATCTGCTTAAATTCTAAACAACTTCCAAAAGCTTCCACACATGTATCAAATTATGAGGCTAAAAATCAGGCCGTTGAAAACTGTTTTGAAAGAAGAATAATAAATAATATAATAATAATAATAATAATCTGTTTGCAAATGTATTTGAATAACGTAGCATGTGCAAACTTTCCTACCAACTCATACTTTGTTAGCCAGACTGCCAAGAGAAAACTGTTTCTATCTTTCATCCCTTGAAGGAAGGAATATCCTCTCCTTTTACTGTGGAACTAAAAGATGAGGTAAAAAGAGTTGTTTGACTATTTCTACTGAAAACCCTGCCCACACCACAGTTGATAGTAGTACATAGTCTCCCAACCTCCTACACTCAGTCCCATCTGTTAAAATGGCACAATGCCTACTTGCCAGATGGAGTACTGGCTGCACAGGGACACAGGCGCCAAAAGATGGCTTTAGAAGACATTGCTAATACCACCCCCTTGGGCCTCCCGCCTTGGTAACAACTCAACCATGTTGGCGCCCTTGTCATATTTCCCACCACTTTCATAATTTCTAGAAATAAGTGGTTCCAAATGCTCACTAAGGCAGTCCTTTGAGCTGGCTACTGGTTTGTGATCTTCCAAAAGTTGAAAAGGAATACCAAAGTAGAAAAAAGAAAAGCTGAGAGTTTCCAAATACTGGAAGTTTCCGACACCAACAGCTTATGCACGAGGGCCATTAAGATCATATGATGTGTCAAACTCTATTATATAAGGGTGGGATGTGTAAGCACTAGTTGTGAAATTTAACCAGTCTAAATGAGAACAGAGCAGCTCTGTTACATGCAAGAAACAGCTTATGAGGTTCACACTTAAACTAAAGAAAAAATGGAGCTCTAGTGATTTAAAAACTGAAAGAGAACTTTTTATTATGTAGTCAGTGGAAAAAAGAGAAATTCAAAATACATCTTTTAATGCTTTAGTATTTCTCAAAACTGTTGTGCTAAATAAATAGGAATGATCATAGATTTTGTAAAATGATAATTTTCAAAAAATTAAAAGCAAGACACTTTAATCAATATAGAATGAATATGTAGCAAAGATTTATTAACTCATTACTTTTGCAACCAGTATGGAGGAAAGTTAGTTCAAAGAACATTTGAGGAACTAGGTATATGGACATTTAAAAAAATAAATATTAGAATTACAGTTCTATATAAGAGTCAAAGCTTGTCATTTCCACTGGACCATAAAACCACAACATTTAGGATGAACTTTTCTACTGAAAAAAAATCTCCAAATTAACATGTAATTCATAGCTTCTGGACTTTAATCAAGTAGTAAATAGCAAAGTCAAACACAGATATAATTTCCAAGAGAATTAAATAGTGCCAGCCTGGGACTGTAAACAAAATACTCCCATAAGTCATCGAAAGAATATGCTGTACACTCTTTTGTCCAATTTCCAAGTTTTGGATGATTTTTCTGAATTCCTACAACTACATCAGAACACACATTCTTTTTGTTTGTTTGGGGGAATTTTGGAAAATCACAGGAATTATATTAAGCTATAATAGAGGTGAGATGGGTTTCCACTTCCTTGGGATGTAGGCAGTTTGTCTTTATAGCCAGTTAATTTATTTTTCTGTGGTTCACTATGCCCGTCATATCCACAACCAGCAGGAATGTCACTTGTATTCTAAGTCTTCCTTTACCCTAGGATCTTCAATGACTTATTCTTATCCCAAAAGGTTTTCCTATTGTCACGACACATATTCTACCTAACTAGCATAAGTGTTTGTCTTATGTAATTTGTGAAGAAACAAAATATTTAAACATAAAATAAAATAGATATTGGCTGATTGTATTCATGTCATACATTCCCTTTTTCTTGCCAATAAGTCCACCAAACTACGCTACTCTCAGATCAAGTGGTTTGGGGGACTAGTAAGTCCTATGGTTGTTTCATGGGACTCAGACCAAAGTAAATATGTCTTCCACATTTTTAAATATTATATATATATTTGTATATATATATTTACATATACACATATATAAACATGCATGCATGTATACACCACCCACATACATATATGCACACATATACATGGACTCATATGTGTATATGTATAAGTATGTGTGCATGTAATATATTTAGAGGGGAAATGTGATGATTCTGGTTTTTCATGTTTATGTGGATCAATCATTGGTTCATTGCATCAGACTGTATTTCTTCAGTCAAGTAATATTCTTTGCATGCTAGAGATTGGACTAGATAATAAGAATATAACCTTGAAAATTAACGCAAATTCTAAACCTCCCTCATGGAGCTTAACGACTTGACTCATGGAGCTTAAAGACTTGCAGGAAAGGCATTAAAAAACAAATTATCTATCTATCTAATACCTATCTAATCATCTATTCATCTATCATTAACATTAAAGGGGAATAACGGATGTTATGAGAATGCAAAAGAGGGAAAATAACTATTCAGAAGCAGAGAGAGTTTCCCTGAGTCAATGACAGGTAAGCTGAGAAATGAAGAATAAGTAGGATTTATTCAGAATCTTATGAACCACGTTTGAAACAACATTAGAAATAGGCAAGGTTGTTATATCAGCAAACAAAAGTCTGTGTATTCCATTGTGTTCAAGATGACAGTGATACATGTGCATCTTTGCTTTCTGTTACATGTACTAAAAACCCATCTCAAATTTGCTTAATTAGAAGGTGCATTTATTACCTTGTGTAATAAAACAGCTGTTTTACAGGGTTCAAATAATTTTCCTCTTAATTTTTAAGCATTACCTCCTTGGCATTGGCTCCAGCATCTAACCTCACATAGTTGCAAGATAGTAGCTTATAGTTCTTTCAACATCCTAAGTACTGACAGTCAGACTAGACCAGCTCAAGTCACTTACCAATTCCTGAAAAAATACCATAAAATCCAGGAAAATAAAAGTGTAATATTTATGCCTAACCACATCTCTATCATACTATTATTTTACATTTTTATTTGCCTACTGTTCTAGTTTGCTAGCCGCAAGAATGCAACACACCAGAGATGCATTGGCTTTCAATAAAAGGCAATTTATTTAGTTAACATATAGTTCTTCAGAGGAAAGGCAGCTAACTTTCAACTGAGGTTCTTTCTTATGTGGGAAGGCACAGGGGTGATCTCTGCTGGCCTTCTCTCCAGGCCTCTGGGTTCCAACATCTTTCCCCAGGGTGATTCCTTTTTGTATCTCCAAAGGCCTGGGCTGAGCTGAGAGTGCTGAAATGAGGTATGCTAAGCTGCTTGGGCTGTGCTATGTTGAGCTCTCATTTAAGCACCCGCCAATTAAATCAAATACCATTCATTGCAGCAGGCACGCCTCCTAGCCGACCGCAGATATAATCAGCAACAGATGAGGTTCACACGCTTTCGGCTCATGTCCACAGCAATAGAACTAGGCACATTCACCTGGCCAAGTTGATGCTTGAATCTAACTACCACACATACTTTTTAGAGTTGCTTCTTCATTTGACAATTCTATAATATTTTCTGTCACGAAAATAGATAATTCAGTGTTCTCTAGCATGGTTTCTTTCATTTATGCAATTGGCATTAGTAATATTATATCATGTTTTAGGATTGTTATCAAAAGTATGAAAACCTCTGTCATGTTAGACGATTTGGAGGAATTTTCTACCTGTATGAATCAGATTGGTTCCATATCTTTCAAATCTGTATTTCCTATGATACTCACATGTTAAGCACCACAGAACATGTTCACATCACAGTTCAACAATATCTGAACCAACATCTTTGTAACATGACTCCTAGTGGTTCATCACAGTGGATGGTAAAAGTGTTCCTGGAAGCCCTTTCTACACTAGCATGACCTGCAATAACTTAATTATTCACAGAAATGTCGATGAATCACAAAAGTACATCCTATTAAAAGTAAACTAAATTATCTCAACTTAGCAATGTAGGGTAGCAAGATCTTTGAAAAGAGTCTGCCTCAGGTGAAGTCTTTGCAATGTCTCTAAATGTCTTTTTGATGACAAGGGCAAGGAGGCTGCTCTTTGCTGGGGCTCAGAGATTTTAGTGAGATCAGGGGGTTCAAGAATGTCCGGCTTGTCCTTCCAAAGGGCTCCACCCTTGTTTCAAGTGTCTCACTTTATTCCCTTCACTGTCCTGATGTTTAGAGAGGCGACCTGTGGAGGCCATGCATTTCTTCTTTGCAGCTTTTCCACTGTTATAATTAAAATGCTTGATTGCAGGGGCACAGTCTGCAGTGCAGCTGTAAGAGATGTGGGTGTCCCTTGCCACCTAAGTACTCTGGTTTTAAGGTGTATCTTAGTTAAAAGTTGGCTGAACTGAGTCCATTATTTTTTTTTCAAGACTTCCAAAGCAGACTAAAAAATCAGACTTTACAGTTTTTATAATTACGGTTGGTCTAATTCCATTCTAGTGCCACAGTTACTACATAAGCTCCTGCTTTGCTGTCTACCTACTTAATGGTAGAAGACTGAACACTTTCCTTCTAACAACAGGAAAAGGGCAAGGATGCCCACTGTCACCACTGTCATTCAACAGTGTACTGGAAGTTCTAGCCAGAGCAATTAGGCAAGAAAAAGTAATAATACATATCCAAATTGAAAAGTAAGAAGAAAAATTTTCCTTATTTGTTGGATGACATGATTCTATGTTAAAAAAAAAAATCCTGAAAAACTCACAACAAAGCTCCTAGAACTAATAAATGAATTCAGCAAAGGGCTGGGATTAAAGATAAACACCCCGAAATCAGTAATGCTTCTATACACTAGTAATGAACAATCTGAAGAAGAAACAAAGACAAAAATTCCATTTACAATAGCAACTAAAAGAATCAAGTATCTTGAAATAAATCTAACTAACGATGTAAAGGACTTGTACATAGAAAATCTAATGCATTGTCAAAAGAATCCAAAGAAAACCTAAATAAATGGAAAGATATTCCATGTTCATAGCTTGGAAGATTAAATATGGTTACAATGCCAATTCTACCCAAAATGATTTACAGATTCCATACAACTCTAATCAAAATTTCAACAAAGTTCTTTGCAGAAATAGAAAAGCCAGTCATCTAATTTATTTAGATGGGTAAGAGGCCCTGTACAGCCAATGTGATCTAGGAAAAGAAGAAAGTTAGAGAACTCGTACTTCCCAATCTTAAAACTTATTATAAAATGACAATAATCAAAGCAGCATGGTATTGGCAGAAGACAGACCTATATAACAATGAAATTGAAGTGGGTTCAGAAATCAATCCTCATATTTATGGCCAAGTTATTTTTGACAAGGAGATAAATACCATTCAATTGGAAAAAAATAGTCTCTTCAATAAATGGTGCTGGGAAAACTGGATCTCCACTTGTTAAAGACTGAAGGTGGACCCCTATCTTACATCATATACAAAAATCAACTCAAAATGATAGAACCCTAAATATAAGAGCCAGAAATTCAAGACCCCTAGAAGAAAATATAGGGAGGCATCTTCAGGGTCTTGTGTTAGGCACTGTTTTCTTAGAGTTTACCCCCAAAGCACAAGCAAGCAAGCAAGCGAAAAGAAAGTAAGAAAGAGAAAGAAAGAAAGAAATGAGACCTCATCAAAAAAAAAAAAAAAACCAAACTTTTCTGCAACAAAGGATTTTATCATGAAATTAAAATAGCATACACAATGGGAGAAAATATTTGGAAAAAACATGTACAATAAGGGTTTAAGATCCAGAATACATAAAGAAGTCCATCAACTCCACAACAAAAATACAAACAAGCCAATTTAACTCAAAAAAACAATTGAATAGACATGTCTCCAAAGAAGATATACAAAAGGCAAAAAAGTCCATGAAAACATGCTCACATTATTAGCCATTAGGGAAGTGCAAATCAAAACAATGAGATACCATTTCACACTCACTAGAATGCCCACTATTCAAAAAATGGAAAATCAGAAATATTGGTGCAGATGTGGAGAAATAGAAACACTCTTTCATAGTTGGTGGGAATGTAAAATGGTGCAGCAGCTGTGGAAGACAATTTGGCGATTCCTCAGGGAGCTAAGGATTGAATCACCATATGACTTGGCAATCCTGCCATATAGGTATATACCCAGAAGAATTAAAAGCAAGGATTTGAACAGATATTTGCACACCAGTGTCCATAGTTGCATTATTCACAAGTGCCAAAAGGTGGAAGCAACCTAAGTGTCCCTCAATCAATGAATGGATAACGAATCTGGGATATACACACAATGGAATATCAGTCAGCCATAAAATGGAATGAAGTTCTGATACATGCAGCAATATAAATGAACCTTGAAAACATCATGTTGAGTGAAATAAGTCAGACACAAAGGTACAGATATAATACAATTGCATTGATATAAAATAATTAGAATAAGCAACCTCATATCAAAATCTAGACAATGATTAGCAGAGGACGGAGTGGGAAAAGGGATTGGGGAGTTAAGTCTTAAAATGTTTAGAGTTTCTATTTGGGATGATGGGAGATTTTTGTTAATGAGGTAGCACAACATTGTGAGTATAATTAACTGCACGGAATTATATAGTGAATGTAGTTAAATGAGGAAATTTTAGATTGTAAATATGTTAATAAAATACAAATTTTTTAAAAATTCAGAGAACTGCACAAACAGTGAACCCTAAGTTAAACTATGGAATGCAGTTAATAGTACAATTATAAAAAAGTACTTCCATCAGTTTTAGGAAATGTACCAAACCAAATGCAAGGTGTTAATAATAGTGTGTATATGGAAACCCTACATTTTATGCATAATTTTTCTTTAAGCTCACAACATCTCTAATAAAAGAAAAAAGAACAAGAAAAGTAATGCAAACAATGACACAATACAGGTGAGAGGAGAATAAATGGATTGGCCTGATGAGATTTCATAAAAGCTGGAGAAATTTTCTTGTGTATTCACATCAGCTAAAAGCTTAACGAAAATGGAAACTTCTAGAGAGTTCCAGTGGGCTTATTGGTTATTGAATTTTTGCTTCATCCTGTGAAAAAGCATTGATTTTTTTAGGACACAGTGGATCCACGTAATTAATTTCCCTCTGTAAGTTTTTAAAGACAAAGTAGGAAAGTGAGCACTTCCTAAACACCATAAGATATTAGTCTCAATATACTTCAGATTATAAATTGATACACCTGTTCCTTGAAAAAATGTATTAATTGCACAAGTAATCCATATTAACTTAGAAAAATTGGAACTATAAATAAGAAAATACTGTTTTCCTATAATCTTAACACCTAGAGAAAACTATTCAACATTGTGATTATCTTCCAAACAACTTTACTGCCTATTTAAGCATACAAACACCCTACACATATTCATATCTTGCTGAAAAACATATATGTTCATGAAAACCTCAAAATAGGCCATATTGTAGTTATTATTCTGTCCTGGGCTTATTTCCTCCAAGAATTCTTCGGTGTCAATAAGTGATCAGAATCATACATATATGTGTATACATATATACATATATATATGTATGTGTGTCACGTGTACATACATACATACATACGTGTGTGTACACTGTGTGTTTCAAATTATAAATCAAAAAGTAGAAGCCTAGGGCAGTGCGACATTGGCTCAGTGGCAGAATTCCTGCCATGCTGGAGACCTGGGTCAATTCCCAGTGCCTACCCATGCAAAAAAAAAAAAAAGAGGTAGAAGTCTATACCAACAGTACTAAAAAAAATTAACTTTTTTTATTCATTGCCATGTATATAAATTCTAAGTAATCTGAAAAGTATAGAAGTATAGAAGCAAAAATTTTATCCCAAATTTTGGAGGTTTATTTCTACTTAAAAAGTAAGTTTTGATATGTTCTTCACTTGAGGAGCTGAAATACGAATTTCCTTTGGATGGAATGAGCAAATTAATATTTTTCAGTGGTTTGGTAAGTCTTCACCTATTTACTAAGACATAGCCCTCAATGTGGCCCAGCAATTTACCATATCGTACATCTAATTCAAGGATGAGTCAAGACGTGGGAATGAATTCACTGTACTATGTTGATTACTTCCCTTGTGTATCCCATTTTCAACTTTTTAGCACAAACCTAGGTTAATATGTTGCAATTTTTTCATTGAAATTCACTGTTTCTGCCAATGTGCATCCATGATCATAAGTTTTCTAAAAAGCCTAGAATTGACTTCAGTTACCTCAGGAATATTATTTGCATACAAGCTTATGGATTTTTATAACTTTTTATTTTGAAATAGTTTCAAACTTAAGGGGCAGTTACAATAACTGTGGGGTTTGACTTTAATTTCTTCTCTATGAACTTGCACATTCTCCTATATTTTCTTTGTAGTTGTCACACAGTTTAAATTTAACATCCTAAATCTATAACAATCTCATTTGCTTTGATACCATCCTAATTTCGAAAGTATAAACTATTTTCCTTTATTGCTTTGCCCCCCATCTTTATGTAGTTCTTGTAACAAATTGCATGTTCATACATTATAAGTCCCAAACCACTGATTTCTTATTACCTTTATGCATTTCCCTTTTAGATCCTGTAGAAAATAAAAAGAAGCATTACAAACCAAAATTACAATAGTATAAGCAATTATGTTAACCCAGGTCATCACCCTGACCAGAGATCTTTATTTCTTCATGTGGCTTTGATCCATTGTCTATGTTCTTTCCTTTCAGCCTGAAGAACTTTCCTTAGCATCTCTTGTTGGTCTGGTCTAGAGGCGATGAACTCCCCCAGCTTTTGTTTATCTCAGAATGCCTTAATCTTACTCTCATTTTGAAGAGCAGTTTTGCCAGATACAGAATTCTTGGGTGCCAATTTTTTGCTTTTCTCACTTTAAATAAGTCATCTCTCTTCTTGTTTCCATGGTTGCTGATGAGAAATTGCCACTTAATCTTATTGAGGCTCCTTTGTACATGACACATGGCTTCTCTCTAGTGGCTTTCAGAATTCTCTCTTTGTCTTTGGCATTCACCAGTTTGATTATCATATGCTAACATGGCTCTATTTGGGTTTGTACTGTTTGGAGTTCATGGAGCATCTTGAATGTGTATATTCATGCCTTTCATTAAATTCAGCCAGGACGGTGCACCAGTGGTTCAGTGGCAGATTTCGCACCAGGTTCAGTTCCCAGTGCCTGCCCATGAAAAAAAAAAATCAACCATTATTTCTTTGACTATTCTCTCTGCCCCTTTCTTGTTTTTTTCTCTTCCCTGGACTCCCACAATGCATATATTGGTATACTTGTCTGTGTCTATTTTACTTTTCTAGCTACTGAAACAAATACAACAATATATGGTTTAAAAACAAAGGAATTTGTTGGCAACACAGTTTCAGAGGCTAGAAGGCTTGCTTACTCCTGGGATCAATATCTTCTAACTGGCTGGCAATATCTGGGCTTCCTTTGCTTTTTTCTCACTTGCCAAGGCACATGGCAGAATCCTCTCCTTTGACTTTGAGATCTCATTGACTTCCAGCTTCTGAATTCTCCCCATGGCCCCACTCTCTCTCTCTTTCTTTCTCTCTCACTCTCTCCTTCACTTTGCTTATAAAGGACTCTGGTAATTGGAATTGTAGCCCAACCAGATTCAGTTCAGTTAGGCCATGCCTTAACTGAAATAACATCTTCAAGAGATCTGATTTACAATGGGCCCATGCACACGGGATCAGGCGTTGGCACCTGAATATGCCTTTCATGGGGGAAATGATTCAATCCCCAACACTATCCCATGGGTTCTTCAGGCTCTGTTCACTTTTCTTCATACTTTCTTCTTTCTGTTCCTCAGACCGAATGATTTTAATTATCTTATATTTAAATTATCTAATCTTTTTTCTTCTGATAGTTCCAATCTGCCACTAAATCTTTCTAGGGAATTTTAATTTCTGTTACTGTGGTCTTCAGCTCTGGATGACTCCTGTTCATGATTTCTATCTCTCTCTATTCATATTTTTTGTGTGTTCATCATTTTCCTGATTTCCTTTATTTATTTGTCCATGTTTTCCTTTAGCTCTTTAAGCATATTTAAGACTAATTTTAAAGTTTTCATCTGGAATGTGCCAAATCTGATCCTCCTCAACAATGATTTCAAAAGTTTTAATCTTCTCCTTTGCCTAGACCATCACTTCCAGTTTCTTTGTATTTTGTGTGACCTTTTGTTGAAACTTGAACATTTTGCTACTTTGCAATTTAGACTTGAAATGCCTGTTCCTTAAGCTTGTATCCATCTACTAATATAGCAGAGCTTTTCTTGATTGCCATTAGCTAAAAATTTAAAAATTAAAAAAAATAAAATGGAAAAAAAAAACAAAACTCATTCCCAGTCTTTGCAGATTGACCTGTGGAAATGCTCTCCTTCAGGTTTTATCCATACAGTGCATAGAATAACTCCAGACCAAAGCATAGGGGCTTCCTTGATCCTTTCTGCCTACATATCTTGTCTTGGGCATGTATGTGTGGCCCTAGGAAGTCTCCATTTATATGGATATGATTGTCCCTTTTTCCTAGGAAACGGTTTCTGCACTGTTCTGGGCACTGCAATGAATATCCTTCAGCCTGCAATTCCTTGCCCTAGCAACAGAAGTTAAGTGCTCTCCCACAGCATTTGGTAGGAGAGATCTATGAGCTGTCTTCTATACAAAGGGCAGGGTCTGGGTCAACAAGTCCCTCAGGCCACCACCAGAGTGACTGGGACAGATACACATATTCCAGGACATGTATGAGGTTTACTTTGCTTACTCCGGAACTGAGATCAGGAATTCACATCAGGATCAACAGCTGTCTGTCTCTGTGCCCAGCTAGTGGGGGGGGGGGGGGGGACAGCCGGACAGGATGCCAGGAGGTCCTACACTTTTTGCAGCTTTTTTGTTTATTTGGCACTCACCCTGTTACAGTGATCTTTTTTGTTATTATTTTATTTTTTGCATAGACAGGCATTGCGAAACAAACCCTACAGCAATCTTTTAATTGTTTTCTGGAGCTTTTTGAAAGAAGTTTTCTTCCCAGTTCTTACCAGTTGTTCTAAGTTTCTGTGGTGGAACAGAGCCCTGAAGCATCTTGCTTCCCCATCTTAAACCTAAATCCAAGCTTATTAATTTTTCTTTGATCCATTAAATATTTTCAAATATTTTTCAATACAAAAGAATTCATTCCTGCGATTTTTCCTGCTTTAGTGTAATGTTCAAAATGTTTTTGTCACATCTAAATTTTCATTAAGACCGTGGATATCACTAACTTGCTGTTGTGGTTTAACTAAGCTTACAGAAGCTGCAATAAAAATGCCCAAAATGGATAATGGTATTTTTTCTTTAAGTTTTTCTGTAATTTCTAAACCATTTTTAAACACTCAAAACCATAGTGCTTTAGTTATATTTGCAAATGTAAATGTTTGCTTCTATTTGGAAAACATAACTCTGCATTCATTAAACTCTTTTAAGCATGCCATTGTGAGAAGCTTTTAATTTGAGAGCAATTTTATCAACCAAAACACTTCAGAAATAAACCCTGTAGTATATTAAAATACTAATACTATATTTTATTTGAATTTTTTTTTTTAGTTTATTTAATTTTTACTTGCCTTTTTTTCTGGTATTTTTCACCTAGTCCTTTTTATGATTTGTTTTATAAAGATGACTGAAGTAATCTGTCATCTTTTATAAAGATGATTGTTCTTAGCACGGATAGATTTTGTTTGCATATGACTCATGGAGGAACATACTTCACATCCATAGGGGAAAGAAATTTACGCTATAATATTTTTACTAAACAAGTAGCTCTCTCACTCTTTCATTCACATAACCCTTTCTTTTAGTGGAAAAGACATCAAAATATTTCATTTTCCATTTATTCTAGCATAACAACAACCAAAAATAACAGGTATAATGATAAAATATAGCTGAAACTTAGTCTCAGTACCAGTAGGTGGTGGAATCTGTGATAAATGGAGAGAAAATGTCCTACTTAACGACAAAAGCTACAGCCAGTTATCACAGGAAAGATGTGAGATATGGTGTTGCCAAATTTCTTATTACAAAAGTAGCTGGAATTCAGAATTTCTAACAAGCCTCCTGGTTTATGCATAGCAGCAACTGAATTAAAACCTAAGGCCTATGAACTAGTAGGGAAAAAAGGAACTGGATGAGGGAAGCAGAGTGAAAAGATATGAAGTTCGATGAGATGAAAACAAATAAGCCAAGAAAGAATTGCAAAGAAATAAAAAATGTAATTATAAAATTTAAATGACCAGACACAATAAAGAACAGAATTGTCAAATAAAAAATCTAAGCATTGACCAGGAATGATTTTTTAAATTTTTTTTTATTATAAATATAGCATATATATAAAAAAGCAATAAATTTCCAAGTACATTTTAATAAGTAGTTATAAAACAGAGTTTAAAGTTTGGTATGGGTTACGGTTCCACAATTTTTTGTGTTTTCTTCTAGCTGCTCCAAGATACTGGAGACTAACTGAAATATCAATATAATGATTCAGCAGTCATAGTCGTTTGCTAAATCCCATCTACTCTCCTATGGTCTTCCTTCTCTTTCAGTAACATGTATACATAAAAGCAATAAATTTCAAATTACATCACAACAATTAATTGTAGAACATATTTCAGAGTTTAGTATGGGTTACAATTCCACAATTTTAGGTTTTATTTCTAACTGCTCTAAGATACTAGAGACTAAAGTAAATATCAGTATAATGATTCAGCACTCATACTCATTTGTTAAACCCAACCTTCTCTTTATAACTCCACCATCACCTCTGATTTTTTTCCCAGTCTTTAGGGGTGTTTGGGCTATGCCTATTTTAATTTTTCATGGTGGAAGGGGCTTTCGATAATATGGAATAGGGGAATGGAACTAGCTGATGTTCTGGAAGGGCTGGGCCCTTTGCATTTCAGGACTTATCTGGTCCAGGAACCCATCTGGAGGTTGCAGGTTGTGGAAAGTTACCCTAGTGAATGAAAACTTTGTAGAATCTTACATAATGCCCTAGGTATTCTTTAGGATTGACAGAATGGTTTTGGTTGGGGTTTGGCAAGTTATGATAGGTAGCAATGTCTAACTGAAGCATGTGTAAAAGTGACCTCCAGTGTAGCCTCTCAACTCTATTTGAACTCCCTTGGCCACTGATACTTTATTAGTTACACTTCTTTTCCCCCTTTTTTTCAGGATGGCATTGTTGATCCCGTGATGCCAGTGCCAAGCTCATCCCTAGGAGTCATCTCCCATGCCACCAGGGAGACATGTCATGTCCCTTGTAGGGAGGAGGGCAAGGTTTCATTTGCAGAGTTGGCTTTAGAGAGAGAAAGGACACCCTGAGCAGCAAAGAGTTCCTCTGGAGGTGATTCTTAAGCATACCTATAGGTATGCTAAGATTCTCTGCTACATACATAAGATTCACAAGAGCAAGTCTCAAGATCAAGGCTTGGCTTATTGATTTGGGTGCCCCTAATGTTTGGCACAGTATCTGGAGTTTCCCTGGTGGTAAAGTTTAATAGCTCCATAATTTTTCTCCCATTCCTCAAGAGACTTTGCCACTACTTTTTGATTATCTGCCTAATATACTCTGGGATGTATCCAGGCATTACATTAAACTGTACAGGATCAAAGGCTCTCATTCTTATTCTGGGCTCCCTGTGTTTGGATTGTTTAAATGATGTATCCGGACAGGTTGAGTTAGATTATGTGCTACAGAAAATTGAGATTCTGGACATAATAACACTTTCTTTCTTTGGTCTCAACGAGTAAGTGAAATTCTAAAATACAGGCAATGTCTTCCTTATCTCTGTATTCTGAATTACCTGACTCCTGACCTTGACCAGGAATGATTTTGAAAATGTTTGCTAGAAGGCAGAACACAAAGGAAAAGAGAGAGAGAGAAATGATTAGAAGAAAGATTGGTAGGGAGAATAAAGATGAAAGATTTAAACTTATACATTTATAGTTCTTGATCTTGCAACCAAAAAAAAGAAAATTGAAAAGAAATTATACTCAAAGACAAAATTGAATAAATTTTCAAATTTGTTAAATCCCTTGGGTATCATAGTAGATAGTTTCTAAAAATGCTTACCTTTACAATATGACTTTGCAACTCCTCCCATCCATGCCCCCACCCCTGAATCTGAGATGTCCCTGTGACATACTGTAACCTACAGAACCTGGCATGCATGACCATGTGCCAGGCATCAAGAGGCCTGTGTGCCTCTGCTTTCTCTTGAAACCTCATCACCAACACATGACCCTAGCCAGCCTACTAGAAGACACACAGCAGAGCTAAATCATCCTACCTGAGCTAACCCTCAGTGAACTGCTAGCTGAACCCAATCACATGGGAATTCTAGCCATGAGCAGCCAAGTCTAGTTCAATTCAACAGGACTACCCAGCTGGCCTATAAATACTAGCAATAATTAAATGCTTAGTAAGTCTCTAAATTGTGGGATGGTTTGTTAATGCAACAGTGGCCCACCAAAACAAATACTAACAGATGGGCCAACCATATCACAGACACAATACATAGAAACATACCTATACTTAGAAGAAAGTATAGAAAACATCCCAAAAGTAACCCAAAGGAGAAAGAAGATGAGCATGATGAAGGAGGAGGAGGGAAGGTGGAGAAGAAAAAATGGACAATGGTTATAAATTAGACGGTCCCAGACTTTTTTTTTTAAAAACTAAATGCAGAAACAAAAGCACCATAAAAATGTGCAAAGTCACAAGAAAATACATGCTATAAAACTATTATACTTAATCAAGTTTATGAATTCAGATGACAGAAAATTATTTTGTGTACAGGAACTATACTCTTTATTTTTCATGGAGGAAAAATATATTAAAGATGGATTTTTGATTATATGAATTGCAAATAATTCCATAAATAGTTTTAAATGGCTATATTTTACTAATTTAAACTGTCCCTTCAACCCCTTTCTCAATAAGAAAATAGGCAAAATTGTTATTTTTATTGCTATTTTTATTAAATGACTACTTTGTGTCAAAGACCGAGCTTGTTCTTCACATACAGAATCGCTCATGCTTCAGAAAATCTGATGTTAGTATCACAATTTAATAAAAACTTCAACAATGGAAAAGTCATGGCATAAAATAATTGGCAACAAGCGTAGATAACAGAGAAAATCTGATTTAGGAACAAATAATTATAATTTTGTATCAAATGGAATACCAGTGCCAACAATTGCTGCTCAGAGAGGAGATGGAGTGCAACAAGTAATAATGGTCTGAATTCAAAAGTCTTTGATCATATTAAAAATACTGGGAAATTGAGATGTAGGAGGATTAATGAATGATCTGCTAAATTCTGCATGGAATGGCTTTACCCCTCATTTGCTAGAAAGTTATTAAAATTTTCATGATTAATTAAACACATAATATATAATTTAAAAATTACTGGATCACTAGCAAAGAAAAAGCCATATGGCAAAAGACAGTTAACAAATAAAATGACAATAAAATATGAACATGAGGGTGGGCCACGGTGGCTCAGCAGGTAAGAGTGCTTGCCTGCCATGCCCAAGGACCCGGGTTCGATTCCCGGTGCCTGCCGATGTAAAAAAATATATATATATATATATATATGAACATGAAAACAGATGGCAAAAGTTAAACTAAATGTATCACGTTAGTCAATATGTGGTTTAAATTCCATGTAAAAGCAAAAGATTATCTAATTGCTTTAAAAATACTTAATCCATATCTGAGATATGTTAAAAATGAAATATATTAAGCATAAAAGCAAATGGTAAAAGATTTATTAGACAAATATCACAAACACAATCACACTATGTTAAAAGTGAATATTATATATAATATTTTAAAATATTCTGTAAATAAAAAATATTTACGTAAAACATGTCAGAGCCTATAAATCTACGAATAGAAAACTAGAACTATATAAAAAATTAGTTTCGGAATAATTGTACAAGAAATTTTAATGCGCCTTTGTCAACATTTACAGACCAAGTAAAAAGTAAACCACCGATATCTAGAAATTCATATGATATTAATACTGCATTCGAGTGTGATATATGAATGTGGAAATTTGTATCTTATGAAGAATACATCTTCTTTTAAACATAGAAAACGTTTTAAGAAATATTCAGCTTATCAGCACATTTCTAATTTTAGAAAGTATGAAAACCACATCCTCGACTGAAAGGCAACGAATGAAGGTAGACATTACAAATAAAATTTACAACAGCAGCATAAATAATTCTAACTTCTTGAAAGACAGTTCAAAACTTTCCTAAATACAAATTCTGATCTAAATTATAAACTAAAGTGATTTTAGTCAAATTTAGACTGCTACCCCTCAAAATTAATGGGATACAGTCAACACTATGTGCAGGTGAATTCATAGGCCTTTATTACTGCACCTGTTTGAAAGGATGATGTGCCCTAAAGCCATGTTTTAATGCTGATTCATTTCCTGGAGGCAGAGAACCCGGGTGCAGCCCCAATGCTTGGACAGGGTGGTGCCAAGAAAAAGGTGGTCTCCCCCAAATCCCCAAAGGTTGCTTCAGAGAGAGGCAGGCCACTGTGTAGGTCCTTGGAATGGGTGGTACTGCCGTTTTCCAAAGCCTCAAAGATAAATAACTCTCAGACTGTGAAATCTAATGGAGTTTTCCCTTCAGGTTTTCAAAACTGCTTGGTCCAGTGACCCCTGCATTCCTTCCAATTTTTCTCTATGGAAATGGATGTATGTACTCTATGACTGTTCCTTCTTTGTATATTGGCAACAAATAACTTGTTCTGAGTTTTACAGGTCCAGAACCAGAGGAGAATTTTGCCTTAGGATTGTCCATGCCTGTAACTGACTTTGATGAGACTTTGTAATGGTTTTAACCTTATATGGTATTTGTATTGTTACTGAAATGGTTTAGGCATTTCTGATATTGCGATGAAATGAATGTATTTTGTGCATAGGAAGTACACGTCTTTTTTAGGGTCCAGAGGGTGGAATGTACCCTTTTGAAAGGATGATATACCCTAGAAAAGCCCTGTTTTAATCCTGATCCATCTTGTGGAGGCAGCTGTTTCTTTTAATCCTTATTCAGTACTATAGGTGGAAGCTTGATTGAATTATCTTCACAGAGATGTGATCGCCCAATTGTGGGTATTTACTTTTGATTGGAGGGAGATGTGACTCCACTTATTCCAGGTGGGTCTTGATTAGTTTATTGGTATCCTTTAAAAGGGAACCATTCTGGAAAAACCTAGAGAGCAGGAGAGCCATGGGAACCAGCAGAGCCCAGGCAGCCAGAGACCTTTGGAGATGAAGACGGAAAATGCCCTCGGGGGAGCTTCATGAAACAAGAAGGCTGATTGCCATGTTCACCATGTGCCTTTCCAGTGGAGAGAGAAACCCTGAATGTCATCAGCCTTCTTTAGCCAAGGTATCTTTCACTGATGCCTCAGGATTGGACATTTTTATAGCCTTGCTTCAATTTGGCCATTTTCATGGGCTTAGAACTGTAAACTAGCAATTTAATAAATTGCCCTTTTCAAAAGCCATTCCATTTCTGGTACATTGCATCCCAGCAGCTAGGAAACTAGAACAATTTTTTTTTTTAATTTAAACTACATCACACATAAAAAAGAGTGTTTATAGTATATATGGACCGTTATCATTATGATGATAATTTGAACATCCATAGACTGTCTACCCATCTATATCTATCATCTATGCATTATCATCGATTTGTGTGTATGTGTGTGTCAAAGATTAAGAAAGAGAATATTACCAGGACTTCAGGAGCCCATGTTTGCCACTCCCTGATCCAAACTCCACCCTTCCTGTCTAAAGTAACCACTGCCTATGAATTTGTATTTTATCTTTACCTCATGTTTCCCCACAGTTATAAATAGTTTTGTTTTGCTAGTTTTCTAACCTTATATAGACCCTAAATCACTAACAGTATTACTTCTTATGTGACTTGCTTTTTATTGTGTTATATTTTTGCAATTAATCCCTGAAACTAATATATTCTCTTTTATTTTAGCTTTTAATCGTTAAATATGGATTCACAGGAAGTTGCAAAGAAAGTACAGAGTAGTCAGTGTGCCCTTCATCCTTCTCCATTTGGTTACACCTTGTGTAAATATAGTATCAAAACCAGGGAATTGACATTTCATTTGTTTCTATTGCTGTATAATTAATTCACCTTATTTTGTTTACCCATTGTAATAGGGATTGTTTTCAGGTTTCTGGTATTTCTGACAATGCTGTTACAAACATTCTTTTATGCATCTCTTAGTTAATTTGGTTTTAAAAAATCTTTTAAATAAAAACTTAATTAATATATAAGTTAATAATAAGCTTAGGAAATATGCACAAGAGTAGAATCTTGGGTGTTTGAGTTATGTATATGTTCTACTTTACTAAAAAATCCCAAATGATTTCCAAAGTTTTATTAATTTTCCAATTTGTCATCAGCAGTGTAGAGATTTCTCATGGTTTAGATTTGTAGCAATTTGTTAATTTTTGCCAATCTGGTTGGCAAAGTTATGAAGTGGTGTCTTATCATGGTTTAAATTTGAATTTCATTAACTATGAATGAGAAAAACACATTTTCATATTTTATGGACCATTTGTGTTTCTCCTATGAATAATCTTCTCTGGGGTTTTGCTATGGTTTTTTTAATTGGGCTCTGAATCTGTTCCTAATTGCTTCATAGGAGTCTTTTTCAGTTTATCAATTATATATGCTGCAAATGTCTTCACTGTTTGTGGCTTGCCTTTTCATTTTCTTTATGATATCTTTTGGTGAAAAGCTATTAATCTTAATGTAGTAGTTCAATTTATAAAATTTTTACTTTATAGTTGTATTTAAAGGCTATTTAAGAAGTCCTTAAATAAGGGTAATACCCTTATTATATTATCCTTAAATAAGGATAATATCCAAGGTTACAACATTATTTTCCAACACAGCTTTTTGGCCTTGCGTATATTTTTTATTATTAGTTCTGGTAATTTATTTTTATTTGATAAGTTGTACATTTACAGAGAAATCATGCAGAAAATACAGAGTTCCCATATACTTCCCCTTACACCCATAATTTTCCTTATTATTAATATTTTGTGTTATGTGATAACTTTGCTACAGTTGATGAAACAATATATCATAATTACATTACTAGGTATAGTCCATAGTTTACACTGGCATTCATTGTTTGCTTTGTACAGTTCTATGTTTGTCGTTGTTTTTTTAATTTTTATTCTGGTAACATATGTACAACATATAATTGCCTTTCATTTATCTTCTTGAATGTATTTTTGCGTGTGGTGCAAGGAAGAGATGGATTTTCCCAGCAATATGCGTTGAGTTTCCCAATTGCTCAGCAATGCCCACTTGATCCTAAGTCCTTTCATCTCTACATTATTATTTGCTACTTGTCTATTCCATCACTATTGTCATGGTCTTCTCATTGAAGCTTTATAGTAAGTTTTGATCTTGAAGGGTGGCAAGTCTCTCTAAGTTGTTCTAATTCGATCATTTCTAGACTGTCTGTCATTCTTTTGTATAGTTTTGCAATCAGTTTGTAAAGGTTTACAGAGAAACATGTTGGATTTTTTTTGTAATTGCCCTGAAACTGCAGGTCAAAATGAAGAAAACTGATTATAATATTATATCTTCCTGTCTCTGAATATGATATTGCCCTCCTTTTATTTTTCTTTAATTTATTTCAATAAAATCTAAAAATTTTCTACATAGAGTTTTGCCTTATTTTATTAGATTATGACTAGATGTTTTATACTCTTTGTTGCTATTATGCAAGATTTCTTTTTTCATTTCATTGTATTTTCTGATGGGTTCTGGGGGAAATGTGCAAATGACTTTTTATATTGATTTTGATAAATTTTCTTATTAATTCTTATAATGTATATTTTCTAAACTTTTTCTTATAGAAAATTTCAAACATGCCATAAAAAGGGGAACATTGATTTCCATATCTCCATAATCCAGTTTTAACAATTATCAATTTATGGCCAATGTTGTTTATCCATACCCATTTCTGCTTCCCTCCCTGCACCAGAGAATTTTGAAGAAAATCTCAGACCATGTCATTTCGTCTGTAAATATATTAGAAGGAATCTCAAAAAGATAATTACTTTTATTGTTAAAAAATTGGAACCTAATCATACAAACATCAACAAAAAAGACAGTGTTCACATTTTACTGATGAGCCCCACATTATTTTTTTTTAGTGTTTATTTGAATATGATCAAAATAAGGTCTATATGTTGCAACTGGTTTATATGTCTCTTACTGTGCCTTAATATATAGTCTACTCTAGCCAGTCTCCCTCTCCTTCTCTGTCTTTCTCTCAACATTACCATACAGTTGTTGAAGGATCTGAGTTCTTTGTTCTATGGAGTGCCCCATAATATAGTTTGTAGATTGCACCATCATTGTATTGGTTAACATGCTGCACTAACTCCTATATTTCCTGAAGATTGTTAGATCTAGGGGCTTCTTCAGATTCTAACCTGGAAAATATGTGATAGTGTAGATTTCCATCAGGAAGTTATTGCTGTCTCTTTTATAGTCTTTCCCTGGAATTGTTGATTATTTAGTTAGGATTTAAAAAAAGAAAGCATTATGATTCTGTCATCCCTTCCTTATTTATTACTTATGAATATATCTATGAATAACACTTTAAAACATTGATTATTTGGTCCCCCTGAAGTTCTATTCATATAGGAGAGTCAGGATAAATACTTGATTCTTCTCCCTTTATTTACCACTTTTCAAAATCATAACTTGGTTAACTAGCATCTAACAATGGTCAATAATTATTATTAAATTTTAGTTTCATTTATGAACTCATAATCTTAAGATATCTATGGTCTTTTAATCCATTTAAGCTACTGTTTATATTTATGCCTGTATTGTACTATCTGTAGCAATTAAGAGTCTTTTGAATTGGATTCCATGTCCTTAATCTCAATCTTTCAAAGCTTCTTTGCTAACAGGTATACAAGATGTTCCAGGCTTATCTATACCTTTTCTGCCTGAGCCCACTTCCTGGGAAAAATGTGATAAATTATTTCACAAAGTATGTATTTTTATTTGCCTACTTTGATTGAGTCAATTTGTATTCTTTATGTGAAAAGATGAATGCACATTTAAATTATAATATCTTCCTCATGAGTTTATTATATCTGAATTTCCTATATCTATTTCATCCTATTAGTGTGATGTCCCATTATATTCCAGAGTAATTTGGGTAGTGAATAAAGAAGTATTTGAAAAGTCTCCTCAGGGGACTGGGGAGAAAGGAAGAAATGTTCAACTTTACCATTTGGAGAATTTCTCATATTTTGCAAGCAGTGGGGACAAACAAAGCAACAGGCCAAGCCCTTGATCTTGGGGTTGGCCCCTATGAAACTTATTTCTGCAATGGATAGGTTAAGCCTACTTAAAATTATGCCTAAGAGTCACCCCTATAGAACCTCTTTTGTTGCTCAGATGTGGCCTTTCTCTCTAAGCCAACTCATCAGGTAAACTCATTGCCCTTTCCCCTATGTGGGCCACAACTCCCAGGGATGTAAATCTCCCTGTCAGAACTCCCAGGATGAGCCTGTACCTGGCATCATGGAATTAAGAAAGCCTTCTTGAACAAAAGGGGGAAGAGAGAAATGATAAATAAAGTTTCAACGGCTGAGAGATTTCAGAGTCAAGAGGTTATCCTGATGGTTATTCTTATGAGTTATATTGATATCCATTTTTAGTTTATGGTGTATTGGAGTGTCTAGAGAAAAGTACCTGAAACGGTTGAGCTATATTCCATTAGCCTTGATTCTTGAAGATGATTGTATAAGGATATAACTTTTACAATGTGGCTGTGTGATTGTGATGCACCTTTTATCCAGATTATGGACAGATGAGTAAAAAAATATAGATAAAAAACAAGTAAATAATAGGGGGGATGAGGGGTAAATAACTTGGGTAGATGAAAATATTAGTGATCAATGAGAGGGAAGGGTAAGGGGTATGGGATGTATGAGTTTTTTCTTTTTTCTTTTTATTTCTTTTTCTGAAGTGATGCAAGTGTTCTAAAAATGGTCATGGTGGTAAATATAAAGCTATGAGGTGATATTATGAGCTATTGATTGTATGCCATGTATGGAATGTATGTGTGTGAAGATTTGTCAATAAAAATATTTTAAAAACAACAACAAAAAAATAACAGCAGCTCAGTGAAATAGTTTATAAATGATAGTGTGAAAAACTTGACTTTATTTTTCCCTGGGAAGTAATAAAATTTGACCTCATAGAAAAAAAAAAAGAATTCCTGGAGAGCGTTCCTTGATTTTTCTTCAATGGATCTTGTATGGCTCTCAGCTCCCCAGGACTCCCAAGGCAGCTGGGGCTCAGAAATCCTGATCTAGTTCCTTCTACCGTCCCAGACCTGCTCCATCTCTACACAAACCATCCCTGCCTCATTTCCTTTCAGTCTCAGGTTTCCGCTGCACAGATCTCCTTCTGTGCCTTGAACTTGTCATATGACTTCCTGCTCTAGGGCTTCCCACAGTCTTTTCCTCCATCCTGGAATGCTCCCCTACCATTTCACCCCTGTGCCTACTGCTGTACCCCAGATCTAACTCACTCCTTACCTCCTCCATGAAGCTCTTTCCCACTTCCCTAAGTCTGCCCCATATATCATAGGAATTACAGCAGCATATTTATTTCCTGAATAGGATTTACAACATTTCTTATGGTTTAGTTATTTGTCTGATTCTTTCATCAGTCTTTGTCTCCTTCTCTCTCCTGTGTGCTCCATGGGAATAAGGAAGATATCTTTTTCTTTCATACACTGTTGCATAGTTTTCACTTAATGAAGGGCTGCATAGCATTTGTTGAATGAATAAATAAATGAACAAATAAATGATTCCTACAGACTTTAAACCAGCACATATTACAAACTCAAAAATGCCTTGATTGCAAGTTATATGTAGATTTATTGTATTATTTTACATATATATGACTAAAAAGGTTTGGCAAAGCTAGTAGGTAGGCAAACTAATGAGTGCTATGAGGCCATACACTGAAAAGCACAAATATCACTTCATTGTTATTGAGAAATTATTCTCACAATTATTTTTACATGTCTTTTAAAAATGGACATATAAATTCTACTTCCTTTACAAGAGAAAAGTCATGATTGCAAATCTAGTGATCTGTAAACTCAAGAGGTAGAATATATCTATTACAGAAAAATTTCCATTTTATTGAGATCCTTTCTTACTTTTTACCCCCTGCTGTGTTCGCTTAGAATTGTTCTGATAGAAAATGTCACTTCAAGATCATTTATTAAAAAGAGTAAAAACTGCTAGTTCTTTTGTGAGAGAAGAATTAAGTGAACAATGTACTCATGAAGTGCTTTCAAGAACAATAAACAAGAAATAAGGAACACAGGTTATTAAAATGGACCATTAACTTCTCCAAATCCAGAGCATTAAAATTAAGCAAAAAAGCCACAATCCAATCACCATATCACTTAGAAAAACATAGGCAAGTAACAGTCTATTTAAATGGCATCATCTTATATTACTAGTATCATTAATGACAGGGAAAGCCCAAGGATAATGAGTAAAGGACCAACTTGAGCAACCAAGAGAAGGAATGCTATTTAGTGTTGCAGTACTTATCAAAGCAAATTGGGGATAGTGTAACATAGTGTGATATGACATCCAAACCCAGAAATGCCACTGAATCCCCCGGCACATAAGTTCTTCTCAGAAAATTCTCATCATATATAAAACTACTTGCAAAAGCAGTGCGCCAGTACTGTAAAGAGCTAAAAATCACAGAGCCAATGGTTTTACAGTAATCTATATACGCATTTTCTCATTTATAAAATTGTGATATGTTTGTTTTTAGTTTATTTTTAATGAAAACAAAGCTTATAGCTACATTACTGGGTAGTCACTTTTCACTTGATATTCAGCTTTTCCCTAATTATTAAAGCATATTCATCTAGTTTTAGCACTGAATGGAACTATGTCAAAAATATTTTTTGTCTGACTAGTCTTTTCTGTTTCTTTTTTGGCCTACATCCCTTTCCCTCTCCACCTAAGGCTGCCATGTCTGGCTATGCAAATTGCAAACTGCCAACATCAGATCACATGGAGTTATTGCTGCAAAACAATAATAGACAAATTTAGTATCTTAAAATAACTCAGACTTATTCTCATCTTTCAGGAGTCTGGATGTGGCTTAGCTTGGTCCTGTGCTTAGTCTTTCAAAGTCACAGTCAAGATTTCAGCCAGGGATCTGGGGAATTCCTGATATTCTCACAAGCCGTGCAGACAACCAATTCAATAGGTTGAGCCCTTGATCTTGGGGTTTGTCCTAATGAAACTTATTCCTACAAATGAGAATCTAAGCCGACCTAAAATTATGCCTAAGATTCTCCCCCCAGAGAACCTCTTTTGTTGCTCAGATGTGCCCTCTCTTTCTAAGCCAACTCAGCAGGTGAACTCACCGCTCTTCCCTGCATGTGGGACATGACTCCTAGGGGTGTAAATTTCCCTGGCAACATGGGACAGAACTCCCAGGATGAGCTAGGACCTGGCATCATGGAATTGAGAAAGCATTCTTGAACAAAAGGGGGAAGAGAGAAATAAGATAAAGTTTTCAGTGGCTGAGAGATTTCAAACAGGGTCGAGAGGTTATCCTGGAAGCTATTCTTATGCATTATATAGATAGCCCTTTTTAGTTTATGGTATATTGGAGTGGCTGGAGGGAAGTACCAGAAGCTGTTGAGCTGTGTTCCAGTAGCCTTGATTCTTAAAGATGATTATATAACTATATAGTTTTTACAGTGTGATGAAAAAAATAAAAAAAGATTTCAGTCACAGCAGTGGAAGGATCATTTGGAGGATTGACTGGGGAATTATCTGTTTCCCTGCTTGTGTAGTTGTTGGCACTCAACCTTGCAGGACTGAGTGCTTCTGTTTTGGGAAGGGCATCTGCTGGAGACCATCCTCAGCAATTCGAGGTTGCCCACAGTTGCTTGCCACATGGCATTTCCCATTACGACCACTTGCTTTCTCATGGCTGATAAGAGAGAGAGAGAGATTCTACCAATGTTGGCACTACAATCTTAGGTAGCATAATCATGTAATCATGTACATTCATCACATTCATTGTATTCTATTGGTTAGAGGCAAATCACAGGTTCAACCTATACTTGAAAGGAGGGAAACAAAAACAGCAGGGACATCAAGAGGCAGTAGTCATAGGAGCCAACTGAGAAACTGTCTACCACATCTATATGAATGACATACACAGTGCATAATCTGTGTGGCCACAGCAGTATTGTCTATCAATATCAGCACTCCTTCACTGCCCCACCTAACTCATGTTAAGAACCTGGTGTGCATCTTTTTGCACCTTATAATCACGTATATCAATGTCATAGGCTTTTGATTATTGTGTGTTTTACAAAGTCGAGAGCATAAAATTTAGTCTTCCTGTATCTTGCTTTTCTCACTTAGCAATATTTCAAGGAAGTCACTCAAAGTCAACTGGTACAATATTATTATTATTATTATTATTATTATTATTATTATTATTATTATTTTACATGGGCGGGCACCGGGAATCAAACCCAGGTCCTCTGGCATGGCAGGCAAGCATTCTTGCCTGCTGAGCCACTGTGACCCGCCCAATAATATTGTATTTTTAAATGGCTGTACATAATTCCAAATTTTTGTGAATATATAGTAATTACTTTAATCATTGCACTATTGAATGGTATTCATTTTATTTTAAGTTCTCCCTGTCAAGTGAGTATTGACAAGAATGATATATTCTTATGGAGGGTGTCTCTATTCCTGGAAGATAAGTTCCCAAACACTAGATTGCTATACTAAAGTGCATGCGTATTGTATTTTGATAAATGGAGGCAGCTCCCTCAAAATTGATTTTAACAATCCACATTTTCACAAACAATGCATGAATGTACCTTCTCCCAACATCCTCCATAACAATAGGTTTATTAGCAGATTGATGGGCATAAAAGTATCCCATTGTTATTCTAATTTGAATTGTGGAGACTCCTCTGAGTTGGGGAATCTTTTCTGTGTTCTTTCATTTATTCAACAAATATTTATTAAGTACCTGCTATATTCCTGAGCTCTGTATGCAGGGAATACAGCAATGACAAAAACAGGCAAAAAATTAACCCTGTTCTTATAAAGTATAAGACTTACTACGTACATTCCAGCTGTCCCCAAAACATACCTCTCAATTTACTGGCCATTTGGATTTGCTTTTATGTGAATTACCTATACATTTTACTTTATTTGTTCTTTTTTAAAAATTTAATTTGTCCATCCTTGTCCTATCATCTTAAGTTCTTTTATATATTATCTATTTATATAAACCCTTAATCCACACTCTACAATGAGAAATTTTTCCAAGTTTATCATTTGTCTGTTGTCTTCATTTATGACAACATAGTCCATACAAAATTTTTCATTTTTCAAGGAATTAAAACCTACGTACATATATTGTTATAGCTTCTAGATTTTCTGACTCAGTTAGCAAGTTCTGTCCAAACTCTAATCTGTCACTCAGTTAGCAAGTTCTGCCAAACTCTAATATGTCAAGTAATCTCTGATTTCCTTGAAATTTTTTAATAATTTATTTTTGTATATGTTCCAATGGAAGCCATCATTATTAAAATAAATGCACAAAACCTTACTTTTCCCAAGCAATTGAAATATCATTTCCTTATATATTATATCTCATCCACACTGGGATCTACATTTGGATTCTCCATACTACTCCACAGAAAAATCTGTGTAAAGTACACCAATATCATATCAATTTTTACTGTGATTTTATATTTTGATAATACCTACTATCTTTCTACTTTTCACAATTATTTATTTTTCCATTCTAAATTTTAGAAGTTTTTATTCATTTAAAAACACTTAAAATCCTAATTGAAATTGCAATAAATATATACATTAATTTTATATTTATAGTTACAATATTTCAGCTTCTCTTCCAACAATGAGGTACATTCTCCTATTTGTTCTGATCTTCTTTTATGCATTTCAGTAAGGTTAAACAATATTTTACATACAGATCTTGCACCTCCTTGTTAAATTTTTTCTTGGAGGATATTCCTTTTTAAATGGAAATTTTCCCATTGCCTTTCTTAGGAGTATATTGCTACTTTAGGTCTCTGAAATGCTTCAAACTGCAGATCTGCGTCCATTATTGTTACAGTTTTCATCTATGATCTGTTTAATTACTGTCTTCATCATTTTCTTTTCTCCTTCTGAAATCTATTGTTCAAATATTAGTTTCCTCATGCTATCCTCCAAATCTTCCATGATTGCCATCTCTTTGTAATTTCGCTTTAAGATATTTTTTCTCACTTGACATCAACATCACTAATCAACTCATGACACTAACCATCCTTGTGATTTTTGTTGTTCTTGCTACCAAATCATTATGGTTATTTTTCTGCTTAGCTTCAGATGGTTTCGTTTTCTTAAACCAATTTCATTTTTTTCATTAAGTCCTCTTATATTTTCTATTCAAGTTGTTGTGTGCTACCTTTAGTAGCTCAATATCATTAGTGGCTTAGTTTTTGTTTGTTTGCTTGTTTACTTTTCTCTAGCAGCTAGATGACTTGAGTAAATTATTATTTTCCTTTTCTGATAACTGGGGCTCAGATTGGGCCTCTGAGTTGTATAAAAATGGTGAATGTGCAATGTTCTTTGCTCCAGGGGACCAGTATATAGCATTAGCTAGTGTAACAGGTGGCAACCTTTATCACCCACCTTTTCTTGCATGTTTAAGATCTGAGAGAACTTGGCCCCTGTTCAGCACTTTCTCGGTTCCTCAAGGCTCCAGTCCTACTTGTTATGCTCACAGGGCTTTATGTCATTCCTTATGGAGAACCACTAGGAACCTGCACTGTTCTGCTTCTCAACACAGAGTTTCTGATACTGGATTCCAGGTTCCCATCTAATCCAAAGAAGAGAAAGTCTTTCAAACATTTTCTCCAAGGAGATGTTAGAGAATCCCAGATCTTTACTCTTAAATTTCAGGCTCCATCAGTTTGCTGGACCTAACTGCTGCTTGACTCAGAAGAAGTAAAATATTTACAATTGGGAAATGATAGAAAATTTCCAGCTTCCACCTTCACAGCATCCCTTCCAGCCAATTTTTAGCAATTTGCTTCATACTTTTCCTCCACCACGTTGGTTTTCTTTGAGTTCTCACATGTTACTTCCTGACCTTATGTGTGAGACTAAAGCAAAAAATGTTTATTTGTTACAAAATTTATATTTTGACTAGTGCATTTCCTAATATAACTTATGTGGATAATTTGATTGAATGCCATAAGTAGTTGGAATCTTAGGTAGGACATGAGATTTTGCTGGTTTGTCCAGAGTGATACCCGAATGAATCCCAGAGTGATTCGATCAGTGAGTGGAAAAGTATCTGCAAAGCTCCCTTCGGGGAATGGTGTGAATGGGGAGAAATTCAGCTTCCCCAAGTTGAATTCTTGATATTCTCACAAGCAGTGTGGGCAACCAAAGCTAAAGGCTGAGCCCCCAGTCTTGGGGGTTGTTCATATGAATCTTAACCCCGCAAAGGATAGGTCAAATCTACTTAAAATTTAGGCCTAAGAGTCACCCCCAAGAGAGCCTCTTTTGTTGCTCAGATGTGGCCTCTCTCTCCAGCCAACACAACGAGTAGTCTCACCACCCTACCCCTCTCTACATGGGACATGACTCCCAGGGGTGTGGACCGTCTGGCAACGTGGGACAGAGATCTTGGAATGAGCTGAGACTCAGCATCAAGGAATTGAGAAAAACTCTAGAATGAGCTGAGACTTAGCATCTAGGGATTGAGAAAACCTTCTCGACCAAAAGGGGGAAGAAGGAAATGAGACAAAGTGTCAATGGCTGAGAGATTCCAAACAGAGTCCAGAGGGTATCCTGGAGGTTATTCTTATGCATCAAGTAGATATCATCTTGTTATTCAAGATGTAATGGAGAGACTGGAGGGAACTGCCTGAAAATGTAGAAAAAAAATTCTTTAGGGAGGTCTTGGCACTGAGAGAAGCATACAGAATCTTTTAGAGGTCCATATAGAGTAGATAATCATTACCCATATTTTGTGAATCCCTCTCCTATCCCCAATACTTAAAAGAGTTCTAGGTAAATTAGAAAGTTATTGGTCTCCAAAAGTAGACTTTTAAAAAATTAGGAGACATAAGGTATTTTTCAATGGTAGGAGTAGGTATGGGGAGATATTCCTTTATAGAGAAAGATCATGTCCCAAGTAATGGAAGTATATTATAGTAATAAGTTATCAGAGTTGCAAAGAAAAGGTGTGTATCTCATGGAGGAGAGGGAAGGGCATGGGGGTGCCTCTTAAAGATCTTGAATATTAACTTCATGTGATGTTTAAAACAACAATGGGTATAAGGAGAATATGTAGAATAAACAGAATGATGGCAAAGGGACTTGGGCAATCATCATATGAGAAGAAAGCATCACTATCAAAGTCAGAAATGAATGGAGTGGGGCTTTTCTAAGAGGGTGAAAAGTTCCCATTCCATATTTAGGATAATGAGGGGCTGAGGGTACAAAGCCAAGGACCAAGCTGGCTAGCTTTTATGGTAGGCAGCATCTCAATATCAGCCTTGGTAATAAGAGCTGTGAGAAGAGTCTCAAACAGGACCAGCAGGAGGCAGGGAGCAGGGTTAAGGATCATGGACTGGGTGAGAAGACCTGAGTCTGAAACAACCAACAAAGGTTTCACCTCTAAGGAAGCTAGAAAATGGGATGAACTATATCTGTGTTAAGCAGAAATAGCCTGAGAGAGAAGCAGAGCATAGTACAGAGAGTTACTCGAATTGACTAATTAATTCTTAAATCAGTGCATCTTAATTGCAGTAAGTGAGATTGTGACTCTCCCCAGCTTCTATCTCATAGTTAGGTGTCTCCATGAGTCCTTCCATCTGTACCCTAGGCAAGTGCTGTCTGTGCTGCGTTACCAGAGCACAATGGAAGGGCAGTGATTACGGGAGTTCTGTATCTGGACAAAACAACCCCTGCCTGATGTTTACTGGTGGCCTGAGTCCCCACACCCTGGAGCAGAGTGAAGCCTTGTCTGAGCAACAAAGAGTTGGGATCCTTTCTTTTTATTAAATTTCTTTAAAATGACTTTTTACTGCATGAAAGCAACTCTTGCCAAAGTTTTGATGTCACAGCTTGAAGAAAATGTTTGTAAATAGAAAAATCTGTTAGAGTATTATGCATTACGACATTGAAATTAAGATTAAAAAATAGAAAACTTTTTCTGCTAAGACTTCAAAGCATTAAAATGAAAAGCATGTAAAATAACATAACTTAGCTTTACTCCTGAATAGAGAAAGAAAATTCTGAAGATACAACAAAGAGATGGTCAATCTCCATTATATCATAATGTACTTTGAATCTTAATACCCTAAGACACTATGTCCATATGGAAAATATTGAGAAACATTGAGGCTAAGTTGAACCACTCAGCTCTGTGTATTTGATTCTATGATACCTAGCTTGCTTTCACAATATACTTTTCAATCACTGAATCATATGCCCAGGGATGGGTAGGTGGGAGGGTTGGGAGGGAGTGAAGGTAGTTCTAAAATAAATAATCTGATTTGGCTGAATTAAACTTTCCTCTTATTTCCAGTTATATCGAGGAGACACTGACCTGGACAAGAGGTCAAATGGACACAGGAGCCAGCCTGAAAGAGCTTTCAGTGGAACAGTTTTGGCAAGAAAGTAAAAACTGGCATTGGATTATAACCCACAGAATAAAAAAAAAAATTCATGAGTCTATACTGACATAAATGATTGACTAAATTAACAAATAAATGAATGGAGGCCAGGGACAACTCTCCTTACAGAAGATTCCTAATTAATAAATGTAGAAGAATGAAGTGCAATGGAAAATCATCCTTAGAACACCACAGTACTAACTGCTACCAAGAAGTTCTTCCATTGAATGCTAAAATGAGATAAAGAAAATTTAAGGAAGAACAAGTATTTGCATAGTCTCAAAAGTTTCTCCAAAAATATGTATGAATTATAAAGGGAACCAGTAACTTTACAGTGGAGAAACCTGAAAGACAGCACCTTAACCATGTGATCGAGATTACATCACCAGTCATAAGATACTGACAGCATTCAGCCTCTGGTGTGATAAGCTGAAAGGGATGTCACTTTTGAGTATCCTCCCTCAATATGCACAAACTCAATCTAATCATGAGAAATCATCAGATACAATAACATTAAGAGACAGTCTACAAAATATACAACCAGTACTCTTCAAAAGGTGAAGGTCATGAAAGAATGAAGAACTGTCACAGGTTGAGGGAGGCTAAGAAAACATGACAGCTAAATGCAGTGTGGAATAGGGGAACAAATAAAAAGCATTAGTGATAAAACTTGTGAAATCCAAATAATGCCTATAGTTCAGTTAACAGCACCAGTGTTAATTTCTTAAATTGAATAATTATCCTATGGATATGTAGAATTTTAGCATGCAAGAAAGTTGGGTGAAGGACATTCTGCCCTATTTTCACAACTGTTCTGCAGATCTATTATTATTTCAAAATAAAAGTTAACAAACCACATATTCCCAAACTTCACATCAAAATATTTTCATAAGTCGCTTTTCAGACTTTTGGCTAAAATCAAGGGTAAAAAGTTTCATACCGTCCAGAAAGGATCCAGTAATCTACATCTTTTTAGAACTCTCACTGTTGATTCTGACTCAAATGCAATTAGGATTCAAACGGGAGCCAATGAATTGACCTGATTGTCAAAAGAAATTTATGACATATAAAACCACTAGAATATAAGCTCCATGAGAACAGTGATTATTTTTTCTGTCTTGTTCACTGCTGTATCCCAAGTGCCTAGAAGAGTGCCTGGCACATAATAGACACCCAAGAATCCTTTTCAAATAAATGAATACATGAACAAATGAATGAAATCCAAGGCACTGGCATAGAGTGGGAGGTTCTGAGGGCATGCAATTGCATGTTGGTGCAGAGCCAGTTAGGCCGCCTTAAGGCCTAGCCTCAGAATAGCTATGGAGAGGACCACAGGAATACAGAGGGCAGAGCAGGCAGCAATATATGCTACCAAGCACCCAGGGAGGGATCTTTGGCTGCCTTGGTAATCCTCTCACTCTGAGAGGAGATGACGTGAGAGAGCCTGGTCTGGCAACTTTCAATAATGATAAATAGAAACAGCTGGTTGGCTGGGGAGTGGCTGGGGAAATGGGGAACAAACATTTCCTTGGCAAGACTATTTTTCAAACAACCTTGTGTAATTGTTGAATTTCTCTGGGTTTTCACAATGCAGCAGAAATGATCTTGAGTCTGTCAATGCAAATTTTAGAGTCTGCCAGAGAACATGGGTATATTCCAATAAATTCACTAGAATTTCCTCCGCCGGTAGCTGCAGTCAATGTCAACTGCAAATTCTTAGAAAAGGTCACACTTAAAAAAATTTTGCAACACATTTCCACTGAAGAGTTGTGCCAGCGATGGTCAAGTCACGACACATGCATCAGATACAGATATTCCTTTTGCTTATGAAAATTTATGCTCAGTAACTCAAAGGCTAGGTATGCCAATAAATAAGAATAACAATAACCACTTCTCCAGCAACAACTCTGGCAAGAACCTAAGCTCCTCCCACTGGGAGGGAGGTCCTAGAGGACAGCACTCCGCTCTGTTAACGATGGGTGGGTGTTTGAGCCTTGACAGTTCTAGATCCTGACATTTTCAAAATTGATGTTTTTCTCCCCATCAAAAAGTATATTCAGGGTGGGCCATGGTGGCTCAGCAGGCAGAGTTCTCACTTGCCATGCCAGAGACCAGGGTTCGGTGCCTTGTGCCTGCCCATGCAAAAATAAAAAAAAAAAAAAGTATATTCATATCAGGTTCATTTAGTTATATCACAAGTATTTAATTAACCCCCTTTCTTGGCAACAAAAGTAACTTTAAAAATGTCTGGATGAATCAATGCTTTGTCTCATGGCAAAGAGTAATGTAAAAGTGCCATTTTAAAGAAGGATTTTTAAAGTGACTGCATGCTAGAACTTACTTTTGCACACTATAGTGGAACTTAAAGCAATTATCCTTTCTGTGCTGCCACATGGAATTATCAAGTAAAACATTGCAATGACAAAGAAATATTCCAAGTAATTGTATAAATATGTCTGGTGTCTCACATTTAGACTTGGAAAGTGATGCTGCATTATATACAATATGTCCTGGAGAGAAAATTCCAGACCACATCGAGGACATAAATATCTAAAGCCTGTTTAGAAAGAAAGTAAACATTCACAAAAAAAACTAAAGAATAATTTCTTAGACTTAGAAAAGTAAAAAATTCTACATTAGACAAGATAGTGTAAAATAAGTTTGTGTTGGGCGGGCCACAGTGGCTCAGTGGCAGAGTTCTCACCTGCCATGCCAGAGACCTGGGTTTGATTCCCAGTGCCTGCCTATGCAAAAAAAAAAAAAATTCTCACGTTATCTATTGAATGTCAATTCCTCCTGACAAAAATTGGTGCAGTCTCATATTGATTTCAAATCTAAGGGTTTTGTTTTTAATCCTCAAAATGTACTGGGTGGAGGAAACAGAGGCAACAATATTTCCATCTCATGGCATATTTTTGTTTGTGTAATAAGCAAAAATCACTTGAAGTTTTTCTAATTGAGTGATTAGAAAAAATCCCAAACATTAATGTAAATATATTCATAGTACTATTTGCTCTTAAGAATCTGAAAGGGGTGACTGTCTTGCCTAAAGAAGGGGGGAAAACACATTTTGTCTGAATTCTTAAACATTTGTGTAAACACATTTTCATCCTATTCTGTGATATTTAAGAGATTCTACAATGTTCTAATAGATAAAAACAAATAAATGATTGTGAAACATAGGTTTCAATTTAGTTTGATTCTGTGGGTTAGCCATTTATTAATTGAACAAATATTTATCAGGTGTCAATTTTATATCATGTATGTTCTAAGCAACGAGATAAATGCAAATTACAACCTTACCCATTCACAAAATTACAAAAACTAAAGCCTGAAAAGGAAAATTACAACCATTAATCATCCACCGAGTTTTAAGAATGAAAGTCTGAAACCACCAAGTGCTGTTAGAAGGTGGAACAAAGGGACAAAGGTACTTTCTACACTGCTGGAGAGAGTTCCTTTCCTTACTCGTAGATACATTACCACCTCACTGGTAATCTATAATTCTGCTAGGGAAACAAAGCTTGACATTTGAGGGGGGATCTTCCCTTATTTGTAACAAGCATATTCTCCAAACAGAATGTATGCATTTTCCCCTTACTTGCCTCAAACCATATTATATTCTGAACATTCAAAGACATTCTGACACTTGGCCTTTGTTTTCTGGGAAGAGCCTTTGACTTGAGCTTGGATGAGAAAGGGGGCACAGAGGTACACCAGGCTATACAGAAAACAGGGGCAGTTCCCATTTCCAATGGCCTGATTCTAATCAGTGAAGAGATGCTCCTCTTCCTAACCCTGGACTTCCTTTACTTCTGGACCACACTGGAGCTTGTATTTGTTTCCTAGGACTGCTGTAATAAATGACTGCAAATTGGGTGGCTTAAAACAATAGGAATGCATTCTCTCCTGTTCTGGAGGTCAGACATCCAAACTCAAAGTGTTGGCAGACCCTGCTCTCTCTGAAAGCTCTAGGAGGGAATTTTTCCTTGCCTCCTCCAGTTTCTGTTGGCTGTTGGCATTCCTTGTGACTGTACCACTCCAATCTCTCCATCTGTCTTCACACCCTCTTCTCCTCCATGTCTTCTCTCTGTCTCTTATAAAGGACACTTGACATTGGAAATAAGTCCAGCCTAGATAATCAAAGATGCTCCAATTTTGACCTTATTTAATTACATCCACAAAGACCACTTTTCCAGATATATCACATTCATAAGATCTGGGTGGGCATGTCTTTTTGAGGAGCCACCATTCAGTTCACTACAGAGCTCAAATGACCAGTCCTCATAACGCCACTTTCTATGAGACCCCACTTTGAATCTGATCTTCCTTGCTCAAAATTGAAGGAGTGATTTTTGAATCACCAGTATAAAATGAAAATCTACTCCCAAATTGAAAGTCATAATAGCAGTTAATATATGTTGAGTTGCTCCTATGTACCCGGTACTAAGCTGCACATCATATATGTTATTTTTTGGTTTCTTTGCTGTCAAAGCAAATATCACGCAATGGATTGTCTTCAACAAAAGGAATTTTTTTGGCTCACAGTTTTGAGGTTAAGAGAAGTCCAAAATCAAAGTGTCATCAAGGTAATTTTTTTCCCCCAGAAAACTGGGGCTTTCCATGGCTGGCTGCCCACTATCCTTGGTCCTTGGCTTTTCTGTCACATGGCAGTGCATATAGCAGCCTCTCCTGGCTTCTGCCTTCTCTTCCAGGTTCTGCTGACTTTCAGCATCTGGCTGCTCCTTCTGCGGTCTTCCCTATACAGCCTTCAGTAATAGGATTAAGGCCTATCTTGATTCTCCTGGGCTACACCTTAACAGAAATAATCTCATCAAAAGGTCCTATTTACTAGAGTTCATACCCACAGTAATGGATTAGGCTTAGGTACACATTTTTTCTGGGAGACATAGCTCCAAATCATTGCATACAGATTATTTTATTTAATCCTCATATTAACCCTAAGAGATAAGCACTAAGAGTGTCCACATTTTACAAGCGAGAAATTGAATTTATGTAAAC
Source organism: Tamandua tetradactyla (assembly GCF_023851605.1). Taxonomy (NCBI): domain Eukaryota; kingdom Metazoa; phylum Chordata; class Mammalia; order Pilosa; family Myrmecophagidae; genus Tamandua; species Tamandua tetradactyla. The sequence continues at coordinate 119,977,948 of NC_135329.1, read as the reverse complement.
ATTCAAGGTCAAATAATGGAAAATCCAGTTTCAGAGTGCTCTCTTAAGCCACTACAGTTTTCTTCCTCCTTTGGGATCACACATTTCCTAGTCAAACCTAAGACTCGGAATCCCCTTACCAGAAATATTTAGTTAGGATGCAGTGCAGCAGAACCTAGCAAAAGCAAAAAGGAGGAGCACTAACTACTTGCCTGCTCCACCATATCATGAGGATCTGTTTTGTATATGTGTGCAATTTGTTGTTTTTGTTGTGGAGGTTTGGGCTTATTTTTCTTTCTTTTTAGGTGGGGTAATCTGATAGAATGAACCACTTTTGTTATGTAAAAGGAGGTTGGAATTTTTATTCTCATTTTCCAAACTCCATCAAGTGATTGTCTCCCATCAAGAGGGTACTTAGAGAAGACTTGCCATCCAAGCCACGTGGATTAGCAGTTGGGAAAGTATCTTTCCAAGAGGGCATGTGCGATCATAAGCGTGGGGCCAGAGAAAGGACTTAACCTCCCACAGGGCACTTGCAGAAAATAGGGCTTCCACTTCTACTTTCCTTAGTTTTGAGTCCTTGGATCATCTCAGTGTCTACCATGGTCACATTTCAGTCATGATTTACCCTTTCTCCTCTCTGGAGCTTTTGGAACAGCCTCATACATATGCTTAGCAGGAAACTCCTAACTTATCTGAACAGAAAGATCATAGAGATGGCCACATATTGTCCATCCAGTACCTCAGCATCTTACCAAATAGCAGGGACTCTGTCAAGGTGCTATGCTAAGTCCACCTGAAATGTGGTCACTTGCCAGTCTCATACCAAGGGATGGCCTGTGAACATTTAAGTAACTTGAAATGCATTATCAAGTAAAGTGTAATACAATTACTGTGTTGTTTTCTGTTGTTTAGGACATTGTTCTGTAGCATGTAATCCTGAATACAGGCTCATGTCAACTCTTAATGTATAGTGCTACACATACACACACACATTCCATCTAGGCCTATAGCAATACATTTACCAAAACCTCTGTATTCATAGGAAGTTTTTCAATGGGATGGTGGAAACAGGTGAAATAAGTTGGCCAACAGGTATTTGCCTACTCTAGGTGAGATATAATCAAGATATTTTTAAAGGCACTCTGATAGTCTGGAGCAGCTATAGCATACTGAGTGTTTTAGGAGTGAGATAAATAGAAAAGAGTCAATGAAATGCAAATGGACCTTGTAGTTTATCCAGGAGGAAATTAAGAATCTGTATTTAGTGTGCTTTTTACCTGAGTCATTCTTGGTGCCCTACAACTTTGTGTCCCCTACTAATCAGGGAGCATTCACCCTGGCAAACTGGAAGAACTCTATCATGGTTCCACTATGGAATCTTAAACCTAGGTGTCTTCATGAAGGTGACCAAATGTATGTTAAGTGTGACTATCCCCAAGTTTTGGACTAAAACTGTTTGCATTTTATCCAAGCTAGACAGAGACTAATGAACACCTCAGACAGACAAATACTTTGGTGTAACTTCAAACAGATATACTTAAAATATTTGCTTAGCAATCCTCATGCATTGTTCATAGGAATGTAAAATGGTTCAGCATTTGTGGAAAAGCTTGACAGATCTTCAAAATGTTAAATATAGAATTACTATAAGACCTTGCAATTCTATGCCCAGGTATATACCCAAAAGAATTGAAAAATGGAAATTGAACAGATATTTGTCACTGATGTTCATAGCAGTATTAGTCATAATAGCCAAAAGGTGAAAGTGTCCATAATAGAAGAATGGATGAACAAGGTTTGATGTACCCATACAATGGAACATTATTCAGCCATTAAAAGGAATGGAGTTCTGGTACATGCTGCTATGTGGATGAACCTTGAAGACATCCTATTGAGTGAAATAAGCCAGACACAAAAAACAGATATTTCATGATTCCACTTATATTAAATCCTAAGATAAGCAAATTAATAGAGACAGAAAGTAGATTAGAGGATACTAGGGCCAGGGTAGGGGGAAGGGTACATGGAGAGTTTTGTTTAATGGGTACAGAATTTCTGTTTGAGGAAATGAAGGTTTGCTAATGGATGGCACTGATGATAGCACAACACTGAAGAATGTAATTAATACCACTGAGTTGCATATTTGAAATGTTGTATGTATGTTTTATGTTACCACAATCAAAAATGTCTGCTCAATATTCTCTTTAGAATCTCTATTATGAAGTCATAATAGAGAAAGAAACCCCAGGAATGATGCTTGTTACCTTCTCTATTATCTCTATAATTTATCTCTGGTTCCAAATTTTCACATCTCATTTTGCAAAACTATAGAAGTGTATTTTTAGATCCTTTATTAATACAATGTCTCACCTGTATACCCAACTCCAAGGGGCTTATTCCAGTATTCCTGCCACCAATTAATAGAAGTCTCTCAAGAGTTGGCATTATATTTTCAGAACTCTCCCTCACATACAAGTGCCCAATACCCTCCTTGATGAGACCCCCTCACCATCTTGAGACTTGATTATTCATTGGCTTAGTCACAAACAATCACAACAACTGAAAATATTCCAGTGGGTGAGGAAAATGGAGCAATGGGAAAACATGCAAACCCCCAATTTTCGTGTTTTCCTCGTTGCTTATTCTCTTCTGTCCTGTAATGGCTGCGGTTTTTCATTCTGTGACAGGCTGTTGTTTTCACATTTCACGGCCCCGGGGAATATTTATATAATCTTTAATCTTTGCATCTGCAAGTGCTCAAAACTTACTGTGAGTGCTTTCTGTAAGATTCACTTCCTTCCATCAGGCTTATACAGATGATGGGTTTCTTGATTTTCTTGATCTTTAGGAAAAATCTGATCATTTTATTTGACACAACAGAGCTTTTTCTTACCTAAATCTTCCTTCTCCCTACCAGCTGCCTTCTCTCTGCCCTTTGTGTAGTTGATGGAAGGAGTATTTGGAATCCTTTTTGCTGGGAAGAGTCTTCACTTTCCTGAGGTCAAGCAGGAAAAGGTCTCTCCCACTGTTCTGTGCCATATGTTTCCTGGGTATCATTATATCCTATTAGTTAGTTAATAGTATGGTGGTATTACTGTGTAATTATGTCCAATCCAATATTGTTTTGACACACATAACCACATACCTCTAAAAGGCTTCCTTTGGTCAATTTTCTGTGAACACAGTGACAAAAAGCTTCAAGTGAGAGAAAGGTTTATTTTTTATTTTTGAGTCTGTAATTGCACTGGACACTCCTAAAACAGATAAATCTTGTGTTTTGAAGTTTCCTCATGTCAGGCTTTCTTTGCTATGCTGCAAGTTCTCAGTAAATTCTCTTGGCAGGTAAAGAACTATGTTGGTACCTAATTTTTATGAAAAGTATTTAACGGGAACTGGCTGATTGCCTAACAGTAAAAGAATAACTCTGAGTTTAAGGTCTCTGCAGACTATTCTTTCCAAGTTTAGGGAGGTTGGATTTGACCACACTTTAGCTCACAGCCCACACTGAGGAGGTCTGATGGGTTGTAAAGCCTACCTGAACCCTAGAAAGAAACTTTCTGTTGTTCAAGTTCATTCATGGGACTTCTCTTCCTTTTGCAGCAGAACTCAGCAAAGCAGCAGGTTGTGTAAACTAACTTGTTCTGCACACTCCAATGCTACTAAGCTTGGGATTGTTATAGGAGAAAGAAAAGGAGAGAAGAAAGAGACTCATAGTTACTGAGTTCTTATTGTGTGTCACATCTGAATGAATTCTTGCGTAAGTTTGGAAAACCTCTCCTTAACTATTCTGAGTCTGATTATGAAGAATTGGTTTAAGCTATATTGATTCAAGGTACCTTTAACCAGTGAAGAAACTTTCCTCAACAAACTATTATCCCATACTTTTTGAACAACATGGATTTGCTATAATAAATTAATAGTTTGCTATGTAATTTATGTTCTAATTTCAATTTCAATTTCACTGTCGATCCCATTTATTATTGCTTTCATTCTGAATTAACGAGGCAAGTTAGAGCTGGAAAATGTGAGATCATCTCAGGGTATCATTCCTGTCTAAAATCATATAAAATGAAAGAGTACCTTTGTCATAATTTAACAATTCATCCCATTTTATAGAGTCATAATGTGTTAGAGCTGGAAGGTGTGTTAAATATCATCAAATCCAGATTTATACGTAAGAAAACTGAGGACCAGAGAGATAAAGTGATTCATTGAAACTTTTATAGCCCTTTGCTTCTTGCCTATAGTTTCTACCTTTACAAGGTCTAAACGTAATCTTTAATTTATCTGACTGCTACACTTACCTATTCTTCACAGGTCAGTTTAGGGACTCCTTACATCCTAAATGCTCCTGATGGATTAAAGCAGGACTTGAGTTTCTTCATTTCTCTTCTTCACATTTGTGGATACCATTTACTCAGGGCTTGCTATGTGCAGATCGTATTAATACTTTTATTTGTATTATCTCATTTAACCTCCATATAGGTAAGAAAACTGGTGCTTTGAAAGGTTAAGTACTTGCCCAAGGTAGCATAGCTATTAAGGGTCAAAGGCAGAGACCGTCTCTCAGCTACTGTGCTATGCTGCCTCGCTCTATGCCTCAGTTTGAACAAATCTGCTATGCTGAACTGGACTAGAAGCTTCTGAACTGACCTCCACACTCACAGCTCCACCCTTTTCCAGTGCCCTTGTTTTCTTAAAGAAGTTACTATCAACAGGCTTCTGAGTCAGAATCTCCTCTAGAGGTCCATGATAAGATTCATTGTCTCCTCTGATTGCTCCTCTGAATCTTTGTTTAGCAGACCTGTCTAGTTTCCTACCAAGAAGTCTGACTTGGCTTTTGGCCAGTCTGCCTTCCCAAATTCCACAGCGTGAAGACTCGCACGAGCTGCTCTAAGTGAGACCCGGGCAACGATGTTGGCAAAGAACATTCATTTACAGATAATTCAGGAAGCAAAGGACGTATTGCAGGAAATGGGACCGGAGATGTACAGGCACTAGATTGTCAGGACCATGCTGAGGAGTTTGAACTGGATCTTCAAAGTGATGGGGAGCTAGTGAAGATTTGTCAGCAGGAGAGTGGCAGGCTCAAGTCTGGGATTATTAGAAACAGAAAGATCTCTCTGAAAGAAGTGTGGAGAATACTTAAGGAGAATGAGGCTTAGCGTCTCTGATTTGCTCACACTCCTCAGAGTAGAACTCAAGTTCATTTTCTGGATGGAAACTCTCTCTACCATGGGGCTACAATGGTGGTGCCCTGATCTGAGCTACTCAAGCACTTAGGGCTCACGGGACCAATTTGTAAATTATCAGTACGCCATAATGTGATAGCCCTTCCAATTTTAAAAACCAGGTTCATAGAGGTATAGTTTCTATATAATAAATTGATCACTTCTAAGTATAAAGTCTGATGAGTTTTGACACATACATATACACATGTAGCCATCACCACCATCAAGATACAGAATATTTTCAACACCTCAAAATGTTCTCTCATGCCCCCTTGCAACTAGTCTCTCTTCACTGCCATATCCAGGCAACCGCTGATCTAAGGTGTCATCCTAAAATTTTGCCTTTTCCACAATATCACATAAATGGACTCATATAGTATGAAATCTTTTGTGTCTGGTTTCTTTGACTCATCACAATTCCCTTGTGATTTACCCACAACATGTTTATCTGTAGTTCCTTTGTATTGCTGAGTAGTCTTTCATTGTGCATGTGAAAACAATTTTTTTATTCCTTTACCAGTTGATGGACATTTGGGATCTTTCTGTTTTGTTTCCAACTACAAATAAAACTTATGTGAATATTCATGTGTAGACATTTGTAAGGATATATATTTTCATTTTGGGGAGATGAATATCTAGAAATGGAATTACTGCATTGAGTGGTATATATATATATATATATTTAACTTTATTAGAAACCACCAAAACTTTTTCTAGGTAGTTGTACCATATTACATTCCCACAAACAATGTTTTAGAGTTCTAGTTGCTCTGTGTCCCTATCAGCACTTGCTAATGTCAGTCTCTTTAATTTTAGCCAGTAAAGTGCAATGTGAAGTGCTATCTCATTGTGGTTTTAAATTTCATTTTCCTAATAATGGATGATACTGAAAAAAGTTCATGTTGTTATTGTTATTCTCATATCTTCTGTGAAAGTCAAATCTTTTACACATTTATAATTACATCTTATTGAGCTGTGGAAGTTTTTATTTATCCTGTATAATATGCACATGTTATCAAATGTGCTTTGTAAATGTTCTTTTCCAGTCAATTTCCTTTATAGTGTCTTTCATAGAGCAGAAAATTTAATTTTGATAAAATAAAATTTATCTTTTTCTTTGACAGTGCATGCTTTTGGTCTTATCTAAGAAATGTTTGCCTAATCCAAGAATTTCTCCTGTGTTTTCTTCAGGAAATTATTTTGTTTTAGCTCTTATATTGAGGTCCCTGGCCCATTTTGAGTTTTTTTCATTTATGATACTAAGTAAGAGAGAGGTTTCATTTTTTAAAAATCTCCCAATGTTCCTTGAACATGGCAGGTATACAATAGATACTTTGTTTAAGATAAAGGACACTGAGAGGTATAAAAAAGAGAGTTTTGTCAGTCTTTAGGTGGAAAGAAAACATAATATAGATGTTGTAGTTTGCTAGCTGCCAAAATGCAATATACCAGAAATGGAATGTCTTTTAAAAAGATAATTTAATAAGTTGCTAGTTTAAGGCCAAGAAAATGTTCTAATTAAAGCAAGTCTATAAAAATGTCCAAATTAAGGCACCAACAAGAAGTTATCTTCACTCAAGAGAGGCCGATGAAGTTCAGGGTTTCTCTCTCAACTGAAAAGACGCATGGCATACATGGCAATGTCTTCTAGCTCCCTCTCCAGGCCTCTTGTTTCATGAAACTCCCCCAGGGGCGTTTTCCTTCTTCATCTCCAAAGGAGGCTGGCTGGTGGTCTCTGTAGTTCTTGTGTCTCTGCTGCTCTCGTCATTCTCAAGCTTTTCCCAAAATGTTTCCTCTTTTAAAGGATTCAAGTAAAGTAATTAAGACCCACCTGGAAAGGGGGGGAACACATATCCTTCTATTCAAGAGTTAAGATCCACAATTGGGTGAGTCACATCTCCATGGAGATAACCTAATCAAGTTTCCAACCTATATTACTGACTAGGGATTAGAAGAAACAGTTGCTCCCACAAGATTGATTAGTATTAAAACATGTCCTCAAGGCTTTTTTAGAGTACAAAAATCCTTTCAAACTGGCACAATAGAGAAATACATTTGTGAACTATAGAGGGAATTATCAAATCATTACATCTTTGCAATTACCCAGGAAAAAAATCCTTGCATTTGCTTTCTATGCAGAGTACATTTTCCCAAGGTTTGAAGAGAAAAAGCAGCTTCTGCTTCATTTATCATGGTCTCACACAAGAAAATGCCAGTCTTGAGAACACCAATCCATAAAAATCTCTATTGAACAATTCTTGCCTAGCAGTTTGGAAATATGCCCATCTTCCAGGTAGCTAATACAGTTTGAAAATAAATGGGCACTGCTCGCCCCCTGAGCTCACTCCAATCTCTTCTACTTTGTCCAACCTATTAGCACATGAATTGACCAGAATAGCTCCACCTCAAGAGAGAGATTTTCTAAAAGTTGGTGCCGAAAGCAGGATGGACATTTTGCCCAGTATGCAGAATGTGATGGCCCTGATGTATAGAGTTTTCCGATGGTGATGCTTTCTTGATACAAAGCCAGTTCCTTAGGGAAGACACTCCAAGGTTAATTTAATCTCAAAGCTATTTTAACAGAATTTCTGACAGGAATGCACAAATGTGGAAAAGACAAAAGAAAAACATCCTGTTGATAGCTTAGCTAATGGAAATGTATCAAATCAGGGGATAAACAACTAGCTTTATATTTAGAACTTATCAAATATTTTAAATTAATTGTTAAGAATTATATGTGTCACAGGAATCCAAAATATTCTCTTTTGGCCAGTTTCTTCTTCTTTATTCTCTCTCTTCTGGTACTTAAGAAAAATTAAATTCAGTTTATCTAAATTCATTAAAATGGCACTTGTGATGTTGATCTAGAAACCTAAATATGTTTCTCATAAATCATTATGAACTTTTGTCTTCCAAACATGGAAGCTACATTTTGCCATGAATAAACAAACAAATCCCAAAAGATTAGAAATTAGTACAGAATTCAGAAAACTTGAACAATAAAGTTATCTTACAATTTAAGTAGAAAAGAAAGTTCTTTCAAACTTATACATTCTGTCAAATCAGTGAATTTCTTTTTATTTAATGTATTAAAGACATGGTTACATCTATGATGTAGAAGAAAAGATCATTTTTCTTTAAAACTTATGGAATTTACAAAGTAATTTTCATATAATGACCTATGTCAATTTAACAAATGTGGGAAAGCTTCTTATTTAAAAGTATATATTGATTTTAAGATGGATATAATAAATTTAGCTCAAACACAATTTTTAAATTAAATGCAAACAAATTAAAAAATTTTTTTTTACTAGAGAAATTGTAGATTTACGGAAAAATCATACAGATTTCCCATATACCCACACTAATTATTAATACATTGTGTTAGTGTGATAACTTTGTTACAATTGATACAAGAATATTATTATAATTATACTATTATTTATAGTCTATTGTTTGTACTGGAGTTCAGTGTTTGTGTTGTACAGTCTTGTCTTTTTTATTTTTTATTCTAGTAACATATAAACAACATAAAATATTCCCTTTTAATCACATTCAAATATATAATTTAGTTGTGCTAATTACGTTTACAATTTACCATCACCACCATCCACTACCAAAATTTTCCATCACCCCAACTAAAAATGCAATATCAATTGAGCATTAATTGCCTATTCCCTACTGCCATCCCAGCTCCTGATAACCTGTATTCTTGTTTCTGACCCTGTGAATGTGTTTATTCTAATTATTTCATATTGATGAGATCATAAAATATTTGTCCTTTTATGCATGGCTTATTTCACTCAACACGAATTCTTCAAAGTTCATCCATGTTGTTGCATGTATCAGAAGCTCATTCCTTTTCAAAGCTGAATAATATTGCATTGTGTTTATATGCCACATTGTGTTTATACATTCATCTACTGATGGGCACTTAGATTGCTTCTTTCCTTTGGCTATTGTGAATAATAATAAGAAAAATAAGGCTCTGCCAGTTTTTATTAGTCATTCAATAGTTCTGTGGGTGAATGGTATTCTGGAACATCTCACATCTTCATCTTGGTAGAACAGAAGTCAATGCAAGCAAACTTTGCATTCCAAATCCACGGCACCTATTGGCACAGAGTTTGGTTAAAAGTAGTTAAATATGTAGTTAGTTCCACTCTGGGGTTTCCCAAAAGCATTTTTTAGCATCCTCCTTATATACTGAATAACTGCAGATGTTATTATTCACATCTAAATTGGCAAATATTTTATATCCTGCAGTACTTCATGAAAATGCTTGGTTGTTTTGTAAAAAAGATATGTACACATTGAGAAAACATGAGTCCCTGAAGAAAAATAGGAATTGAACTAATTCTTTAGGTATTTGTACCAAAAAAATTAATATAGCTTCTCATAGATAAATGGAATTGACTTTAAGGTACAGAACATTTTTTTACATAAATCTGGAAAGATAGGTTGCATATGAAATTCCTTTTTTTTTTCCAGAGGCTCAAGGAAAATCCTTTCAGTTCACAGTTAGTAATCAATATCCTAGAAACCTGAATAAAATTGAAACAGCATTTTTTTACAGTTCTGCTATTTTAAGAATACCCTTTATTAAAACCTTTCATGACACAGTTAAAGCGCCACCTTGAAAAATTAAATCATTAATAATACTGTCTGTACTAAATACTTTTCCTGAAAACTACTGAATTTATTCCTTTGGTGTCAGTTTTTCCATCTCTGCAAACTACTCAACTATAAATCTGGTATATTGAGGAGTTCTGAGCTATAAAATGCTTTGTTTTTTCAAATAAATTTATATCACATTATTAAGCATTTTCAATACGTAGTTTGTGAAATGTCTTTTAGAGGACCCTGCTTTCCCTTTTATGGACTCTGTAAATTAAAAATATGAGATCTGTGCAGAATTTCTCAGCATCCCAGGTCCCTGAGCTCAAGACTCAAGCCAAATTAGGTCAAATGCCACTAGATTCTGGCAAATCTGTGTACTAATGGCCCTGCTGAGAGAATTAAAATTCCAGCAGGAACTAAATTGTATTCATTTTAAAGATTCCCCTCCCCTTATTTCACATGAATGAGCTGTAATACAAAGGAGTATTCTCTATATTAAGAAGTCAAAAAAAAATGGCAGAAGAAAAGGATAAAATGCTGTCAGTGATGATGGAGCAAGAACACATCTCTGCATATTGAACAGCCACTTCCTCATTGGAGAGTTCAGAGTTGAGACCTCCATGGAAAGGTGGCTTTCTCCCAGAAGGTGGCATCCCCACCAGGGTTTAAGCCATTCAAAAGAGAGACTTCATTGAATGGTTGCTACTGTTGATAATGCTGTGGTTTTGAAGTAAATTAAGTAGTGCTAAATCAGTTAGGTTGTGCTGCTTTGAAACTGTTGTGTACCCCAGAAAAGCCATATTCTTTAATCCTCATTCAATATTGTTGGGTGGAGTCTCTTTGGTTAAGTTGTTTCCATTGAGATGTGACCCACCCAGTTGTGGTTAGGACCTTTCGATTAGGTGATTTCCATGGAGATGTCTCTCCACCCATTCAAGGTAGGGCTGTTTACTGGAGCTCTTTAAAAGGGAACCATTCTGGTAAAAGCTTCAGAGCCAGAAAACAGAAACCTGAAGTGAAAGCTAACTGAGGTCACCAAGTGTCTTCCTAGCTGACAGAGGTGTCTGGAAACCAAAGATCCCAGCAGACTCCAGCCACATGCCTTTCAAGCTGACAGATGTGTTTCAGATGGCATCAGTCTTTCTTTCTTTTTTTTAAAATTTTTTATTTTATTTTATTTTATTTTTTTAAATACCAAAAAACACCAAACAAATGCAAACACTCCTATTTTGATCATTCCATTCTGCATATATAATCAGTAACTGACAATATCATCACATAGTTGCATATTTATCATCATAATCATTTCTTAGAACATTTGCATCTATTCAGAAAAAGAAATAAAACAAAAACAGAAAAAAAATTTTGCACTACCATACCCCTCACCCCTCCCTTTCATTGATCACTAGCATTTCAAACTAAATTTATTTTAACATTTGTTCCCGTTATTATTTATTTTTATTCCATATGTTTTACTCATCTATTGATAAGGTAGATAAAAGGAGAATCAGACACAATTTTTCACAATCACACGGTCACACTGTGAAAGCTATATCATTATACAATCATCAGGAAACATGGCTACTAGAACACAGCTCTACATTTTCAGGCAGTTCCCTCCAGCCTCTTCATTGCATCTCGAATAACAAGGTGATATCTACTTAATGCATAAGAATAACCATCAGGATAACCTCTCGACTCTGTATGGAATCTCTCAGTCATTGACCCTTTGTCTCATTTCACTCTTCCCCCTTTTGGTCGAGAAGGTTTTCTCAATCCCTTGATGCTGAGTCTCAGCTCATTCTAGGGTTTTTCGGGTTTTTCTCAATCCCTGAGGCTGAGTCTCAGCTCATTCTAGGATTTCTGTCCCACATTGCCGGGAAGGTGCACACCCCTGGGAGTCATGTCCCATGTAGACAGGGGGAGGGTGGTGAGTTTTCTTGTTGTGTTGGCTGTAGAGAGAGGCCACATCTGAGCAACAAAAGAGGCTCTCTTGGGGGTGACTCTTAGGCCTAATTTTAAGTAGGCTTGACCTATCCTATATGGGGTTAAGTTTCATATGAGCAAACCCCAAAACTGGGGGCTCAGCTTATAGCTTTGGTTGTCCACACTGCTTGTGAGAATATCAAGAATTCAACTTGGGGAAGTTGAATTTTCTCCTGTTCTCACCATTCCCTGAAAGGGACTTTGCAAATACTTTTTTATTCACTGTTCATATCACTCTGGGATTTATCGGGGCATCACTCTGGACAAACCAACAAAATCTCATGTCCTACTCAAGGTTTCATACACTTATGGTGTTCAATTAAGCTGTCTACATAAGCTATATTAGGAAATGCACTAGTCAAAATATAAATTATATACCAAACAAACATTTTTTGCTTTAGTCTCACACATAAGTTGAAATTTTAAAATATTAATTACCATCTGTTTTCAGCACCCTGCAATAATGACATTCCTTTGTTCTGCCTCACGCAAAAACATTTTTAAAATTTGTACATTTAGTCACTATCATTATGCACCCTAGGCATTCCTAGATTATACCATCTCAATCTTTATCATCTATCTTTCTTTCTGATTTCATTTGTGCCCCAGCCCTCCTATCTCTATCATTCTCACATTCAGCTTCATTCAGTGTTTTAACTTAATTGCATTACAGTTGGGTAGTATTGTGCTGTTCATTTCTGATTTTTACATTCAGTCCTGTTGCACAATCTGTATCCCTTCAGCTCCAATTACCCAATATCTTGCCCTATTTCTATCTCCTGTTGGTCTCTGTTACCAACAAAATTCTCCAAGTTTATCCACTAATGCCAGTTCATATCAGTATTTGTACTTTTGTTTCTGGTTAATCTCACTCAGCATAATGTCCTTAAGGTCCATCCATGTTGTTACATACTTCATAACTTTATTCTGTCTTACAGCTGCATAATATTCCATCATATGTATATACCACAGTTTGTTTAGCCACTCATCTTTTGATGGACATTTTGGCTATTTCCATCTCTTCACAATCATAAATAATGCTGCTATAAACATTAGTGTGCAAATGTCCGTTTGTGTCCTTGCCTTCATGTCCTCTGAGTGGCATCAGTCTTTCTTTAGTGAAGATAGCCTCTTGCTGGTACTTTAATTTGTACATTTTCATGGCCTTAGAACTATAAATTTGCAACTTAGGAAATTCTCTTTATAAAAGCTGTTTCATTTCTGACATATTGCATTCCAGCAGTTTTAACAAACTAAAACATAAGTTTTTTAGGTTCTTTGTTTATCAAAATAGAAACAATTTTATTTTTTATGATTTATCTCTTCCAAGGCACTTATAAATCATTTATGAAAGAGTTGATAAATACCTATATGGACAAGGACTAGTTGCAGAATTAGTAAGTAGCAGAGCAGTAATTTGAATTCAGGTCTTTATCTTTGCAATGTCCCCAAGTTTGGATTTTTTTAACTTGACCTGTTAGTACATGTTTCCCATAAACACAGACACAGTATTTGAAGAGATGGTCCTCTTACTATCTAAGGACGATATTATTCTCCTTCATACTTCTCTGGAATTCTGGATCATTATAAATAATGCAATTTCTCTGCACAATCCATAAGATCAAAACCAAACTGGCTGAATTCAAGCTACTTTCATCTTCCTGCAGTGGCAATTTATTTTCTGCATGTCGCAGAACTGAGTCCTGGCATAATAGCCCTGAGAAAATGCAATTCCTAACTTCAAGGACCTTCAACTCAATTAACCTATTTGTGAATCTACTTATCTGACCCATCTTTGTCCTCATAGAAACAGATAATAATTCTTGGAATTCAGCACTTGCTCCTGTTCTCATCCATTCAACCAATATTTTCACAAAACTTCTGTTTTGTGGTGATAGTAAGTTAACACTTATCATATATTAGGCATTCTTCTAAGTGCTTCATATTTGTTACATATTTAATCCTCACAACAACTGTAGTGATAGACGCTATTATAATATGCTTTTTATGTATGGAGTCTTAAGGCACAGAGAGGTTATATTAATTTGCTAATGCTGCTGGAATGCAATACACCAGAAATGGAATGACTTTATAAAGGGAATTTATGAAGTTGCAAGTTTAAAATTCTAAGGCTGTGAAAATGTCCACATTAAGACATCAACAAGAGGTTACCTTCACTCAAGAAAGGCTGATGCTGTCTAGAACACCTAATGTCAGCTGGAAAGACATGTGGCTGGTGTTTGCTGGTACTTGTTCCTGGTTTCATTGCTTGCGGTTTCTGATGCCAGTGGTTTCCTCTCTAAGCATCTGTGGGCATTCACATAGCTTCTCCAGGACACAACTACGGGTTCTGGCTTGCTTAGCATCTCCTGGGAAGGCACATGGTGACATCTGCTGGGCTCTACCTGTGTCTAGGCATCTGCTCTCACTTTCGGCACTCTGAACATTTCCAAACTTCCATGTTCCTGTCAGCTCTGAAGCAACTGTGCTGTAACTGTCTGCATGTGAGATTTCTCCCAAATGTTTCCTTTTAAAGGTCTCCAGTAAACTAATCAAGACCCACCTTGAATGGGTTAGAGTCACATCTACAACAGATCAAATGGCCACATCCACAATCAGGCATGCCACATCCATGGAGATAATGCAATCAAAAGTTTCCATCCTACAGTATTGAATCAGGATTAAAAGAAATGGCTGCCCTGAAAGATTGGAACAGGATTTAAACATGGCTCTTCTGGAGTACATGCTAGTTTTAAACTGGCACAGAGGTTAAGCAACTTGCCCAAGATTGCACAGTTTAAAATTAGAGAAGACAAAATGGACTCAGGCTGTCTGGTTCCAGAGTCTGGGCTATTCATCACTGCTTTGGGCTTCCTCCCAGCACACTGCACCTGCACAACATAAAGTGCTGGAATGCAGAACTGAATACATAGAAATAGTGGGGCTTACTGTATTGTGGGGGTGGACAGACAAATGCCAAGAAGACCCCATACTGACTGTATTTTGGAAGCCATAAAATTCAGTAAATCCTTTCTAGATAAGAGGTGCCAAAGGAAATTAAGGGAGAAAGCTGGGATTTATAATAAAAATTCAATTTTTTTATAATGTGGAAAAGTCAATATATGAAAATTAGGTAGAGTTTTCAGCATTAAAAAAATTAACCCTCTATCACATGAGTTATGGGGAAGCCAGGGCCTCAAAAATCTTAAGGACTTCTGAGAAACTTGTTCTCCTGGTTACCTCTTATTCCAAGGTTTTCCTGCTGACTCATTTCCTGCAACTGCTGTCCTTGTTCCGACTTGTTTTCCCCCCATCTTTCTGCATCCTTTCCCAGAGAGCCTCTTATACAAGTCTATTGTGACTAATTTTTATTTTATTGAGGATTGTGCATAATTGAGGTAAAACAAAGGAAACTTAAAATAAAATTTTGGACATTATGGTCATAATATCCCATAGCTACAATGGCCTGGAATTTTTTACAGGTCCTACGTTCTGCCAAGGTGTGAGTCTTCCATTCTCTACAGAGACCCTTCTCCTTCTCTGAGGTCTGGCATCTCTGTCCCCCAAGCCCCAAATGGCCAACTTCCTGCACACAAATTCCTACTGTTCTGTACTGTAAAGAAAGTTTGTTCTCTCTTTGGCCTCTGTTCTACCTCATCCCAAGATGGGCACAGTGGTGGCATCATGTGCTTACCTTATAACCTGTAAGAAATTTCTCAATCACAAGAGCTAGTTCTCTTCCCATGAATTCCATCATCTTTCTAAAGCAACTGGTTTAAAGTGCAGCTAACTCTAACAGTAATCCATTTTAATTTCCCTTTTACACAGATACTTTGAGGAGGTGACGTTTAGATTATAGAAATGAATTTATCATCATAGGATTTATTTAACACATAAAACCTCTATCATCCTTAGGTGTTGATAGACACACCACCCTTCCAAGGCTAGAGGGAAAGTGGCTCAATCACCTCGCATTGGAATATCAGTCTAGGAGGAAGAGGAAGCCTTCGAACATGTCATTCAATGAGAAGGCAAAATTCTACATTTGTGGATATCTGTGACAAACTCTGCAAGTTGATGATTTGGAGCTTAGGATATATCTGCATCAAATATATAGTGGTTAGATCTCATATTTTCCCTTAAAGGTCTATTTAATACCAGCATGGCTTGAAGATGGCAGCAATTTTATCAACTTGGGTTCTGGGTCCTGGGAGTGAGGAATCTTGTGGTATAGGAGAAAAGAAAATGAAAAATTTGTTTCCTTCTTCTCACAACCCTAGACAATTAAGAGATATTCCTGACAGTCACTAATAAATCTCTGGACCCCTTTTCCAGTCTCTCCACCTCATCTTTTGGCAGGTCCGTCCCAGGCCCTTCTCCATGGCATTTATCTTGCCTCATGATAAAATGTGCTCATGAGCAAGTCCTTCCTTCACTCAAAATCCCCATTCTCTTAGTGCAGCTATTCTCAACCACGGGTCAAGAGGCACGCACTATCTGAACCAACCAACTCATAGTAAAGAATAGTTACTAATATATTTCCAGTAAGTATTTTCCCCTTTTAAAATAATATTTAAATACTTTCAAACACATTTTTATGTGGTGTTGTTTCAAGTTGGAACACAAAATCTCATACAAGAGCATGGAAGAAGATATTTTCCAGAAAGGGGGAAATGGGAGAATAAAACATTAGCAAGACATGGATTCCTAGAATTTTGTCCCCAGAGTGGAATTTCATGATATGGATTCAAGCCATCCAGTTTTTTTTGGTTGCAATTGATATTTTTTCAACTTCAGTTCACATAGAGGAAGAAGCAAATCTTTGGAGAGTGGGGCTGGTTACTTCAGAATGTGATTCCTGCATGGATGTTTTAGAAGCATACCCATTACCAAAATTAAAATATACCTAATAATGGCAAAAGCTAACTACATAATTATTTCAGTGTAGCATTGAATAATGACCATCATTTTATCTTTACTTCCCCATGTTTATGGTACAACACATACCAGGGTACAATGTAAATGTGGTGACGTAAAAGAAGGAAAGAGTACTGGACTGTAAATAAAGATTCCTGATTTTGCCCTGGATGTGCTCCTAATTCAGAGCTGATAAGTAAAAGTAGGTGGTCTCTAAGGTTCTTTTCTGCCCCAAGAGTCACTTACTACTCCATTAGTCTATTACCAGTCCAAGCCATGGCCAGGATGCAGTGGCAGAGCCACCCTTTTAAAACTGACTCACTCATTCCCCCAGCTGCAGGAAGTATTCTCCAGTGAACTCCAGCCCTTGAATGGCCTTAGCAAACAGAAATTCCTTGGCCAAGGTATGCCCCCCCCCACCCCCCTCCCCCCAGGCAACCCATATCTAATGATTGATCAATGCAGAAGTAAAAGTCTGACCTATGCCTCAATTCAATACAACCCTAAAGGCCCAGCCTAGCTCCAGAGTTTCCTGTGGGATTGGCTGAGGGCTGCAATAGTATTTCAGTTTAGCTCCTCCTTCTGCTAAATTCTGTGGCCTTCATTTCCTCACAGGTGTTGCTGCAAGAACTCCAATAAATCTCCTGAATGCAAATCTCACTCTTAGAGTCTGTGTGGTAGTTAGGTTCAAGTGTCAACTTGGCTAGGTGAAGGTGCCTACTTCTATTGCTGTGGACATGAGCCAGTGGCATGTGAACCTTATCTGTTGCTGATTACATCTGCAGTAGGCTAGGAGGCGTGCCTGCTGCAATGAATGACATTTGATTTATTTGGCTGGTGCTTAAATGAGAGAGCTCAAAATAGCACAGGCAAAGCAGGTCAGCATACCTCATCTCAGCACTCGCAGCTCAGCCCAGGCCTTGGAAATGCAGAAAGGAATCACCCTGGGGAACGTTGTTGGAACCCAGAGGCCTGGAGAGAAGGACAGCAGAGATCACCCTGTGCCTTCCCACATAATAAAGAACCTCAGTTGAAAGCTAACTGCCTTTCCTCTGAAGAACTAATGAAATAAATCCCCTTTTATTGAAATCCAATCTGTATCTGGTGTGTTGCACTCTGGCAGCTAGCAAACTAGAACAGTCTGTTTCCCAGGGAACCCAGTGGAATACAGCTGGTGCCAGGAATGGTCTAGGGAAGCAAATACTAAAATGGGATCCTGTGCTGACTGGATGGCAAAGGGCATCCCATCAGTAGGGATAGGTAGAGTCCTGATAGTCTGCAGCATGTCAGTCTGCAGTACAATTGTTAAAACGTTCACTGGTGGCGAACTGGGATAGCACATCCCTAGAAAGGGACGTGCTGGTGGGTACAATATCACAGATGAAAGAAAGGTTTAAGGAAAGTAGTAATTATAAGGACAATGAAATCTGAAACTCATTCTGCCCTATGGCTACCCACAGTTGCACAGGCCAACTCTTATAATAAATCTCAGAATATATATATATATATATCCTGTTGGTTTTGTTTCCCTAAAGAACCCTGACTAACATACCTGCTTAACTTCCTCTTCTAATATGGAGGACCTATTCCAATAAGGGGTGAAATTATTACTAAAAGGCAGTGGATCCCAGCAGTGCAGAGATGGACTGTAGTAGATGCCACTGTGTCCCTTCTAGTACCCTCTGCTGTGCCTGAGGAACTCATTTCCCCAGCTCTTGGGGGTGCTACCAGCTGGGGGCTCAGGGTTGAATCCCTCCGCAGGAACTAAAAGTGCTTCCTCACTGGAGTTTATGGCCCTCACTAGGGAGCAACTTGCATCAGTTCAGGACAACTTCAAAGGGTCATCTTATTCCTGAGCTCCCTGAGGAATAGGCTGAAGATTTGTTCCACTCCCTCTGCCCAATCTCACTGCCCTCTCTCCTTCCTAGGTGTTGTAACAAAGAACACTCTCCAATAAATTCTCTGCATTCCCATCTCCGTCTCTATTGCGAAGCATGTTTTCTGAAGAACTTGGCTTAAGACAGGCAAGTGTAGCCACTTTGGAAGGGAAGTGGTTTTACAGTGACACTCAGAGAAACCAAGAAAATGCCCATACCCATGGAATAAACTGAGAGTAATGGGACAGGGGGGTAGCAGCAGAGGGTCCCTGCAAATCTTGTTTCAATCTGGCTCTTATGTAAAATATCATCCAAATTAAGAAGCCTCTTCTCTACTGTCACACTCTTCTCTGAGGTTATTTTGGGTCCTGGGGCTGGTTACCCCAGGAGTTAACCTTCGATTTGGCCTTGAGTCTTCAGACTTCTTCCCCTCTGAGAAACAGGCAAGATGAGTTTTTTTTTTTTTTTTTTTTTAATCATACCTAGGGTAATAAGCCCAGTTCTGCTTGGTAAAAAACTACTAGGTAATGAAGTTGGGAACCAGCTAGAAATCTGTACATAACTGATTGTTTTATGGAAAAATTATAAGGTAAAATTAAATCATACAGGTTAATATATTTCCAGTGTGTATTCCCATGGATTTCTCCACTGGTGCCCCTTAAACGTTTCTCATTAATGTCCCACAATAGCTTTGCCTATGGAGAGTCCAAACTTCTATTTGCACAAGAGTAACTCTGGAAGATTAAATGTGGTGTAAATATTCCCTTTAGAGGAAGTGAGAGTTCAAAGAAGAAGGAGATTGAAAGTAAGATTGCTAGAGCTTTAGGGCACCAAGAGAAGATAATAAAAGAGAATGGCTTCAAAGACTCTTCCAGTGAGCATGGTTTGGTGCAACCAAAAGAACAGAGGAGAGCCCATGGATGCAGGTACAGGTCACAGGTTCTATGACACCCCCTTGTGAAGCCAAGTATTTCTAACATATAATTGCTCTTGAATTCTCTTTTCTGAGACCAGTACTTGAGAAGACATGCAGGTAGAATAGCCATCAATGGGCTACAATCAGATCACTCAGAACGTAAGTACTGGCTGTTAAAATAACCTGCCTTTTCCATTACCACTCCAAGTACTCTCAGGTACCATGGAGGCAGTTGCACGGTCTGGCCCTATGAAATGCTCCCCTTTCCCCAACCTAAAAAGTGAGGTTGGTTCAAACAGCTCCCAGGTGTTCTCATCTACCTTCTTCATATCTCTTCCCCACCTGTCCTCCCTATACATGCAGGAGCGGGGAAGACACCTGGATCCCTGCAACTTGCCATGTCACCCCTTGGTGGTGCTGAATGGGAAGTGAGACAGCATTTGGCTGGGGCCTAAGAGCCATCATGCCAGGCCTTGTTCAATGGGGAATTACATAAACAAAGTGTTTCCTAATTAGGGGAGCTTCACCAGCCACAGAATATGACCGATAAACCATAACCACACAGTTCTTCACAAAGAGCTGTGTACTCTCTGCAAGATTTTATTTCATCAGTCACTTGCTGACCATGAGTTGTGTCAGCTGCTCAGCCAGGTGCTATAAAGACAAAAGGAACCACAGTATCTGCACCAATGGGTTCAGTCTGATTGGGACAAAAAAGTGCTGGGAAAAGAACACGAGCTGCAGAAGGACATGAGGGTTAGAGACTGGGACTTGGGAGAGGCGCACCTGGGTTCAAATCCCTGCTCCACTGTTTATCTCTGCAAAACTTTCCCAAGTTCTTTCCCTGGCTGGGCCCTTAACTTCCTAATTTGTAAAGTGGCAATAATACTATTGTTTCATGAATAAGTCAGAACAAAATAAAGATCTTGCACTGTGACTAGAAAACCCAATAAATGACCGCTGCTATTATAATAATTAATCAAGATGGGAATAGACAAGGATCAATTGAGAAGTGGCAAGGACACTTTAGTTAAATATGCTAAATCCTCAAAATTGAAGTCATCTGAGGTTAAAGCCATGGGATGTTGTAAATACTCCTACTCAGTCTCCATATTGTAGTGTTCCATATTTCTGTGTTATCACTCCTCTCACTGGTCAAAACCCCGAGATCCCAACAATAAGCAGAGAATAAATAAAGCACCTACATACCCTGCACACAACCCCCAGGGAAAATGCATGTCTGCGTGCCTGCAGGTGTGACATGTGGGTTCAGAAAATGAGGGTAGAGTGACAAGGGGGAGGCCCAACAAGCGAGCCAACAAGAAAGATCCTCATCTTGAACTAATTTTAATCTTATTCTCTTCTGTAAACAGGATATACATTAAAGGAAAATGAATAAATACTACCCTTAAAAGATAAAGCATTTCATTTTAACAGGAACTTTTTGTACACTCTGTTTTATGTAAAGGAATAGCACCTTCTTACTTTAGTTTATATTGGTAGGTAAACTTCTTTCAATGTTACTAAAAAAATTCACATCATCTACACATTCTTTTATAACCACCCCTCCCTTGTTTACAGGTCCCCCCAAACTTCCAAATTATCACATATTAAGAAACTACCAGGTGTAATTTTTTATTTGGGGAAGGGGGTGGACATGAAGACTGCCAGAAATAATGAGCTACTGTGGAAAATACGGTTCTAATTTGTCAGCGGCCAGTCGGTCCATGGGCATTTTATTAGTTGTTCACTGGCTACACGATGCTTCTATTAGATATTATAATTAGACAAGGATACACTGTGAAAAGAAGAAACTTAGTGCAATTCACATAACATACTCTGTCAGGAATCAGTTACTATAAAGGACCATTTTCCCCTGAAAAATTCAGGTGTGTGGGAGTATGTTTTAAAAAAAAATTCAGTGTACCTTTATAATTAAAATTATAACTGTAATAACAATAACTGGCATGTTTCTCTTTAAGGCTTAAAAGCATTTGCTGGAAAATGATTGTTTGATTTAGCAACTGCTTCAGGCAGCCAACCAAGATGGATTCCTGGAAAAAAGAGCCCCGTGTCCGGACCATAACCTTTAAGAAGGGAGAGGAATAATCTGAACCTATAACAGTGCCGCCCGCTGTGCTCAAAAGTATAAATATTCCTGTCTTTGACTGGCATTTAACATTATAAAAGAAGAATGATGTCCTCTATTACAGCAAGGGAAGAATCATCAATTCAGTTTACATGTAGATTTTCTAGGTCCTTGCGTCAATCATTTCATAAAAGTATTGATTAAAGGAAATAGAAAAGGAGTGAAATGGCTTAAATAATTGAAAACCTGCACACACTCAATGTTTTTGAGCTTATGATGCAGCTCTGAATGCAGAGTTAACCTTCAGACACAAATGCCAGGGACTGTGCCATCATTTTACTGATCATCCAAGGACAATCAACTACTTCCATCTACTTAGTGCACAATTAGGCACCCGCTATACAAAAATACAAAAGCCGAGGACTCAGATATTAATTTTTCTTCTTATTTAAAGTATAACATACATTATAAAGAATATACATTATAAGTGTATGGCTTGAAGAATTATAATAACGTGAACATACAATTTGGCTACATCAGAGATAGAACATAACCCAATCCCCCCAAATCCCTAAAAGCTCCTTCCAAATCAGTAATCCCTGCTCTCCTTTCAAAGGTGATAGTATCTTATTCCTAACACCATAGACTAATTTGTCTCTCTGTGAACTTTATGTAAGTTGAATCATACAGTATATATGACTGTGTGTCTGGTTTCTATTGCTCAACAGTGTAATCTATGAGAATCATCCATTTTATGTAAGCTATTGTCCATTTTTTTCATTGCTGCAGAGTATTCCACTTCAGGACGACACAAAAGACGTATTTAGTCATTCTATTATTAATGGACATTTAGATCATTTCCAGTTTGAGCTATTGCAAATAATTCTGCTATAGAAATTCTTGTACATGCTTTTGGTGCACATGTGCAAGCATTTCTGTAAAGTGCTTGTTCATGGGGTATGAGCATATCTGACCTTAGTAAATATAACAATAACTTTCCCAAGGAGTTGTACTAAATTATTCTACTCCCAGCAGTAGTTAGTTTCTACTTCTCTACTTCTTCACCAACACCTGGTTAGGTGTCTATTTGATTTTTAGACATTCTAGTGAGTACATAGTGGAAACCATGGAGGTTTAAGTTTGTTTTTTCCTGAGGAATATTGCTGTCAGAAACTATTTCATATGTTTATTGACTATTTGATTTTTTTTTAGGGTATTCAGATTTCTTATTCATATTTACATTGAGTTGCTTATCTTATTGATTTGAAGCAATTCTTTATATATTCTGGAAAAGAGACTTGTTTTACGTTATACATGTTATAAATATCATCCCTTTTTGCCTTACTTTTCCACTCTTTTATTGCTATCTTTTCCTAAGTTGACAAAATATCAATCTTTTCCTTAATAGTTATTATTTTTTCATTCTTGTTTTCAACTACAATATTATGAAAACATTATAAGTTATCTTCTATGAAGTTTTACTGCTTTTATCTTTTTCACCCAGATTTATAATCCAAATGTAACTAATTTTGTTTGTGGTGTGAAACAGGTCAATTTTTTTTCTCATATAAACACACAAACGAATTTGTTGAAAATACTTTTCTTTTCCTCTGCTTTGCTGAGCCGCTTTTGTCATGAACCAAGTGTCCATGCATGCATGGGTTAGTTTTCATTTTCTCTAGCCTGTTTTTTGGTTTCTTTGCCTATCCTTGCTTTGAACATATATTTGCTTAATTATTATAACTTTATAATAAATCTTCCTATCTATTTATAAGTTCCTGTCTTTGCTCTTCTTCAAAATTGTCTTTCCTGTTCTTGATCTTTTGCTTTCCGTATAAAGTCTGGAATCAATTTATCAATTTTCATGAAAATAATTCTCCTGGAATTTCACTAAAATTGTCAATAGATTTGGGAGAGAACAGTCATATGTAAAATATGCTATAACCAGACATTAATTTAGGTCATCTGTGATTTCTTTCGAGAATGTTTATCTCTAAAAATGGTCTTGAAACTGTTAAATTTAATACAATTATATCCAAGTCATTTTATATAGCTTTAATCTAAATTGTCTAGATTATTTAACTTAAACCTAACTATTTAATGAATTGTGGTATTTTTGAAATATCATTTTCTGTTTTTGATGTATAGAAACACAATTAACTTTTGTATACTGACTTGTGTCTAACAATATATTAAACTTACATATTAATTCTAATAATTTATTTGTAAATAACTGAATTCTATGTTTATGCAATAATGTTATTGGTGATAAAATGATAGTTTTGTTCCATCCTAATTTCATATCCCTTTCATGTCATATTGATTTGTTATAGAATAGCCTAGAATATATTCTTAAATACAAATGATGGCAGGAATATCTTTGTCTCAGAATGTGAAAGGAGAGTGTTCAAAATCTCACCCTTAACTATCTATGTTTTTGTTGTAGATTTATTGAAGAGATCTTTATCAGATTATGGAATTTTTCTCTTCTTAGTTTAAATGAATGTGAATTTCATCAAATTCTTCATTCTGTTAATATGGTGAATATTACTGATTGATTTCCTAACTAAATCTTTCTTGCATTTCTAAAATAAATCTAACTTGATCTTTTATATATAAATATGTTGCTGCATTGTGTACTAATATTGTGCAAGACTCAGCCTTTAGTTTTCTTTCCAGTAATAATTCATCAGATTTTGGTATCATAAGCTGAGTTGGAAACTTCCTTCTTAAATTATATTCTTGGAAGAGCTTGCTATGACAACTTGCCAAACAGTTTGTAAGATAATAGTAAATCAAGGAAAAAGAACATATCAGATTTTCCAGGTATCACTCCCACTGAATACATTTGGATATATAAGAATCATATTATGACCTCTTTATGGCAACAATGTCAACATGTGCAAATTGTAAGTGCATCCTGAATATAATTTGATAGATATAGTTTAATGCCTGCCATATGCACAGCACTGAACTATATAGGATTAAAAAATTATTTAAGACATAACTTCCTGCCCTTAAAGAGCTTTCATTCTTTTCTTTAGGAAAATAGAAGCAATCACAAGAAAGCTTCCAAAAGCTTTCATTACCATATCTAACCATATGCTAGCATCAGTGCCCTCAGACTCTGTCTTACTAAGTAGAGTCTACTTACTCAGACTCTTAACTTGCTCTAGTTTCTATGGACGAAGTGCCTGAGAGCCCAGCTAAACCTACCTCTGCTATTTGTGTAGTCAGTGGACATGGCTCCAGCAATTTTCCTCCCTCTTTCCTATACCATTAATATTTTCTTCCGTTCCCATGAATCATTCCAATCATCACACCCATATATTGCTTGCTCGTATTAAAAAATATGAAACTTCAAAACCATTCCTAACCCTACTGCCCTCGAGTTAATGATCATTTCTCCCCTTCCCTTTACACTTTCTCAATCTTCATTTCCCTCCTCTAATTCTCTTAAATACACTCTATCAAGTTTTTGTTCTACTACTCTACTCAGACTGCTTTTGTCAAGGTCACCAACCACTTTCATATTTTTAAATCCTTTGGTTAAAGCCCAGTTTTCATTTTATTTTGACCTGTCAGAATGATCTGATAGAGTTGACATTCTCTCCTATTAGAAATACTTTACTTGGTTTTTAGAACAACCACTTTTCTCATTTCCTTCTTACACTGTGCTGGTTTGAGACTGTTATGTACCCCAGAAAACTTATGTTCCTTTTCCTAATCCAGTCTTGTGGGGATGGCTTTTGATTAGGTGGCTTCATGGTGATGTGTCTCTGCCCATTCAAGGTGGGTCTTAATTTACTTACTTGAGTCCTTTAAGAGGGAGCCATTCTGGTAAAAGCTTCAGAGCCACCAGAGCCCACACAGACAGAGACATTCAGAGATGTAGAAAGAAAGCATCCCCAGGGAAGCTGTTTGAAACCAGATGCCAAAGGACCAGCAGACACCAGCCATGTACCTTCCCAGCTGACAGAGGTGTTTGCCATCAGTCAAGGTATTTTTGTCTGAATACCTTAGTTTAGACATTTTTATGGCCTTAGAACTATAAACTAGTAACTTAATAAATTCCCTTCATAAAAGCCAACCAATTTCTGTAATGTTGCATTTCTGGCAGCATTAAAAAACTAAAACATACACATTAGCTAATTCTTCTGATTTCCTGCCCTTTTAAGGCTGGAAAGCCCCAGAGTTCGTCATCAGACAAATTATCTTTTTATACTTGCTTCCTTGGTGATCGTCACTAGTCTCATTGATAAAAGACCATCTATTCACTGATATCTTGTTATGTTTAAACATCTAGCCTAGATCTCTCCCATTTGCTCTGTAGCTAACTGTCTCCATGATATCTCAACTTGTCTACTGAGCTGTGCTCTCCCTTGCCCCAAATCTTTGCTTTCCCCTACCCCAAATTTGTATTCCTCCCTTCCCCAAATCTGATATTCTTTCAGTGTTCCCAATCTACCACCTCATTAATGAAAATATGGTTGCTCAGGCCCAAAGCCTTGGAGTAATTCTTGACTCTTTTGCTTTGCTCATATTCCATATTCAATTTATTAGAAAATCCTACTGGCTCTGCCTTCAGAATACATTCAAAATATTCCCACTTTTCAACATTGCTACTGAGTCACTATCATCTCACTTGGGTTATTGCTATTGCCCCCTATATTGGTCTTTCTGTTTCCATGTGTTACTCCCTTTTAACCAGTGTGCAACAGAACAACCAGAGTGATCTTGTAAAACCATAATTCAGAACATGCCACTCTTCTGATCAAAACTTTCCGTGTTCCCCATCTCTTGAAGAGTAAAAGCCAGGGTTGTTAGAGTTGCTTACAAGATCCCCATTACTTCTCTGATCTCAACTCCTATTGTTCTCTCCTCTCCTCACAGCCTTACTGATTTCTCTGTCATTGTTTAGACAAGAAAGAAACCCTCCTTCACAGGACATTTGCACTTGCTATTTTCACTGCCAAGAACATTCCTTCATTTCCTTCAAGTCTTTACACAAATATTTTTTCAAGTAAGCTTTCCCTGACCCATTTAAGATATAAACTGTCCTAGAACCCACACTACTCCCTATCCTTCTTTCTTGCTTTATTTTTTCCATAGCTTTTTTTACTTGCTAGCATACTTACTTAATTTATTAGCTTTTTCCCTCCACTAGAATGAAAGCTCCACAGAGACAGAGATTTTTGCCTGTTTTATTTTTCACTATTCCCCCAGTGTCTAAGACAGTGCAGGGAACATAGCTGGCACTCAATTAATAAGGCACGCATTTTGTCTTAAATCTTATGAGATTTCAAGCATTACTTCTAGTTGGATTTATCAGAGAAGACTTTTGAAAATAGGTGAGATTTAAGCTTGGTTATTAATTGAAAAATACTGTTAAGCATCAAATATATACCATAGATCATAAGAATCAGTGTCATAGAAGAAAAAAAAATGCTGGTTTCTTATTTCAATGCTATTAAGTTGGTCATACATGTTCTTCTTCTCCAATAGATATATTTAGCTCCTAAGCCCCTTTCTTTTCTCTGCAGAGGCTTAGAAGTTTACTTTTGCAAAGTTGTATGGCTCTCCTCACTTACCATTGGAAACTTCACACCATAAACTTGACCTTCTTCTTTTATACTTTCCCTGTATCTTTCTTTGGTCTTGAAATCATGCTGTTAAAGAACATTGTTTTCTTCTTCAAATTTACTGTTAGGTTTTTTTAAAGAGTTCTAGATTTTGTGTATTAAGTTGAATGTGAACAAGTAAATTCCAAAACAGATCTTAATGGGTTTGTATGATTCTAGCCTTCCAAATATAGAGGGCAAAGTGAGTGAGTACTCCTGCCTAACCTTTTATTCTGTATGAGAACTCATCGCTCATTGAACAAAAGGTGAGAGGTTGTAGCAATGTGGTTTATTTTGTTGTTTCTTTTCTTTCAGTTTCAACAAGGAAGGTTTGTAGAATAATAGAATTTATGATTAAAAACCACAATGATGTTCAATGGTTGCTCAAATAATATGAATATTATGAATTGATCTGTTTACAAAATCCACACATGATGTTGATAGAAGGTTTATAAATGTTAGCAAAGCTTGAGTTATCTAATCTTCTTTTATCAAGTAAACTTCCTAAGACTGGAATTTTTATTTTTTAACTCAAGCTCTGAAAAAAACCAATGGGTTAGCGTTTCCACTTCTTTTGAGGTGGCAATTTATTGAATTTGTTGTACTTTAGAATTTACAAAGAACCTTTTCATAAATTAACTCTCTCTGAGGTTGGCCTTGGTGTCCCCATTATACTCATGGGAAAATAAAATCCTGAAGGAGTTTATGATTTTTCAGAAGACATTAAAAAAATTATAAAGGGTATGTGTTGAAACCAGCCCTTCTCACACCAAGGTCATAACTGTTTCCATTCTGTCCTATTCCACAGTCATAATCCTAGGAATGCTGCAAAACTGAAATAAGATGAGGTAAAAAAATCCCCTCAAGTTCTTAAGACTTAACATTTTGTGTTGATAATAGTGACATTTTGGTGCTTTAAAAGCAATTTTTAAATAAACAAACAAACGAAACATTATCACTTTTCACCATACCTTGATGTCTGCCTTCTCCCCTAGTACTCCTGAAACCTTTGGAAAGCAACATAATTATATACATATATATATATTTGATTTTTAAGGGTTGTGTCAGCTTTGAAATTTCACAAATTATAATTTCACTACCATATACATTTTATGGTCACAAAGTTTAATAAAGAAATTCTAGTGTACTTAAAATACTTTATTTTTTCTTGTTTAATTGAATAAATTGCTAATGATCATGACAATAAATGAATGATATAAATGGATACACAGGAAATTTCTCTTGATGAGAGTTGACCGATTAAACTCTTGGTAAGTGACTGAGTAGTCACTTCATCCCTCACTGTTTCCCCTAGGAACATTATAGCATACAATTTGGGTGTGGGAGGAGAAAATATTATTATTACAAAATCACATTAAATGTATTGCAAGAAGGAATCCAGGAAATTATATTGACTAAAATTGCTGTGTTTTCATAAGAGCCTATTGAGAGCTTTAGGAGCTGTCTCAAGGGATGTGGGACCTTGGGTCTTTTTGGATAATGGAATTAAGCCAAATATAAGACTCATCATAACCAAAGTAAATCCACATTTGACTCAATTTTCTCTATATTTAACATGAAAGTAGATTTGTTTTTCAGGCTGACATCCAAAAAATGCCCTAATTTGCCAACTTAAACTTTGACTAAGAGCCATTACCCCTGATGACATAAATTGTTTTAAGGACTCATTGTTTAATATTTCATAAGATGATGTATATGTATCCTGTTGATTAAAATCATTGAATTTCTTCTTTACATCCCTAGAATATTGCCAAAAACAATGTTTACTAAATATAATTGGCAACATAGACTTTCAGTAATTGTTAGAACAAATTTTGATTCTATAAAATATGATTTGTCATACAGCAGATAATGGTATATTTTACTATCTTGTATTTATTTAAGAAATAAAACTATATGAATAAGGGCAATAGTTTAATTTTTTAATTCAATGTCTACATATATTCCTTTGACCCATATAGATATGGTAAGAATTACTTTCCCCGTGCCTATATCTTTTAGAAGCCAAGTTGAACTATTCATAGAAAAATAACAGAGTTATAAGGGACTTTAAAATTCACTTATCTTACCTATCAATCCGATATGCTTCTTTCCCACACCAAGTGGTTCAGCCAGTGTTTGAACCCCTCCACTAAGAGCATCCACAACTGTATGAGTAGAATTACCTTACTGTAAGGGGTTAAGGAAGGATGGGTGGGAAAAGACTTCTAGAAACACCGAGAAGCATATGTATAAAGGTGTAATGTCTCCCAAGTGGGAGACACCATGGAGAGTTCAAGGAACTGAACACAAGTTTAGTGACTGGAACACAAGAGCGAGGGAGTCAGTGGGATCAGATGAAGTTGCAGGGCTAAACTAGAGAATGCAGACCCTTGAGACAAAGTCATGACAATGATTTTGGCCTTCTAATAACCAGGTGCAGCCAAAAAGGGAATTTAAGTCATGGAGTGACCTGATTCAAAATGCATTTTTTTTTTTGTATGCTGTATGGCAGTGTCACATTTCATTCTTTTTCCATGTGAGTAGCCAGTTATTGCAGCACCATTCGTTGAATTTTGGTTGTTTTTTGTTATTGTTGTTGTTGATTTCTTTGTTTGGTTAGTGCGTGGGCTGGGAATCGTACCTGGGTCTCCTGCATGGCAGGGGAGAATTCTACTACTGAACTACCCTAGCACCCCCTCAAAATGCACTTTTAAAAGGTCACTCAGTGAGGTGAGATAAGACTCAGAGAGGCTCTGAATACAGCCAACTGCTATATGATACCCATGAAAGTCCAATATCATTCCTTAAGATTACCAACTAGAAGCAGAATTCCTGAGTGCAAGTTTCATACCCCATGTTCTATGACAGGCTCAGCTGATTTCCTAACAGGCCGGGGTAGAACAGCTTGTGGTATGTCACGATGTGTGCTCTTTGCCTCCCACAGCTGGCACATGGAGGTAGTGGGAAGAATCTTGACTGCCAGCAGACCACAGGTGCAGGGGAAAGGCTCACCCACTCCCCGTGGGCACTTGGTTTAAAAGCTTTAAACACCTGCCAAACCACTGCTCCATTGCCAAATCTGTAGACTTCACTAGCATAGCCTAACTGAGGCCTTTCTTCCACCTGCCAAAGGACTATTACAATCAATAAACAGCCTCAATCAGTCAAAACTTTCCTTTACACAGTCCCATGAAATGCACTCATGTCCTTAAAATGAATGTATTAACCTTTAAAAATGCAGTATTGATAGCTCAACACAAAGCCTGTGTGTAGATATCCTCTGAATAAATAATAATAAGGAAGCATGGCATGGGTCATCTCATATTAGAAGGATAACAGAGACTTTATGGTGAGAGGAAAAAGAGTATGCTAGCAGTTGTTTTGTGCATTTTGTTTAACACTTGTAATAATTTCCTTACTGATCTAAATAGAGTTGGCCAACTATAGCATGCAAACCAAATGCAGTCCAACACCTGTTTTGGTAAATTAAGTTGTTGTTGGAACACAGCTGCATCCCATTGTTTGCATATCATCTATGGTTGCTTTCACCCTATAATAGCAGAATCAAGTAGGTATAGCAGAGACTATATGGCCTGCAAAGCCTAAAATATTCACTACCTGGCCCTCCAGAGGTAAGTGTGCCTACCCTGGTCTATCTCTTAAAGAACTTGGTCTAAAAGGGTAATAGGCTCCTTTAAGCAATTTTACATCAAATTCTTGACATCGATGGAAACACTTACTTGCTATGGAAAACTCTGAATCAAAATTCAATTTGGTGCTAGTAAGAAAAGAAAATGGAATTGTTGATTCTCCTAGAAGTACAGAAATTAGGTCAAATATTACTTTCAGAATAGACATTTTTGTGTTTGAATAGCACAAGCTTCCTTTTTGGCCAAAAAAACAAAAACAAAAACAAACATGGTCATTAAATTAAATCCTCTTTGAAATACTAATTATCTGAGGAGAAAATTGTTTTTACAAAATTCAGAAAGAGACTTTTTAAAACCGACATTTGGTTTTAAAAAGATTGCAAATTTTCTGGTGCCTGTCCATGCAAAAAAAAAAAAGATTGCAAGTTTTCACACTCCATCCAACTGTCCTTAATTCCACTATATTTACAGCCTTCTGTGGATATGTGCTATTTTGAGTGACTTTGTAAGATTTATTTAACAAGGAAAAACTCAGTGGTAGTCTTCTGCCTTAGGCAAACTGTAATTCCATTCCTACTCAGCTATCCTTGTGCAGAAACAGCCAGGTGCTGGTTAGGTTTCTCACTCAAAAACTGCCACCCCAACTGCCTGACTGATATTCCTGCTCTTTGACCCCATGAACTGCCTGAACCGAGGGAAATTAAATGTCCTGAGTATTAGAGCACAGTAAGTTGGTGTAAGTTTTGTTTTCTAATATTGTCTATCTGAATAGTTTGGAATAGAGATCAAGACCAGTAGAATTTAGGGTTGGAAAGAGCCGCATAGTTTTGTGATTTAATGATGGTCACACTCATATTTAACAGACCTCAGGAGATACTCCAGGTCCTATTTTTTTATTAAAACAAAGGCAAACATGAAAAAGCCTGACAAGACCAAGATGAGGCAAGAGATAGCACAACTCTCATCAGCTATTGGTGGGAGTGTGAACTGGCACCAATTTGAACAGCATTGGACAGTATCTTGTAACATTGAACATATGCATATCTTATAACTCAGTTTACTTCTAAGTCTACTGTACTCTGGAGAAATGTGCACGCACTGTGGAGTCATAAAGCAAATTTTCATGGGAACAGTGTTTGCAATAGAAAACACAGAAACAACTCAAATGTTCATCAACAGGGACACATGGATAAATTGCTATAAATATTCATGCAATAGGATGCTATTTATCGGAGAAATTGGATGAACTAGAACTGCAGATTGGAAGCATATGGAAAGCAGTATGTTACATGAAGAAAGCAAATCCCAGGGGAAGAAATCAGGGAACAGTAAGCACACAGTTCCGTCTAGTGATTACTTCTCATGAGGAAAGAGAGGGATTTGAACAGGAAGGATGTACTGGAGAATCCAGTGATGCTGATAATATTCTGTTTCTAGATTTCTAAATATATTCTATTTTTAAATATTGTATTTCTACTATATTTTAAATACTATATTTCCAAATATTGTTCATATAACAAAACTCTTTCGAGTGGGGGGTTTTCGCTTCTGCCAAATTTTGCTCTTCTGCTGAGCTTGATAGTAAATCATTTTAAATTTACCCAACATCTCATTTCCTCCCATGTATCCATTTCTCAACTAGCACAAGAAAGAGTTAACAAGAAAAAGAAAAATGCTTGCGTTTCCCTGCTGCTTCTCAGACTACCTAGTTTATATTTGTTCTTTTTGATCCTCACCAAGAAAATATACATCTGCTCTTAAAAAGAAACAAAAAAAATAGACATAATAACCAAATTTTAATCCCAAGATATTATTTTAATTTTCTCTTTGCTTTTATTTATTTTTAAGGGAGTATAATAACCTCTCCCCTCTTTCCTTGATGCCTAATAGTCTGAATTGGATGTCACTGTATTTTGATAATTAATCTCAAAGGAACTATATCTCTTATAACACACAAAATCAGTTTCACGCTATTAAAAACAATAGCAAGTGGTTATGTAAGCAAAAACAATAATACTTTTCATTTTCTTTTAAATTTGAAATAAGCATTTGGGGAATTAAGATCCATATTTAACCTTTACTGATATCCATGTACTTTATTTGGCTCTTTGGTTTGGAGTCCTATGACAGACAAATAACTCAGGTATGAGGATAGCTCCTCTAATTTTATACTTTCGTGTATTTGAAGAAGAATATCCCCATTGTCACAATTGCTGTGACTATTGGCAAATGTTGCTCTTTCTTATCTCCTTGTCCGTACCTGAAAAAGATCTTGTTTATGACCTAAGTTTGATGACCTACCCCAGAAGCAGTTGTGATTGCTTATTTAAAACTACAGTGATTTCAGGTACATTCTACATGCCCCTTGAGATCTGGAATTTTGCGGCACTGAGTTTGTTAGAAAGACAGCAATTCCAAGCTAGTACTGTTGAGTGGAAAGTAGAGGTTCTTCTCTTGAGGACCCCACTGCAGATTCAATTCTCCGGTCTGTGCTGGGCCCAACACACAGACCAGCAAAGCTACAATACGTTCCAGGTCAACTTGGGCTTCTGCTCTGCAATTGCTATTTTGAACTTCTCTACATTCCTTAAATCGCAAATCTGCTCATCTTCCTCCTTACTCCAAAGAAATCATCTAATTTCCAATCTAGAGGAAAGAGAAGCCATCAGATAGGAACTCCTTCTCCTCCCCTCCTGGAAACCTACACCTGCACCATACTCGGTCTTCCTCTCTGGTTATTCCACGGCCTATCCTTTTAGCCAAATTCTAAATCTCTCCTTCTCAGACATTATGAATGATCAATTATTGCTTTAAACCATTTCCTTTCAATCTGCTCTCTCTATGAATCAGTTCCATGAAAAAGTAAAATTTCTCAAGTGTCTTTTATCTCAGAAAACCAAAAATGAAAATTTAAAAAGCCTCTTGTACACTGTGCCCCACTTCCCACCCCATAACCCTGTCAGGCGCTTGTCATGTAGTATCAGAAAAGTGCCCCCAAATACAAATATACAGTTCAGTAACTTATCACAAAGTGAACCCCAATATAACTGCTACCCAGGTGAAGAACTAGAAACACTGCCAGCTCCCCCACCAGAGCCCCTTCCAATTTATACCTTCCTCCAATCACTGCTCTGCCCAAAGGGGGCACCAGCTTGAATCAGACCACAAGAGTTTTTAGATCTGCCTGTTTTATAATTTGATCATATGTATTCTTTTTTTATTATTATTTCTCAAAATTATTTTTTAAAAATTCACCTGTGTTATAATGATTTGTTCAATTTTATTGCTTATAATTTTTCATGATATGAGTTTAAACTCATAACCACCATGACACACAAGACATAGAACATCTCCAACACCCAAAAAGTTTTCTCATGCACCTTTTTCATGCATCTGTCCCCACTCTGCAGTGACCACTGACCATTGATCAGTTCAGCTTTGCCTTCTCTGAAATTTCAAAGGAGTCATACAGTATGTAATGCTTTAGGTCTGTCTTTTTTCACCCAACCTAATGCTCTTGAAACTCATCCATGTTGTTGCATGTCTTGATAGTTTGTTCCTTTCCATTGCTAGGTTATATTTCATGGTAAGAATATAGGACAATTTGTTTAACCATTTGCCATTTGTAAACAGTTATAGGTTGATAAAGGAAAAATAAAAATCATGTTTTGAGAATGATTGAAGTTTGAGAAATGGCCTAAGAGTAGGAACTCAGGCCAGTAGCCAATTCAGTATAGTCCAGCTCATGCTTTGTCTTGCTCCCACAACCAAATTTTCCTTCTTTTCTAATTTCCCTTCAAAAATCTCAACTTCTTTTATTGCAGCTTGTTCCCTACCATCTTAAATTTCTTTCTGAGTATTTTCTTTGAAGTTCTCAGCTTGATTTGGTCTAAGTTCTACACATATTAAAGGCTGATTTTGTATAACAATGCAAATTCTGCTGTGGCATGGCTCAAACCACAGGCACTCTTAAAGTCATCAAAAAAGCAAAGCCTTCTAAAACAGTTTATTTTTTAATGTATAAATTAGTCAGAGAAAAACGATTTGAAATGTTTTTGTGTGCACAAGGCCACCCTGCCATGCTAGATGAATTTCATGATTCAGAAATAGCTCTACTACCTCCCAGTCATTGTGAAACCCTCAAGCTCATTTCAAGACAAGCAGTAGGCTTTGAATCCAATGAAGCTTTTGAAATGCAAGTGGTTGCAGGCTCTATTTTTCTAGGTTGCAAAAAGCACTTCTGAAGGTGGCTATTCTTTATACCTCTTGTATACAATTTTTCTACATTTCTTCCACTCTCACTGCCTTCTTTGTCTATGTTTTCATTGGCTATTGCCTTCCAGAAAGTCTTTTTGTTTTATATTTGTGGTGATGAAATCAATAATTAGACTATGATACGGATACAAATGAAGTTGTGGGGTTTTTTAATTAAGAGAATAAAACCAACATTTTGTTCTCATTTGTATTCTTCAGCAGTTTTTAGTTGTGTTGCATTGGTTAAATTTTATCAGAAAATTCAATACTGATCATGCTGCCAATCTTATTTTCATAGTTGGGGCTTTTCATGTGGGCTGTGCTTGGCACTACACTTTGCCTGATTCAGATTCTATTTAATCACTTTGGCTTCAACTGATAATAGAAAAGCCTGCCATAAATTGCCATGGGATCACATGCTGTTGCAGAAACAACCATATAAATTTGCTGAGGAAAGACAAATTCACAGCAGGCTGATTACAGCCTCCTGCCCCTTGTACTAGCCAAGCTCCAGAGGAAGGGAAGCCTCAGGCATGAGTGCAGCATAAGGAAGTCACCAAAGAAAGAGTTATGCACATTCTTCTTGAGATACCACTTTGACATTGCTGGAGTCACTACATCTCCATCAATAAAGAAAGGAAGGCAGTGTGACAAGGTGAAAATAGCAATAGACTAATAGTTACAAAGAGTAGCTTGGAGACCAAACTCTGCCAGTGAATACTTGTGTGGTTTTGGATAAGGCATGCAACCCTCCTAAGCCTGTTTCCTTTTCTGCAAATGGAAATAATAACTATTACCACCAATAACTCATAGAGCAGTTGTGTACATCAAATACAGAAATGCTTATGAGAATTGCCTTATATTATCAAAAGCGTATATGAATGTAAAATGGTGTGATTAGTCATTATCTTAAAGTTATCAGTAATAATAAGAGTAATACTAAGAGATTCTGAGTTGGCTGGGCAGCTGTTAGTGTTCAAGGAGTATCAGCATAATGATAAACTGTGACATCTACATATCAAAGAAAATTTTTGTACTTACATTTTCAAATAAGATTACTTCATAATGGATTATTATTGAAAAGCTTCTCAGTATAAAAGAAAGAAAAAGATTATCCATGGGAGAGATTGAAATGGAATAAGCTGATTTTAACTTGCAAAATGGCTATTTTTATGAATGGTTGTAAAGACTTCCTTCAGTTCCTTCTCTATGTGTTCACTGTAAACTCCATCTCCCAGAGAGATCCACTTACTTTATGCATTTTAATAATGCTGTCTGCTTTCTGAACAGTTTATGATACCAGGATATTGAAGTAAAAAATCAATGATAGTTGTGAAAGGCAGGCATCATCACTAGTAAAATAGGAGAATAGATATGCAAGCTTAAAGCAATAGGATGGCTAGTCTTCTAAAAAGATCATTGTACACTCAGCCCACAGGACAGCTAGGATCAGAACCCAGAACCACATAATAAAACAAAACAAAAGTACATGTACAGAATGTTATTCTTTGGGTATCCAAAAATAGCCATAAGATGCATTATATCCATATATTACTAGTTTTCTCAAGTCACTTAAAAATTAAGTTGATCTTAATGTAAATTATTACAAAACGACGTGTGTGCATGTGTGGATGATGGTTTTTCTACTCCATCATTAGTGAGGCATGAACTTGTATTTGGTTTTCATTCAAGTAATATTTAGGTCTGGCCAATTCCATAATACTCAATGGCTAATAAGAACAGACCTCCAAAAACATGGTATTATTCATTAACAATATTTGCTTCAACCTACTTAGTTTGGAATTAATAGTTTTGCCAGCTTCCTTTGATTAGCATTTCCATCTTTTTACATTCAAACTTTCTGTATCCTAATGCTCTAAAAATATCCCTTGTGAATAGCACTTCCCTTTAAAAAAGAAAAATCTGTCTGGCAACCTATGTCTTTTAATAAGTTCTTTCAGTCCATTAATATTTAATGTCATTACTAATATATTTCCTTTACTTTATATTTTGAAATAATTATAGATTTACAAGAAGTTGTAAAGGTAATACAGATCTCTGCTATCCCTCACTCAGTTTCCTTCAATGGCTACATCTTATATAATTACAGCACAATGTCAAAATCAGGAATTTGACACTGATAAAATGTGTGTGTATATAGTTTTATCACATGTATAGATTCATATAACCACTATCACTAATATGACACAAAAATATTCCATCACCACAAAAAATTCCCTTATGTTACCCATTTGTAATCACATCCAGCCCTTCCCTCACCATTCTTAATCCTTGGCCACCCTATTTTGTTTTCCAGCTTTATTATTTTGTCATTTTGAGAATATTACATAAATGGAATTACACTGTTGCAACCTTTTGAAATCGGATTTTTTAAATAAGCATATAGCCTTTGGCACCCATTCAAGTTGTTGCATATATTAATAGTTAGTTCTTTTTTGCTGAATAATATTCCATAGTGACATATACCATAGTATTTAACAATTTGCCTACCAATGGATATTTTGCTTGTTTGCAGTTTGGGATTATTGCAACAAACTGCTATGAACAGTTGGAAGTAGACTTGGCCTTGAAGTTCCAGGGATAGGATGAAAGGTGTCATGGCAAGATGGGGCCCAGCGTGAGACAACAGCAAGCCAAGCGAGGACATAACAGGACATCAGCTTCCAATGGTGCAACAGCAAGGATATCATGGGCACAGCTCTGATAGGAAACACCCCCAACTCTCTTGCCTCCAATGAGGAGGCATTGTACATGCAACTCAGCCCAGAGAAGGATTCTAGCCAATCCAAGCCCACACGCATCCAGAGATGCTGGGAGCTCTTCAGGTTGACTCCATCAAGGAAAACAGGCATTTGGGCATTTCCCACTCCACATTAAGGCAACTTTTAAAAAAATGTTATTTCCAAGAACAACAAAAAAATAAATCCAAGGGTAGGGAAAAGACACTACTTCCTGTAGATTAAGTGGGGTTTTCTGAGTTTTGTTTTTGGTTTTCTAGGGTCAATTTTGTCTTCTTTTTCCCTCCTCCATTTTGCCAAGGATGAAAAAGTCAGAGTTTGCTTGAAACTGTTGGAGAACAGAGCTCACCCGGATCTGAAACACACTTATCCTCAGCATGAATATTTTCCTCTACCCCAGGGGCAAAAGCTGAATACCTGGCAGCTGAGGCTGGGAAATAGTCCTTGTTGGTCTGAAAGATGTAGGACCTTGAGAAGGATCTGTCTCTCACTAAAAGTGGAGAAAAATGCCACTTAGTTAGGGGAGGCAAGGTGTTTTTACCAAAAGCCTGGGTACAGTGGTCTTGATCATTGGCACCTTCCTGAATGGGACCCCAAAGTATCTCCTGTGTGCAAGGTCCTTGGATTTGACCCATCCCCGCCATGTCCTTCAGCCATGTTGATGGCAGAGGCAGAGAAGATAAAAACTTAGAGCCCATTTCTCACTGGAGAGGAAAATGTGTCATTATCTTGCTTTGTGGAGAAGATTCTACCTTACACTCATAGTACATTATCTTTACTATGTGCTAGGATACCACATTTGAAAGGACAAAAAAAAAAAAAGAAAGAAATGTAAAATATTTGAATGATATATAACCTTAATATTATTGAGAGTATCTGCTTTCCAGGCTGAAGTGATTCATTCATTATTCTAGTCCTGCTTTAATCCTTTGTAACTTGTGATAATTATGCTTTTCTTTTCAATATAAATGTGTGTATGTATATATATAAACTAGAAAGTAAAAAATTAAAAATCGGGTATGAACAATCATATAGATGTTTTGTGTGGACACAAGTTTCAATTTCTTTAGGATAAATCCCCAGCAATACAATTGCTGTGTCAAATGGTAAATGTATGTTAAATTTTTTTAGAAACTGGCAAATTATTTTCCAGAGTGTCTATTCTATTTTATATTCCTTTGCATGAGAGATTTATTTTCTCTACATCCTTGCCAGTATTTGCACTGTTACTGTTTATTTTTGTTGTTGTTGTTCTGTTAGATCTGTGGTGATATCTCGTCATGATTTCAATTTGCTTTTCCCTAATGGCTATTGATATTTCACATCTCTTCATGTGCTTGTCATTTGTATATCTCTTTGTGACATGTCTTTGCCTATTTTCTAAACAGATTTTTTACTTATTTATATTTGAGTTTTGAGAGTTCTTATATATTGTGGATATGAGTCCTTTATGAGGTATGTGGTTTGCAAACATCTTCTCCCAATCTGTTTCTCATCTTCTCATAAACTTCATATGGTTTTTTGCAGAGCCAAAATTTTTAATTTTGATTAAGCCCTATTTATGGAGTTTTTTTGTCTATGGATTTTGCTTTTGGTGTCATGTCTAAGAACTCTTCACTAAAACCTAAAGCCTGATGATTTCCTCCTATGTTATCTTCTAAAAGTGTTGTAGTTCCATGTTTTATATTTAAATCTATGATCCACTTTGAGCTAATTTTTGTATAAGCTTTCAGGTTTGGGATCATTTTGTTTTGCCTATGGAAATCCAAGTGGTCCGATACCATTTGTTGAAAAGATTACCTTTCCTCCATTGAATTGCTTTTGCAACTTTGTCAAAAATCAATTGGCTATGCTTATGTCAAAGCTATTTCTGAGTTCTCTACTCTGTTTCATTGACTTAAATGTCTGTCTATCTTTCTGCCAATACCACACAATTTTGATTACAGCAACTGTATAATAAATCTGGAAATTGGTAGCTTGACTCTTCCCACTTAATTCATTTGAAAAGTTGTTTTAGCTAGTCTAGTTCCTTTGACTTTCCACGTAAGTTTTAGATCATTACTCATTTCTTTCTATTTGTCCCACATGTACTGTTTTTATTTGGGGGGGAGGGTTCTTTCTTTTCTTCCTTTTAGGTTATGTTTTGTTACTTCATACCTCTACCCCCATTAGCTTGGAAGTGGCGTGCTTGTTTATTCTTCTTTCAGTATTTATAAGAGCCTTATAAAAGTTAACTAAATTGGCACTTTACCTTCCTCTTAGATAATGTAAAATTGTTAGAATACTTTATTTCTATTTCAGTCCTTATTCTAGTTTGATAGGCTGCTTAAAGCAGATACCATGAAATGAGTTAGCCTTAAACAATGGGAATTTATTAGCTTACAGGTGAGACTATAAGAATGTCCACCATTCTGGAGACTCAGGTTCAATTCCCAGTACCTGCCCATGAGAAAAAGAAAAAATATCCAAATCAAGGCATCATCAAGGCGATGCTTTCTTCCTGAAAAATTACTGTCAGTGATCCTTGCACCTTTGTCAAATGGCAAGACACATGGTGGCATCTGCTGGTCTCCCCCTTCTCATCGAGGTTTTATTGAATCCAGTTTCTTGCTTCTATGGCTTTCACTCTCTCTCTCCTTCAGTATTCACTTAATTGATAAAAGATTCCAGTAAGATGATTAAGACTCATCTTGAATGAGATGGGTCACACTTTAACAGAAGTAGCCTCATCAAAGATCCTACTTACAATGGATTTACACCCATAGCAATGGATTAGCTTTAAGAATATGCTTTTCTGGGATACATACAGTTTCAAATCACCTCACTACCCTAACTTATATTATCATTGTTATTTATTTTAATTCTATATACATATTAAACTGGCAAAATACATTATACTTATTTTATATAGGCAACATTCATTTATTGACTGATATATTTACCATTGTTTTTCTCTTGAAAGCACTGCTGAACTTCCATATGGAGTAATTTTTTTTTCTGCCAAAACAATATTATTTAACGTTCCTTCATTTGGTGAAGAAATACCTCAATTTTTGTTTGTCTGAAAATGAACTTACTTTACCTTCATTTTCTAAGCATTTTCCACTTTTGTGCCACTGGGCACAAGTGATTGGTTACCAGCTTTCCTTCAACTGCCTGCCATTCCTTCTGTTTAGAAGTCAGCTCTCATCCTTGTGGTTGCTCTTTTACATTTTCTTTGTCTTTGCACCATCACTAACCACAACAGTCTTGCCTTCAGCTGATTTTAAGATTTTTTTTTTCTTTACCTCTTTAATTTAGCAATTTAGTATTATGTACCTAGGTGAGTCTTCTTTATATATATGCTACATGGGGTTTTCATGACCATTTGATGTTGACTGGTGTTTTTCTTTATTTGTTGAAAGTTCTCAGTTATTCTCTTTCTAAAATATGACTTTTGTCCTTCTTTTGCTTTCCTTTTCTTTTGGGATGCCTATTATTTTCATATTGTGTCTTCTCTTATGCTGTTTTCTAAATAGCCCATTTCTTTAGTCTCACTATGTTTCATTTTTGGTATTTTCTTGTAGTCTGTATTCCATTGCACCAATTCATTCCTTACTTGCATCTAATCTGCTATTAAATCCATATATTGAATCATTAATTTGGGTTATTATAATAATAATAAAAAATAAAATTTTGGTCTCCCTTTGTTAGACTCTTGTGTTATTTTTCAATAGATTCCAAACTCAGGAGGGAAAAAATGATGTTATTTAATAAGTCCCTAAAAGTCTCCAGCTGGCCAGTTACCAAAGAACTTCTCTCCTATTATAACATATTCTGTGGAGGATACTCGGCAGCCTAATCATCATGGGTGTCACCATTCCACGGTCAAGCCTGCAGCTTGAAGCAATAATAGTGATACTTCCATCCATATCCTTTTCCCACCTCTATTGCCACAGTCCGTTTGCATCCTGGGATTACTGGCATGCTTAGAGTCACAGGAAACTGAAAAAAGGAGATTATGAGGGCATTTTCCCAAGAGCACAGAGACACAGAATCAAGAAATGGAGCAAAAGTAACTGAACAACCTTCTACAACATTCTATCTCCAGCTTTGACATCAGGTTGACATTCTCAGAACAAACATATGAAATTATTAATTATAGATTACTTTCTTACAGTTTAGCATTTTTAAAATAAAACATTACAAAGTCATGAGTTGAGACCCATTATGATCTAAGCCAAGTGAAAAGAAAAGTATCCCTAACATAGCTAGAACAAAAGAGTTTGAACACAGGGCTGACTTGACCCCCCAAAACCCACAAACCAGGT
Organism: Tamandua tetradactyla; assembly: GCF_023851605.1. Taxonomy (NCBI): domain Eukaryota; kingdom Metazoa; phylum Chordata; class Mammalia; order Pilosa; family Myrmecophagidae; genus Tamandua; species Tamandua tetradactyla. The sequence continues at coordinate 119,935,733 of NC_135329.1, read as the reverse complement.
CTATAAAAATATAGCTATAGATAAAACTCCTTTTATCTCAAAATGTTTCCATGAGCTTTCATTTACCATTCTTTCTGGGAACTTCTGCTCATTTACAACTATTTCTGGGCCACAGAAACACTCCAAGAGAGTGTTTTGGCAACAGTCCCTGTTGTGGTCAGCAACTCCTGCAGCTAAGATTTCTTAACGAAAGTGAGTGTCATTTGCCTTACAGTACTCCAGCAACAAACCAAGCAAAACTTCATGGGAATCATAGAGTCATCTCTCACCTTTCCTTCCTTCATGTGCTCAGCGAGATCAGGGTCACTGGTGGACATTTCAGCTAATGCAACATTCCTCGTGGGCTAGCATGATCCCACACGAGGATTCAGCACAGATCATGGGAACTTCATCAGCTGGAGTGAGTAGGAACTAATAAGCAGGTGTCTCAAGTTGGAGGATCTGTTACAGGTCAAGAATGCATCCTCCTGAAGAAGAGACATGCTTTGGGTTGGCAATGTACTTGGATGTGTGTTTCATAGGGAGTGGTTCAGCTTAAGAGCTCACCCCAAAGACAAGGCTGTGGGCTGAATAACTGTGAACATCTAGTTTTGCCTTAACTATATTCAACAACGCAAAGCAAAACCAACCAACCAAATATACAAAAAACTAAACACCCACAATTCTTTATGCTAAGCAAAATTCAAGGTAAGAAGCCAGAGGCAAGGATACTTCAAGGTAAAAGTCACATCCAACATCTTAAAATGTGGAGTTCGCATCTGGTTAATAAAGCTTACACAAAGATACTATAATATTTGCAAAATGCCACAATATTTACTGTAATGGCATCGTGAAAATGCAGAGCATTGTCTAAAATTCAACATAATAGCCCAAGTTTTGGTCCTGTTTGAATAACCTTTGAACAATCACAACAGAAAATACCTCCTTGATTCACCTTAACCTTAAATAATTATAATGTTGGAATCACTGGGATGAGAAACTGTGAGAAATATTATTTGGTAATCTATGCACAGCCCACTGAAACCCTAAAGACAGGTCGTGATCCTTTGATTTCTTAAAACAAACAAAAATTGAGATTCTGGGCCTTCTAACAATGAATCCCAGAATTTTATATTTTCTTAATGTTTTTATGTGATTCTAAAAAAACTTTCTCTCGGTGTCTCCCTACTAAACATCTGCCTTCGCTTTGAGTATCTGGTAACATTCCCACTGTTAGTGAGTTCCAGAGAGGGCCAAACAGTTACAACTTTGGATGAACAATAGTTTTCAAAGCCCACATTAAGCAACAAGGCATTTCTCACAAGAAAAACATGTTAACTTCAACAAAGGGCTGTTTGTGAGGCTGCCTCATGTTCAAATTGCCCCATAGCAAGACAGATGCTGGAAAGGGGAAGTTCAAGAATGGTTCTAATCCTGATGCACTTTGGTCACTTCCTTTACTTGCTTCCAACACAGCTGCATGGAATAAAACAAAAAGAGGAAATGGGGACACCCAGAAGGAATATTATTACTGCCATCAGCAAAATTAGTTAGAAACCCCTTGCAGGAACTTGTGACATCATAGAAATGTGTCATCTTCCTTATAGAAATTTGCTCCAGAGGCAGGATTTCTGCATTTTCTAATGCAGACAATTAATACTGAAATCCACCCAGCATATAAGGCAATCATGTAGGCAAAAAGGTAAAACTCAGACAAAGTTCTTCCAGGAATAATATTCTTGTTACTAACTCAACCAATCTTCCCTATAAACCAATCAAATAAAAATAGCAGGGCATGGTAAACTTCAGCTCAAAGTTAAAGAAAAAGATTCATGGTAAAACTCTGACTTGAACCTCAGGAGCTTCGGGTTTCATGGCCAGCTCTGTGAGACTCTGGGTAATCTTCCTGAATTTACTTAATTCCCTTGAAATTTAGTACCCATATACATATATAAAACAAGGGCTTTGGACTTGATATACTTAGCAGTTTCTGAGCTGCTATTTCTGCTGTCCCACAAACATATAAAATATTTAGATGCAATTTATCATCTCCACCCATGCCCAACCAATGCTCCCTCTTTCCCCAGTAACACTCACTTGTGTTTAGAATGCCACCAATCACCCTGACTCCACAGGCAGCTTTCTGCCAGCCATCCTCTCCTCTCTTATCTTCCTTTAAATTGTTCAATATAGTTTCACTACATATTTTGATGTTGTGTAAACCTGGTCTTCTGCTGAACCTCCATTTCTTTTAGTCTCCTCAGTTAGATCTTTAGCTCAGACCCTGTGCTCTCTTATCCGAGCTCTCACAATAGTCTCCTAGCCAGAAAGACTAGATTAGAGTTTCACAAGCCACCTGACCTTCTTCTTAAAAAAGATGCTTATTATACATCCCTCTACTACCTCAAATCCTTCAGTTAATTCCCCAGTGTACACAAATAAGGTCTAGCACATTATACAGGGTCCTGTCAGTGCCATTTTCCACAAACACTCCATCTATTCTGCAAAAACTCCCAATTTTCAATATTCCCTTAAGTTCTTTGGTTTCTCCATATATAGTAGTATACTAAAAACCTTGTTGACATAAATCTGCCCCTCACAACTCAGCTTCAGCATTGCCTCTTTTCCTTTACTGACAGTTTGCCTCTCAGTATTATAATTATTCCCAGGGATAATTCCTGGTGTTTGCTTCTAAGAGGAGGAAGTTTAGCAGTGCAAAGATACCTAAATATTAGACTCTTCCCTTACTCTCTCCACCCTGACATAATTAAGCTCCACTGAAGAAGAAGAAGAGAAAAAGTGGGTCCAATAGAGAAACAATGATGATTTGACAACTGTTCTAGTTTGCTAGCTGCAGGAATACAATACACCAGAAATGGAACGGTTTTTTAAAAAGGGGAATTTAATAAGTTCTAAGTTTACAGTTCTAAGGCCATGAAAATATCCCAATTAAAGCAAGTCTATAAAATGTCCAATCTAAGGCATCCAGGGAAAGATACCTGATTCAGGAAGGCCGATGGAGTTCAGGGTTTCTCTCTCATCTGGAAAGGCACATGGCGAACACGGTCAGGGTTATTTTCTCAAGTGGAAAGGCACATGGCAAACACTGCATCATCTACTAGCTTCCTCTCTTGGCCTCATCAAGCTTCCCTGGAGGCATTTTCCTTCTTCATCTCTGAAAGTCAATGGCTGGTGGACTCTCTGCTTTGTGGCTCTGTTGTTCTAAAGCTTTTTCCAAAATACTACTTCCTTTATAGGATTCCAGAAAGCTAATTAAGACCCACCTGGAATGGGTGGACACATCTCCATGGAGATAATCTAATCAAGTTTCCAATATACAGTGCTAAATAGAGTGTAAGAGAAATGGTTGCTCCCACAAGATTGGATTAGAATTTAAACATGACTTTTCTAGGGTACATAAGTACTTTCAAATCAGCACAATAACCAAAATTCCTTAACTTTGGTTTGTTCAAAGACTTCATCCCCATGGGTATATTGCAAAGTATATTTAGTTTCTCATTACCAAGGAAGAAAGACTGTATTTTCATAACTGTCTATCACTCTGAATATGACAGAACTCAAGATAACCAATCATGTCTTGAGACCTAGAAAAATACTACAGTTAAATTCCCTGATAACAGGCACAAGCTGTTAGAAAAATAAAATCACACTCCCTAAACTGTGCATCAGGACTGCTATTGCTGTGGTTCAATTAGACTCAAAGAAGATACAGGGAATGTTTGAGGATCTGTGACTATGAGGACGGAGATTTCTAAGAGACAATGGGAGAATGGTGGATGGGTTCCCAAGAGACTGAGAAAGTTGCTTAATTTTCCTAGGACTCAACTTTCTGATTGTAAAATATGGAGACACAATTAGACAGTGAATGATAAATTGATGAGAGGGTTGAGCCAACCACAACATGCCAGCTCCATGCTAAATTCTTTGCCAGTCTAGAGAAAGATTTGCAACAATAGTTTCAGAACTAACTGTGTGATCCTAGTTTACAAACTATAGGTAAGTTAAACATAGGTCTGCCTTGCTTAGGCAGTCCTAGGTTATGCCGGATATCTTAATGTAATTACTTTAAAAATCTCCTTAATACTCTTGAAAATGTCTTAGTTTGAATGAAAAATTACATGATAATTGTAGTATGTGTTTTTATTTTTTCTCAGAAAGTGATCAGGGAGTTTTATGTTCCTGGCTTTTAGTAAATTAACCAATTATTAGAAAGGCTATTGTCTGGATTTGGGCTTGTCAATTTTTGCTCCTTATAAATCTCCTTTAAAACATATTTCTTTCATGAGTCTCAATATCTCAGCCTAAGTCAAAGATTGATATGGATTTTAGAAAATAATTTTTAGCTGTTATTTACTTTGCCTTAAGTTTACAGACTCCAGTGGGACCCTACCTTTCTTTAAAGAGTATCATTCATCTAGAACTCCCTCAAGGCAAGCTTCTTCACTTAGGGAATTCACTGAGGGGCAGCAAATATATACATCATTTTACCATCTGCAGGGTTGACGGCATTTAATTAGGAAATCTGGGAGTATCAGAGGACTAGTCTCAAAGTAACACCACAGGTAAGAGACCCCCTCCCCACTTCTGCAGCTACTAATGGTTCTGCAACTCATTTTATGCTCATTGCATCACAGAATTTCCCCTAGAGAGCATGGAATTCAAATCAGATGAACAGATGCTTACAAATTAAGGTAATCTGTCTATATACCTATAGCAATCATGGAGTGGTAGGTAGAGAGGGGAGGGAGAAAGGAAGAAACATGAGAAATTGTGAATCATTAGCATCTAGTCTCTCTTCCCTCATCCCTTCCCATTTCCATGGGCCTTCTCCCATTCTCCACCACCATCACAGATGTCCAACACTAAGTACTTTCTCTCCAACCTCTTACAGCACTGAGAGTTCTGTTCTAGCAAAAATTCTCAACCTACTTAGCAAGGGACATGTATTTTCAGATGTCAAAAATCATTCTCTTTCTCTCTCTCTCTCCCTTCACAATCATGGTACTAGCCCTTGCAATTTGCCTGGGAAACAGAACTTGCAAATATGGAATTTTGCTTTTTTAGGCTGTGGTCCATTCAGCAGGCAGAGAAAATGGCTTTATCCTGGATGGGAGTATTTATGTATCAATGCTGGTCTCCAGTTCAGTGTCCCTTGGATGTTTTCTCTCTCTAAATCTCTGGCTGTGACCAGGGGGTCTCTTACATGCGGTGTTACTTTGAAACTGTCCCCTGATACTCCCAGATTTCCTAATCAAATGCCATCAACCCTGCAGATGGTAAAATGAGGACCAATCAGGCTCACCTGCACCCAGATCCAAGGCCCCAACCATTTTTCCCAATCTCATCTCTGACCAGGCACCCCTTCTGCTCCCATATCCCATGAACCCTCAAATTTCCCCCAGTATATAGTGCAAACTATTCAAGCTAATATGCCCAGTAAAATATGCATTTATAACTAGTTAATGTAGAAGAACAAGGAAAAAAAAAAAAAACACCTTCAGAGAAATTAGTCATTCTTAAGCAATAAATACTGCAGAAATTAGAAGGAGCATTGTCACTGAGGATTTTCTTTGTCTTTATGCAAATCAGAGTAGGTGGCAGTAACTTATGAAAAATAGCCACAGTTCACCAGTTAAACACTCCAATGCAAGCTTTTTATGGCATGTTTTGTTTCCTTCCATCTTGCTTACCTGATTGAATTTTAAAATATATATTGATTTTTACAAAACAATAATGACTTGTGGCCTTTATTGTGGAGCATATGGATAACTTAGAAATATCTAAATCTTCACTAGTCTTCCATCATTCGTCATATAGCGTCATTTTACTCATTAAACAATGCTTTAAAATATCCTGGATTTATTTTCTCTACTCAGGTTACAGCCGCTCAGCATTTTTCTCAAGAGAGCCATTCCTTTCCTGCCTTATCTGTTTTTAAGAGCCACGATGGTAGATCTGGCTATGTGACCACATGACGTAAGGTCATTCAAGCTCATCTTGTCAAACTTGTCATAACCCTGAGATTTCACATAACAGAATTTCCTCCTGTGTATTCTTAGCAATGTCACATATCAGAAGGATTTTAAAATTCAATATGCAAGATTATGTCCTTTAAATTGAGTGATGTGGTTGCTTCAACAAAATTTCCAGCATTGTATAATTATAGAACATTAATATTTAAAAAAAGAGAAGAAACTAGTGGCTCATTTCACATATCCTATCTCAATGTAGAACATTCACAATAAAAAGGAAACAAAATCTTTTCTACCATGGTAGGGGGTCAAGGGAGGAAAGAGCATAAAAACCACATTTGCTCCAGCCATCCAGAAAATATCTTTGTTTACCATTGTAATGTTGCCAAGGCAACACCAGCTACTTATGACATCACGTGGCAATGGCTATCACGGGCATGATAGCACTGTTGTTTAAATGTTACACTGATTCATGTCCCTTCTCAGTCTTACCTATTTCCTAAGGGAAAGACAAAGGATTACCAATAACCAAAGACTTGTAGTAAAGGAAGGAAACTAAATTGCAGTCTGTATTTAGCTATATTTGTACCCTTCCTATTTAATTTTTGGACCAACACTGGCCAACCAATTGTACTTTTGGGTTAACGGTCGCCATAAACATATTTCTGACCTAACCAACTCACCTGCCATCTCTTTCAGAAAAATCTCAAAAAGACATAGCAGGTCCAGCTCAAGTCTTTTCCTGGATCACCTCGGATCTTTAGGCAAACTCCTGTATGCAGCTATGTTAATATGCGCTTGCTGCTTTGTATTTCCCTCTGGCCTGGACTCCCTGTGACCAGGGAAATCCAAGCACAGTGGAATGTGAGCCTCCCCGTGTAGCTGCCCATTTTCCTACAATGCTCCTGAGAAAATCTTTCTGCCCACAGCCCTGAAAACGTAGGAAGGAGTTAAGGCAGCTGTCAGGAAGAAGGGCTTGGTATAAACTGTGTCTGACAGTGTGAGCATGGAGGTCAGGGCCAGGAGGAGAGGGAGCAAGGAAAGACTGGTGAGCTGAGGTGTAAGGTTCTGCAAGGGAAGAACTCAGATCTACATGCTTTCTACATGTAACCTCTAACGCTTTTGGACTGCTTTGAAATTTCAGCCAATTTGTTAAGAAGGAAGTTGATTATGAGCCTATTTGGCTCTCTGGGGGAAAACAATCTATAGACTTGACGGAATGTACACAGCAGGCTTATGAACGAGCTGGCACCCTGACTCCTTGCAGTCTACTCACAGGGCTCAGAAAGGATAGGAGAGCAGTGCTGTCCATTCCCTGCATGCATGGGTCTCACAATGATAAAGTTTTCTGGGGAATGGGGAGAGCATCCAGAGAGCTCAGCTGCACCAGGGTCTCAGCACAAGGTGCAGGGGATTCTGCAAAAAAAGAGGAGAATGTGTTATAAAGTGACAGAAGGCTCTAGAACAAAATGTCATGAAAGGATCTGGAGGATAAAATCTTCCTCCTTTAAGGCACACAATGTTTTAGTGAAAGAATCATGCAAGGTGAGCAATGGTGGTGAGGTGCTATCATTGGCAATCACAGATTATGTGAGTCCTTAAAGCACAAAAGGTGCTGGTTGTGGTCTCCTCTCTCTTTTATATAAACCCTCCCCTGGGGCAGGGTACTAACATGTGCCTTCAACACTCTGTCTTCATTGTGTTCCCCCTTACCACCCTGGATGTGCTAGAGACATCTATTGCCCTCCTGTGGTACACACTCGCCTCACACTTTCCTCCAATCCCCTTACCATGGCATTCCTGGGTAGGCTCCCAAGTTCTTAACCTTTACTGCCTCTCCTTCTACCTTCCACATTTAACTCTTCAAGCTCTCATCCCCTTGGAACACCACACTTCACTTTCCAAGGCAACAGGAAGAGCGGAATAATTACAGGCTTACATTCTGAAGGAGGTGAGATCATTTGCACTACTTAAATCACAAAGTAGCCCACCATTCACAAAGCTATTCACATGGCCAGTTCTGCATCAGAAGCATACCATTCAGGCATCAAGGTCATATGCACTCTATTTTGAAATGATTGATGTAAAGCAAAATCTAGAACCATTGCTCTTTCTTCTTAGATAGGTATAAGAGTCCACCATCCAAAGGCAGAAAAGTGATATCTGTAAGTTACATAAATAAATATATTTTTGTTTAATAGATGTATATATTATAATTTTATAAGACCTGACACATAAAATAATAGATCCTAGCTAGCTTGGAGTGAACATAACAATACATGTCTGTTTCAAAATGAAATGATCCCAAGCTGGTACACCTGTCAAAATCATTCCAATAAAATGTTCTTCTAGGTTGGCCTTTGTACTTTATTCTTGGCTTTACAGCTTTTAGCAATTCATAGATTCATAGAGCCATAAAGCTTAAGAATCTGAAGGATTCTTCAAAATTATGTAGTCCTACTTCCTGTTCTGTGTTCACTCACTACTAAAGGAATTATTTATTATGCAATATATGACAAATTTTTAAAAGCAGGGAATATTTAGAAGTTTGCATCATGTTGAACAAAATTTTCTTATGGTGATTCCTATAGGGATATAATTCAAGTAGCTTTCAAATATTTTACTCAAACAATCATTCATTTGGTTTGCTTATTGAACACTTACTATGGGACAGGACTCCTTAGTACTGAGGACACAGCACCCTGACTGGTGTGTGGAGAACAGATGGATGGAAGCAGTGAGACCAACACCTCAATAAGTGCTCACAAAAGTAGTAAAAGTGGCATGGACTATGATGATGGGTGAAGTCGTGGGATAGCTGACTTGAGACATAATTTTTTTTTTTAGAGCTCACAGAATATCATGCTGGACGGATTATGGGAGATGAGAAAAAAAAAGAGGTCAAAGATAACTTTAGGATGTATGTATTTTTAAATCCTGAAAAATTGGAAGAAAGAAGTTGATTTTTATATTAAGATGGGAAAGAATAAGGGAGAAGAGGTTTGGAGTGGGAAAGAAAGCAAACTTGTTTTTGTGGGTACAATAATTTTGAGGTACGTGTCTGGCTTTCAAGTGCAGATGTGTAAGAATTCCAAGTGTATAAATTATGTGAGGTTGAATGGAAGGATCAGAACTAAAGAAGTCATCAGCTCATAGATATGATTTTACAGCACTGGATTAGGATTCAAAGATGTAGTTTTAGCTGGCATTTATTGAAGGTTTAAAATGCCAGCAACTGTGCTGAGTGGTTCACACATGCTAATTTAGCTCTCAGAGTAATCCGATCAGGTAAATACTTTTATTATTATTATTTACAGATGACTAAACCGAGAAAGAAGAGAAGTTAAATAATTTCCCTAAAGTCACCATGTTAATAAGGTCAGAAGCAGAACATGAATTCCAACAGTCTGACTTCTCAACCACTATTTATGTGATATGATCCTGCTCAAAAAAATGCATGATTTAGTTGAACAAGCAAAAGAAGCACCCATGAAAATAAAAACTAAAGATTACTTAGGTGTTAATATTTCCTGGCATTGGCTATGAGGCAAAAGAAGCTTAGAATATCTGTGAACTTTCTAGATAATAGGACATGGTAGTAATTAGCAGCTTCATTCAGATTAAATTAGACACTAGAGTTTTGAAAGAATTAAGCAGGTTTCATAGGTATCCAATTTAGAGCCATAGATCATCTTATTCACAGATATTATCAAGTCCATAATGGCTAATCATTTAGATATTGTACTCACCTTGTCCTATTGCCTAGCACTTTTGTAAAACCCCACTGCCATTTAAGTCTTTCTTAATCAACTTTCATCAAGTGGCAGTAAAGACTGCTACTAAAAGGTTCTTGTGATTAACCCCTTGTCTCCTAAATAGATGATTATAGTCTGTTTTCACTGCATTCTAAATAATAAGCAAGAACTTAGAAACTTAGCAGGAAATTCCAATCAATTCAACAGTTATTTATTGAGCCCTAAATCAAGGGTGGTAATGTACTTAGCCCTGTGAGGTGGAATGTTAAAGTACAGTCTCTGGCCCCAAGACTTTGCAAGTTTTATGCCAAGTTGTGCTAATTAATTTCCTTCCTGTGATTTTAACTTCCTAAAGAGGAGATGCTTCTACTTATCCTATACTTGGATGACCATCCAACATCTAGATCCCTACTCTAAGATATTGTCATTGCTGGCAAACAGCACTACTGAAAGCCCACAACTGAGCAGTTTCTACAGCAGCAATGAACATTTGTCTGATGCTCTAAGTCAGGAGGTGAAAAGGAAAATCACTTGGGAATACATGTCTTTAGCCATCAGATGATTTAACAATGGTCTATTGGCCAAATCCAGCCCACAGCCTGTTCTTTTATCACTGTGAGCTAAGAGTGGTTTTAATAGTTATAAAAGGTCAAAAGCAAATCAAAAGAAGAAGAATATTTTGCAAAACTTGAAAATTATGTTAAGTTCATATTTCAGTATCGATAAATAAGATTGTATTGGAACGCAGCCACATTCATTCACTTGCATTTTGTCTATGTCTGCTTTTGTGCTCTACCACGATAGAGATGAGTGTACGTGACAGAGGCCATAGGACCAGAAAATCCTAAAAGATTTACTATCTTTTCCTTAACAGAAAACATTTCCATCTCCTACTATAGATTCTTGAAAAGAATCTTCAGCCATAGAATATATTTTAGCATATAGAATAGCTGTTTATTTTGGTACTTCTGTTCTTAAAAATCCTAGCCCTATGTGGCAGGCATAGTCAAAAGTAGAAGGACCATCTTCCCTTATAAAAAAGCGAAAATAGAACAGATGCAAACTAACAATTCATCACAATAAAATATTTGATCACAGTCCCTAGAGATGGTCAAATCAAGATTACCGTGTGGCTGCTTTCTTGTGTCTTTCTTAAAATTCTTTTCTAGTAAACAAACAACCTGAAATGATTCTCTACTCTTCTTTTTTCAACAACTCATTTCCAAATGTTTTGGAACAGAGAATTCAGGGCTTTATATACATGTATCTATGTTGGATATTTTCTACAGAGGAAGGCTGTTCAGTCTAACAACAGAGCATTTAGACATAAGAAAAAGATAATTATTTTTCAACTGAATCAGATCTGAGTAGCCAGAATATTTAAATTTCAACTATCAACTGTCATCCTCATAACAAACTTGTTAAGTTGGTGGGCCAGTTTGAAAATATGTACTCCAGGAAAGCCATGTTTTAATCCTGATTCAATCTTGTGGCAGGAGCCATTTCTTTTAATCCTAATTCAATATTGTAGGGCAGAAACTTTTGATTAGATTACCTCCACAGAGATGTGATACACCCGATTGTTGGTGGGAGCTTTTGATTGGATGGAGATGTGACTCCACCCATTCCAGCTGGGTCTTGAATAGTTTACTGAAGTCCTTTAAAAGAGAGAGCTGAGCTGACAACAGATGCCGACACTTGAAAAACAGAAACACAGATAGAGATGCCTGGAGCCCAGCAGATGTCCCCATGAGATGTTAAGCAAGCCAGAACCTGGAGAGAGCCAAGGAAGTCAAAAGAGAAAGGCCAGCCAGAGAAGCAATGTGAGGAACCCCCACGGGAACAGAGACTGAAAGCACAGAGCCCAGGAGCAAGAGACCAGCAGATGTGAGCCATGTGACTGCCAGCTGACAGAGGTGTTCCTGATCCATTGAACTTCCTTGATTTAAGGTATCTTTTCCTGCATGCCTCAGTTTGGACGTTTTTATAGGCTTAGAACTGTTAAGTTGTAACTTATTAAATTCCCGTTTTTAAAAGTCATTCCAGTATAACACATTCCAGCAGCTTACAAACTAAAACAGCTGGCAAAGTAGATATTCTATCCTTGGTTTAAAATGAGAAAACTGAGGCCCAGAGCATCAGTGCTTGTAATGACAAAATCATTGGGCTTAGAGTCCTATTCAACCCTCCAGGGCCCCTTATCTAGAAGTGGAAATGAGACCAGCCTAACCTCACAGAGTTGTTGGGAGGACCAAATTAGATTTATATGACAATGCTCTTAAACTCCATAAAGCACTTTATAAAGCATTTTTTTAAAGGATGAGATAAAAAGGCAAGTAGTTTGCTTACCCCAAGTAGCACTTGGGGAGATGGCAGGATTCTCCTACCTTCAACCCATTAGCCAAAGCTAGTAAAATGAAAATAATTTGCTATGTGAACCCATGCCTTGGTTTGAATGAATTTAATAACAGAGGGACCTGTGATCCACATTTCCATTACTCTCTATTTCCTTTACCAAATAGAGAGACAAAAACCGTACACCCATGTAACCAAATGGCATCAAATTAAGTTGTTTTATGGCACCATTGCTAATATCATGCCAACATAACAGTATTCCAGATGCCACTCAATCTACGTACTTTTTGATAAATTGCAAATTCCTCTACTGGATAACATAACTGATAAAATCACCGTATCTTTGGGTTGCAATGAATTGATTTGTGTGATGATGTTGTTCTTCATAACCTGCTTGAATGCATTCACTGAGCTTAGAGTTAAAATACACCCAAGAAACTCAAAGATAGTGTGCCTGAACCAGCAGGAGGCTCACATTTCAACCACCCTAGGATCTGGCAGGTCTGTTCCTCGAGAAGGAAAATGTTCTGAGCGTTGCATCTACATTTCATACTCAAGAGGTGACTTAGCTTTTTTCTTTTCATTAAGGAGAAAGCTGTGTATCCTTGATTATAAACATAAACATTGAAATGGAGATCCTTAAATTGGGAGCTTACCTATTTTTCAAGCTATTGACACCTTTTGCCTGTATTTTTAAAAAGCCTATGTTCATTTTTTCAAACTCATTTCTTCTGTGCTGTGTATACCCTTGCCTTAAGAAAGTGCCACATTCCCAGGTAACCTCTGAAGCTGTCTTATTGTTTCCTTGCTGTCTGGTAGGAAGGATGCACCCCGCGAATCTGACTAAAGCTCTGCCCAGGATCTATGTAGCATCTTCTCTGTTGGAGGGACAGTTCTTGAGCCCAATTTGGCTGACATAAAGGGTTTATATAAATAAGTGTTTATTTGAGGGGATGCTCAGGATTTAAACAAATAAACATTCAGTAATTCACTTAGTAAATACAAATATTGCAGGTTCTAGTGATAAAAAGTTGAATGGAATAGTCAAAGTCCCTGTTCCTGTGGGTATGGCAGGTTTCTTTTAAATAAGATATAGCATGGTACTGAGGGAAATATATGGCATTATAACAGAACAGAGCAGCTGATGGGATGGGGGAAACTATTTTATCTAGACAGCTCTTGTGGCCATCACTGAGCCTCACAAGTGTTTCTGGCTCTTCTTTCCTTCCAAGAATGCAGGAAGGTTACTGTGCTGGTTTGAAACTACTCTCTGCCCAAGAAAAGCCTGTTCTCTACTCTTGATTCAATATTGCTTAGTGGGATCTTTTTTATTAAGTCATTTCCCTGGAGATGTGATCCACTCAATCATGGATAGGACCTTTTGATTAGGTCTTCTCCATAGAGATGTGTCTCTACCCATTCAAGGTGCAGTTGCTTACTGGAGTCCTTTAAGAGAGAACCATTTTGGAAAAAGTTTCAGAGCCAACATGAGATCCAGATGTTTGAAGACACAGAAAGAAAATGCCCCTGGGAAAGCTGTTTGAAACAAGAAGTCAGGAGAGAAAGATAGTAGATGTTGCTATGTGTCTTCCCAGCTGACAGAGAAACTCTGAATGTCTTTGGCCCTTTCTTGAGTCAAAGTATCTTCTTCTGGATGTCTTAGTTTGGACATTTTTATGGCATTAGAACTGTAAACTAGTAACTTAATAAATTCTCTTTTAAAAGCCAACCCATTTCTGATGTATTGCATTTCGGCAGCATTAACAAACCAAAACAGTTACATTTCCTCACACTTTTTAAATTAAGGAGAGCCATATAACTTACCTTGACCAATGAAAAGTGAATAGAAATGATGTATCACTGCCAGGTTGAAGCATTTAGGAGCCAGTGTGCAGTACTGTAAGGTGTTCTCCTGGGTCTGACAAAGCTCTGAATCTGGTGTTGAAATAGTGGCTTCACAAGATGGTGACGCCCCATCAGCCATACGCCCATGATGGGTGAGCAAAGCCCTTAGGCCCATCCACCAGATATACGGGGCAAATGAAAGATACATTTTGTTATTTTAGACTACTAAGATTTGAGAATTGTTTGTTAGCACAGCAAAACCTAGCCTATTCTGGCTGATCCAGGAGTTCAGGGAATGGCCTTCTACAGGGTTGGCATTTGACAGCGAACTGAATTACGTAAGGTGGTAGGCTATCCTGGGGCAGGGCACTACAGAAAGAGAGAACAATAAGAGCAGAGGCCCTGGAGCGTTCCAGGAACAGGGTGGAGAACAGTGTTGCTGTAGCAGAGTGAACAAGAGAGCAATAGAAGATGACATCTGAGGAAGCCAAGGTCAAATACTAGAATAAAATCCAAAATCCTTGCCAAAGTCATTTCATATATTCTTTTGTTAGAAAATTAGCTTTTCACATAATAACATATCACAAACTACTTAAAGCCTTAAAACATTGCTAGTGTATTATCTTACCATTTCTATGGGTTAGAAATCTGGGAATGGCATAGCTGGGTTCTTAGCTCAGAGTCTCGCCAGGCTGAAATCAAGGTGGCAGCCAGGTTATTAACTCTCATCTAGGACTCAGGGTCCTCTTCCAATCTTATTCAGGATATCATCAGTATTCAATTCTGATGTTGTAGGGGTGAGGGCCCCATTTTCTTGCTAGCTATCAGCCAGAGGTCACCCTCAGATCCTAGAAGCTGCCTACAGATCCTTGCTACATGGCCCCTCCTCTCCCAACATGGATGTTTACTTTCTTCCAGATCAGCTAGAAAGTGTCTTTCTGACCTTGATTATCTCTGACCTCTGGGAAGACCTGGTCTCTTCTAAAGGTCTTTCCCAAGTAAGTCTGGCCCATCCAAGATAATCACTTTTAAGGAACTCAAAGTCTACTGAGTAGGAACATTAATTATATCAGCAACATCCCTTTTGCTATATAATGTAACATAATCTTTGGATAAGGATCCCATCATATGAACAAATCCAGAGCATATTCACAGGATCAACCCTCTAAACAATCATGCAGGACCATCTTATAGGGGCCATCTAAGAATTCTGCCTATCACAAAGTTATTTGATTACTTTGAGCAGCAAAAGAACACAACCTGCCTTATACTTTAGATGAATCACCTTGGCTGTTGGGTAAAGAACATGAGTAGAAGTAGGGAGACCAGTTAGGAAGCAATTAAAATTATCCAGAGAAGCAATGATAGTATCCTGGATTAGGGGTTAGTAAATGAGATTGACATGGAATAAAACCAGATATTTTTATGAATTATAGTTGCATTAGCTAGGGTTCTCTAGAGAAACAGAATTAGCAGGAGCTATCTGTAAATATAAAATTTATAAAAGTGTCTCACATAACTGTGGGGATGTAGAGTCCAAGGTCTGTAGGGAAGGCCAAGAGCTGGCAGCTCCAATGAAGGTCCTCAACAAACTCTCAGGAGAGGCTGGCTGGCTGAAGCAGGAAGAGTGATAGTCTTCTGAATTCTCCTTAAAAGCCTTCCGGTGATTAGATTAAGCATCACTCATTGCAGAAGACACTCCACTTAGCTGATTGCAAATGCAATCAGCTGTGGATGCAGCTAACATGGTCCTGATGAAATGTCCTTATAGCAACAGACAGGCCAGCACCTGTACGACCAGACAACTGGGCACCACCACCTGGCCAAGTTGACACATGAACCTGATCATGACAATAGTTTTTAGTATATGCCTCAAAATAATGAGATGACTCAATAATATATGTACTAATTTTAAGGCAAAGTTAAATAAATATGTTTTCATTTAGAGTTCTCAAAAAACAAAGACTTCAATAGTTCTTAGTCTGTTTAATCAAGACCATCTCTATTGTCAAAGTAGCTAAAATTGAAAGATAGAGGATCAAAGCTTGGAAATTGCACATTTTGCTGTGCCCAGCTCATCTTAGCAAATAACCCCAGTCCAACATATGCTGTTACTCACATGAATCTGCTCTCCTTTCTCCTCTACATGGAGATATTTTCCAACGTTTTAATAGGGTTTAAGAGGGAGGATGTTAGCAATACTGGTTTCAAATAAACCAAAATAATAGTGTGGTATTATTAGTTACCCAAGTGAGAGCACTCCCTTCCTCACTACCTCCTCGTCCCATGGAAACACCTGAGAGGTGGTATGTCCTGGAGGCCTAGGGACAATGAGTCTGCACAAATTAGAGCAAATGCTTGGGTTCACTGGTGGTTTAGTGGTAGAATGACCGCCTTCCATGCAGGAGGCCCAGGTTCAATTTCTGGACCATGCACCAAAACAAAAAATTAGAGTAAATGCCCTGATAAGTCCTTAAGTAAAGAAGACTGTCCATCAAGTCTATAATTGCCCAGATAATTGACCATGAGTTTTTTTTTTAACTTAACATCCATTAAAATTTCAACATTATGAAAAATTATCCCAAATTATTTGGTTCCATTATGCTTTTGCTGAGCATTTTTTACTACATGTGCTGTCTATAAGTTATATAGACAATTGACTAGAGTTGAAACAGCTGGAGAGGTTCTTAGACTTGAGAAAATTCTTCAATTCGGAACAGTAAAGAGAGAATCTACCTGCCAATGAATGAGAAAATAGAACCCAATGAAGCTAGAAACAAATTCAAAGATATCTAATCAGGATGAAAGGAAGATTTTCATTGGGGAAATGATCATATAAATGGATATTAGTTTTTCCTTTTTGACAGTTATCTACTGTACTTCAAAACATTCTCTTTTGGATTATTGGAATAATTGTGGCAGCTTTAGACTTCTGATGGGGAAATAGCTCATGGAGAGACAAGGAAGGAAAACAAGCAAGCTGTATGGTCATATCTAATTAGAACCTGTCATTTAATTATACACACATCAAGAAGTAGAAGGGTCCCAGGCTGATAGTTCAATGGGGAAATGGTGTTCCAAAGCATGAGTTACACAGTCAAATGTTCTCACTATCATCACCAAGTTCCCTATGCTCGTTTACAATTTTTACTTTTATGGAAACAAGGACCCCAATTCTATAGGCAAATTAAAAAAAAAACATATTTCCTCGGATAAAGGATGTCACCGAAAAATATGCTGTTGCCTTTCCTCATTGAGTATATTGGTGATCTTTGTTATACACAAGCATCAGATTATAAATCTAGGCATTAATAATCCATTTTTCCATGCTTTCTCCTTTTCTGCCATTACAGGAGTGACTTTGCCCTCATTGTTCCATCCTAAGACAAAACCATGCAGCTTGAGGTTTTTAAATCCTGAAAATAACTGTACTTCAGTTTTACCTTGTCCCACTGCAGCCGTCAAATCAAATAAAAAATGCGTATATGTATGAGTGGTTTTGACGTCAAGCTATCATCTGACTATTAAACATTCATAACATTGTGTTTTTCTAAGCATTACCTATCTATCCACATACAATGTGCTCGGATTCAAACACTGTTGGAAACAGTTTGAAATTATTCATTTTCTGCCACTGGCTTTATTCCCATTCCGACATTCACTTCCCCAAGGTGAATGTGGGCTGGTCCCAAGTTCAGGGTCAGCTGTTGCTCCTCTCACCTCCTATCCAACTTTTCTGCCAATTCTCTTAACTATGTTTCATCTTAAGCCCAGCTTAGCTTGCCCAAGTGCTTGACAAATTTTCTTTGCTTTGAGTGGTATTACTACAAAGCTTTACCAAAGAGTCATAAAGGAATTAAAGCTTTTTTTCAAGTTCTAAAGCAATTATTCCTTCCTTATGACTAAAAGAGAGAATATAATATTAGTCCCCCCGATTCCCCATTGAGAAAGGGAAACTGAGCGTTTAACTTCCACCGTCCTGAGGGCCTAGCTTTGTAACCAATCTGCTCCTGCAGATGTATTGCTGAGAGACAAAGTGTATAGGTTTTACTGTGTGCTAGAAGTACAGGGGTCTTAACGCTGAGTGCAATTGCTTCTGACTTTCTAGAAAAATCATCCCTTTTTCTGGCGACAAAATAAACATACATGCAAAATTCCGAATGTCTCCACTTCTCAGAGAAAGGGCCTCTCTTCACTGGTAGTTAGAGGATCTTAGGGGAAAAAAATCTCTGGGACGACATTAAAGTTCCAATTTGCTTAATTTATTTCTGCAGCTGTGACCGGTAACCTCTCCATCGATGTGAGGCTATGAAATTGAACTCTCAAAGAGTATTGCATAAGCAACACATGTTCATCTATGTCTCTTTGCTGCTTATAATTTTCTTTTCCCTGCAAGTTAATTTCCCTCCTTTTATAAAGGGAAGCCGGACAAAACTTATCACAGCACATTTAATAGAAGATAAACCTATCCATACTGGGTGATTTTACACAACCTTCTTCTACATGAATAAGGTGTGCATGTGACTGACCCAGAGTTTCTTTTAACTCTTATGTAACTCAGTAGGCAAAGGCCCTTGCTATTTGTTTATCCAGATCATCTTTTATAAATAAAAATATCAGGAAGCTAAGTAATTTGCCCAAATACCACAGCCGACTCAGGACTAAAGGAAAAGAAATAGGACTGTAAACCCATTTCATGTACAAGAGTATATGTATTTGTTTGTCACACTGACCAATCTCTCTCACCAGGAGTCAGTGAAGTAGCTATTGTGGAGCCAGTTGAGAATCAAATATGTGACATGAGTACATTAGGAAAATGGTCATATTAATTTAGTTATTATTTTGGTGATAACTGTATATATAATTGCTTATGCCTCATTATATTTTCTGATGCTGTTAAGAGATATGGTCCGCTAGACAAGGAGACAGTGTGCCCTGCTGGAGCCAAGGAAGTTAAACACAAATTCCCCTTTAGCCCCCAGATGATTTTCTGGTGACATTACATTGGACTTAGGAGTCAGACTGCACAGGTTGCTTTGCAACGGTTCAGTGAGCAACACCACAGGTAATAAAGGTGGGACCAATGGTTAAATCACAAATGATAAGATGCTGTACCATTTCAAAGAAAATTCGTGGTGTTTTAAACATTTTTCCAGTCATAGTTTTTGGCTTAATTTCCCAGATTCAAACATAACATGTTGACAATTCCTCAAACCTTGTTCAAGTAACAGATTATTTTACTGAACAACAAATATTTTTTTCTGCATTAGATGTTCTAGTTTAATGGAGTGTGACATATTATCCCAGCGATGTCAAGTCAGTGAAATACAAGGTGATAATATTTCTATCTAATGGCCAATGAAATGGCATTAGCATGATTGTTTATCTGCAACTTTTTTTTTCCCTAAGATTACTTGCGTGTCTCCCCAGAGGTGGTAAGATTGTTCTACATTCTGAATGGGAGTATACCAAACAAGAATTGGCCTTCAGTAATATATCAGAATGCTTTTGCACAGGAAACAAATGTTAAAAAGAGCCCTACTACAGTGGTTTGGGAAAATGACACCACTATTTCTCACCTTGTGGGCAGGCCATAGTGGTTCAGTGGCAGAGTTCTCGCCTGCCATGCCGGAGACTGGGGTTTGATCCCTGGAAACTGCCCATGTCAAAAAAATAATAAATAAAACTAGGTAAATTAATATAATATATATACTATTTCCCACCTTGTAGCCGCAAGCTTTTGTCATGTGACTGTTTAGTGCCCTTCTACCAGGAGTGCGTTTTTACCATGTGACTTACTTTGGCCAATGGGATGTAAATAGAGGTTTGAAATGGGTTTGCAACATCTGGCCTTGCCCTCTCGCCCTCTGTTGGCCAAAAGAAAACTTGCATTACTAACCTTCTGCTCCCAGGAAGAGAATGAAAGTTATATGGAGCAGAAGAGCCATTTCACAGATGCATGAGTGAGCTGCAGAACTCCATATATTTAAGAGATCCAGCCAAGATCAGCCGGCAGCTGGGTGATCATCAAACATGTGAGTAAGTCCAGCCAAGACCCACAGAGCCACCTATCCTGTCTCTGCTGATTCCAGAAACATAAATGTTTATTGTTGCATAGCATTGAAATGTTGTGGTTGTTCATTATGCAGAATAATTGTGGAAATAGTTTAATGATAAGCCCATGGATCTTTTTTTTTTTTGGTTTTTGTTTTTACATTTAAAACTTAAAACTTTAATTATAAGGAAATACAAATAAGTAAAAATATTATATTCTTGGAACCATTCATTTTATAAAGTAATGAAATTGATTTATATAAACTGCAAAAGGAAGTCCCTCTAATTAATTCCTAATCACATAGTTCTCCAATTTGGGGTATATTGTGTGGTAATTTTGTGTTCATTCTTTTTTTATTAAATGTTTTTATTGTCAATCCTTACAAACAAACATACAAGCATTCTTGAAGTGCAAACATTCTATACATGGTGTAGAATCAATGGCTTATAACATCATTACATAGTTCTGTATTCCTCACCATGATCATTTTTTTGAACATTTGCATCTCTCCAGCAAAAGGAGCAAAAAAGAAAGCAGAAAAAGCTCATATGTACCATGCTCCTTAACCTTCCCTCTCATTGACCACTAATATTTCAATGTACT
Source organism: Tamandua tetradactyla (assembly GCF_023851605.1). NCBI lineage: Eukaryota > Metazoa > Chordata > Mammalia > Pilosa > Myrmecophagidae > Tamandua > Tamandua tetradactyla. The sequence continues at coordinate 119,915,148 of NC_135329.1, read as the reverse complement.
CAATTTACTTTAAACTTTGTTCCCTCTATTATTTATTCTTTCTATTATTTATTTTTTATCCATATTTTTACTCAACTGTCTATACCCTAGACAAAAAGAGCACCAGACACATGCTTTTTACAATCACACAGTCACATTGTAAAAGAAATATCATTATACAATCATCTTCAAGAAACATAGCTACTAGAACATAGCTCCACAGTTTCTGATACTTCCCTCTAGCCACTCCAATATACCATAAAATAAAAAAGGGATATCTATATAATGCATAATAATAGCCTCTTGCCTCTGTTAGAAATCTCTCAGCCACTAACACTTTATTTTGTCTCATTTCTCTCTTCCCCCTTTTGGTTGAGAAGGTTTTCTCAATCCCTTGATGCTGAGTCCCAGCTCATGCCAGGATTTCTGTCCCACATTGCCAGGGAGGTTTACAGCCCAGGAATCTTGTCCCATGTAGTGGGGGAGGGCAGTGAGTTTATGTGCCATGTCAGCTTAGAGAGAGAGACACCACATCTGAGCAACAAAAGAGGTTCTCTGGTGGTGACTCTTGGGCCTAATTTTTTTTAACTTTTATTTTTGTATAATATGACATATATACAAAGCAATGAAAGAAAAAAGCAATTGTTTTCAAATCACTCTTCAAGAAGTAGTTACAGGACAGATCCCAGAGTTTGTCATAAGCCCATGGATCTTTATATCCCTCCGTATCTCCTTGACAATGCATATTCATACTCCTAGAAATATTGAAAGTAAAAAAGAAACTGGAATGTTATTAACTAATGGTTATGTTCCCAGAATTATGGGAACAAAGCCTTTTCCATTCCTTCAAGAACTTTATAATCTCATTGAGAAAGAAAAGTTAAGAAAATTTACATGTCCAAAGGAAAACATGATTTCTATCAGTGTATCTTGTTCAGAGCCTTACATCAGCTTCACTGGAGAACTTTATCAAAATACTTGCTTTGGTCCCAGCCAGGACCTATATTAAGGTTAAGATTTGAACCCAGGAATAACATATTGAAAAAGCTTTCCCAGGAATTCTAATGTACTCCCCTGGTTAAGAACCAACAGCAAGGGCTAAATAAAACAAATTATATTTGTGCATAAATCAATAGGGCAAAGAATAAAGGTGAGGTTAGTAGAAGCAGGAGTTGTCATAAAAGGCTTCTTTAAGAAAGCAGGATCTGAACAAATTCCTGGAGAATCATAAAATTTGGGTAAATAGAAAAAGGGATAGAAAGGTAAAATCAGAGGCTTATAATACCGAAAATAGAAATAGATACACAGAAGTGAGAGATGGATAAATGGTTAGCTAATGAGGCTGAATCAAATGCAAGATTCTAGATAGAAGTGAAAGTGGTTCACTAATGGGTCTATAAATAATATTACATTATTGAAGGTGACCATGATTGAAAGGGGCTGTATAAACCTGTGTCCCACTGGCTAACACTACAAATATAAATAAGTTTTTGCATGAATTACTTCAAAGGTGTGAATCTTGTACAAAGAGTGTATAAGTTCGGGGTATAGGGGGAAAACTGCCGTTGTATGCTATGGGCTAGATTTGACAGTAAAACATCAACAGTACCACAGCAACACCAGGGGTAGATAATGGCAGGGGCGGGGGGGGTTGGGGGGGAAAAATTAAGGGGAAGTTTATATTTTCTATTTGGTGAAGGTGTGTTTATTGGCTATCTTTCTCTTGGGAACAATGAAATTATCTGAAATTGAGAGTGTTGATGGACCATTGACTTTGGACATTATACATGATGACTAATGATCAGAGGTAGCTGAAGGATGCCCTGACTGAGAAGTAGATTGGTAAACAATGGTGTATACATATGATCAAATATTGTGCTGTTACAAAAAGGAATGAAGTTGTGAGGCATGCAGCATTGTGAATGAACCTGTGGTGAATGAACCTGTGGGACATTTGGTGACGCAAAATAAGCCAGAAAAAGTGGTGGGAATCCAAGCAAGTGGTAAGAACTATAGCATAAGAGATAGTATTAATATGGCATGCATAGAACAAAGATCTATTTGTTTATGCATTTATTTATTCATCAAGGACTTCTTTAGCTTTTACCATGTACCAAGCACTAGTCTGAATAGTTTGCAGATATTAGCTATCATCACAATCCTTTGAGATTTGCACTAACATCACTCTCACATCGTATAAGCTGTCTAGAGTACAAGAATTCCTATACTTTCCAGAGAATGAACTTTTTTGGTATACTGTATTCTATATAAAAATTCTAACTGTCAAGAATAATTTTTCTTTGCAAAGAAACCTATAGAAAAATAACAAAGTTGCTGTCCACTGCATTGAAATTAGATATTATTTTTACCATTTTGCTCATGTACATATGGGTTGGAAAAGGGGAGATGGAAAAAAGGTAAGAAGGAGAGAGAATACAACTCTTTTACATACCAGCCAAAGTTGGAATTTTGCTTTTATATGATTCTAGGTAAAATAGCTTCATTCTAATAAAAAAGTGCCTCCTTCCCAGGGGATGTATTCATGCTTTATTCCCTTTTTCAAAGGCATGAAGGCAAAGTCTTCTCTCAGGAAGTAGAAAAGATCTGGTAGTTCCTTCTGGATAGGAAGCACTCCTTACCAAGGGAATTACCTAGGGACAGAATTGTTTTGTGAGCCTCCAAAACCTCTCATGAATTTAATGAAATCTACTCAAAGCTGGATTTTAATCATGTAAATTTTATCAAAACTCTGTATCTCAAAATATTTTGAGGGATGTCTTTTTTGTTAAAGTAATAAGAGGTTTTGGTCTATAAATACCTCTGAAAATCATTCCACCCTCCTGCTGCCTACCCTGGATTATCTCTAGACATGAATGCCTACTATTTGGTCTGGTAAATCATAGTAAGAAGGCTGCATATCCAAACACATTTCAGAAATGTTTCTCTATTTTCCAGAATACCTTCAGTCTCCTTTCTGTCCATCTAACTTGTTTCTATCTGGAAATAAGTACCAAAAAATCGCAGAATTATTAACTTATTTGGTGGACCTATCATAAAATTTATAATGTTACAATGACTGCCTGTATACACCCACCAGCTTCTAAGTGGAATTCTACTTAGATCAACCTAAGACCATACTTTTCTTTAAATGTTTCAGAAGAAAAAAAGAGTAATCTATCTCTGTGTTTCACATTCAGCTAATGAAAGGCTATGTTAAGGAATAGGTGTGGCAGAGTAAATCATGCACCTCACAATCACCTGTTCCAGTCCTAATTCTGTGTCCTGTGACTGTGAACTCAGTTATAAATAGGGTCTTTGAAGAAGTTAAGATCAAATTGAGTCAGATTGGGCCTTAATCCAATATGGCTAGAGACTTTATGAGCAGAGGAAATTCAGACGCCCTCAGAAGCCAGAGGAGGAGACAGAATGGCTTACCGTGTGATGGAGGTGGAGAGCACCAGCAAGCCACTACCAGAACTCTGCAGTCTTCAGAGAAAGCCTGATTTTGCTGACACCTTGATTTTGGACTTCTAGCCGCCAAAACTGTGAAGCAATAAATTTCTATTGTTTGCATCAACCAGTTTGTAGGATTTTGATATAGCAGTCCTGACAAGTTGAGACAGTGGGTAAATAAAACTTAGAGTTGATTTCACTATAATTTGAAATTACAACATTATCGGAAGCTAACAATTTTTGATACAGTGCTGCTCTTTGTTTTTTTTTGTTTGTTTTTTAGCAGTCAGTTTATTGTCTCTAGGAGAAAATGTAAACATGAAAAAAGATGATTTGTTTTGGTTGATTGGCCCATATATTCTTCTTAAACCTGTTTGCTTACAGAGCCGTCCCTCACCCTTGCTCTGCTCTAGTACGCGTCACGGTGAGGTTGACCCTTAAGACTGTATTTCCCAGGCCTATGTGTGCTGGCTTCTTGCACGGTTTAGCTGAGAGGAGGCAGTGGCCTGAGATTGGCATCGTACAGGTACAAGAAAGGAAAAGCCAGGGTATTTTCCTCTCCCTCTCTTCCTGACTTGTAATTCTGGTGGTGTGTGTTGCTATAACCTCCACTAGATAGGTATGCTTAGTAGTCTTATCACCTGGGTTCAGATATCCTGCCCCACCCTGATTTATCTTGTCCCTACAAGTCTAGAGGTGAAAGTTGCTTTCTGCTGCTGCTAATTTCTAGGTTTCCTGTTGTCTTTGTGGCTTTCAGCTCTTCTGTCACCTATGTTACCAATTGCTTATATTAAATTCCTTTTGTTTGAGACACCTAGAGTGGTTTTTGCTTTGCTGACTGCTACAACCTATAACCCACTCATTTCCAAAAAGGATTTGAAGCAGCTTGTAATTAAAGTACAGAACAGCTAGACCAAAATAAGTTGAAATCTATCTATAGCAAGAAGCAAAAATGATGATTGAAAGATAGAAAGTTTGGGAATTTGTATATTAAATGTGTTTGGTTTGCAGTGGGACTTTCATCTCATCCATTTTCTCTTTTAATTCTGAATAAATGTTTCATGAAAACTAATTAGGTAAATTTGTCAGAACAATATTAATGGAGAGCATCTTGGTGGAGGGAGGGTGAGTGGCACAGTCAGAGAAGTAGATCTTTTAGAACTTGTTTCCAAGTCTTATCTGGGCTAAAGACTATCAATCATGCTCAAGCTTATAAGCATCTCATTCCTCTATTTCTCAAGAAAGTGTTTCATAATACATAGTGAATAATAATTCATGGAATTATTATAAGGATAATTTCAAACAATACAAATTTATCTTAAAAATTAAATCATTCCCAAGCTTTGATATCTGATTTTAGTGAAATAATTGGTTAGAGCAGAATAGCAACTAACCAAAGACCCATTAAAACTTTATAACATATGGAGAATTTGTGGGTTTACAGTGATTGCAGGTTCTGTATAAATTGTTAGAGCTGCCACTTCACCTTGAACACATAAGTGTAACTGTATGTTTTTCAAACATTATCATAAAAATAAAGTAGACCAGACAATATATTATATGCCAATTGTCTTTGCCACAGGTACTTTCAACAGTAACAACAACTGAAAATGGGATAAATAATAGGGCTGTCATGCTCTATAAGCTATCAGAATTCTATCTCTCATTTGAGACCTAAATCAAGTTAATCACATCAACTATTTAACTAAGAGGTCCCAAATTTATTAATAAGAGTATCCACAATGAATGGATATGAAGTTATTGATTTATCTATGTAAAAGGGACAAAGTAAACTAAAACAAAGGCATTTTTATGTACCCCTTTATGGTCATGAGTAGCTAGTAAATTCTAAATTCCACAGGGACAGGAAAGGAATGCAATTAGTACTGCGTCTGATTAGATTAGGTTCTGGAACAAATAAAGTCACTGTCATAAATTAATTAAAATATTTCAGAAAGTAAGTTAACTTTATCCAGGCCCCAGTGATAGACCCTATGGCCTGCCACCTGCCTCAAAAACGCTTAATGTTGTCATAGGAAAATCAGAAACAGAGAATATGTATGGATCAACAAGAGCACGTTCCAGCAAATGGAAAAATAAATGCATGACCTGGTGAGAATTACCAAAAAGGTATCCTTTAGTAATATAAGGTATAGCATTAAATTAAAATTTCCCCATAATTTTGTAGCACTTCATTGAAGTGAAGGTTCCATGACAGTTGGAAGATTTTTATTTTGTTCATAAAAATACCTTGTGCCTGGCCCTTGTAAGTTGTTCAATAACTATTTGTTGAATGACTGACTGAATGAATATCATTCTTATTCCCTTTTTGAGGGTCTCTGCTATTTAATGATTATAATAAGCTGCTTATTTATGAAGAATATGATATTAAATTGTACTGTATGGCTGAAAATCGGGCCCAGTCACATTAGAGAATATTAAAAAGGCAAAACAACATCTACAAAGACTCCCTTACTTTGAGAATAATTTTCCCACCATCCATTATGTCTCCTGGGGCAATTCAGCCCTCTACTCGTGGAAGTGAATGTTTTCCATTTGCTGGATCTTAGGATCTACATCCTTTCTACGTCCTTCTCAAGATTCCATTTCTTGTACCATGAAGAGTTTGGGAAAGCCAATATTATAAAAACAAGTGTAATAGTTTCCACGGGTAGACATCCCTTTTGTCAATTTACAATTAAAAAAAAAAAGAATTCATGTGGTTTGGCTGACCATCTTTTCTGGAAATAGTCATTGGACATAATAGAAAACCGGCCTTGTTCCCGCCAGTTTCATTCTTTTCCAAGAACAAATTCAAAATACGCCCTTCAGTAAAGGCTCCCCAGTGATGTCCCCTAACAATTAATCTAATTCCCTTCCCATAAGAAAATAGAGAAATGTCAGCCCTGTAACCTTTAAGAGATTGCACACATTACCAGAATCATTAAAACTTAACAGTTCTTGAGACAAGACCAAATCCTAAACTTTCACACTTTTTCCTTCCATCTTAACAATCACCTGACTCCTGTTCCAGTATTTGAATCAATCAAATAAATCATTATTTCCTTTGAACTGATTGTTCTACTTAAGCACCAATGTAGCAGCAGCATGATATATCTCCAAACAGCACTGTTATATAACAGAGGCTGATGAATAGGATTTCAAAGCATTAGAATGTGTTTAATCTAAGCATTTGCATGATGTCCCTCTTTTGTCTGCTGCAAAAATGTAGCCTGTGGTTGGAAATGAGTATAAGAGAACAAATATCATTTGAAGATCTGCCAGCACTACAAACAATTATCAATTCTATAATGTTCTCTTCTTCCTCCTAGCTTTCCTACCATGAAAAGAAACTAAGACAGTAAGCAGGATACATCCAACTGGGCTCCCTATGAGGACACCTCTCTTTCTATAATCAAACTCAACAGGCTCTAGCTTCTGGAACATCAAACATAAAGAGACTGCTGTTCCACAGGAAAGAAAATGAGCAGACATCAAAGATTTGTAGAAGTTTTTATTAAGAAACTTTTCCATTCTTTCATCATGGCAAATAGTAAACTACTGACTTGTCCTATAGTTACAACTGAGCATCTGGGTTTTTATTTTGCTTTTGAAAACTCTTGCATTGATACATACTCATTGATTTGGATACTGAAATGAAAAATTTACAAAATGACCCTTGCATGAACCTTGCAAGAATTTGAATCAGGAAATCCTTGTCCCATAAGAATGTCAAAAACACTTTTTTCCATTCACCACTTCATTTGAGAGTGAGCTTTAAATTCCTTGTAGAAATTGAGAAATAAGTAATCTCTTATCAAAAATTATTTTACTCTGATGAAATAGCAAAACAAAGTGTTTCCTCACCCAAAGTCATCATATTATGTATTACCACAATGAAAAGAGTGGCAGAAAAAAAAAAAAGAAAAAAAAAAAAACGTTTTTCCTTATTCTTGCAACCATTCACTTAAGTTTGAAAATTCAAATCTCCAAAACATCCATACAAATGTACATATTGAACATATTAAACCTATGCAGACAAACTTCCAATCAATCACTTGGATAAAATATATTTAAAAGTTAAAAAAAAATGGAAAATGATTCCATGGAAAAGAAAAAGCCACTCAGAAAAGGAAAATCTTGAGTAATTTAGATGATAATAAATTTTAGATCTACTTATCATATGCTTTCCCAATTTCCACTTTATTTTGTAAGGTTGATCTTGCCTGTTAGATACTCTTGAATCTGTCTTTCTGGATGGCATCTTCACTCTCAAGGCTCTATAGCTCCTATAACAGAGCAAGTATAACTTTGGAATAAATTATTCCATGTTTCTAGAAGCAACAGATCTTGAGGAATGGCAAATTTCAGAGGAGAGGAGTGTTAGAAAAGGAAAGTAAACATCCTAAAAGCTCTAACCTTGATTATTTAATTTTTCCTTAAAAGTTACTTATGATTCTTTTCCCTAAATTTTACTTTTTTGTTGTTGTTGTTCGCAAGCCATCATCTACTTTGGGTTTAATGTTAATTAGTAGAAACAATTAAGATAACGCAGCATAGCATCCTGTCCCAAATACTCACCAATGGCACACGAAAGTCATTCAAGATTTGAAATGCTATCACCTACAGAATTCTCATCACCCCGTGGCTCATGCAACAACACATTCTTTCAGATGAAAGGAGTAAGAATTGTAACAAAGTCTGAACAAGTTTGTGACACCTAATTCATAAAAGATTTAGAAAAAATATAGAAAACTAACTTCAAATAAAAATTACTTTTCTTGAAGTCATACAAAGAAGATAATTTGTTTAAATTAATTGTTGTCCAATAGGTTTTGCTGCTATGTAGACAGCAGCAGGCTTTGTGATTAAGAGGCAGGCTCTGAAATCAGAATACTTCAATATAAATTCAGTCTTTAACACTCAGTAACGGTATAGCCTTGGACTATTTGCTTTACTTCTCTAGATAGTGGTTTCTCCATCTGTATAATGGAAATATTAATAGTATTTTAATCACTCACCCAAACTAAAAAGTCCAAAGTATGAACCCAAAACAAATCAACTAGAAGTGAGGAAAGAAGATTCTCATAAAGGAGAAAAACAACCCCAGAACTAGGAGTAACAAATTCAACATTAATAGCACATCATTAAATAACAGAAGGGCTAAGTGACATTTGGTGGACTGATTATTAATCTGGGATTGTTTGCTCCAATATGAGTAGTGTTGTAATCCAAGACTCTTTCTAGACTTCTCTGAATCTGCAGGAGATTCCTTATGTCTATCTAAGCCTTCAGGTCCCAGATTAAACATCACTTCTCTGAGGTACCTTCCCTCATCCTCCAAATTAGATTAGATCCTGTGTTAAATGTCCCCACAATATTCTTTATTTCTTCATAATGCTCATTATAATTAAAACTAAATATTTATGTAATTATCTGCTGAATTCTTATCCCTTCTGCTGGATTTAACGCTCTAGGAAGCAGAAGCCATGTCTGTCTTGTATAAGAAGTGGCCAATACCTATTTATTGAATGATCACGATTTAGATACTGGATCTCAAGATTGCTATTTCCAGGAAATTTGAATATTAGTCCTAGATTAGACTTTAAGTAGCAACTGGTCCAACCTCTATTCCACTGTGGGAATTCGATCTCACAGTGCTTAATTCTTAATCATCTTGTCCTTGACCACTTCCAATCAAAGGTCAGCAATTTATGAGACATGTTCCATGCTTTACCAGTAATTTGTTAGAAATCACTTCTATGGAGTTGCCCCATAACTTATCTTCATGTGTTATAGCTCTAATTTCAGAAGCAATCCAGAACAAAATCATTACTTTTTCTAAACAAAAGTACTTCAGATATCATAAGTGAGACACATGTCTTCCAATGAGTCTTCTTCCTCCAGATATAAATCCTTGATTCTTCTAACTGGTCCTCATACAAACTGCTTTTGATTCTCCTCACAGTCATTGCTCCTTTACTTGGCATGGATCCTAATTTTACATCCAGATCTCACAAAACTCCAAATGTGGTATGACCCAAGCAAAGTCCAGTGAGACCATCATCTTCCTTGGTCTGTACACCATAACTTTACTAGTGCAACATTTCTTTACATTGCTAGTGGCATTCTACCCTATAAAAAAGTGAATTCTATTTTGCTCAGTACTTGCTTAGTAAAACTTTGATATCTCCTGGAAATCTTTGAGTATATTTTCTTTTCTATGTGTTGGTAAATAGCTGTATTTAATTTAATCCCATTGTCTTGGGAAGATTATATGGCACAATATATAGAGGTGTCTTAAATCAGGTCTACCTACAACAGGCACAAAAATATATAGAATTTGTAGGTGGTTCTTTCTCTTCCTTTCCTTCTGGTTATTTTCACTTACCTTTGCAATTCCACCAAACAAGGTCTTTTCATAATGCTTGATGATCACTTCAAAGGTCAAGTTCTAAAGAAATGGTTTGGTCAGCAAAGGGCAATAATGAAGTTCTCATTTCAGTGGTGACATATTTTCCAGGCTTTTTAAAAGGCAAATTTAAGGGAGATGCAATACACCAAACCCCTGAGTCCATCCATGTCCACCAGTCCAACCTGGTGGTGGCACTAATAAGATTCCATCACAAAGGCCTGTTGCTGCTCCCCACAAACAACATATGGAAATAGCCTTCTCAGTGGATATCCCTCACTGCCTTCTGTTTCTTACAAACTTTCAAATTACATCCTGTGAATTTCTCTGGAAAATAATGTATCACCTTTCCTCTAAGCTGTAAAGAATTCATGTTTCCACACTAGCAGTTATTCTGATACTTTCTTTTACTGGGATCATATGGCTTCATTTATTTCTTTTCCCCCTTCCTATATGGAAGTGGTAATGAGCTCTGACAAAGCTTTTTTTTTTTTTTTTTTTACTACCTTAAGCAGAGAGAAGCCTAAGCTGAAAGAATCATTGGTTTTAGAGAGATGTCACATCTGAACACTCTTTCGATTCGTAGGTGATCTCTGATCTCAGACAGCTCTTCAGTGCCCTGGTTTCCAGACCTTGATGCCAGCCTACTTAGGGGTATCCTAGTGCTTTTCTCAGGCACGTGACTGGGAAATGCTGGCGTATTTTTCTGCCTAGGATCTTCCCTGATTTCCTAATGGTGCAATGACAAAAAAGGGAGCAATATAGGTGCATCTTCAACCTGACTGACCCCGTGTTCCTTTCATAATGTAATTTTGTAACATCTCTCCTTTATTATCATGAAATGAAATGAAATTCATAGGTATAATTATTTGTGCCGACACATACTTTTAATTAAAACATTAAGCACCCTTATGGGTAATATTAAAAAGTTAAAATGTTTCAATGTAACTATCAGGGCATAACTAGATTACAGAATGTAATAAAGAAGTCAGAGGCTTGTACTTATAGTAAAACTATAACGGATATAGCCAATACACCACAGCTATAAAAGCAGAGTGATATAGGTGTTATACATTGGTTACTCATTTATTATATGCAATATTGCTGTTCACTGATGTGATTTTCTCAAATGATTAAGTTCTTAGCCAAATAAAATACAATCTTCCTTCAATTTATATGGAAAATTCAGGGAATATTAAAGCCCTGGAAAAATATGTTGGGCTCATTTGTAAAGGAATACGTTTCTAGGTTCAGAGAGCTATTAACAGATTTTTTACCAACACAAATGTCTGGTAGGGCATTCCAAAGTCTTTGTGGATGTAAGAAAGACATTCTTAGGCGGGAATGTCTCATACATGGCAGGATATCTAGAATCCTTGGCTTCTTTCTACTAAGTTTCAGCAGTCATTGATCACTGTGATAACATTTACAATACTTCCCATAGCATGTGTTGCTATCAACGTATTACTCTGCTCCCACTGAGAACTCCCTGGCTGGAAGGAACGGACATGGGAGCGTATGTCCAACTGAGCATTGCTAAGGACCACACAGTTTACCCCGTTGATACATGGTGCTGTAAAAATCGGTTAACTGTTGAAATCTGAAAGTGTATTTAATATGATTTTTACTTATTAAAAGAGCACTTCCATTTTATGCTACTAATACAAAATCCTCTTAAATATGACATAATGAAAATGGATTGAAAAGAGGTACTCTCCTGAAACATACCTGCTCTCTCCTTAAATCTCTATAAAACTACCGTAGAGAAATAAATTAATAAGAAGGAAGAGAACAGTAAAAGAGATGACAATAGATAAGAACTACCAATAGCATTTTGTAAGTGATTGGTAACTTATTTCAAAGCCTGAAAAGACTTGCACTTATTGCAGGTGTGCTTGAGAAAGTATGTGTGTGCGTTGTACGTGTGTGTGTTTGGCTGACGGTGTGAGAAAAAGTTGAGAAATCACCACATAGTAAAATGCACTTTAAAAGTATAAAATTATTTAAAAAGTATGGCACTGATACCTGAACCAATGGAACATATTAGAATATCAAGAAAGAAACCCAAATATATACATATAGTATATAGTAAAACTGGCATTTCAAATTAAAATGTCAGCAAATGATGTTGAAGCAGCTTGTTAGTCATAGACAAATAAACAGATTCCTACCTCATGATATGTAGCAAGTAAAAGTTCTCCTGGATTAAAGAAATAAGTGTAATTTTAAAAATACATATAAAAGCATTAGAAGAAAATATACAAGAATATTTATTTATCCTTGAGGTAATAAAGCCTTTCAAAATATTTTTAGTGTACTATAAAATAGAGAATATTGAAAAAGAAGATTAATATGGGGAAACATGTTCCATAGATACCAAAATATCCTTGAATAATAGAAAAAACAAGAAGGAGATCCATGTGTATGAGAATTTAGCATAAGATAAATACATCATAGCAGTAAGAACAGGAAGGACTATTTAATAACAATATTGGGGCAATTGATCACCCAATTTAAAATTAGCAAACGAATCCACAGGTATGTGTCCAAAATTTAAATTCATTTAAATTCCTACCTCAGATAATAAATACAAATAAATGCTACTGGTATGGATAATTAAAATATTATTTAAAAACTATAAAGAAACTAAAAGAAAAGATAAGAATATAGTTTTCAACTTCCTTCATTGACAACACTCAAGCCCCCAAAAAAGTTAACAAGTTTGACCACCTTTACTAAAAGTTCTGTAGAATAAAAGTTCCTATGGATGAATTTCAAAGACAGTCAATAATCTAAGGAAAAATACTTATAAAATATTTAAGAGACAGCGTTAATATCCATTTTGACAAAATAATTTTAAATACAACACAATAGAAAAAATAAGCACAAAATATGAGCAGGTAAGTCACAGGAAAAAATAGGAAGATGAACAACTTGTTCAACTCTTCCTAATGTCAAATTAAAAAACAGAAATAAATTAAAAGCATGGGTCAACAATGAGAGAACATAATGAGCCATGGATAACTATTAATCCAACTCAGTGCTCAAGTTCAAAATTTAAAAAGTAATTAGACTTTCTCCGCTGGCCCGCCACGCGGCGCCCACGCCCCACAGCAGCCGAACCGCCCGCCCTCCTTCTCCCCCCTCTTTCTCCGCCGGCCCGCCACGCGGCGCCCACGCCCCACAGCAGCCAAACCGCCCGCCCTCCTTCTCCCCCCTCTTTCTCCGCCGGCCCGCCGCGCGGCGCCCACACCCCGCAGCAGCCGAACCGCCCGCCCTCCTTCTCCCCCCTCCTCCCCCTCCAGCTCCGGCTACTCTCCAACCAGCACGGTGCCCTCTTCCCCCGCCTTCACCGGCTCCTCCGCCACCAGCCTCAACAGCCTTGCCGCCCTTACCTTTCCTGCTCCAGAACAGCTACTGGGGGAGTGGAGATAATACAGAGCAGCTCCCAGAGCCACGAGGGAGATCAAAGGGACGGCGTACCCCATCCTGGAACGGCTGACTATCTGGGAGAACCAGCTCCGGTGAGATCACCAAGGGGCACGGGCTTTCCTGGGTGGGACGGCAACGACCGGAGCCCCTCCCTTCCTCCTTCCCGGGCCAGCTGGCAGAATTGGGCAGGCGGTCCCCTCGGGCCACGGAGGCTGGTGCCCCCACCACGCAAGGCGCCCCGGACCAACTGAGATAGTTGGGTCGGAAATCCCCAGACTGCAAAGAACAGTGACCGGGGGATCCCTTCCAAACACGTGACTCCCCCGTCCGGCTGGGAACAGTGCACTCTCCCGGGCTGCGACAGCTGGCGCCCTCCCGCCACGCTTGGCGCCCCGGGCCGACTAGCTAATTTGGCAGGCCGCTCTCCCATGCTGCGGCAGCCGGCGACCCTCCCCGCATTCGGAACACCAGGCCGGCTGGCATTCTTCCAAGACGCTTCGGCTGCCGAACCTCCCCTACAGTGAGAATTTTCCAGAGTTAAAGGACCCACAGCAACTTTCACTGGTGGAACCCGTAGACAAACGTGTGCCACGAGCGCCACCTACTGGGCAGGATAAGAAAAACAGAACCCAGAGATTGCACAGAAAAATCTTTCAACCTGTGGGGTCGAACACCCAGGGAAATCTGACTAAATGTCCAGACGCCAGCAGAAGATAACGGATCACGCTCAGAAAATTGAAAATATGGCCCAGTCAAACGAACAAACCAATAGTTCAAATGAGATACAGGAGCTGAAACAACTAATGCTGAATATACGAACAGAAATGGAAAACCTCTTCAAAAACGAAATCGATAAATTGAGGGAGGACATGAAGAAGACATGGGCTGAACATAAAGAAGAAATAGAAAAACTGAAAAAACAAATCACAGAACTTATGGAAGTGAAAGATAAAGTAGAAAAGATGGAAAAAACAATGGATACCTACAATGACAGATTTAAAGAGACAGAAGATAGAATTAGTGATTTGGAGGATGAAACATCTGAATTCCAAAAAGAAACAGAAACTATCCGGAAAAGAATGGAAAAATTTGAACAAGGTATCAGGGAACTCAAGGACAATGTGAACCGTACAAATATATGTGTAGTGGGTGTCCCAGAAGGAGAAGAGAAGGGAAAAGGAGGAAAAAAACTAATGGAAGAAATTATCACTGAAAATTTCCCAACTCTTATGAAAGACCTAAAATTACAGATCCAAGAAGTGCAGCGCACCCCAAAGAGATTAGACACAAATAGGCGTTCCCCAAGACACTTACTAGTTAGAATGTCAGAGATCAAAGAGAAAGAGAGGATCTTGAAAGCAGCGAGAGAAAAACAATCTGTCACATACAAGGGAAACCCAATAAGACTATGTGTAGATTTCTCAGCAGAAACCATGGAAGCTAGAAGACAGTGGGATGATATATTTAAGTTACTAAAAGAGAAAAACTGCCAGCCAAGACTCCTATATCCAGCAAAATTGTCCTTCAAAAATGAGGGAGAAATTAAAACATTCTCAGACAAAAAGTCACTGAGAGAATTTGTGACCAAGAGACCAGCTCTACAAGAAATACTAAAGGGAGCACTAGAGTCAGATACAAAAAGACAGAAGAGAGAGGCATGGAGAAAAGTGTAGAAAGAAGGAAAGTCAGATATGGTATATATAATACAAAAGGCAAAATGGTAGAGGAAAATATTATCCAAACAGTAATAACTCTAAATGTTAATGGACTGAATTCCCCAATCAAAAGACATAGACTGGCAGAATGGATTAAAAAACAGGATCCTTCTATATGCTGTCTACAGGAAACACATCTTAGACCCAAAGATAAATATAGGTTGAAAGTGAAAGGTTGGGAAAAGATATTTCATGCAAATAACAACCAGAAAAGAGCAGGAGTGGCTATACTAATATCCAACAAATTAGACTTCAAATGTAAAACAGTTAAAAGAGACAAAGAAGGACACTATATACTATTAAAAGGAACAATTAAGCAAGAAGACATAACAATCATAAATATTTACGCACCGAACCAGAATGCCACAAAATATGTGAGGAACACACTGCAAACACTGAAAAGGGAAATAGACACATCTACCATAATAGTTGGAGACTTCAATTCCCCACTCTCATCAATGGACAGAACATCTAGACAGAGGATCAATAAAGAAATAGAGAACCTGTATATTACTATAAATGAGCTTGACTTAACAGACATTTATAGGACATTACATCCCACAACAGCAGGATACACCTTTTTCTCAAGTGCTCATGGATCATTCTCAAAGATAGACCATATGCTGGGTCACAAAGCAAGTCTTAACAAATTTAAAAAGATTGAAATCATACACAACACTTTCTCGGATCATAAAGGAATGAAGTTGGAAATCAATAATAGGCGGAGTGCCAGAAAATTCATAAATACATGGAGGCTCAACAACACACTCTTAAACAACAAGTGGGTCAAAGAAGAAATTGCAAGAGAAATTAGTAAATACCTAGAGGCAAATGAAAATGAAGACACAACATATCAAAACTTATGGGACGCAGCAAAGGCAGTGCTAAGAGGGAAATTTATTGCCCTAAATGCCTATATCAGAAAAGAAGAAAAGGCAAAAATGCAGGAATTAACTGTCCACTTGGAAGAACTGGAGAAAGAACAGCAAACTAATCCCAAAGCAAGCAAAAGGAAAGAAATAACAAAGATTAGAGCAGAAATAAATGAAATTGAAAACATGAAAACAATAGAGAAAATCAATAAGACCAGAAGTTGGTTCTATGAGAAAATCAACAAGATTGATGGGCCCTTAGCAAGATTGACAAAAAGAAAAAGAGAGAGGATGCAAATAAATAAGATTAGAAATGGAAGAGGAGACATAACTACTGACCTCACAGAAATAAAGGAGGTAATAACAGGATACTATGAACAACTTTACGCTAATAAATACAACAATTTAGATGAAATGGACGGGTTCCTGGAAAGACATGAACAACCAACTTTGACTCAAGAAGAAATAGATGACCTCAACAAACCAATCACAAGTAAAGAGATTGAATTAGTTATTCAAAAGCTCCCTAAAAAGAAAAGTCCAGGACCAGACGGCTTCACATGTGAATTCTATCAAACATTCCAGAAAGAATTAGTACCTACTCTCCTCAAACTCTTCAACATAATCGAAGTGGAGGGAAAACTACCTAATTCATTCTATGAAGCCTACATCACCCTCATACCAAAACCAGGCAAAGATATTACAAAAAAAGAAAACTACAGACCAATCTCTCTAATGAATACAGATGCAAAAATCCTCAATAAAATTCTAGCAAATCGTATCCAACAACACATTAAAAGAATTATACATCATGACCAAGTAGGATTCATCCCAGGTATGCAAGGATGGTTCAACATAAGAAAATCAATTAATGTAATACACCATATCAACAAATCAAAGCAGAAAAATCACCTGATCATCTCAATTGATGCAGAGAAGGCATTTGACAAGATTCAACATCCTTTCCTGCTGAAAACACTTCAAAAGATAGGAATACAAGGGAACTTCCTTAAAATGATAGAGGGAATATATGAAAAACCCACAGCTAATATCATCCTCAATGGGGAAAAATTGAAAACTTTCCCCCTAAGATCAGGAACAAGACAAGGATGTCCACTATCACCACTATTATTCAACATTGTGTTGGAAGTTCTAGCCAGAGCAATTAGGCAAGAAAAAGAAATACAAGGCATCAAAATTGGAAAGGAAGAAGTAAAACTATCACTGTTTGCAGACGATATGATACTATATGTAGAAAACCCAGAAAAATCCACAACAAAATTACTAGAGCTAATAAATGAGTACAGCAAAGTAGCAGGCTACAAGATCAACATTCAAAAATCTGTAGCTTTTCTATACACTAGTAATGAACAAGCTGAGGCGGAAATCAAGAAACGAATCCCATTCACAATCGCAACTAAAAGAATAAAATACCTAGGAATAAATTTAACCAAAGAGACAAAAAACCTATATAAAGAAAACTACAAAAAATTGCTAAAAGAAATCACAGACGACCTAAATAGATGGAAGGGCATACCGTGTTCATGGATTGGAAGACTAAATATAATTAAGATGTCAATCCTACCTAAACTCATCTACAGATTCAATGCAATACCAATCAAAATTCCAACAACTTATTTTTCAGAAATAGAAAAACCAATAAGCAAATTTATCTGGAAGGGCAGGTTGCCCCGAATTGCTAAAAACATCTTGAGGAAAAAAAACGAAGCTGGAGGTCTAGCGATGCCGAAATTTAAGGCATATTATGAAGCCACAGTGGTCAAAACAGCATGGTATTGGCATAAAGACAGATATATCGACCAATGGAATCGAATAGAGTGCTCAGATATAGACCCTCTCATCTATGGACATTTGATCTTTGATAAGGCAGTCAAGCCAACTCACCTGGGACAGAACAGTCTCTTCAATAAATGGTGCCTAGAGAACTGGATATCCATAAGTAAAAGAATGAAAGAAGACCCGTATCTCACACCTTATACAAAAATTAACTCAAAATGGATCAAAGATCTAAACATTAGGTCTAAGACCATAAAACAGTTAGAGGAAAATGTAGGGAGATATCTTACGAATCTTACAAGTGGAGGCGGTTTTATGGACCTTAAACCTAAAGCAAGAGCACTGAAGAAAGAAATAAATAAATGGGAGCTCCTCAAAATTAAACACTTTGTGCATCAAAGAACTTCATCAAGAAAGTAGAAAGACAGCCTACACAATGGGAGACAATATTTGGAAACGACATATCAGATAAGGGTCTAGTATCCAGAATATATAAAGAGATTGTTCAACTCAACAACAAAAAGACAGCCAACCCAATTACAAAATGGGAAAAAGACTTGAACAGACACCTACCAGAAGAAGAAATACGGATGGCCAAGAGGCACATGAAGAGATGCTCAATGTCCCTGGCCATTAGAGAAATGCAAATCAAAACCACAATGAGATATCATCTCACACCCACCAGAATGGCCATTATCAACAAAACAGAAAATGACAAGTGCTGGAGAGGATGCGGAGAAAGAGGCACACTTATCCACTGTTGGTGGGAATGTCAAAGGGTGCAACCACTGTGGAAGGCAGTTTGGCGGTTCCTCAAAAAGCTGAATATAGAATTGCCATACGACCCAGCAATACCATTGCTAGGTATCTACTCAAAGGACTTAAGGGCAAAGACACAAATGGACATTTGCACACCAATGTTTATAGCAGCATTATTTACAATTGCAAAGAGATGGAAACAGCCAAAATCTCCATCAACAGAAGAGTGGCTAAACAAACTGTGGTATATACATACGATGGAATATTATGCAGCTTTAAGACAAGATAAACTTATGAACCATGTAATAACATGGATGGACCTAGAGAATATTATGCTGAGTGAATCCAGCCAAAAACTAAAGGACAAATACTGTATGGTCCCACTGATGTGAACGGACATTCGAGAATAAACTTGAAATATGTCATTGGTAACAGAGTTCAGCAGAAGTTAGAAACAGGGTAAGACAATGGGTAATTGAAGCTGAAGGGATACAGACTGTGCAACAGGACTAGATACAAAAACTCAAAAATGGACAGCACAATAATACCTAATTGTAAAGTAATCATGTTAAAACACTGAATGAAGCTGCATCTGAGCTATAGGGTTTTTTTTTGTTTTTGTTTGCTTGTTTGTTTGTTTGTTGTTGTTTTTTACTATTATTACTACTTTTATTTCTTTTCTTTATATTAACATTTTATATCTTTTTCTGTTGTGCTGCTAGTTCCTCTAAACCGATGCAAATGTACTAAGAAACGATGATCATGCATCTATGTGATGATGTTAAGAATTACTAAGTGCATATGTAGAACGGTATGATTTCTAAATGTTGTGTTAATTTCTTTTTTTTTCTTTCTGTTAATAAAAAAATAAAAAATATAATAAAAAAAAAAGAAATAATTAAATAAAGCACACAAGATAGAGCCCAAGGCATTGCAGGGCAGATGGCTAATGTCCATTAGCATCATTTGATGTTTGAAGCATCCATCTCCATTTGTCCTTTTTCCCATTGACTGGTGAGACCGAGGAGGGAAAAGTGGGAATGTTCTATAAGTTGCCCTATATCTTTCCCATGTGGACCAGTCAATAAGTTCCCAAATTAAATATATCTTTCCATAGGGAATTGCTTATACTAACAATCTCATCAAGGTAGTTGAGGAAAGAGCTAACAAAAACAGATTTAGGAATCTGTGCACTACAAGTACATTAAACTGCGACTTAAGGATGCTCCTGTTTTGGACATAAAAGAAGAGATCCTGCAAAGGGCCTTATGTAGCTCTTAAAAGTCTCCAGATCTCCTTTTCTCTTTCACTTCACAAATTGTATTTCTTCCCACCATTGTTAAGAACACGGAGTGCCTGGGTTAAAACCTGGCTCTGACTTGGCTGATCTATTTAACTTCTCTGTGCCGTGTCTGTAAAGTATGGAAAGAACTATACCTATGGCACTGAGGTACTGTGAAGATTAAATATCGTGCAGTGCATAAAGTGCTAGCACAGTATACATGCTCAACAAATGTTAGCTATTCTTACTCTTACTGTATTCCTATATCTGCGTTCCTGCATTAAAAACATTTCTAGATTTTTTGACAAAAAAAAAAGTAATTAGAGAGTATAATTCCATTAAAATAATACATACATATATACCTAAGTATAAAATATATACTAAGGTTGTGTTTATAAGTTTTACTTTGCTTTTTTGTTGATTTATTTGCTTACTTTTCTCCTTTTACGTAGTTGTATTTTCTGCAATGAACATGCAATACTTTTGTCTGATTATTTGTTCCTTGCATTATTATTCATTAGTTCATTTATTTGTATCAGAGGAATATACAGTTTTTAAAGTCAAATGCACTTACAAGTAATAAAAAAAATAAATTCTTGTCTTCAGTTCTACTCCACTCTTTTCCCAAGTCTGATCAGCAGAAGTATGACTTTCATCTCTTTAGTTTTTTTCTTATAATAGTTGTTTTAGTTTGCTAGAGCTGCCAGAATGCAATATAACAGAAACAGAATTGCTTTGAAAAAAGGGACTCTATTATGTTGTAAGTTTACAGTCCTAAGGCTGTGAAAATGTCCAAATTAAGGTACCAACAACAGGTCACTTTCACTCAAGAAAGGCTGTTGCTGTCCAGAGCAGTTCTGTCTGTGGAAAAGCATGTGGCAGGTGGAGTCTGCTAGGGTCTGTGTGGCTTCTGGACACCTGATCAGCTAGAAAGGCACAAGGCGACATCTGCTAGCTCTCTGTCTGGCTTCGTGTTTCAGAAGGATTCCCCAGGGGTGTTTTCCTTCTGTGTCTCCAAAGGTCTCTGGCTGTATGCTTTTTCCAAAGTGGTTCCTTCTTAAAGGGCTCCAGTAAGAGGCCTCATCTTGAATGGGTGGAGATAGAGCTTCATGGAAACCACATAATCAAAAGTTCCGACCCACAATTGGGTGGGTCACGTCTCCACAGAAACAATAAAGAAGATCACCCAGCAATATTGAATGAGGATTAAAAAACATCACCTTTCTGGGGTGCACAACAGTTTCAAATACCACAGTAGGCATCTCTAATTTATA
The DNA here is from genome assembly GCF_023851605.1 of Tamandua tetradactyla. NCBI lineage: Eukaryota > Metazoa > Chordata > Mammalia > Pilosa > Myrmecophagidae > Tamandua > Tamandua tetradactyla. Next base: position 119,894,173 of record NC_135329.1, on the reverse strand, counting down.
AATAACAAACAGTTACATCTTGATTCTTCAGTCTTTGATATTATCTAATCAATGCCTTCCAATAACAAGAGAATTTAACTCTGTTATGCACATATTGTCAGCATTACTTGATCCTCACATTTTCAAACACAACTTTAAAAGTATACTTTAAATATAGCCAAACACATCAGGTAAAAATTCCACTTGTTTCTTGGAGATTTATCTACTGGAGCATTCTCTCCAGTCTGGATTTGCTCAGAAACTATTCTCCTGAACTTTTTTTCATCATTATCCTGAAAATTCCCTTCATCTTCCTACTGATGAGTTCCCTGCATCTGAGAGCCCATATTTTGCTCTTTCTTAGTTTACTCCACTTTGTTGCTACCACATCTTTCAGTGGTTGCCTGAGTAAGCGTGGTATGGAAGGACATTTCTGAAGTATGAATCTTAAATAGTTTGTTTTTTGCCTTCACACTTGATTGATAGTTTAGCTGAGCAGAGTATTTTAGGTTGGAAATAATTTTCCCTCAGGAATTTTGAACATTGCACTACTATTTTCTGGCTTGTAATATTTCTGTTGAAAATCCCAATGCCATTCTTATACTTGAATTATTGTGGTATGTTCAGTTATATACCCCAGAATAAAACATGTTCTTAATCGTAATCCACATTCCTGTGGGTGTGAAACCATTGTAGATAAGATCTCTTGAAGATGTTATTTTTAGTTAAGGTATGGCCAGCTGAATGAGGGTGGGCCTTAACCAAGATTACTGGAGAGCTTTATGAGCAGAAGAAACTCAGACATAGTTAAGAGAAAGCCATAAGGGAGAAGCACAAAGCCAGAAGTCAGTGGAACTGGAAGAGAAAAGAGGGGACATTGCTGAGGCAGGGAAACAGGCCAAAGAACCCCAAGGATCACCAGCAGCCAGCACCAGAATGTTACAAACTTTGGGGAGAAAGCATCAAGTTGGACTTTTCCTGATCTCAAAACCATGAGCCATAAATTCCTGTTGTTTGAGGCAGGAATCGGTGGCTCAGTAGCAGAATTCTTGCCTACCATGTCGTAGGCCCGGGTTCGAATCCTGGTACCTGCCCATGCCACACACACAAAAAAATTCCTGTTGTTTAAGCCAACTCATTGTGTGGTAATTATAATAGTAACCTGGCAAAACTCTCTCTCTCTCTCTCTCTCTCTCTCTCTCCCTCTCTTTCTCTGGGTCTTTTAGAATTTTTGTCTTCACCCCTTTATCCCCTTAAATTTCTTAATCCAATTCTGCAATGTTGGCGGGGAGGGGTTTGTTTGCTTATTTTTTCATGTGTGTGGATTTTTTTTTCCTGGGCTCCAGGTAGACTCTTTTAATCTGAAAATTCATGTCCAAATGTTGTAAGAAATATTTTTTGATAAATTTGATAAAATGTTCTGTTTTCTATCTGTAACTCCTATTATTTAGTTCTTCGTATTTATTTATTTATTTATTTTTTGGCAAAAGATAATTGTCAACATTTTTCTTCCAATTTTTCATCCTCTTTTCTTTTTGTCATTTGATGCTGCTTCTGGAAAGGTTGTCTCAAAACTACACTCCAAACATTTTATTAATCTTAAGGTTTCTGTAATCCTATTTTAGTTCATGAGAACACTTTCTTGTTCTGGGAACAATCCAGTGTGGAAGTATCCTGTTCTTGTTTCAGATGTAATTCCTTCTCTTACTAAGAAATGTGTTTGTGTTTTAAAGTGTTTTTCTCTTTTGCTTATCAGTTTTGTTTCCTCTTAAGTCCCCTTTTCTACTTGTTCGTTTTGATCTATGCCTTTTATGTTAGAGGACTTTATTTCAAATGTCTGTTTTCCTTTGGCCAGAAATTTATATTTTTAAGAGTGAGGTCCTAAAGAAATAATTGAAAACTGTTTGGATAACTGCAGCTGTGGACTGGTGGTCTCCACCGTTAGTGATGGTGGGGGCCATGCTATTTCATTTGAGTAGTCTTAAAGACGGTTTTTATAAGCCTTCTATCTTGACCTAGTCTTTCGAGCTCCAGGAAAAAACCTCCAGACTTCTGCTAAATTTTGCTGCCATCAGCATCTCAGGAGCCAAGAATTAGAAGAGGACCAAAGGTCTCCCAGTACAGAGCATAGACTTCCGCTCAACTTTGTTTCCAATTGAGGGCCTCACCCTTCCCTTAGTTTGTCTGCTATTTCTCAGTTTATAAGCCCCCTGGATGAGCTTTTCCAGAAATGATCTTTTATTTCACTGGGTTGCACATGGAATTCCACCTGGCTGTGCTTTCTATTTTCCAAATTAATATTTGTAGGGTATTTATGACCCATGTAATATTTGGGACATGCTTACACTAAAATATTGATCATTCCTTATCTGAAATTCAAAGTTAACTAGATGTCCTATATTTTATCTAGCAGCCCTATTATGGGGGAAAACAGAATAGAATGATAGAAATGCTGATATTCTCAGTTTACAATATGGCAAATCAAGCGATGTTGCCTTGATTTGATAGAACAAAAAAATTGACATCTTAATATAATATTTAGATTTTCAAAAGTAGCTAATAAAGGTATTTATTGAAGAACTTGTTTAGAAGGACAGGGGATAGAATGTAGGAAGTGGTGTGAAAAAAAACTTCAGTTAATATAGCAGAAAGTCACTGGCTTACTAGTAATGTCTAAAGCTGAGAAATAGGAAAATCAGTACAACATTAAGGCAGCTACCTTAGACCTAAAAGCAGAAATGACTAGATAGTGTTGTCTCTGGGCACCAGGAAGCTGGCTGCAATGACATACGGTGAGGGGATTTTCAGTATAAATCTTATTGTATCTTTTTCTTAAATATATATTAATACTAAGTTAAAATTTTTATAGTTTGTTTTTAAAAATTAATATTCATTTTATTTATAGTACAGTGTTTATTCTTATAAAGTAGCAAAAGTGTCATGCCCTAATAAAAGGCTACAGACATTGACTTAGCAATACTTTCACATACATCTTAAACTTTGAAATTTCAGTCAGAAGAGCTTAAGTTTCAACAGAAGTCTATTGGAGAAATTAGATGTTCTCTTTTCATACTAAGAAGAGACTTTTTCCTAAGGGAAATATTGAATATGAAAGCAGAACTCCCAGCAGGTGATAATAATCTTGGTTTCATGAAAGAGCAGTCAAGAAAAACACATTCATTTGTCTATTTCTAAAGCCTGCTACAATTACTGTCAGTTATCTGAGCAATGTTCCCATTTTTGATAATGATTAAATGAGTAATTGTTTCATCAGTCTAAATCTCAGGGTTTACTATAATCTATGTTTCATGAATAACCATACTAATTTGTCTGTTTAATTTCCTTCCAGGAATAATTTCAGTTAATAAGAGTGATAAAGGCAATATACAGAAAATGTAACATTACTAACTAAAATTATGAATATAAAATATGCAATTTTCAAAAGGGTGAAAGATGAAAAATAATAGAGTACCATAGCTCTAATAATTATGCATAGTAATATCAAATAAACTTAATATATAATGCAGGGTAAATGAGTTCATTTCAAGTCAAACAAGGTGACTTCACGTATAAAATGTTATTGTAGTCTCTAGTAATGCTCTAGGGTCTCTAATTAAGTTTCTCTGGTAATAAAGAAAATAAAATTATTTCACACCCACTCTATACCATGATCTTATAAATAATTGGTATCTCTTAGAAATAAAAACATATTGCTTTCTCTCCAAGTCTACAGAGAAAGTCTTTCTATAAAATATTGAAACCAATTTCCACAAAGCACACATAAATTCCAACCTTGTTACTTTAGAGTCACACGTTGAATCCTCACTCTTCTCACTTGTATTTACCAGTTACACCTCAATGAAAAGAAGGAAATGATGGCAATGCTGTAGCTCCAACGAAAGTCAGGATTTGCATAATTATTTATGTTTAAAGTTTTGAACTATTTAGGATTCATAATCTACTTTACCTTATTTTACAACAGAAAGGGAAATTATGACTCAATTTACTAAAATAATTATAATCATAATCACATCTGCTCTTGAAGATTGTCAAATATCTCCAGAGTGCACTGCATACATTTCCTTTACTAGATTCCTTCTTTTATGAGTTAATTAAACAATTTCACAGTATTATTTGTGCAACTACTCTGTGTGGCATATTGTTTGTGCAAAATATTCCCTCTAATAGCTCTATTCTTCAAACACATGTTCATTTAAATTTTTTCACAGATTTTATTTAAAGAACAGTTAGTGCATTTACCCTACCATGTTAGCACCCTTCTTTGGATTTTGAAGCAGCTCCATCTCTACTTTATGGGAATCCTAATTTGGTCAACTAGTTTGAAGGGAGAAAAAAAATATTTTTTAGCAAATGTCTCAGGTCAGTGCACGAGGATGTCAGAGCAAATTACCCCCAATTGATGGCTGCTCAAGATTATCTTGGTATTAGAATACAAAGTCAATAACTTTTCTCAAAGGCACATAAAAATGAAAATGCATGATGGTGCACTTCTCCACTCTATTCATTTTGTTTTCATGAATTTTTACTCACACCTCCAAGCAGATTGGATTTATTAGAAACCAGAGTAAAATGACAGATTAAAGGGAAAGAAATGAATGCAAGACCTCTTTAAGTTTATTTATCAAAGGACAACTGAATCAGTCATTCTCCAAGATGTATTTTCCTGGGAAAGTGACACTGAACATTGTTATGAATTGGCTTATCTTATCTAAACATTTTAAAAGAAGGAGATGCCATCTGCCACACGTTATAAAGAAGAAGTTTCCCTCCCTGCTTGCTTTAAGTTATAAAGGGTTTGTGCCCCTGGCCAGGTTGGCTTTATGCAATTCACTCAATGGATTTATGTCCTCTTGTTCTTCCTGTCTTAGAATGCTACTGTAAAGAGACAGCAGCTTTCATTTGTGTAGATGTTGTATCTCATAGGAAGAAGGGCCATTTGGTTTTCTTTCATACATAATCTGGCTGTAATGAAATCAGAACTCATTTCCTCTCATTTAGGTATATAGCAGCACAGGAACACATTTTGCCCTTGCTTTTGAACAACGGATGAATGAGTTATGAGCCTCTACCTACATCTTCAAAAATCTAATGTGCATTCACTTTGATAGAAACACATGGTGTGGAGAAAAATGAAGAACCAGTGTGCTTCCATAGCTATTCTTCTAGTTCTTTTTATTTCCTTCCCTTTTAATAACCAGAATTTTGTTCTAAGGAAATAAGAGAACCTGAGAACTTCAGGTATTATTAGGAATTTAAATTATGCTCATGACCTGCAATAGTACTTTGCAGGTACTTTTGCAAAAGTACTAATAGTACTTTGGTTTAAAATGTGTGGTGTTAATTACTTGAATGTTTTAGAACAATTGCACCATGATGTCCCAACCTCCTCAGCTAATACAGCCTAGATTAAGTAATGAATCTCTAATTGCTTCTTGACCTAGACCTGCAAAGATTCAAAACAGGAATGGACTCTTAGAATATTATTTTAAAACTTCTGAGATGGCATTTGGGGAAAGAGGAGGTCTTTGATGATTATGATTCTTGGATCCACTGGGAATGCATTTCTGTTCCATGTGAATGATGTGTTTCTGACAATGAAATGTATATCCTTGTTTGCCAGAAGATGAGAACCATAGTTATTTTAAAGGGAGCCCATGTAAGGATCACTTAAGATGGTAGCAGTTTGGAAACTACCTAAGCTGATATGTTTTGTTACATGGATTTTGATATATCTATAAAATAAAGTGGTTTTTGTACATTAAAAATGATAGTATACATTTTTATTTATTAACATTAAATGATTTTATTTATTAATACTAAAGAGTGATTATTAACACCAAAGAATGTAAACTCTTAAGAGAAAGACTAATTGCTAAAGATAGAATATGCATCGTATGGACCTATTCATTCAGATGGTTTTATGAGTGTGGATGAGTGCCTAGATGGTGAGCTTAGTGGTTTGGAGTTGCCATCTTTGATCACACTGATTGAGTTCATAAATCCTACTCTGTCATTGCCCACATATGTGGCTCTGGGCAAATAACTTAACTTCTATGTTTTCTCGCCTATTAAACGAGACAATACAAGCTCATAAAGTTTTCTTGTTGTTGAAGATTAAATGAGTTATAAAGTGCTTAGCATCAACATTTGCTTATGTTATGTTAAGCATTGATATTCAATAAATCTTTGCCTATTTTATCAACATCCTTAAGTGTTTAGAAATGCAAGTAAGCCAAAACCTACGTGAATGATGAAAAATAAGCGAAGATTTCTTTTCAAGAGACTGTTATCTAGGAGCTGAGGTTAATCAAAATTCAGATGGTTGTAAACTAGATTTTGCTAATGCTCTTAGAGAATTGCCAAAACTGAAGTGTCTAGAGTTCTATAAGTATTGAAAATCAGCAGAAGCAGCAAACAGTACTATGTATTTCAAAAGTTTCAGCTCCTTGTCCCCCATCAAGTCTCTGGAAAGGTGAGAATATTTACATTTAGGAACTATTCCAGCAGCAGGTAAGTCTGAGTAAATTCAGTCTATTGTGAGGATCAGGAAATGTCAAATCAAAGTAATTATGGCCATCCCTGCTCTGCCTGCCAGCTTCTCAGAAAGAATACAAGCAGATGCTTCTGACGTCTATAGGGACACAACTGTCCATTTTGACTAAGAAGGTATAATGTGCTCTGACCTATTATTTGAAGATGTTGAAACCATTTGGGCTCTACATATTTCATTCAAAAGAATATAGCATAACTTAAATCGGGGTAACTTGACAAGTGGAAAAGCAGAAGACATAGTCTAATGAGTAAATGCTTTTGCTTTATGCGTTATAAAATGCACAATAAATGGTTTAGCTAGATTTTTTTTCCACTTAAATTATCCTCCTGTGAATCTGTTTAAATCAACCAGTAGTTTGGCAACTCAAGCATTCAAAATGTCTTTTGTATCATCTTCAACATTCACTCAATAATGCCCACTATATAACTTCCAATTAACAAACCAACATTTGCTAAGCACTTACCCTGAGCAAGAATTGGCTAGTTGTGCATGGATCAAATGAAATAACAAAAATAAAACATGGAGTTCACACTGTGGCTTCATGAGTATGATATATATTTACCCCAAAACAGCCCCAAAAGTGATAAAATTTTGTAATGTAAGAAATGTAAAATCCAATTCAAGAAATCTGACTGAACACATGCTTCCAAAGTATCATTGAATTTGAAGAAAAGAGATAAATCTATCTCATTCTTGAAAATAGGAAATGAAAGAGAATGCCAGAAATCTTGGGAATTTCAGGGGAAAAATGGTGGTAGGTATCAATCAAAAAAGGTGAAGAGAGGGTGGACTATGGTGGCTCAACAGACAGAGTTCTCGCCCGCCGTGACAGAGACCTGGGTTCGATTCCCGGTTCCTACCCGTGTAAAAAAAAACGGTGAAGAGAGGCTAGTGCAGAGGTTACACACCACTGGCAAATGAAGCCCAAAGAAGAAAAGAAACACCTATTATCCAGACTAAGCAACCTGGTTCTTATTCCATTATTATTCATTTTTGTTCCTTTCCTTACTTTATACTAAAGATGATTTATACGAAAGAACAGTAGTACCACAATGGGAATCTACAGCCAGGTACTATGGAACACAAATGCTAAGTTTATAAGTCCAGTGTTAGGCTATGTTATTACATTATTTATTTGTGTTTCCTTTGAACTTCTTATAGAAGTATAAGAATACATACAGAAAGATGCACAGATCGTAAGGGAAGAGCTTGAAAATTTTTCACAATAGAACACATCTAGGTAACCAGCACCATTCAAAAATAATTCCAGCCTATGTCCTGCCTCCTTCTGGCCAATTCAAGATTAACCACCACTTGCCTAATAATGCTATAGACTCATTTGGCCTGGTTTTCAACTTTATATAAATGGAATTAATGGTATGTACTCTTTTATACCTGGCTTCTTTCACTCAGTATTATGTTTGTGATAATCATCTGTGTTTTTACATGTATTTATAGTTCATTTTTTCCTGGTAGCTGTATAGTATTATATTTTATGAATATACCACAGTCTATTTGCCCATTCCTGTTGATGGACATTTGGACTGCTTCCAGTATATAACTTTTAAAAATAGTGCTGCTATGACCATACATGCACATACTTTTTGGTAAATACTTCTGCTAGGTATATACTTATATAGAGAGTTGCTGTCATAGGGTATTTTTATGTTAAGCACTTTTTTAGATATCGCACTGTTTTTCAAAATGGTTGTATTAGTTTACACTACCATTTGTAGTATAAGAGAATTTGAGTCAGTCTACACCCTTACCATTTTCATTTTAGCCATTTTGGTGGTAGTTAGCAATATTGAATTTTTGGTCTTTGTAATTCCCTAATGAATAATTAGGTTGAGCACTTATACATATTTCTATTGAATAGTTGAATATCCTCTTTTATCAAATATTTTTCTTTCCTCTCTTAAAATGATCATATGATGTTTTCTTTTATTCTGCAATGTGGTGAATTACACTAACTGATACCTGAATATCATTTCCTCAAATAATTGAAATAAATCCCACTGGAAGAAAACATATATAAGAGGGATTTATATATTGTTGGATTAAATTTAGTAATTTTTAAAAGGCTCCTAATTTTTCCTTTCTTGTAATGTCCTTGTCATTCTAGTATCAAAGTTATGCTGACCTCATAAAATGTGTTCTGGAATATGTTTCTCAAGAACAATCTTATTTTATTCCTTATTAAAAATATTCAGAAGAAATTTATGGGAAGGCATCTGGGCTTGTAGTTTTCTGTGTGAGAAGGTTTTGTAATAGTAAATCAATTTCTTCAAAATATGTATAATAATTTAGACCACCTATTTCTTCTTGTGTCTCTTTTGGTAAATTGTGTTTTCATGAAATCTGTCTATTTAATCTACATGATAGATGAAAATTATTGGCCTAAAGTTTTCATGATGTTGTATTTTTAGATGTTTCTTATCCATAGTAACAACCTCTCTTTTTTATTTCTGATATCACTATTTTTTAATTTTCTCTTTCCCTTATTTCAGTTTTATTAAGGATTTATTAGTCTTTTCAACAAATTAAATTTGTTTTGTGGATTTTTTATTGTACTATTTTCCGTATTTCATTGACTTCAGATCTTACTGTTAGAAATTTTTTAATTTTCTCCTTTCTACTTGCTTTGGCTTTGATTTGCTCTTCTTTTCCTACATGGAAATCTGCCTACCTTCTCTTCAGTCATATTCTGCTCAGAAACTCTGCTTTTGTCTTTCTATAATGTGTGTTTATATCGGAAAACTTTAGCTGGTAAAATTTAACTGCTAAAATTAGCAATCATATTAATATTAGTTGCCATAATAGCAGGCAATTCATTGAGCTGTACAACAAATATTTATTGAGTATCTACTACATGCCAAGAAGTTTTCAGGAGGTGGAAATACAGTGGTAAATGAGACAGGTACATCATCCTTGTGAAGGTTATATTTATGGAGGTGGGCAGTTACAGCCTATAATCATATAAACAAACAAATATAGAAGATAATGTTAAATATCCCAACATTTATTGAACACCTATTATTTGCCAACCATAGCTAAATGCATGAAAACAATGTATTTAATATTGGCAGCTATGATAGAAGATAAACATTATTTGCATTTTAAAAAGAAGACAACTAAGATTCACAAAGACCAAGTAATTGTGTCTCCAAATATAGTTGTTCCCACTCCATCAAGACTTCAGAGAGCCACATGTTTCATAAGGGGTGCCTCCCTCCACCTTATTAGATTCCTTGATTCACAGAGATTTATAAACTACAGACAATAGCACTTATTGGTCTTTTAGTACTAACATTTGAGGTATGACTTTCAGAATCAAAATGGTATATTGTAATAACTGGAGGATGTTCAGAGATCATTTTCTTTACTGCCATTATTTATAGAATGGTCACCAGGAGGATGGGAGAAAAATATGTAAATGAAAAATGTAGTGCTCCAAGAAAAAAAAAACAAAGGAAAAACAAAGCACATTCCTTAGAAAACAACTGTATCTTCGCAGAAAAGAAATTCACATATATAAATGAACATTTCTCTCAGCTTCACATTGAAAATCTTGTTTTCAAATATCCCTTTTCCTTCTTTGCTAAATGGTTACTTGTTTCAAACTCGTTTTTATGCATACTGCGCCCCTTCCTTAAGAAAAACTCCACAAATAAATACAAGGCACGAAATGGGCTCCGTCTACAAATGTGCTCCTAGCAGGAATTTCAACTGCTCCGTTGTTTGTTTCCCTTTGCTTCACTGCTCCAGGCAGACGGCAGACAGTCAGCCCAGCTTTACTCCAACAGCAGAGTCTGAATAAAGAAATCCCAGGACCCAAACTATATAAAAGATCTTTTGCAAATCTTCAGGGCCAGTGACTTTCCAAAACCCGAGACTCTTGCCTTAAAATTAAGGGCCAGGATGAAAGCCGAACTGGGTGCAGGCAGGGTGGGAAAGAATGACAATGACTGAGGAGAGCCAGGGAGAACAGTTACTTCTGCAGCCTGAGAGATTCTGAAAAGAGGCTGGGGGGAGGGCTCAGTGCTGGGGAACTTGGTGAAAGCAAAGACAGATTCGGTACTTCTTTGGCATGCACATATCCGCCTCTGTCAGATTTCCATTTCAGAGGTAACTAACCTGATATGACAAATCAGGCCAATGGCCAAAACCGACTCCTCTCTGACCATTGGAGTCTGAATTTGTGAATACTGCTTAAAAACCACCAACTCAGACAGAAGAACTGTGCCTAATTAGCACTCTCTTAATACTCCAGCAAATAACAAACCTGCTGAGGGGGAGGGAAGATGCCATCACACTTCCTTATCAAATTAGGGCCAAAAAAAATAAATAAATAAAACCTCCTAATTAGCTAAATCAATTAATGTGACACCAAAATGAATATATTTATTCTATCAATACCATCAGTTAAAGGGACAGGCAAAGGAGAGTGTAACATATAAAGAAACTGCTGCAGTTCCTTGAAGCAGTTAATAAGAGGTTGGTGTTTAGAGGATTTTATCATGATAAGCAGTGTCTGATGGAGATTTACCTTGGAAGCAGCCTCTGTTCGGCATGTGCCCCGGGTCTCTTAGTGCTTGGGTGATTCTGACTGGGATAATTCATTAAAATTGGGGTGGGAAAATGTAGTTAATCAATAAATCATCAGATGGACCTAGGTGTTTCTTCGTAATCACACATATAAATGCACATATATTCATAAATAGAATAGGAGCTTTAGATTGCTCCTTAGTAGACTTTTTATAAGTAAGCTTAGATATATTTTCTGCAAAGCTTTAGGGCTAGTAAACATTTCGCAAACTTTTTCTTTAGGGAACTATGCTCAGTTCAAAGTTTGTAAAGATTCTAAAAAGATAGAAAAGTAGCACTTGTGAAAAATAAGGTCTGCAAATCACTGTTTCCTTTCTTCTCTATGGCGTTTTGATTCCAAGAATATCAGGCAAATTAGATGGCTTGAGAGAACCGCCTTACTGTCAGCATAATAAATTAACAGAGAAATGCCCACGTTATGATAACTGGCTGAAAATGATATAAAATAGCAAGTATCACACCTACTGTGACCTCCTTCCTTTCTAGATCAAGTATTAAAAAAATGGAGCATTTGGGGAAGTTACACAACAAAGGTGAGGGTCTCCTCTAATCATAGTTGACTCTCACTGAAACCAATTTCATCAAAGAATCCACTGAATTCTTCCCAGTCAGTGGACACTGGATTTCCTGCTCTTCCCCAAGTGTGGTGTTTGTATAGGTATGTTTGTTGGCTTAATGAAGTATCTGGAGTCCTCTGCTGGTGCTTAGGAAAATATCAACTGAAAGAACAATAATCTTAAAAGCAAACAAATCTTTTTCTATATGTGATCTATGCAAAATTTCATTTTTACATTTTTATCTCTTTTTCATTACTTTAAACATTAGTTAGCTGATTGCTCTAATTCCCAACATTGCCTTTGTTAAGTGTGCTGGGTCACTTGGTGAGAGCCTGTGTTCTCTTCTCTGGCAAAACCCACCCTATCCTTAAACCTTCACAGCTGCACGAACTGATCAGCCTGGAGATTATTTTTCCGCCCTCTGTCAATTCATGTCATATCTAAACCCACTTGTTCTCCAGGGATTAGCACAGGTTTTCCATCAAGCCTGTTGTTTCCTTTTTTTACAGTAGTGATAAAACAGCTTTGTTATAAATTAACGGTGTCCACATCAGATGGGGGGAAAATCAGCTTCTGTTTCATATGTGATGTATTTCCAATCTGTTACAACCAACAAACACATAAAAGGGAGAAGCTGCCAAAAAAGAGATAGGTGGGAGATAATAAAATCTGGAACAGGCAATGAGCAGAGTGATAAGATATTACTTCTGAAGCATGCATATAGAAAGGAAGCCATAACCTTTCATTGTAAACTTGTTATGTGGCACCCTCTTTCAGTAATCCCCTCAAAAGTATCAATAATAGAAACGATTTCTTTTCACACTCAATACCTTACGAACTTCTTTGTAGTGTTTAGGATGCATAATCCCCAGCATACCTACACCATTGGAAGAAGAAGGCAGAAAACAAGGAAAAACTAGAGTCTAGGTAACAACCAGCAAGGTTAATGGAGATATAGGTATCTATATATTTCAAAACTGAAGCCAGGCACATGCTTGAAATACAGACAAGGGAGATGTATCTATTGAGTAAACGACTTCATGTTGTAGGCCAAGCTCCCTAACAGCAAGCCTGAAACTAGTTTTCTCCTGAAAGTTGTTTTTTAAGAGAATGTTCTAATGGGAAGTGTGCAAGAAATGAAAGAAGCAGGGTATGGAAAAGAGAGAAGCCAAGCAAGTATGTCATGGTGTGCCTTTCCTCAGCCTGATTCTGTAGGGAGTTCTGGAATATAAATTGTACCATACTGCTCTCTTCCAAACTGAGACAACACCGTGGGGATCTGGTACCCCCATCAGTCAAAACATGGCTGCGGGCTAAGCTAACCCTCAGGCCCCTCTGGCTGAGGTGGCTCTAGTCGCTCAAAGGATTTCAAATGTGAGTCATCAGCAGCAGCAACTGATGCAGCCTTCAAAGGGATCCCTCGGGTGCTGGGAAAGACATCAAAAGAATCTGCTACCTGTGTGATGCTTTTATGGCATTGATTTTATTTTTTTATTTATTATTATTTTTTTCAATTTACAAACGCCCTATACCCACCAAGCAGCAACTTATTTTTCCTTCCTCCCCCCATGTCCTGGCAACTTCGAATCTACTTTCTATATCTATGAATTTGCTATGTCTAGTTATGTCATACAAGCAGAATCAGACAGTATTTGTCTTTAAGTGCCTTGCTTATTTTACTCAGCATAATGTTTTCAAGGTTAAAGTTCATTATTTCAAGGTTATGCCATTTACTGAGAACTGGTATTCAAGTTCATATCAAGCAGAAAGTTTGTGCTTGGCTGGTAAACATAAAAGCTAATGATGGGCGGACACAGTGGCTCAGCAGGCAGGGTTCCCGCCTGCCAGGCTGGAGAGCCGGGTTGGATCCCCTGTGCCCGCCCATGTGAAAAAAAACATAAAAAAAAAGCTAATGAGACCCACTAAACCATTAAGACAAAGGTAGAGATAAAAGAATAGTTTGCAATTGGCTTAACCATCCCACCAATTCTATCTGTAATCCATTTTTCCACAAGATGTCAGGTAACAAAATCAGTATTTCTGACCATTAAGAAATAATAGTAGGATTTACTTTTAATAAAGAAGATCAAATAAAATAGTCTTTAAATATTAGAAATACAAAATGCTGTCCATCAGTGTTAGCCATGCAGGGATACTTTTGGCAAAGAAAAGGATATTGAAATTGCAGATGATGTTGGGATTAGCTCTTACTCCTTCCCAAGGACTTCTAAACATTCTAATTCTGCTCTAAGTTTATTGTCTTTTTGTGTAAAAAGTCAGAATATTGTTTAATTCATGGGATTTTAAGGTTTATGGAATTTTAATTGGGTAGAAAATGAAAGCTAAGATTTCACTTACTTCCCCGAAGTTCTTCTGATAAGCAGATCTGCTAACTCACAGAAGAAACAAAGTGATACTCACTCATTTCATAATTACCTGTGTTTCTGGCATGGTTGAACACTCATCATTTTTAATAAGGTTGAAAGGATTTCTGAATAAACCCTCAGAGTGTCCCAATTGTCGAATGAATTTGCCACTGTTCAGAGCAGATGTCTACCCTCTAAATGGACATGAGGCCATCCCTGTGGCTCAAAACAAGATCATGGATTTTGGAGCCAAGCAAGCCTTAGGTCTAGCAAGTGCTCTGGTGTTGATGAGCTGCGGGAACTTGGATCTGTCACGTAATCTCTCCAAGCTTGAGTTTTGTCAGCTAGTAAGACAAGAAGTATGGATTACATATCTATCTTCTAGAGTTATTGTGAAGATTCTATAAGATGAATACCTGATAAAGATAAGGGTATAACACCTCATCTTCTGCTCAAAAACCATGAAAAGACAGCAAATGCATTTTTTAAGCTCCAAAAATAATTTGAAAACATAGTTCAATTGGTAAACCCCAAGTCTTGCGGAATACCTAAAACAGCAGAAAGTTATAAGGGCTCAGTTCTCTGGAAAATACAGAGTATGAGGGAATGCCAGAGAAGTTCCCTTAACACAAGTTAGTGAATGGAGGAGTGCTAGAAGTCCCCAAGGCCTCCCTTCTCTCTGCCTTTCCACTGAATTCCTTGTAAAGGTCCACAGAGATGCAAAGTTTCAATAGCATCTAATTTTTTGGTAATGCTGCCATTCAAATTATACTGTACTGTCACATATTCTAGCATAAGAGCATTTTAGCTCTGTGTTAAATATCTGGCACATTTCAAGGCAAGAATGGAGATGGTATAGCATAAAAAGAACTTCACTGATCTTTGTCCCCAATACCTGAGAGGCAACCTCTGCATCCTTGGAATTCTCCATGATAGGAGTGGCTTTTGTGGTGAACCCCAGATAGTTTATGCTAATGAGATGACTCAGGGTTTGGGGCTGGCCATGCCAGAAAGACCAACCATGTGATTAGGGGATTGGGCTTTGAGTCAAGTCATTCCTGCCTGATCTCCAGGGAGCAGAGAAGGACTGGCAGTTGAATTCAATCAATCATGCCTGCGTGATGAAACCTCATAAGCACTCTGGGCATCCAAACTTTGGAGAGGTTCCCATATTGGCAATATTCACTGATGTACTGGGAGGGTGATGCATTCTAACTCTACATGGAGAGGACACAGAAGTTTTGCATTTGAAAACTTCCCAGACCTCATCCTTTTGTCTTTCTTTTGGCATCTTCTGTTGTACATCCTTGTTTGCTATAATAAAAACCATAATCATAAGTGAAGTGCTCTCCTGACTGCTCTGAGTCATTTTAGTAAATTATTGAACCTGAAGGTGTTATGCGAACCCCCAAATTTTCAGCCAGATGGCCCAGGAATTGTTGAATTTGCTATGGTGTCTGAAATAAGGGCAGTCTTAGGGAGGGTCACCCTTAACCTATACTGTAGGTGGTTAGGAACATATAGCAGGTGAAAAGCACGAGAGACGAAAACATTTCAAATGAGATTGTATCAGCAAGAGTAGCATTGGAATCAGGCATTAAACCACCTAAAATAAAAAATTACAATCTGGTTAT
Source organism: Tamandua tetradactyla (assembly GCF_023851605.1). Lineage (NCBI taxonomy): Eukaryota > Metazoa > Chordata > Mammalia > Pilosa > Myrmecophagidae > Tamandua > Tamandua tetradactyla. The sequence continues at coordinate 119,878,455 of NC_135329.1, read as the reverse complement.
TGAGCAAAGAAAAATTAAAATTTTGAAGCAGGAGCAAAGATTCATATTCTATTTATCAGGAAAGTTATACCTAGTTATAATGTTTTAAATAAGAATTGAACTTCTAGAGATTCCCTGATATAACTATCTAATTTCAGGCATTATTTCATATAAGGATCAAGATAACTGTACCATTTGAAACCAGACCAAGAGAAGGAAACACCAGAATCTTCTTATGATGACAGAGCTGAGGGTCAAAGAATCAGTGTGCATTTTGTTGTTGTTTTTCTGTGAACCTCATGTAGTAAGTAAGGACTTTTGTTTTTACATGGGCAGGCTCCAGGACCGAACCCAAGTCTCTGGCACAGCAGGCAAGAATTCTGTCACTGGGCCACCAGTGTATTGCCCAGGACTTATTTTTAATTCTTCCATCCTCCTTAAAGATACTAAACATTTAATAACCTTTCACATGTCCAAAGCTGCAAATTAAGTATAACCACTTTGCATGATTAGCTTACATTCGTTTGATAAAGTTAAACCAGCAGAAAAATTAATAGCAACCTTAGATATGTTCCATTTTGCATTTTTCCTGGTCACTGAATTATTTCACTGGGGAAAAAATATTTTAAAAAAATGATGTGGAAATGGTAATTATAAGAATCCTACAAAAGCATTACTTTTTAAATTTTTTTAATTTAAATAACCTACTTAAATATAAATCCTTAAAGATTTTTATGACAGTTTAATGCTGTAACATTTAATTACCTGCATTTTAGGGCCACCATAAATCAAAAGATTGTAATTCAAATGTATACTAATTTATTCTTGACTTTGGAGTTAATTACAACCATCATAAGCTTTAATTATTGTTGGTAAACTGGGAATATATGAGAGGAAGACCTGCTAAAACAAGAAATAGAACTGAAGTTTATGGACACTGAGAAGATCTAGAAAAGGTACTAAATGCATACCACGTAATATGTATGGAAAAACTCACAGTCGTTTTTAAAGAAAATCCATCAAATGCCAAGAAGAATAAATTATTTAATATGAAAGTATTTTTGAAGTATTTTAATTCCAAACCAAAAAATTTACTAGGTCTATAAGTGACACTAAATAAGATGCAATCCATGTAACCAAAAATAACCCTAAAGAATTCCAGACTAAAATAAATATATTTAAAATATAAATTAAATGTCTAATTCATAGCTGTTTTGAAGTATAAGTAAATTAGGTCAACATATTTATTAAGATTATATTATGGTTCTGTCTAAGATGGAGTAACATGGACCAGATTTATTCACCTGCCTGAAATAACAAAAATAAAAATCCGGAATATATGAAATCATAGTTTGTAAGATGCTGGACATAATGCAAAGAAGGAGAGTGATCCCCAAGAGAAAGCAAATGAATCAGATGTGTCCTTCAAGAGGTGTCCCAGCTTACGGCTTGAAGAGAACGACCAGGTTCTGGGACAGGGAAGGGAACCCAGGAGGTGTCTAACCGACTGCATGAATCAGGGAGATTGACCAGAGTTTGGGAAGAACAAGGCTGTTCCACTAGACTTTGCAAAACAAAATACTAATATCAGAGGAAATGGACATCAGCCGATGGCCTCTAGAGTATTGAGCACAGTATTCACTGAAGCATTAATGGGAGGAAACAAGTTGAAGCTAAGGGAAGAGCCACCTGAAATGTTAAAGAAAATGCCTCTCATCATTCCCGTAGGCTCAAAAAGTATCTAATACCTTCAGCTAAATGAAGATGTCATGATGTACAAATCATGGAGAAGAGTACTCAGAAGGCCTTTTTCCTCACTCATGGGGAATAATTACCCCCAGAGAGCATATGGCTCTGGCCCTGCTTAAAAACTCTTTTAAAGAAAAACCCCAATGGATCAAACTGTTTCCAAGTCACTTATATCCCAGAAAAACTGATCAAGAATACCTCGAGGAAAAAATATATATCTGACACCAAACATTAGAAAAATTGCAATGTCTGGTATCCACAATAAATGATTATATCATAGGCGAAGAACAATGAAAATGTGACCCATGCAAAGGAGAAAAATCAGTTAAGCAAAACTGACAGAGATGTTTGAATTACTAGACAAAAAATCTTAAAAGAGCTATTATAACCTTAATTCATTGTGCATAGTTAGAGACATGGGATATGTAAAAAAGAAGCTACAAATATAATTTATAGACATAAAATGTATATTACATGGGATTACCAACAGATTAGATATTGCATAAGAAAATATTAGTGAACTTGAAAACAGAGCAATGGAAACTGGCTAAAATGAAACACACAGAAAAAAAAGACAAAAACAACATCAGTTAGCAGTGGGATAATTTTAGGCAATCTAATATTTGTGTAATTGGAGTCTCTAAAAGAATTAAAGAAGGGATTGGCAGGAAAAATTTTTGAAGAAACATTGCCCCAAATCTGATGAAAACTGTAAGTCCTCTGATCCAAGAATGAACCCCACACATAAGAAACATGAAGAAAACTGCACCATGGCATAAAATCACATTGTCTAAAACCATTGTTAAAGGGAAAATCTTAAAAGCAGTCATAGGAAATGACACCATACATATTAGAGTAGTGATAGAGTTCCCAGTAGATTTTTTTGTCAGAAATAATGCAAGCAAGAACAGAGTAGAACAACGTCTTTAAAGTACTGAGAGAAAAAGCTGCCAACCTAAATTACATACCCAGAGAAAATATTTTTCAAAAACAAGGTGAAATAAGGAAATTTTTAGTTATAAACAAGTCGAGAGAATTCATCATCAGCTGACCCACATAACAGGAAATGTTAGAGGAAATTTTTTCCTACATAAAAGTGATACCAGATGGAAATATTCTACACAATAAAGAGACCCAGTAATGTCAGTGAGTCAGGATGAGTCAGCACCCCACATTTGCTGGATGGTATCAGAACACACAGTAGGAAGCTGGACATACACGCACACAAATTCCTCAGGAGGAATGCCTGCCCAAAAAGAAGGTTAAACGAACCTAGAGTTTCATAATATAAATCCAAAATGTCCAGGATATCCAAACATTATTCATCACACCAACTGCAAGAAAAATCACATGTTGAATGAGAAAAGACTATCAACAGATGTCAATCCTGAGATGAATTAGACATTGGAATTTACTGACAAAAGTTTTAAAGCAGCCACCATAAAAAATACCAAAAAGCATTTAAGAATTCTCTCAAAATAAAGGAAAAAATAGAAAATCTCAGTGGAAAAAAAAAAGAACAGAAGTCATGAAAATTATAGAACTGAAATGCATAAAAACAAATTTGAAAAAATTACTAGACAAGCTCGATAGTAGAGTAGAGATGAAAGAGGCTAGAATCAATGTACTTAATTGGGAACAAATCAGTAAAACTTACCAAATCTGAACAAGAGAGAGGAAAAGGTTGAAAAAAACTGAACAAGTTCTCGAGGATCTGTGGGACAATAAAAAAAGACCTAACATTCATGTCATCAGAGTCCCAGAAGGAAAGATGAGAGTGAAACTGAAAAATATTCAAAAGAAATAATGCTTGAAAATGTTCCAAATTTGGAAAAGACATAAACAAAAGTATATACATTCAAAAAATTGAGAAAACCTCAAATAGAATTAGCCTAAAGAAACCCAGGCCAAGACAGACCATAATGAAACTTCCAAAAACTAAAGACAAAGAAAAAATCCCAAAAGAAAACACATTATCTATAGAGGAACACCAATTTGAATGACAGCAAACTTCACATATAAAAGCAAAAGCCCAGAAGGAAGTGATAAACATTTTTCAAGTATTGAAAAAGAGGAACTGCCAACCATGAATTCTATATCAGGTGAAAATATCCTTCAAGAATGAAGGGGAACTAATGAAATTACTAGACAAAGAAAAAGTAAGAGAATTTGTTACAAGTAAACATACCCTTAAAAAGTTAGTGAAAATTCTGGAAACCGAAAGGAAATGATAATAATCATTATCATTTTATGTATGTAATAATAAATTAATCATTTATGTAATAAATATCTAATAGATATGTAATAACAAATTAATCAATTATCCTTCTCATAAGTTTCCTAAATCATATTTGTTGATTGAAGCAAAAATAATTTATAAAACCATTTGATGTGGTGCTTAATGCTTCTAGAGGGAATTCTTATGACAATTACACTTAAAAGTGAGGAGATAGAGGGGCTTAAAAGTAAGTTTTCTACATTTCACTCAAAGTAGTCAACATTGATACCAGTTGATTGTGATAAATTTGATATGTATATTGTAACACTTAGGGCAACCACTAAGAAAACTATACATATATTCAAAAACACTATAAATAAATCAAGATGAAATCCAAAAAATGTTCAAGTAGCTACCAGGAAACCAAGAAAAGAGAAACAGGAATAATTGATAGAAGAAACAAAAGAAAATTCTATATGTAAGCCCTAACATATCAATAGCTGTATGTACAACAATATAAATCAATTCACTACTTGCAAATTAAAAAATAAAATTAATTAAAAAGTGAATAAGCAAGCCACAGACATAGAGACAATATCTCCAATGTTGCTACACTATATATCATATACAAACGCACACACATGTGACAAAGATTCATATTCGTCCGATTCTGAACATACAAAGGATCCCTACAATTCAAAAAGAAAAATACTAAAAAAAAAAGGCAATATAAATGAGCAAAAGATTTGAACAGACACTTCACAAATAAGTATATCCAAATAGCCAAAGACATATGAAAAGATGTGCAATCTCATTATGCATCATGGAAAAGCAAATTAATACGCCATTGATAAAACACTAAATACTCACAAGAATGGCTAAAATTAAAAAGACTGACAGCCATCCGCTAGCAAGGCTCTCACCCAGCACCCAGACAATGGTTTCTAACATCCAATAAAATTTGAACCTGGGCTACTTAGAGAAATGACTGATTCTAGGACAGGACAAAGAAATACAGTAGATGGTCCTGGAGCATCCTTTAATGCTTGAAAGTAAGAAGCAAAAAAAACATATGCCATAATGATAGGTTTATGTCAAAAGGATGCAGAAGCAAAATGAAAGAGTTTTCAATGGCCAAATCTGGAACTAATGGGCAAGAAAATAAAGTATTGAATTATTACCTAGAGCATAAAATAAGTAACCATGAGACAATATTGATATAAAATTGCTTTCAGTTCATTTAATCCTCACAACAACCCTATGTTGTTGGTATTATTATTAACTTCACTTAATAGGTGAAGAAATGAAGTAATTGGCATTTTTTACAAAGCAATTTCATCGACATATATTCACACACCATATAATCCAACCAAAGTACACAATCAATGGCTCACAGTATCATCATATAGTTATGCATTCATCACCTCCATTAATTTTAGAACATTTTCATTACTCTAAGAAAACAAAAACAGAAATAAACACACACACACACCTTTTGTGAGGTGAAGCTTATGTATGTAGGGGAGAAGCTTAGCCTACCTATAGATATGCCTAAGAGTTACCTTGAGAGGACCTGTTTTGTTACTTAGATGTGGCCTCTTTCTCTAAGCCCAACTCTGCAAGTGAAATCATGGCCCTCCCGCCCACGTGGGACATGACATCCAGGGGTGAAAGTCTCCTGGTGGCATGGGAGAGAACTCCCAGGGATTAATCTGGCCCTAGCACCAATCTGGCCCTGGAACTATGGAATCATCAATGCCATCTGACCAAAAGGAGGAAAAGAAGTGTACCTACCATAATTTACCAAACCCCAACCAAAATCATTCCTGCTATTCCTAAAGAACACCTAGGGCATTATAAAAGATTCTTCAAAGGTTCCATGCACTAGGGTAACTTTCCAGAAACCTACAATCTCCAGGTGAGTTCCTGATCCAGATAAGTCCTGAAAGGCAGAGGGGCGCAGCCTCTCCAGAACATCAATTACTTCCATCCCCCATCTCATATTATTGACAGCCCTTTCCAACATGAAAAAGTTAGAATGGGCATTGCCCAAAGACCTCCAAAGAGTAGGACAAAGATCAAAAGAGATGGCAGAGTTATAAAGAGAAGGTAAGTTTTAATAAACGAGTGTGAATGCTGAATCATTATATTGATATTTCTTTTAGTCTCCAGTATCTTAGAGCAGCTGGAATTAAAAACCCAAAATGGTGGAATTGTAACCCATGCCAAACTCCTAGTCTGTTCTACAACTAATTGTTGTGATGTGCTTTGAAATTAATTGCTTTTTTGTATATGTTATTTTCAGAAAAAAGAAAACAAAGAATTGTGATTTGTAGAATATTGGCTTGAACATTAATTTCAAGATCTCTTTTGGTAATTTATATATGTAAAGCATGCAGGAAGTGTTTTTGTTAAGGAAAAAGAGTGTTTTTTTCCCCTAAAATAAAATAACTGATTGTTGTAGTATGAGGAACAGGAATATGTAGGACAAAATGAATGGATATAGAGTGTTGTAGAAGTCTTGTTGGAAGTGAATTTTATTGATTTTGGTTAGGGTTGCTAAGATTTTATAGTTTTACAAGATTTTTAATAGTTTTCTTACCATATTTCCGTACAAAACAAGAATCTGATTTTCACTGTTAAAATGATGATGTTTTATTGGATTATTTGTTTGCTCTTAGTGAGAAGCTATAAAAGGTTTTTAACCATCTGAGTAATCTGCCTAGATGACAAAGAGTGTATGTCTTATCAGACCAATGTACTTATTGATATGTATGTTGACCATCTCCTTCCTTACTGTTTTAGACAATGCCTCCTCACTTAAAAAAAAATGTCTTTTTAAAATAATGTTAACTCCCCTATTTACTTTCAAACTTTTGTGTCACCTTGATTAAATAAAGAACAAAGAAAGATAAGCAACAAATAAAAAAAAAAGAACTCACAAAACATCCCATGCCTCCTATCACCCCCTATTATTTATTTATTTATTTTCTCTTTATTTTATTATTCATCTGACCATACACTGGACAAAGGGAATGTCAGCCACAACTTTTTCACAATCATACAGTCACACCTTATAAAAAGCATTATAGTTATATAATCATCATCAAGAATATGGTCTATTGGATAACAGTTCAATAGTTTCAGATATTTCCTTCTAGCTATTTTAATACATTAGAAACAATAGAGGAATGTGTATATAATGACAGGAATAACACCAGAATGACCTCTCAACTCTATTTGAATTCTCTTAACCACTGAAACTTTATTTTATTTAATTTCTTTTCCCCCTTTTGGTCAAGAAGGCTTTCTCAATCCCATGATGCCAGGGATGCTTATCTCAGGGAATCATGTCCCACATTGCCAGGGAGACTTAAACTCCTGGGATGCATGTTGCACTTAGGGGGGAGGGTAATGAGTTTATTTGCAGAGTTGGCTGAGAGAGAGAGAGGCCACATCACAGAAATAAAAGATGTTCTCTGGGGATGACTCTTAGGAATGATTGCAGGTAGGTTAGCTCCTCCTTTGCAGGAATAAATTTCACAGGGGGGACCCCAAGATCGAGGGCGCAGCATATTGAATTGGTTGTCCCTACTGCTTGTGAGAATATCAGGAATTTCCCAGGAGGCAAAGTTTAATATTTCCACATTTTTCCCCAGTTGCTCAAGGGGCCTTACAAATACTTTTTTTAAAATTTTCTGCCCAAAATATTCTGGGATGTACTGGGGTACTACATTAACTTGTACAGAATACCAAGATCTCATTCTTTATTCTGGGTTGCATGTAATTATGTTGTTTAAGTAAACTGACCGCACAGGTTAAACTAGATAGTGTGAAACAGAAAATTTAAATTTTGAACCAAATAATCATCTTGTCCTTTGGTCTCACATAGAAGTTGACATTTTAAACTTCAAGCAATATCATCCTTTACCTTGTATCCTAATTTGCCTTAGTCCTAACCAAGTCCATTTCATTCGTATTTCTAAATGAAGTCTGATCTCTTTTTTCAGCCTTTTTAACAGCTGCTGTTTGGGGTAATGCTGACTTTCAAAGCTGCAGAACTCTCACTCTGAGTCTCAGGTGTCACATAGATACCCAAAGTTCTGAGGAACTACTAGTTTATAAACAAACAGCTCAGCATCTCAGCATTTAGAAATAGCAATTTAAAACTCAGGAATAGATATGACTGCTGTAAGAGCTTACAATCTAGGAACCTTTGCAATAAGCCTTATTGAACATCCTGTACTCCTTAATCGTTTGCCCAATCTCTACCCATGTTCTGTACTCTGATAACCTATGCTCTAGGATTCTATTCTCAGCATTTGCCTACTATAATTAGTTTATATTAGTGAGGCCTTAAGATAATTGTCCTTTTATTTTTGGCTTATTTCACTCAACATATTGTCCTCAAAGTTCATTCACCTAGTTGTATGCCTCATAACTTCATTCCTTCTTGCAGCCATTCGATATTCCCTTTTATGTGTACACAACTTCCATTCATCTGTCAATGAATCCTTAGGCCACCTCCAACCATTGTAAATCATGAATAATGCAGCCATAAATAACAGTGTGCAAATGTCTGCTTGTGTCCCCATTTTTGGTTCTTCCAGGTGCATACTAAATAACAGGGCTGAGGATCATATGGCAACACTATACTTAGCCTGCTGTGAAGCCACCGCAATGCCCTCCAGAGGGACTGTGCCATTCTACTTCCCTGCCAGTACTGAATAAGTATCTCTCTCTCTCCACATCTTTGTCAGCACTTTATCTTTCTGTTTATCTTTTGAATAGTTTTATTCATGCACCATAGAATCCATTTTAAGTGAACAATCATGACTCCTGATATAATCACATAGTTATGCATTCACCACCACAATCTATATGAGAACACTTCCATTTCTTCTACAAAAAAATGAAATGGAAAAATTAAAATAAAAATAAAAACTTCGAAGAATAAAAAAAGTGTAAAAGGAGAAATATCACCACCAAGAACGCCATCTTCACCCTTATATCCCCCTCTCCCTTATATCCCCCCTCTTATTGACATTTAGACTTAGTATATCACCTTTATTACAATTAATGAAAACATTTTACAATGTCACTGTTAACTACAGACCTTAGTTTGTATTGATTGTATTTTTCCATATACCATCCCATTTTCAACACCTTGCAATCTTGACATTCATTTGTTCTTCCTTGTGTAAAAACTTTCTTATATTGGCACATTTAATCACCATCATTGTCCACTCTAGTTTCCAATTTTTTTTATCCTCTATCTTTCCTTCTAATATCATACATGCCACAAGCCTTCCTCTTTCAAGCATACTCACACTCAGCTTTGTTCAGTGTACTTACAATATTGTGTTACCATCAGATAGTATTGTGCTATTCATTTCTGGATCTTTACTATGAATTCTTTTGAACATTCAGCATCCAATACCCAATCTCTATCCTCTTTCTATCTCCTGATAACTTGTGTTCTTAATTTCAACTCTCAGAGTTTACTCATTATAATTATCTTATGTTAGTGAGACCATACAGTATTTGTCCTTTTGTTTTTGGTAAATTTTGTTCAACATAATGTCCTAAAGGTTCATCCACACATCCACATACATGTGTCATGACTTTATTCTGCCTTACAGTTGTGTAATATTCTATCATATGTATATACCACAGTTTGTTTATCCACTTGAGCTATTTCCATTTCTTGGCAATCATGAATAATGCCACTATAAATATCAGTGTACAAACCTCCTTTCATTTGATGACAGTTCCTCTGAATATATACCTAGTATGGGATTGTTGGATTGTACAATTCTATACTTAGCTTCCTGAGGAACTGCAAACTGCTTTCCAGAGCAGTTGCACCATTCTACATTCCCCCCAACAGCAAATAACTGTGCTTCTTTCTACATATCCTCTCCAACATTTGTAGTTGGTAATAGACATCCTAGTAGGTATGAGATGATAGCTTGTTGTGGTTTTGATTTGCATTTTCCTAATTGCTAGTAAAGTTGAGTGTCTTTTCATATGTTTTTGAGCCATTTGTATTTCCTCTGTCCATTTCTTTTGTCCATTTTTAAATTGGGTTGTTTGCCTTTTTTTTTTTTTAATTGGGTTGTTTACCTTTTTGTTGTTGACTTGTAGGATCTCTTTATATATTCTGGATATTAAACCCTTATCTGATATGAGGTTTCCCAATATTGTCTCCCATTGTGTTGGCTGCCTTTTTACTTTTCTGACAAAGTCCTTTGATGTACAAAACTATTCAATTTTGAGGAGATCCCACTTATCCATTTCTTCTTTCACTGTTTGTGCTTTGAGTATAAGGTTTTGGAAGCCACCTCCTATCACAAGATCTTTAAGAAACTTCCTTACATTTTCTTCTAAAAATTCTGTGGTCTTTGCTCTAATGTTTAGGCCTTTGACCTATTTTTAGTTAATTTTTATATAAAGTGTGAGAAAGGGGTCCTCTTTTATTCTTTTGGATATGGATATCCAGTTCTCCAAGAACAATTTGAATCAACTTGACCACCTTATCAAAGATCAATTATCCATAGATGAGAGGGTCTACTTCTGAACAGTCAATTTGATTCCATTGGTCAGCATACCTCTCTTTATGACAGTACCATTCTGCTTTGACGACTGTAGCTTTGTAATATAATTTAAGGTCATGTACTGTGAGACCTCCCATTTCATTTTTCTTTCTCAAGATATTTTTAGCTATTCAGGGCACACTGCCTTTCCAAATAAATTTGGTTATTGGTTTTTCTATTTCTACAAAGTAAGATGCTGGGATTATACTTGGTATTGCATTGAATCTATAAATCAATGTGGGTAGAATTGACATCTTAACTATATTTAATCTTTCAATAATGAATATGGTATGTTCTTCCATTTACTTAGGTCTTCCTTGATTTCTTTTAGCATATTTTGAGCTTTTTGTGCATAGGTCTTTCATGTCCCTGGTTAAATTTATTCCTAAATATCTGATCCTTTTGGTTGCTATTTTGAATGGAATTTTTAAATTGATTTTCTGCTCAGATTGCTCATTACTTTTGTATAGAAACACTACTGATTTTTGTATATGGCTCTTGTATCTTACTACTTTGCTGTACTCATTTATTAGCTCTGGTAGCTTTACTGTTAGATTTTGGGGGACTTTCTACCTATGGATCATGTCATCTCAAACAGTAAAAGTTTTACTTCTTCCTTTCAAAGAATAAAAAAATACCCTTTATTTCTCTTACTTAATTGCTCTAGCTAGAACTTCTAGCACAATGTTGAACAACAATTGTAACACTGTACATGTCTTGTTCCTAGTCTTAGAGGGAAAGCTTTCAGACTTTGAGTATGACCTTAGCTGTAGGTTTTTCCATATAGTCCCTTTATCATGTTGAGGAAGTTTCCTTCTATTCCTATCCTTTGAAGTTTTTATCATCAAGAAAGGATGTTGAGTTTTGTCAAGTGCCTTTTCTGCATCAACTGATATGATGATGTGGTTTTTCTCCTTTGATTTATTGGCGTGGTGTATTACTTTAACTGATTTTCTTGCATTGAACTAGCCTTGCATACTTGAAATAAAACCCACTTGATCATGGTGTATAATTCTTTTAATGTGCCACTGGATTCAATTTGAAAGTATTTTGTTGAGGACAGCTTGATATGTTGTCTTCTTATTTTCATTTGCCTTGAGATGTTTACTGATTTCGCTTGCAATTTCTACCTTGATCCACTGGTTGTTTAAGATTATATTGTTTATCCTCCATATATTTGAGAATTTTCCAGTCTACTACCATTATTGATTTCCAAATTCATTCCATTACGATGCAAGAGAGTGTTTTTGTATAGTTTCTATATTTTTAGATTTATTGAGGCTTGCTCTGTAATCTTACTTTTGGTCTATCCTAGAGAATGATCCATGAGCACTTAAGAAAAATGTGCATCCTGCTGTTGTGGGCTGTAATGTTTTGTAAATGTCTTTTAAGTCTAGTTCATTTACCATACTATTCAAAATCTCTGTTTCTGTATTGATTCTTGGTCTAAATGTTCTATCCATGCTGTGTCCAGTCATGGAAATTCCCAAAACAGTTGTTCCAGACAGTTCCTGACTATTTTCTAGCTGCCCTAGAGAACTAATGAAATTCCACACCTCCTGATACCTTCACCTTGCCCTGCTTTTCAAGCCATTGATATTTAAGCAAAGGTCTAAAGAATAGAGGCAAGAGAGGTCTTGGGAAGAAACAGCGAAATACCATTTCAAATAGTAGTTAGACCACGCAAAAGGATGAGAAGATGGCAATTGACGACATTTGACTTGAAGAAGGTGATGAATTTAGCCTTGTAGTTAATTAGGAAAAGAGGGTGCCAGGAAGACAGAACAGCCAGGAGAAATGCCCTGAAGTGGGAGGACACACCTACCAATTTCTGGGAACATCAAGGAAAGCAGATGGCTAAGGCAGAGAGGGGACAGTAAGGACTGTGGACAAGTACCAGCCCATGAACTGATTTGCAAAAATCTTAGGACAGAAATTGAGAGTAAGCACTTAGAAACTACAATAGTGGCTTGACAGAGTAATTTTGTGTCTATTGAACAAATAATAAAAAATTAATTGTTGCATACTTTTTACCTTTTTTTGGTTTGTTTTTAATTTTATTTCCTGGGAATTCATTTTTATTGCATTTTACTAAACTTTGGTATACGATAGACTCAATGCTTTGTTCATTTTTTAATAGTATTTCTTCATGAATAGTCTCATGGTAACTGGGGATCTTGCTAAGTTGCATATTATGATTCAGAAGATCTGGAGTAGGGCCTGCAATTTGTCATTTTTAACAAGCTCCCAGATAATGCTGATGCTTCCAGTCTGTGGAGGAGCAAGTTTGAGAATCATTGTAGGACTGGGCTGAGAATAGACAGTAGAATGGCAGCATTAGTGGTGATGAGAAGTAGTCAAATTTTAGATATATACATGTAGAAGTGTAGATTTATATTTATGAATATATATAATTATTTTATTATTAGATACATATCTCTATATCTAACTATACATATATAAATGGTAGAGCCAAAAGGATTTCCAGATATATTAGCTGTGGGCTTTGAGAGGCAGAGAGTAGTCAGGAAGACTCTAAGATTTTGGCATAAACAAATGAAAGAATTGAGTTATGCAGCTAATCAGCTCATAAAAGTACTGAGGATTGAATTTAGGCTGTCTAACAGCAGAGCCTGAGCTGGTAACTGTTTCATCCCAGCCACTTTCTGGAAATAGTCTATCTTGTTGGAAAATATCCAAAAGACAGTCTTAACGTTTGCATCTATTTCCATATAAAAACAAGCACAATAAGCCATGATACGAACAACTAATTTACACATCCCCTAAATCAACAGCAGCAACAGCAACAGCAGCTTGAAAATCAACAAAACTGAAGATATAAGGACAATTCAATGTCACAATTGAATAAAATACCGTAATTCGTAAAAGCAAATGTACTGAATAAACCAGGTCTGAACTAACTGCTGATCTCTCAAGAGTTTTGATCATCAGAACACTCTGTTTTCTCTGGAAGGGTGGTGGTTCATTAGATTTTACAGTAAAATATGTCAATGAATCAACATTGTGTTTATTCCATAAAAGTACGTAACGTGGTCTGATTGAATAGCATATGTTATGCCAGGTGTGTGTGGGTCTGTGTGTGTGTGTGTGTGTGTGTGTTTGCATTTGTTTGAGTGTTTGTGTGTGTTTTGTGAGTTTCTAGGAAAAACAACATCTGTCAATAAAGATCATCTCTGGAAAATGGAGTGAATTGACAGAGGGATGAGAGGAAGGGGGTGGGAAGGCAAATGACCTCTTTTTTTCTGACATATACTTGAATTATTTGAATTACTGTATAACATGCTACTTTTGTAAATCTGAGGGCAGTATGAAAAAGGGGAGACACTTGCAACTTTTCACCTTCCTACCTCAACTTAAGGTAGATGTGTCGTTACTGTCTCAGAAAAGCTAACATTTTTCTATAAATTCTTCTTACTTCAATTTCCAGATATGCCTATAAAGGAATTTCCCTTGAGTTATATACCACTAGACAGACTAAGAAATTAAACCCATGCAAACATGTACAATTTTTCCTGCCGGCTTTATCTTTAGTAAACAACAAACCCAAAAATAATTGATAGAAAAAGACAAGTATAACTTGAGAATAAAATGGCACCAAGCATTCTTCATGTGATAAAAATAGCACATATTCAGTAAGGAAATCAAATGCATTCACAAACAGCTATGAAGTCATCCTGCTGTAATATTTTTACTTGTCAAACTACACTTATAATGTATTAAGCTTTGTGCTGCATAATCAAATATTATCTTCACAGATCTAGTTTTACAGAGTTGCCTAACAGTATTTCTTTCTTCTTATTTACCTTCAAGGATGATGCCTCACAATCTGCTCCCTGGGTGCTGAGCATGTGGAGTTACTGTTCTTTACTTCACTATAATCAAAGCACCACGCGCTAAGTAGTTTAATCCCTGTGTGGATCTGATTGTCAACTGTATGTATAATCTTTTACTTTATAATTATTTCAATCCTGAACATAATTGGGCAGATTCGTGCACACAGCCTATGAATCTTCATGTCAATCACTTTTGTTCATGCCCTGTGCAGTGGAGAGAATTAGATCGTGGTTAGAACCTTGGCACTGTGACTTACTAAGGAGACCTAACAGTCACTTAACCTCATTTTGAATGTCAGTTTTCTTATCTATAAAGTGAGGATAATTACATTAACTTCACAAAGTTGTCTTTGAGGCTTCATGAGTTATAAAGAACTTTGACACTTCTTACTCAGTGTCAGGCATATATAACAAGCTCACGATAGGTATGAACTGATTTTAAATTATCATCCAGAAATGAACTGTACATGCAATATCAGATCATATTTTAGAGACTGCAAAGAAGACCAATTGGCCATCCATGTAGATGAAATAGAGATGTTAGCTATTTTGGTAAAGTGAGATGTGAAGAAGACTTTACCCTGCCTTTTATTCTCCTTAAGAAGTGTTCCCTTTAACTTGGCTTAGTCAGTGTGTCCTCTGGGAAAGGTGACCCCCTTAACTAGATAGCATATCAGCAGGGACTCAATTTTTCTCCATGAAGAATCCTTCCCTGCTTGTTGAAACCGAGGTAAAACTAAAACCTGTGGCAGACAGTAGCAGGTAAAAGCAATGAATATTGAAAGAGGGTATACAAAGCATACTGAAGTCAGGGAGAAGAGAAACACAGAAGGAAATATTGGCTCAGTTACAATTCTCACTCAAGGACTTCCTGTGTCTATGTTGCAACACCAGTACATTTGCATGCAGGGAATTCCACAGGCAAAAGCGCCTATTTCAGGTTTAAGGCATCCCAGCCCTGGATTTCACCCCTAACAAGTTTGAGTGAGTGAAACTGGCAAAGTATGAGTTCAGGTGCAGATAGAGGCAGGTGCACTATGCTTAAAAGCTGTCTTGGAATAGGACTGGGCTTGCCAGACTTCATCAGTTTACAAGTTGGAACAGCTTGGCCTTGCATAACCTTAATCCAAAATGATGATTAATGGGCCTGTTTCTGCAGTGGAAAGGGGGGAAATGTTGAGTGAATAAACTCTGCCTTTCTTAGAACTAGTTTCCCTGCCGCGCAGCAAGAGAGAAGAGTGTAAATAGGATCCAGCGTAGTAAATGAATATATATTAAATTTTTATCTTGTGCTTTCTCATCTCACATTCTCCTTGAGTTAATTTTGGTTTTATGCTCATTTGTCTGACACTGAAAACCAAGAAATGAGAAGGCTTACTCATAACTATGTTTATTTAGCACTAATTAGAAACCAAGAATTGGTTTCTAATTCCAAATTTCTAATTTCAAATGCTGCTGCATTTGGAGCTTTTATTATCTATTTGGGGATTTGAAACGAATATCCGTTCAAATAACATAGGGATAATGCTACCATCTAAAAGGGTTATCAATAGATAATGTATGTGACAGTGCCTGGTACAGTTCCAACACATATTAAGTATTGAATAAATGTTAGTGTTCATTTTGAAACATTTTGTGAGTTTTGTTTGTTTTCATTCATTTGCTATTAGGATGTGCCTAATAGTTAAAAAAATCATCTGGTTCACTAAGAATCAAATGAAGTTCAAGTTTTGTGCATTTTACCAAGAGTAATAGGCTAATTTTTGGATGGATTGAGGAGGAGGAAAGGATAAGAAGATCTGCTGTTAATATAGAAAACAAGTACTACAAGTCAATTAATTGTATAAAGACCTTGCCATTCCTCCAAAGCACTATAGTTTCACTTAGAACACTGCCTATTAATTAATAGGTGGATAAATGAGTCCCACTTGGTGCAATACAGACATATATGTTAAATTAATTTCACTCAGAATATTTGATGTCTGCTTCTAGCCAAAATGGAGTAATCAGGGCTAGATTTGTGCTCCCACCATAACAATTTTTAAAAATGACAAAATATATGAAATTATGGTTTTCCAACACTGGAAAACTGGACCACAGGCTGTGAAAAATAATCATCCCTGAAAGAAAGGAGCGAGCCTTATGATAACCCTAGCTTGCTGGAAAGAGTTTCCAGGCTGCAACGTAGGTAGGGAGAACCCAAATGTTCTCCTTGAGTTGAGGCGACAGAGTTTGGCATCTGGGGAGACTACAGTACTTCGGTTTGCAGAACGGAATACTGGAGAAGAAAGAGCTAAACAGAAAGATAGCTCCAAGTATCTGGAGAGGGTGCCTCCTTGAGTTTTGAGCTAAGTGTTCATTATTGCATGCATGTAAGGAAACTATGCAGGGCAGGTAAAAGAATCATCCAAAAGAGGGAAGAAGGGACGTCCTTGAAGTTCACCTAAGGCCAACAACCATTTGTATTCCTACTAATCTGAGTGGAAAAAATCTCATAATTCTTGGGAAATTGGGAAGAATTCTCGAAGAGATTTCCCTCAGAGTGGTGCAAAATTAGACTTACATTAAAAGCTACTCTTGTCACTCCTAACGAAGCTTAAGCGGAAGCTTCAAAGAGATCAACGTCTTTTCAATAACTTATCTGTGTCCCAGAACAAAGTTTAAGAATATTTATGGGAATATAAAAATGTCTAGTTCCCAACAAGAAAAGCAGCAAAATACCACCCATAATGAGAGCAAAAGCCAATCAAATGAAACTAGCCCAGAAGACACTGATGATAAAATTTTTAGTCAAGAACATTGAAACAGTTATTATAACCATATTCTATATGTCCAAGAAGTTAATGGAATGCTTGAGATTATTAAATAGAGACATGGAAGATAGTTTTAAAAAAACCCACATTGAACTTCTAGAGATTAAAAATCATACGTATTTTATGTTTAAAATGTTTTACCTTTCGGCAGCGGCATAAATATCCCTTTAAATATGTTTTACCTACATCTTACGATATTTAAATATAAAGGTTTTCTAATTACCATTTAGTTCAAAAGATTACTTTTATTTTAGTGGTTATCTAAGATATAATATGCATCCATTATTTAGTAGATTATAATGTTACCTGGCACTTTTGCCCTTTTCTTGGACAATGCAAAGTCAATATAGTACTTTATTACCATTTATCTACCGTCAAACAAACTATTTTAATTGGATATGCATTTTAAATTATTAATATTATTTCATACAGTCAATATTCAGAGTGTTTTAAATAGAAAATAACCATTTAGTTTCATCCACATAATTACTATTTTTTTATTCTTTTTTCCTTATCCAAACTTGTATCTGGGATCATTTTTCTCTGACCTGAATAATAAGATTTAATATTTTCTTTAGTGTTGGTATGATATTAATGATTCTTGTATTGTTTTTCTGAAATGCCTTTATTAATAAAGGATTTTTTTTTGCTGTACCTAAAATTGGTAGTCATATATTTTCCTTCAGCAAAGTGAAGATATTGCATTGTATTTTGGCTTCCATTACTTCTGTTGAGATAGATGTTTGTTATAAGTAAAAATGTAGGTCCTTTGAAGACAGTTTGCATCTCTCTTTAAACTATGAAAAAAATAAATTTCCTGGTTTCCAGAAGTTATACTATGATGTAATATAAGATGTAGTTTTCTTTAAATTTATACTGCTTGGTCTTCATAGAGTATCCTAGCTTGGGTCCTCAAGAAAGCAGACACTATGATATGGATCAAAATGCCTCTATTTTATTAAGAAATGAAAGTCCAGGGTGATATAGATATGAAAAAGGGAAAGTGAGATAAGAAAATATGCAAAGAATGCAATAAACTGGGTTACCATATCAGCTATTATTTCAAGCTGTCAAGAGGCATGGTAGGTTGGTCAGCTGTGTTTATTTTCTGGCATGCATAACGGTTTTACAAGGTTTGAAAGAAGGAACAATTTAATGGAAGAGAGAACAGAGGAGAAGTTTATCTTTCTGGCTACTTCCTATCTCTTATTGTTCTAAATTCTAATTCTCCAGCGCTATAGGATTGCATCATCAGTCCCTTTTGTGGCCATTAAGGAAACCAGATAATGCCCTTGGATGTAATGTGTAAGGCTTGGAGTTGAGGGTTGATGTCTTTAATTAGTTTTAGAAAATTCTCAGGCATTACTTCTTCAAATATTGCTTTAACCCTACTCTTTCTCTTCTAAGATTCTTCTACATTCACATTAGATCTTCTTACTGCGTATTCTATGCCTTTGTGTTTCTTTTCCATTTTCCCCAGTCTCTTGCCTCTGTGGATTTCATTCTAGATATTTCATTCTGGCCTATGTGCCAGAACCTTTTTTTTTACTTCTGTTGTTTCAAATCTTCTTTTAAACCCATCCACTGAGTTTTCAATTTCAGTTATTGTATTTTACAATTTAAAAACTTCTTTTGGACTTTTTAGACTTATTAGTTTTCTACCCAAATTCCCATTCTGAACTTTTGCCTCTTTGAATGCATTAAGGAAATTTATCTTAAGTATTATGTCTGGTTGCTTCATTAATTGGAGGCCATGCAGAGCTCTTTCTATTGTCCCCCCCCTTCTTTTTTCTTCTTATTGTTTCATCTGTTAATATGTATTCTCATTTTATTGGAAAGTTGTGCATTGCATATGAAACAAAGCTTTAAAAATACTTTAGACCAGGCGGGCCATGGTGGCTCAGTGGTAGAGTTCTCACCTGCCATGCCAGAGATCCGGGTTTGATTCCCAGTGCCTGACCATGCAAAAAAAAAAAAAAAACTGCTTTATCCCTATAATGATATTATCCTTTTCCAAAGAGGATTTGCTAGTACAAGTATATAGGGACATGTTCAATCTGAAATCAACAATTTTCTAGGAAGAGAGGCTAGTTAACAGTCTTGTAAAAATAGAGTGATAGAAATAACCCTTCATGAGCACCTACTATATATCTAGCTCTTTGTATACATTATTTCTTTTAACCACACAACATTCTGCTAAGTAAAGTATTTTTAGCTTCTCATTCAGCCTAAGAAAGCAGAGAGTGGGGTGCGATGGTGGCTCAGTGGCAGAATTCTTGCCTGGCATGCTGGAGACCCAGGTTCACCTCCTGGTGCCTGTCCATGCAAAAGAAAGAAAGAAAGAGAGAAAGAGAGAGAGAGAGAGAGAGAGAGAGAGAGAGAGGGAGAGAGGGAGGGAGGGAGGGAGGGAGGGAGGGAGGGAGGGAGGAAGGGAGGGAGGGAGGGAGGGAGGAAGGAAGGAAGGAAGGAAGGAAGGAAGGAAGGAAGGAAGGAAGGAAGGAAGGAAGAAAGCAGAGTTAAAATTCTGACAATTTAATCAAAATCATCTCTCTAGTCTGCGGCACAGAAAGAAGTCAAATTCTAATAGTTTGCTTGTTTTACCTAACTACAAGACCTCCCACTAACCCCCTTTCAGTATGATTGGAAGGGATCCAGTTGTAGTGGCAAAGTCATCCCGATTGCCCAATGGTTAGGTAGAAACCCTTATACATTGCCTCTGCATAACACTAAGCAACTGATAAGTAAAAAGGGTAAGTAAAATAAAACCTGGGGACTAAATTAGAAAAAAATAGACAAAAATCAAACTAGTTCTCTAATATTAAGAAAACAAAATCACAGACTGATTGACTGAATTTTTATTCTGGGATTGATTTGTTTAACATGTCATAGTCAAGTCCTTCCACACAACAGCACCCTGGTGAGAACTCATGAAAGCTCAACTCCTTGCATGCTCTGGGCAGCTTTATGCCAGTGTGGGCTCTTTAATTGGTTATTTTCCTGCAGACCCAGGTCCCCATAGTTAAAAATTAAAGGGAAATTTACAACAGTATATTATTCCTCTCATGTGGTGGGAAATAAAGGGAAAGAGTTTCATCATCCCTCCTTAAAAGCTTGTTTAAAGTCTTTCAAGACTCCATGTTTTTTATTGGATAATTTATAGAAAATTTTGAAGAAGTTCAATGAAATCCATTAAATGAACTTTAAATTGAAAGCAATTCCTTCACTCTAAAGGAGTTCCATAACATGTATTTGATTCTCACATCAATTAGGCTATGAGTCACCCTTTTTAAGAGGAAGTTTGATTAGGTATTTTATTTGGCCTTAATTTAATATTTTAAGAATAGGCTGTTGAGCTCAGTAATCACTACCTTGCTGGGATATACTTCTCCTTTGAATATTTTGGATCTTTCACAAGAAACAGAACTGAAGAACTAGATTCTGCACATCCATTTTCTTTCATTCTCAGGCTTTATATTATTGAAGGTTTTGGCAGTTTCCAAGAATATCACTGGGTCTGAGCTTAGATTACTGAGTATGGAGGCATTTAAGGATGATATTCATGTTAGGCAAAACCCAAATTTAAAAAAAAGCCAAATGACTAAGATCACAAAAAAGATTAATGAAGGGAAAGACCAAGTTTGAGAAAAGGTTGGAATTTCACCATGATCTAGAGAGCAAATAAACCATTGAGCCTACCTCTTGGAATTAAGACACTTCTCATGTAGACTATAGCTTGGTCTCATGCATTTCAGAGGTTCAGATATAAGCAGAGTAGGTTCGAATGTGTGACTCTGCTTTCTGTTACAGCTGGTTCTTCATGGCTTCAGTGCTGTGGCTAGTGGCTAGGGAAACATGGTGGGGTGAGGGTGAGGGAACCAATGAGTTAACAGCTTGTAAAAAGAGTTCAAGCTGAATACAGACTAGTGAAAGAGGAAAAAATCATCCATTGAAGAATAATAAAATCTGCTCTTCAGAGAAGGAATGAATACACTGCACACTCCCAGCCCATCCCAGGCCTGATATTATCAGCCATCTCACAGGACAGAGAGAAGTATAAAAAAGGAGTGGAAACAAGCACCAAAAATACTTGGCCATTCCCATGTGTCCAGGGCAACTGATAACAGTAACAACCAAACATAGTCTAGATACCTAAAGGATAACATCACACCATCTTTAGAAACAGAGAGAATTTTTAAAATAATGAAAGCAAGGGAGTTGTAAGTATGCTGTGTATATCATATTTCTATGGTGTACATCATACAAATGTAAGAGACGATGGGTGAAAAATGCAATAGCAAAATAACTTGTATATGAATGTTTATAGCACCTGTATTTATAATAGCCCCAATTTGGAAACAACTCACATTATTTAACAGATAAATTATGGTACATTCTTACAATAGAATATTATGTAGCAAAACAAACTACTGATATATGCAACAACATGGATGTGTCTCAAAATCAGATTGCTGAACAAAAGAAGTCAGATGCAAGAGAGTAAAATAATAGGATATCATTTATATGGAATTTCAGAAAAGAAAAATGTCTATAATGCCAGAAAGCAAATCGATAGCTGCCTGGGAACAGGGATTGGGTGAGGGTGTTGGCTGTTGACTTTAAAGGGACATGAGTGAGGTTTTTTTAGCCAATGGGAATGTAATTTATCTTGATTGTGGTGCTGGTTACAAGAGTGCATATATTAGTCAAAATTAATCGAACTTGACATTTCAAATAGGCATAATTTATTGTATGAAAATTATACCTCAATGTAGTTGAAAACGTTTTACAATGCAATATCCCAACTAGGGAAAAACATACCTAAAACTTAAATATTCGCTTTGGAGTCTACTCACATACTAATACGAACAGGTGAAACATTCTGATATAGTCAGTATGTTCATTGTGTTAAGCTACGAGATGTTGGTTTAAGTGAACATTCTATTTAAAAAGTAATAGAAAACCCCTTTCTTCTTTCCAGACTCCAAATGGATGAAGCATTTTTTTTGTAGTGCAGGGTGTGAAAGATTCAGAACTCTGAGAGACAGCTGTCAAAGAAATACTGTCCTTCATTTCCTAAAAATAATGCTAGTTAATAATCAGATGTTACACACACTAGTTTGTTCCGACTTCTAAGGAAACTTCTTGCTCCCAACCACTGAAAATACTGGGCAGCACTGAAAACCACCTCTACATCCCCTGTCTTAAAAGGGATGCATCAAAACAGATGCATCCAGAGTCAACTCTGGACATTCCTTCCCCACAATCCCCAGAATGTTATCTGCTTCATCTTTAAAAACACAAAATAGTTGACCATAAGGAAACAGAACTACAAAATTCTTATTTTTAATTAGGGTATTGAGTGGCAAGTTTCTCCTATTCTCTAATGGAGATACTTCAGAGTAGTAGCATGCAAAATTTATCTTCACATGGTGCAAAATAGAAAAACTGTAGATAATCTCATTTTTGTCCCTCCCTATTTAAACTTAAACTCTCTAGTAGGACTAGAGCAGTCTAGTTCTTGTTCGACCATGCTATTCAATGGAGACAGGATAATAGAAATGAATATTAATTGAATGCTTACTATTTGCCAAGCAATGGTCTAAGCACTTAATATCTAACAATATTTCTAATATGCACAAAAATCCTAAGAGATGGGTTCTTTTACTATCACCATTTTATGTATGTGGAAACTGGAATAAAAAGAGGTGAGAAGAAATAACTTGCCTGAAGTTGTACAGTTGGAAATTGGTAGAAGGGTTCAAACATTCCACATTTTTTAACCACCACACTATATTTCAATATCGTATAGCAAATTGACAAGGCTTTTGCCTGCTATTCAAGGGATTCTACATTCTTTGGCCCACATGTCTTTATTTGTCTGTCTTGGCAGAATCATGTGCTACCCTGATTTAAAGTGCCAAGCATACTGTTGTCATATTAGTCTCCCAGGAAACAGGGCTCAATGTCAATTGAAAGCTGCAGAAACCATTCTCTGGGGCCATATTTCATTACCTTGATATTTAGGAAGTTGCAAAGAAAGAAAGATACATTCTAAGTGAGATCATTGTTTCTCTTTCTTTCCTTATAATCAAAAATTTAAAAATAAAACATGTAGAGCAGATATTGTGCTAAATGTAAGACTTTTATTCTCTATTGTAATGCTCACTACAACATCCAAGTAGATATGATGAGCCCCACTTTAGATGAAGAAATGAGTTCTGAAAGGCTAAGTAAGTTGTTGAAGTTAAGCCTCTATTAAATGGCAGCGTGCCGAATCGAAAAACAAGTTCTGTCTGATTCCGAAGTCCACACCTCTAATCATTAATCTGCAAAGATTTAGCAACCTAAAGTGATTCACTATTCAGCCAGCTGTGACCTTATATGGGAATGACTCTGGGAGGATCTTAGGAGAAGGGGAGAGGTACTACAGGGATCTAAATCTGGCATCTATTGCCTTTTTTTCCTGCTTTAACAGAAGAACAACTTCTGAAGTAATTATGAATGGTCTCGTGTTTGAACAAATCCTGGATGCCTTACTTATTTAGCAAATGCTAGGATTAGATACCTTATTCCAAAAACTTTTTTTTATCTAAAAATCAAGTATAAACGAATACCTGAAAAATACATAATCTATCCTTTAGAATACTTTGCCAAAAGAATTCTTACTAAATGATGTAGGGTGAAAGCTGTATGCTTCCATTGCCATTCATGGATATTGTGTTATACAGTAAATATTAAATAAAAAAGGAAAATAATTTTGTTTAGCCCTGATAAAGAATCCAAGAAAGTTACTATTTCTAAGTTGCATTATTTCTTTCATTATTTCTGATATATATAAAGAAAATTTCTATAATATTTTCATAGTATTATGTATTTAAATAATAGAAAGAGTGAAGCAAATAAATATTTGACCTGGAAGTTCTCTGATGACTCATGGATTTAAAAGAAAAGGATTGTCTCCATGATGAAAATAAAAGTGTTAGCAGTTGCTCCTAATGTAGTTTTGGCTTTGGAATAGCTATAACAGTTCACAATTTTGAAAATTCTTTCCACAGCCCTCCATAATGACATTGGCATAAAGCTTTGTATTTACCATTACTGGTCATCTATGCTCTAAACATTCAGGATCTGCATTGAAAACGGGGGGTAATAATAAAATTAATAAATAGAGAAAATTTTGCCTCCAGCCATGACAGTAACTTTTACTTCATTAACCAGCTCAAGAAGAACAATTACACAACTAAATAAAATATGAAAACAGCTGTTTTAAGGCATTAAAGAGCAACAAGGAGCTAGGACTTGAAGTTCACGGAGATCCTGGAGGAAAGAGAAATCCAGTTATGTTAGCCCAAAAGTTTTATTCTGGAAACATTTGCCAATATCCAAAAGGTACAAGGCCAAACGTTATCATGTGGACCAGAAGATAAAATTAAATGGCTAAAAAGAAAAGGAAAAATGAATAATGGAAAGAAATACACAGGTGTTCCAAATACTCACTTTATCAAATATGGGTTTTATAAATGTGGTTAATATGTTCAAGAAAATGTAGAGATATCATTAGAGAACTGGATCTTATCTTATGAAAGAATCAAAGTGAAATCCTAGAGTTGAAGAATACAATAACTAAGAATTCAATAGGTGGATTTAATCTTTATTTAAAAACAGCTGACTAGAGAATTAATTACACAAAATATAAATGAATAAAAAATATCCTGACTAATGGACAGAGGACAGAAAACAAAGGAAAACATAGAAAAATAAAATAAAGGACAAAATCAACTAAGTGAAAAGACAGAATATATATGTAAAACTGGCATCCCAGAAGGGAAGGAGAAAGAGCATACAGAAGAAGCCAAATTTGAAGAGGGATTACCAGAATTTTTAAAAATTTAAAGGAAGACATGAATATTCAAGAACATCTACGAACTCCAAGAAGGATAAATGCAAAGAAAACCAAACATAGATAAATCCTAATTAAACTACTGAGAGACAAAGTCAAAGAAAAATTATTGAAAGGAATAGAAAAAAAAAAGATTATTTCAAAGAACAACAGTAAGATGAATTAGTTGTCTCTTCAGCACACATCATGAAAGCCAGAGGACAAAGTTCAATAATGCTAAGGTTCTAAAAGAAAATAAATTGCCAAATAGAAACTACCATAAAACCTTTAAAAATAAAGGAATACTGCCTTTGAGGTGAGACCTGCTATCATTACCTCAAGGTAGATCGTGCCGGATGCGACTTTACATTAGCACAATAAACATGTCATTTGAAAGAAAAATAAATAAATAAGTAAAGAACAGGACTTATGGTTCTGGACAAGATAAAGTGGATACACTTTTTTCTATTCCTCATACTGAGTACAGCTCAGACCTGTGGGCCCTACCTATAAAACAAACATTAAAAGACTCAATGATGTATAGAAAAAAATGCAGATGAGCTAGGAACTTCCAAATCTGGAAAACAAGAAAAAAATGAGTTTTTTGGTCTTTTTAAAAAAATCGATTAATTGATTAATTTCTGTATTGATTTATTTTGCCCCATATTTCCCTGGAGAAATGACTTGGAACAAAAGAGGACACAGACAAAAAAATCCTCAAGAAAAGCCAGTTCTTTTTAACCAAAAGAATAGGAAAGGGGCAGACTATCAAGAGAGAAAACTTCCAGGCAATAACTAGCAGCTAAACACCATGGGAAAAACTGTCCCAACCCCATCCCCACAAGCATAGGCCCAGTGAGGAGCGTAGACACCCACAGCTGGAACAATGTGTCCTCAGAACAGTGTGCGTGAAGGACAAGTGGTGAATGAGAATTTCATTCTCACCAGTTGGCAATAAGCCAACCCCCACCCCCATTGCTGTGGTGTCAATAGAGACTATGGAGATTCCACCCTACACGTGGTCCTGAGTGGTCTCTCCCCTCCCCTGCGGGGTGGTGTCAGAGGAAAACCAGTGCAGAGTAAGGACTTTAACCACCACACAGTGATAATGATCCCCCTGGCAGTGTCAGTAAGGGCCGATGAGGTGCAATACCAACCTACCTCTGCTCCTTTCAGTCTGGGTGGTATCAGTGGAGGCCTTGAAGAAAGCCGAGAGTCTCATCCCCACCTAGCAATAAAAGGAATACCCCTTCAGTGTATCAAAAGGCATTCAATGGGTGTTCTAGTTTGCTAGCTGCTGGAATGCAATATACCAGAAATGGAATGGCTTTTAAAAAGGGGAATTTAATAAGTTTCAAGTTAACAGTTTTTAGGCTGTGGAAATGTCCTAATTAAAGCAAGTCTATAGAAATGTCCAATCTAAGGCATCCAGGGAAAGGTACCTTGATTCAAGTAGGCCGATGAAGTTCAGGGTTTCTCTCTCAAGTGGAAAGGCAGGCACATGGCGAACATGGACAAGGATTCTCTCTTGGCTGCACAGGCACATGGCGAACACAGCATCATCTGCTAGCTTCCTCTCCAGCTCCCCAGGAGGTGTTTTCCTTCTTTGTCTGCAAACCTCGCTGGCTGGTGGACTCTCTGTTTCGTGGTCTCACAGTTATATAAGGTATAATCTAACCATTGGGGGCAACTGCAAAAAGATTACATGGGATCTCTCTGTATAATTTTTGAAACTTCCTGTGAATCTGTATCTAAATAAAATAAAAGGTATTAAAAATACACAGGAGGGCGGGCCATGGTGGCTCAGCAGACAGAGTTCCTGCCTCCATGCCACACACCCAGGTTCGTTTCCCAGTGCCCGCCCATGCAAAAAAAAAAAAAAAAAAAAACACAGGAAAGGGTAAATAATATAAGAAAATGGTATCTTTTATAACCAGAATACCTTCAGTAAGATAAATGCTAAAGAAAAGTCATGTAGAAGAAAAATTGTCAGTCGGAGCTGTAGAGTTGCAGAAAACAAAAGAGTGCTGAAAATGGTAAATATGTGTGGAAAATTTAAGTGACTATTAAATTTTCAGTAATTGTTGGCTATATAATAAAATAAAAATGACTTGTGGGACTTAAAACATATGTAAAATTGAAAAGCAAATCAACAATAGTAAGAAAAGAAGGAAGGAATCTAATGGAATTCAAGTATTTTAATATCCTTGCACTGCCTAGAAGTTTTAAAAGTACTTAAATACAGATGACTCTAATAAAAGTTGCAGATGAATATTATAATCTCTGCTGTAACCATTAAATAAATAATGAAGGAATATACAATTAACAAGCCAAAAGAGAAAAAGAAGGGAAAAATTAAAGAGAAAATGACATTGATCCAAAAATAACTATACAGAAGAAACTAGGAACAATTATCAGAAGGAACTTTTCAGACAAACCGAAAGTAAGATGATGGGTTTTGAATCCAAATATATGTTTAAATGTAAACAGACTAAATATTCTAATTAAAAGACAAGAATTGTTAAGATGGATAAGGAAAAAACTAAATGTTGGTTAGAATACACATTTAAATATAAGGAAACAATTTGAAAGTAAAAGGGTAGAAATAGAAAAACCATTTAAAACTTTACTCTCCCACAAAATAAGAACACTAATATAGCAATATTAGAATCATTAAAAAGAGAGATTAAGAAAGATAAGATTTTCCAACAATGAAGAGAAATACTTCATGATGATGAAAATGTCAGCCTATCCAGAAGTCGTAACAATTCTTAATTCGGATGCACTAATAGCATACTATAAAATGTATTAAGTAAAAACTGATGGAATTAATAAGAAAATTTGACAAATCTGCAAGTTTAGTTGGAGATTTTAGTAAATATTTTCTCAATAACTGAAAAACTACAAAAAATCAGGAAGTAGATAAAAGATTTAAATAACAAATACATTAAATTGGCATTTGCATAGCACTGTACACAATTGAGGAACATGAATTTTTGTATACACATAACATTTACAAAAACTGTAAATTTTTTACATATAGATATGCAGCAAGTTTTTAAAAATTACAAAGGGTTGAAATCACACAGAGAATATGCTCTTACCACAGTAGAATTAAACCTCGAATCTATTAAAGGATAACTAGAAAGTGGCCAAATGTTCAGAAATTAAGCAATACATTTTTAAAGAACCAAGGATCAAAAACTTCCAGAGGAAATTAGAAAATATTCTGTATATAATGCTAAAATGTGGCTTATCAAAATTTGCAGAATGCAGCTAAAACTTGTGCTTAAAGGAAAATGTATAGCTTTACCATGTATTATTTATATAATATATATATATTAAGAAATCCAATTAGATTTCTCAAAGTTGTTATCCTGTCCTTTTCTAGCTTCAAATGTTTCAAACCCTCCATTTTAAATCAGAGCTTTCTGAATCCATGTATCCTCTGAAGAGACACATTGTTATTGCATTTAGAATGACAGGTGCTTCCTGCAAAAATTCACAATTAGTCGATTTACAGAATTTAATCAAAACCCAAACTTGTATTTGAAGTTGTTGCCGCCATACTGTGAACCTGATATAGCATCTGTGACTTTTTAATGTGGATATATTTTTGAAGGTTGAAATGCGACTGTCAGGATTAATACATGTTTTCAAGCCTTTCTGAAATCTGTCGATGAAAAGAGCAATATAAATGCAAAAGTTTGCGTTTTCAAACCATTTACAATGTTAAGAATAAGAGAGAATAGAGAAAAATTGAAATGTGAACTGAACCACAAAATTTGAGTGTTTACTTTTCTCCTTTCATTTTTAAAACAACCTAGACCCCAGAGGAATAAAAGATAAGAGTGGGTACAGAATTGGTTTCCCAACAATCTTAGCTTAAAAATAAGCTAAGCTAAGGGAGGGATAGGAAGCTTCTAAATAAAACAATCAACTAATATTCCTCAAATAGATTTTGATGATAATGAGAAAATACATATCAAACTTGATGCGAACTCTTGTGAGCAACTACCTTATTATTCATTCACAAATTCACTCGTTCAACTATCCATTAATTCAACACATCTTTATTAAATGGCTACTCTTTGCCAGGGACTGTGTTAAGTATGGGAGCTACAATGGTAAGCAAAACAGATGGCTATTTTTTCTTCTTGCTTTTGGTGCTTACAGTTCAGTAAGGAAGAAACGTATGAAATAATTACAAAAATAAATATTTAAATACAAACTGGGATTTTCTCCTAGGAGTAAGAGGCACAGAGTGTTTTGTGAGCATGTAATAGGGGTTTTAGTCTGTGGAGTCAGGGAAAGCTTCCCGGGGAAGTCTTACTTACATAAGCAACATTCTGTAAAATAAAGACTGGTTAAGGAGGTGAAGGGAAGACAGGAAAGGAAAGAGCTTCCTGGGCAGAGGAGATAGCACAAGGAAAAGCATCTGGTCAATGGGACTATCTGGGACTGAATCAAGCCCAGTGTGACCAAACAAAAAGTATGAGGGGAGTGTGTGACAGGAGAAGAGCAGTGAGATGAACCAAGAGAGGTTAGCGGAAACCAGATTGCAAGAGTTTAGAAGGCCATGATAAAGATTCTGTCTACCTCCCAATAGCAAAAGGAGCCTAGAAAAAGCTTTTAGCAAGGAGACGACACCATTAGCTTGGTGTCTCTTTTTTTTTTTCTCTTCTTAAATATTGTTTTGCCTGTTGTGTCTAGAGCCAATTGGCTCCCAGGAGACCCAGTGGTATCCTGTTACATCACTATAGGTTAGAGGATGGTAGCTTAGAATGACGTTCAGGAGACATCGCCTCACCCTGGCAATGAAAGTCGTCCCCAGTCTAACTCCAATTTAACATTCCCAAATACTAAATCCTTCCCCAATTTTCTCATTTGTCACTTATACAAATCATTCATTCCTATTCTTCCACTTTTTGTTCACGTTGCATCTTACAGCCCAAATGACGTCTTCCCGCTTCGCTTACACAGCTGAGCTCAAGTCCCAGCTCCCCTGACCAAGGTCTTCTTTAGAACATTCTCACCCACAGCTATATCCTTCTTTCTCTGCCTTAATCTGGCACTCTGCTCTCTCTCTCTCCCCAGTGAAATTATAAGCTTCTCAGGAAAGGAAATGTGGCTTGCATTTCTCTGGTGTATAAGACCAAACACAAGGCTGGATTTAAGTGCAAAACACCCTTAGCACCTATTCAAATTGCACTGCAATGAAAAATATCCACAATAATATGGGTGATAAGTCAAATAAATCTCTGTTCCAAGTTCTACTTAAGAAAAAATGTGAATTTTATATTCTGTGAATATAAAGGGTATTATAGAAAACTGTTGTATAAAGGGTAAAAATCGAAGCCATCTGGAATCTGCTCCCTTAACTTGTGAATCACTCTAGGAGCTTGCCTTTTAGTAACTAAATGTGTCCTTTCTGACTTCTGTAAACTCCTACACATGCCAAAACACAGCAGCAGCACACAGGAACATGGCCCTCAGTGGGGCTCCCATCACTGCTTCTCCCAGGGAGAGGAAAGCAGGCCTAGTCACCCACATGCCAGCATACCTTCCCGGGGTGGTCCTGCTGCCACTGCGCTCCCCACCTTGTGGTCTCACAAGATTCTGACAGCTAAGTAAGAAAGAGCCAGAAAAACAAGTCTTATTAGGAAAAATGCATGTCTATTTATTCTGTATACTAGTCCCACAAATCTAGAAATGAACCAAGGCTTTTGGGTGGCCTGAGTTCCTCTGCTACTTCAGACCACTCCTTTGCTTACAATGGTTGACACTCTTGTTTCTTGACTAAGTCACCAGCCTACTTGAAGCATCCTTTCTCTTGTATCTAAGTTATCTCAGAAACTCCCATGAATACCCAGTGATCCCCCAGTTAAGTAGACACTCACCAGGCTGGCATGCAGTACCCTCCACATTGTCATGGTGGCAGAAGAGCATTGGATTTCAAAGTCCAGTTTCTCTACCTCAGATGAACTGGAGTTGACAGCTGTATGACCTTTAGACCTCTAACGACTAAGTTAACCCTCTCTATGTTCCCAATTTAGTATCTGTATTAGTGGTGTCTAACTTGTTTTCACTTTCTGATCATGAAATGAGATAGAATGTATAAAAGTGCTTTGCACAGTAACTGGCACAGAGTAAAGAGTTAAAATCTTTACTACGTCTACTGTTATTTCTTCTATACACTCTCTTCTTTGAAAAATCTGAACAGCTTGCTGGTTATTTAACATACCTTGTGCTTACCCACTGCCATAGGTTGGGTTCTGCCAGAAGCACAATCTATTATTACAAGGCTTTGAATGCAAGTAGTTTATTTGGGAAGTGGTCCAAGGAAGCACCCATCAGGGGAGAAATGAGGCAGGAAAGGGAAGCAAGCCAGTTCAGCTAAAGTTAATGAGCACTGACCATTCTTGGCATCTGAGCCCCAAATCATGCTGGAATCTCTGGGAAATTATGTAGGCCATACCTAAGAGTTATAACACCTGAGGGATAAGGAAACTGGGGTGTTAATACATCATTACTACTCTTCACAATTTAAGACTGTTCCAGCCTGCCCTGCATGCCCACCAAGCATGTCCTATGTGTCCATGGCCAAGTAAAACTTTCAGGAAGTGTTGCAGAGCATGAAGTAAGGAGCCACCAGTGGGCAAAGCCCTAGGATATGGAAAGGTACTGTTTTGGTTTGCTAAAACTGCCAGAATGCAATATACCAGAAACATTGGCTTTTATAAAGGGGATTTATTAGGTTGCAAGTTACAATTCTAAGGCCATGAAAATGACCAAATTAAGACACCAAGAAGAGTATACCTTCACTCTAGAAAGGCCAATCATTTATGGGGTTTCTCTGTCACATGAGAAGGCACATAGCAATGTCTGCAGCCCCTTTGCTCCCCGGTTTCTTTGCCTTCAGTCCCTGGTTCCAATAGCCTCCTCTCTGAGATTCTGTGGGTCCTCACTTAGCTTCTCTAGGGCAAACTCTGGATTTCATCTCCCAGCATCTCCAAACATCTTTGTTTTGGTTTCATTTCTCTGCTCTCCTTGTCAGTTCTCCAAGCATCTCCAAATATCTGTGTCTAGGCATCTGCTCTCTGTTATCAGCTCTTTTAAGGACTTCAGTAAACTAAGGAAGACACACCTTGAATGGGTAGGAGTCACAGCTCCACAGAAATGATCTGCTCAATTGTTCCCACCCACAATTGGTTGTGTCACATCCCCATGGAAACAACCTAATCATAAGATTACACTCCAAACAAAAGGTCTGTCTCAAAAAGGTCAGATTAGGATTAAAAGAACATGCCTTTTTTGGAGTACATGACAGTTTCAAACCAGCACAGGTACCTTCAGTACCTGCTGTACCATTTTCATGCCTTTGTTGTTGCATTTATTCCTATTCGCAATTCCCTTCTTCCCATTTTCATCTTTGAAAATCCCTACTCAGATATCATTCCTCTCCATGAAGAATTTCCTAGTACCCCCAAATACTGTGGTCTTTTCCCTTGGAACCTCCATGGTTCTTTTTCGCATCTCTTGTGTTATGTTTATTTGCATGTTGGTTTAGTTAACTGACTCTTAAGATCAGGGGTTCCCACTTCCCTATTTTCCTACAGAACCTAACACAACACTTAGCCCATACTGTGCTCAATAAGTGTTTGTTGAATCAAATCTTGTCCACATTGAAAATGATTAAGTACAAAAGGTACATATCTTCTCCACTGTACAAGTTTTATTCTTCAGTCTCTTGGGAAATGTCTGCTGTAACATCTCTTTGCCTCTTTAATGATTTTTTATCTTACATCACAGTTAAATGCCTTGGAGTTCCAAAAGACAAATATATCCTCATGTAATTTAAATGACAATCAGCAGGCTATTTTTTTCTTATTAATATACAGAAAACTAATGGTCACAGCAGGTAACTGATGAGACTAATCTATCAATGTCCTGATAATTCTCTGCCTGATTGCCTCCAGCTTGCAATGCTGATAATCACAGAAACATTAAGTGATTTGATAAGGACCAGAATAGACCATCGATTGTCCTCAAGTGAGCTGGGTGGTTTGCACAGAATGAGGTTGGCATGATATCTCAAGGGAGCCCCTCAAAGAAATCAATATTGAGACTGCAAAGTGTTGTAGAAAAGAGCTACATAGGAAGCTTCTATGAGATGCAATCTTAAGGATACTTGGTGCAGCGGAAAGAGAATTTGTGTGATTAGTCATCATATTCTGTTAATTGGGACACTAGCCCAAGACATTCAAAAAAGTTTGAGGATCCTAACAGATGATTTGGCAGTTTGATTAATTTGGCTTCCATGTGTCTCTATAGTTTTCTAAACAGTCTGTACTACTTATTAACCAAATGTTAACAAAAATTCTCTCCAAACAGAAGAGAAATCATTGTTTCACTGTTGTATAAAGAAACAAACAGGTGGCAAGAATTTAGCAGAAATTAAGGATATCTGATATTTTTGACAATGATTTTTTATAAATGAAAATGCTGCACATTTCATCCTTTATTTTTACTTTTAGATAAATTATATTTACACAACTAAGTAATAGAAGTTTGCGGGTTGAATATTCCCAAAGTATGGCATGAATGCTTTCCTTGCTAAGGGCAAGTGCTTTCCTTATTTGGTTCTTCCAAACAGGGGTCAGTGTTGCTAAAACTTCCATTAGCCAGGTTTCTCTTACACATTCAGCTAGCTGGTGTATGATACCTAGGGAGGGAGTAGAGAAGAAGAAGACAAGTATGATGATTCTGGTGTCAACTTGGCCAAATGATTATGCCCACTTGTCTGGTCAGACAAGCACTGGCCTGACCACTGCTGCAGGATATTCATGGCTGGTTGATAGACCGAAGGCTGGTGTAGTAATAAATCATCAGTCATTTGGTTGCCTCTATGGGAAATTATATCTGCGATCAACTAAGGTGTGTCTCTCACAATGAAATAATCCAATCCATTTAATGAAGGCTTTTCAGGAAGATGAAAGACTCTTTCACTGCTTCTTCAGCCAGTAAGCCTCTCTTGTGGAGTTCATCCAGACCCTACATTGGAGCCTACAGCTTCACAGCCTGCCCTACATATTTTGGACTCTTCTATTCCCATGGTTGTGTGAGATGCCTTTGTAAATCTCATATTTACAGATCTCTCCTGTTGATTCTGTTCCTCTAGAGAACCCTGACTAACATAACTTGGTATCAGGAGTGGTTCTTGAGAAACAGAATCTTAAAAATGGGTTTTTACAATTGGTTTTCTACTCTGACTAGACTCAGAGGCACTAATGACTCTGTTTCCAGTAATCAAGATGGCACTGACAGTCCAGGGGGTGAGTTGGAGAAAGAGACACTCAAAATATCACCATTAGATTCTACTAATTGTACGTGTATATGAGGCAAAGCTCTGGGTGATAATGTTTTTGACACTTTTATGGAGTTTTATGGAATTAAGAGGTATATAATGATGTTGGCTGGTTGTTGTTAGATACACTGGATACAGTAATGAAGGAAAGGGATGGGTTGAAGGCTTCTAATTTGAAACTTCAGTACCATATGAATGATGTAAAAATTTCCACATGTGGCCTAAAAGAAAATCTTATTTCCTGAGGTCACAGACTTTTGCTAGCCAGACCTGTAATGGTCTGTACTGAGGAAAGAGCCTCCCAACCTCCAACCTGTCTTAAGGAAACAGTTTCCCAGCCTTCAGTCTCCTCAGAGGAGTCTGCCATCCAACCTCCACTTAACAAGATTAACCTTTCACTGCTTACTAACCCTGTTAAACCATTTCCACTAGGGAAACAGCCCTCACTCCTCTGTCTGTAGTGACTAACATTGTTTCACCAGATGAAAGTCCTTGAGGTAATTGGCTTAGAAGACATTACTATTTCTTTTCATGACCCACCCCTACCATCCTTCTTTTCTTCAAGACCTATAATTAGACTTAAGTCCCAAAAGGTCCAAAAGGTGAGGTACAAAGTGTGATCCATGAGGAGGTACACTATACTCCAAAAGAACTGCATGAGTTTTCCAATCTATATAGACAGAAATCAGGGGAATATGTGTGGGATATTAGGGGTGTGGGATAATGGTGGAAGGAATATAAAGTTGGATCAAGCTGAATTTATTGATATGGGTCTATTAAGCAGACAATCTGCATTTGATGTTGTAGCTTGAAGGGTTAGAAAGGGCATTATCAGTTTGTTTGGATGGTTGGCTGAAATATGGATGCAATGGTAGCTTACATTACCTGAGATCTAAATGCCAGAATTGCCCTGGTGTAATGTAGATGACGGGATTCAGAGGCTTAGAGAGATGAAAATGTTAGAGTGGATGTATCATGGAAGACCTAGTCACACACTCCAAGAATGTCCAGAGGATATATCTTTCATCAGAACCTTGAGAAATAAATTCATGAGACTAGCTCCATCATCGCTGAAGAGTTTTATAGTTGCCCTTCTCTGTAGGTCAGATATTACTATCACTGAGCTGAAATCCTTAAACACAATGTGGATGATCAGATCCCGAATTGGCAGGAGCTATGTGGCAACAATTAATTACCATAGACAGGGTGGGCATGGCCACCATAATGGACAGCAGACTCAAAGCAGCAGTCAAAATAATCTGATTCATAGAGACTCGTGGCGTTGGCTTGCAGATCATGGGGTACCTAGAAGTAAAACAGATGAGTTTACTAAATTTTTATTTGAGCGGTATAAGCAGAAGAATTCTATGTCAAGTGAAAGAAGTCTAACTTGAATTACAAAAACAGAAAGCCATGTCCCCTTAATTCCCAGACTTCAGACAGTTTACAGACCCAGAGGCCCTCAAATGAGGGGAGGGCTGGGTATCACTGGGGAAGGACCCTTCTACACTGCCCAAATTTTACACTGTTAATCTTCCTCTCAGCCTTCCCAAGGAGACCCACTGGTTTTTACCAGAGTGACTGTGCACTGGAGAAAATGGTCAGATATTTGGGGGATTATTAGACACTGAATCAGAAGTGACACTAATTCCAGGACACCCAAAACATCATTCTGGTCCACCAGTCAGAGTAAGGGCTTATAGAATTCAGATGATCGATGGAGTTTTAGCTCATCTATATGAGCCATCCTGTGGTCATTTCCCCAGTTCCAGAATGCATTTTGGAATCGACATACTCAGCAACTGGCAGAATCCCCACATTAGTTCTCTGGCTCATGGAGTGAGGGCTATTATGGTAGGGAAAGCCAAGTGGAAGCCTCTAGAACTGCTTGTACCTAGCAAAATAGTGAATCAAAAGCAATGCCATATTTCTGGAGGGAATGCAGAGATTAGTGCCACTTTTAAAGACCTGAAGGGCACAAGGGTAGTGATTCCCACCATATCGCCATTCAACTCTCCTATTTGGCCTGTGCAGAAAACAGATGGGTCTTGGAGGATGACAGTGGATCATCATAAACTTAACCAGGTGATGACTCTAATTGCAGCTGCTGTCCCAGATGAGGTATCATTGCTTGAGCAAATCAAGATATCACCTGGTACCTGGTATGCAGCTATTGATACAGAAAATGCTTTTTTCTCAATAGCTATTAGTAAGGACCACCAGAAACAGTTTCCATTCATCTGGCAAGGCCAGCAGTATACATTCACTGCCCTGCCAGGGCTGTATCAACTCTCCAGCCCTATGTCTTATCTTGTTTGCAGGGACCTTAATCCTTTCTCACTCCCACAAGATATCATACCAGTCCATTATATTGATGATGTCATGCTGATTGGACCTAGTGAGCAAGAAGTAGCAACTACTCTAGACTTATTGGTAAGGCATTTATGGATCAAGGGATGGGAGATAAATCCATAAATACAGGGGCTTTCCACCTCAGTGAAATTTCTAGGTGTCCAGTGGTGTGGGCCATGTCAAGATATCCCTTCTAAGGTGAAGGATAAGCTGTTGCATCTGGCCCCTCCTAAGACCAAAAAAGAGGCACAACACCTAGTTGACCTCTTTGGATTTTGGAGACAACACATCCTCATTTGGGTGTGCCACTCTGGCCCATTTACCAAGTGACCAGAAAAACTGCTAGTTTTGAGTGGGGACTGGAACAAGAGGAGGCTCTGCAACAGGTCCAAGCTGCTGTGTAAGCTTCTCTGCCACTTGAGCCATATGATCCAGCAGGTCCAATGATGCTGGAAGTATCAGTGGCAAATGGAGATGCTGTCTGGAGCCTGTGGCAGGCCCCTATAGGAGAATGAACACAGACCTTTAGGATTTTGGAATAAAGCCTTACCATCTGCTGCAGATAACTACTCTCCTTTTGGGAAACAGCTTTTAGCCTGCTACTGGGCCTTAGTAGAGACTGAATGCTTAACCATGGGCCACCAAATTGCCTTGAGACCTGAGTTGCCTATCATGACCTGAGTGTTGTCTGACCCACTAAGCCATAAAATTGGGTGTGCATAGCAGCACTCCATCATAAAATGGAAATGGTATATTAGAGATAGGGCTCAAGCAGGTCCTGAAGGCACAAGTAAGTTACATGTGGAGTTGGCCCAAATGCCCATGGTCTCCACTTCTTACAGCCAATTGACTAAGAAAGAGAAAACTCAGTCCTAATTTACAAATGGTTCTGCATGATATTCAGGGACCACCAAGAAGTGGACAGCTGCAGCACTACAACCCCATTCTGGGATGACCTTAAAAGACAGTGGTGAGGGGAATGCCTCCCAGTGGGCAGAAGTTCAAGCAGTGCAGCTGGTTGTTCATTTTGTTTGGAAGGAGAACTGGCCAGAGATGCACTTATATACTAACTCATGGGCTGTTGCTAATGGTTTGGCTGGATGTTCAGGGACTTGGAATAAGCATGATTGGAAAATCGGTCACAAAGATGTCTGAGGAAGAGGTATGTGGATAGACCTTTCTGAGTGGGCAAAGAACTTGAAGATATTTTTGTCCCATGTGAATGCTCACCAGAGGGAGACTTCAGCAGAGGACGGTCTTAATAATCAAGTGGATAAGATGACCTGTCCTATGGGTACAAGTCATCCTCTTTTTTAAGCCACTCCTGCCATAGCCCAACGGCTTCATGAACAAAGTGGTGTGGTGGTAGGGATGGAGTTTATGCATGGGCTCAGCAACATGGACTTCCACTCACCAAGGCTGGCTACAGCCACTGCTGAGTGCCCAATCTGCCAGTAGCAGAGACCCACACTCATTCCCCAATATGACACCATTCCCTGAAGTGATCAGCCTGTTACCTGGTGGTAGGTTGATAAATTGGACCACTTCCATCATCAAAAGAGAAGTGATTTGTTCTAACTGGAATAGACACATACTCCAGATATGGGTTTGCATTTCCTGCACACAATGCTTCTGCAAAAACTACCAACCTTGGACTTACAGAATGCCTTAATCACCCTCACAGTATTCTACACAGCATTGCTTCTGATCAAAGAGCCCATTTCACAGCAAATGAAGTGCAGGACTGGGCACATGCTCATGGAATTCTCTTGTCTTACTATGTTTCCTCTCATCCAGACACAGCTGGGTTGATAGGTTGAATGGTGCCAATTTTTTGAAGACTCAATTATGGTGTCAACTAGGTGGCAATACCTTGCAGGGCTGGGCCAGTGTTCTCCAGGAGGCTATGTATGCTCTGAATCAGCATCCACACTATAGTGCTGTTTCTCCCATAGAAACAGGGTTTCACAGGTTCAGGCATCAAAGAGTAGAAATGGGAGTGGCACCAATCTGTGGTCACCAATTTCCTAGTAACCCACCAGGAAAATTTTTGCTTCCTGGCCCTGAAACCTTAAGCTCTGCTGGTCTACAGGTATTAGTTTCAAAAGGAGGAGTGCTCCTTCTAGGAGACACAACAATGATTCCACTAAACTGGAAATTAAGACTTCCACCTGACCACTTTGGGCTTCTCATGCCACTGAATCAATAGGCATGAAAGGAGATTACTGTTCTGTCTGGGGCAATTAATCCTGACTATCAAAGCTAAATAGGACTGCAACTACACAGTGGAGGTAAAGAAGACTTTTCCTGGAATACAGGAGATCCCGTGGGCCATCTCTTAGTACTACCAAGCCTTGTGATTAAAGTCAATGGAAAACTGCAACAACCCAGTCCAGGCAGGTCTACTAATGGCCCAGAAACTTCAGGAATGAAGGTCTGGGTTATCCAACCTGGCAAATAAATGGCCAGCTGAAGTGCTTGCATGGAGGGTAAAGGTAGCATGGAATGAAGGAGGTAGCGATAAATATTAACTGTGACCACGTGGCCAGTTACAGAAATGAGGACTGTGATTGTGTGAATGTTTCCTCCCTGTTCTGTTATGAGTATGTTTCCACTTGTACATAAGCAAATATCCTGTATTCCTCTTATCATATAATATTTTATATTGTTCATGCTATAGAATTTAAATCATAGGATATGAAGTTTAAGAGTGAATGTTACCTAAGGACATGCACCCTATTCTGGAGAGATGTAGTGCATTTCCAGTTGTACACAGGACAGTTGAGTATTGTTAGGTGAAATATATGTCTGCTATTGTGTTCTATTTGGAAATTAGTCATGTTTTAAGGTGATGTGTATAGCTGCCAAAGCGTCATCGGATGGACTGTGATGCTTAGGTTCTCGTGTCAACTTAGACAAATGATTATGCACAGTTGTCTGGTCAGGCAAGCACTGGCCTGACCATTGCGGCAAGGATATTCTGTGGCTGGTTGATACACTGGAAGGGTGGTGTATTGAATCATGAGTCAGTTAATTGCATCTGTGGCTGATTACATCTGCGATTAACTAAGGCATGCCTCCCACAATGTTATAATCCAATCAATCGAAGGCTTTTAAGGGAGAAGAGGGACTCTTTCAATGCTTCATCAGCCAGTGAGCCTCTTCTGTGGAGTTTCTTCAGGCCTTTCATTGGAGCCACCAGCTTGACAGCCTGGCCTGTGGATTTTGGACTCTTCCATTCCAACAGTTGTGTGAGACACCTTTATAAATCTCATATTTACAGATCTCTCCTGTTGGTTCTGTTACTCTAGAGAACCCTGACTGACACGACAAGCAAAGGCGACATGTTTGGCTGTTACTGTTTGATATAGCATCACAGCTTTTTGAGCTTAGTAGGACTAGAAAAATATTTTTCCCTCCATGAAGTTCATTTGTGGCTTCTTTATAGACCCCAGTGTCTGAGGATCTCCACCTGCTACACCTGTGCTGAAGATGAATATGTCTCTATAATTCTTCTGAGCTTCTAAGAATCCAGCAATTCTACTAGCTTTTCTCTGCCAGTCTTTTCATTCTTCTGGCTGGTGTTCTTAGTCAAGTGCTCTTTAGTCAAGAAGTCCAGAGAAAACACACACTATTCATACCAACAAACTCAGTAAGTGCAGTTTCTTTCCAAAAGGGAGCCCTTTCTTTGTTGCCATGGGCCACTTAAGCCAGCCTCTCACTTTCTATATTTCTCATACATGAAGCAGACTCAGTCTGCTGTGTTTCCCCCAAAATGCATTACGCTCTTCAAATGATCTTCTTTGACCAAGAGCTTACAAGTGCCTGTTTCTTACTCCCCAATGTTTGCCTTAACCAAATTTTAGTCAGGTTTATCCCCTGCTACCCCATGATCTTTGGCCTGCCCCCAAGTTTGAGCAGGCACTAAAGCAGTAAGATAAACATCCCCTTAACAGCTCACTCCGAGGACTGGCTGATCACAGAAAGAAACATTTCCCTATTCACCTGCCCTGATCAGGCTTTTGACTCACCCCTATTACCTGTTCTACCCTCCACAAAGTCCCTGCTACTTTTGTTTACCCCTTCCTATATATATATATAGCATCACAGCTTTTTGAGCTTAGTAGGAATGTGTATATGTATATATATGTCTTCATCTGTTTAATTTTGAAACACTTGTAAATCCTGATGTTGGAGCATTCTCCCTATTGAAATAAGCTTTTAAATAAAGTCTCTCCTTATGTAAGTCTAGATTTATTTTGACACCTTCAAGTTTCTCTTGAATGGAGATGAAAAAGAAGGACTTAAGTACTCCCTCTGCCTATCCCTTTTAGAAGGTAAAGGACTCACAACTTATGAACATCTCACTCTAAATACTTCTCAGTTAAAACCTCTATTCGTGTCCTCGAGGTGGATGAGAGGTTAAATTTTTCTGTCCCGACTTTATTAACTCTGACACTGGTCTAGCAACCTCTTTAGAGTATAGTGTTTAATGTCTTTTGGTGCCATTTTAAAATTCTCCTACTATTATAAATGCATTCAATGTATAATGTGTTCAGGGGCTAATCTAGAAGATATTTCTGAGATAATATATATTACTATTTTCAAGAAGGAGTTATTTTGACTTAGAACACTGGAGCCAAGTTATGCCTTTAAAGCTAGAAGCTTTACCATTGTGGCACAGTGCACAGGGGCAAACCCTTAAAATAGAAATAAATAATTATTTGAGAATAGATGGAGTGATTTTTCAGTAAATATTATCTTTTTAAACTATTGGGCATATAAATATAAATTTCCCCATTTTGTTTGATAGTGCAGAATGCTATATTAAGGGGAATATTATCACCTAAGTCATATACACTCTTTGGGTAATATCCTTTTCATACTAAAATTTTCATCTCATTAGATAAAGGGCAGATCATAGGGCCCTGAAAGCCAGGCTGAGGAGTCTGTTTTATTCCAAGTGTGATGGAAGCTTTTAGATGGTTTTCAGCAGGAGAGTATCACAGTATTTTTTACATTTTTAATAGACCCCTCTTGGCTGCTGTGTAGACAAAGATTGAGAGGAGAACAACAATGGCACTTAGGATCCAGCAGTCTTGGTAAACAATGGTGGCTATTTGGACACATGATTGCCATCGAGGAACTTGAAATGGATCCTCAGAGACCAAGACTGAAGTTATTCTAAGGGCATGAAGTTCATTCCTCACCTAAAATCAGATGGTGTTATCCTCTACTAGCATGCATGCTTCCTTGTTATCTCTCACCTCCCATGTTTCTTGTCTTTATGGAGCACACTCTTGTCCATTGTATGGTCGAATTGTGTCTCCTAAAAAGCTATGTTGAAGTCCTACTCCCCATTACCTCAGAACATGACCTTATTTGGAAATAAGGCCATTACAGATGGAATTAAGTCAAGTTAAAAGGAGATCATACTGGAGTATGTGGGCCCTTCATCTAATATGACTGACATCATTATAAGAGGAAATTTGGACACAGAGAAAGAGAAAGGGAGGGCAGAGTACCATGGATTGTTGGCAAGCCCCAGTAGAAGCTAGAAGAGGTATGGAACAGATTCTTTCTATGCACTTTGGCAGGAGCACAACCTTGCTGATACCTTGATTTTGGATTTCTAGCCTCCAGAACAGTGAGACAATGCATTTCTGTTGTTTCACGTGGCCCTGTTTGTACTACTTTGCTACGGAAGTCCTAGGAAACAAATACACCTGTCCTCTCA
This sequence comes from Tamandua tetradactyla, assembly GCF_023851605.1. Lineage (NCBI taxonomy): Eukaryota > Metazoa > Chordata > Mammalia > Pilosa > Myrmecophagidae > Tamandua > Tamandua tetradactyla. Next base: position 119,835,911 of record NC_135329.1, on the reverse strand, counting down.
AATACTACCCTGCACTTCCTCCCTGGTTGTGGTCACCTTGGTCTCTCTTCTTTCTCCAGCAACCCAGAAAACATAAACTTCTGGTATAAAGTGTGCAAAGACTTTGTGTAAAAAGTGCCAATCATCCTTTTCCATTGGGAGAAATGAGGTTTATGACACCATAGCTTAGTGATTAGTTACTGTTTGGTACCAGCTCTGTCTGGGGTTCCGATCCCAGGTCCCACTTATTAACTGTGATCTTGGGTAAATTATTTAAATTTTCTGTGCCTCAGTTTCCTTGCATGTGAAATGGGAATATTAATAGTACTTACTTACTTCACGCGGTTGTTGAGAAGACTGAATGATTTAACATTTACAAAGTGCCTAAAACTGTATCTCAGACATAGTGGCTGCTACTTGCATGCATGTTATTTTCATCATTGCCTATTTTTAGAGTCATGTGAGGAATAGATAAATAAAGACTACAAAGCACTTACACATCCACAGTAAGCACTCAGTGAATGCTTGTTTCTTATAACTTCGCTCAAAAATGACACAAATCTCAGCAATGACCCCCCGCTTGTTTTTTGCCTCTCTTGCTGTTCCTAATTTCTTTTTCAGCCCTAAAAGATCGCCTGTGTCTGTGCCTATGTCTGTGATGAGCACATTTAACCTCAGGGCCAAGACAGAAGATATTGGATGCAAAGCAGAAGCTACTGGCTCATTTCCCAGTTTTTCTGCTTCTATTAAAAAATGAAAGTACTTCTGGTAAGAACTAGGTACCACATTTTGAGACTCCAGCTGAGGTAAATTAGTTGAATAGTTCATTAATTTCAGCACTCTTAGATGAAATGAAAGCAGTTTTGGAAAGTGTTACTTTGTCTGGGTTAATTAGTAAATGAGAACATTGGGACTTTACTATAGTTTTTGCTTCGGCAGTTCTTGTAATTATTTTGCTTAGGTTCATGTTCTAGATAGAGTCATAAAGACACCTCTTAATATCCTTTCTGTGGTAAAAGATAACTAAGGTGCTACTGGCAGTCAAGGGAAACTCAGGGGAAAAAGCATAGGGGCTGTGTTTCTGGAAAATGAGAAAACTAGAAGCTATTGGGGCATGGGCAGAAAATATAAAACAGACCGAATAAAAAAGGACACATTCAAGTAAGGAAAACTACAAACAGAGCACCAGAAAGAGCCTGTTCTGTCTTGACATCTGACTGCACCCATCCTAACTTCATTTTTATGATCCAATATATATAGTCACCGACACCCATACTTCTATAACTTCTATATTCCTCTTATGAAGTCTCTCCAATTATTTGTACTTTCCCAGCTATTTTAAAATATTTGTCAGCAAGGTTACATTGCATGACAGCAAACCCTGTCTTAGGAATCTTTGGAGATACTTAAGCAGGACCTGCTCTGAACCCAGAGTCTCTGCATCCCTCTCAGTCCGGCCAACCCAAGAGGTAAGAGTCTCTCTCTCTCTCCTCTCTCTCTCTCTCTATCTATCTATATCTATCTATCTCTATCTCTCTCTCTCTCTCTCTCTCTCTCTCTCTCTCTCTCTCTCTCTCTCTCTCACACACACACACACACACACACACACACACACATCTTTCTTTCATTTCTCTCTTATGAACTTTTTCCTTTCTAATGCAGTCTATCAAGTGACTTCAGGAAAGGTGGGACTGCTCCAAATCCACACTCATGGCAGAATTGAGTCTAAGCTCTCTACAACAACGAGTGCACGTGCTGATGCTGCCTGCTCAGTTCAGGGTGGAATTGGTTTCCTTCCTCTTTGTTTCCAACTGTTTGTTGGAACAAAATTGTCATTTGATTCCCAGGTTGAAATTATACTATACCCTTTATTCAGCTTTGTAAAATTTACAGAAATCCTTCTCCTACTCACATCCCCATATGTTTGATGCTCCAGTTTAAATGTAGTTTGATAAAGGTAAATTCATTCTTCAAAGTTGCTTAGTGCTTACTATGTAAAACCAAGAGAAAGTCAATGGGAAGTTAGGAAAGTACTTGAAGAAGGACAAACTTTCATAAAATTATAGAAGTTCACTCAGTCAAAAGCAATTTCCTTATTCCAGGCCATTATCTGGGCTGTCTCACTAATTGGGGCATTAATATTTATTGAGCCATGAAATGTGTATCAAATACTTAACAAAATTATTTTATTAATTCTTTCCCAAAACACCATAAAGTATCATTATCCCTGTTTTATAGATAGAAAAATTGAGTTTCAGAGAAGTGAAATGACTAGCCCCAGGGCATACTGCATGTTAATGTATTTATACAATTAAACACACATGGCAGAATTGAGTCTAGACTCTCTCGGATCATCCCATGTATGTACCTTTCTATATAAGTGTGATCAGCAAAACTGCTCCTGGCCCCAAGGATGGGCTGCAGAGAGCAAGAACATATGTTTTTTCGGTAGCATTACTCAGGCTGATAGAATGTATCAGAGAGAAAATGACATCACACATCTTTATGCATGTCACATACTCCGGTTATTTAAGGGTTTGTAGCAGAATCGTACTCCAACAGGATTTTGGATGCATATGGCAAAACAAATCTTATCTTGGCTGGGCCCCAAACTCCCTGTCAGCTCAGTAATGGAAGAGTGTCCCACAGGACCCTGGTGATGCACTCTCTACCCTGTCTTGGGAATCTTTGAAGATTCTGAAGCAGGACCTGCTCTGAACCCAATGAGTCTCCACATCCTCCTCAGTCTGGCCAACCTGGGAGGTAAGAGAGTCTCTCCTCTCTCTCTCTCTCTCTCACAGACACACACACGCACACATCTTTCTTTCATTTCTCTTTTATGAACTGTTTCCTTCCTAAAGCAGTCTATCAAGTGACTTCAGGGAAGGTGGGACTACTCCAAATCCACAGAAATATGAAAAGATATTTTGGGGTATCATAATGACTAGTGAGCATTTCTGGTAGTCTGGCATTTGGTTCTGGCATCCAGGATCAGAGATTGTGCAATGCAGTCCTGCACAACCCCAAGTTGTTCCACCCAGATGCCAATAGTGCCTCAGTGAGGAGCACTGTGCTAGAACCTATATTTTGTCTTTTCTTTTCTACTCCTTTCCCAATGCCTTCTCACCCTCACTACCACACATACAACAATCTCATTTCAGCAGGTGTCTTATGAAAGAAGAGAGGAAATAGATTAACATATCATCCCAAAAATGTGCCCTACTGTTCTGAGTTCTGATGTATTCTGATCCAGATTTTCCGAGTTTCTTGGCTTGCTGGGAACTCTGTTCTTTCACCCAATCTGCTGAACAATCTTCCTTGGCAGCTACTTAGAAGATCACAGTTTGAAAATTTCAGCCTTTGGGGTTGATTTTTGCTGCCAAAAACAGCAGTTATTGCAGTCTACTATATGTTGTGGGGTCATCTGTAAAGGTTCTTCCTTTCTTCCAATAAAACATTTGTTCTGCCAAGGTCATGCCCACCCCCAGGATGGGAATTGCCAGGATTCCATTTGCTTCTAGCAGAAGAACTGACCCCTACAAATTATAGCCTTTAACAATGGCTTTTCCCAGTGAAATCTGGAATCATCCCAGATATTTCTCTCTCAAGACTCATGGAAGCAGATGCAGGGAAGGGGGAGGGAAAGAGAGCAATCAGGAATGAATTCTCAGATTTTTGGATTGACCACCTGAGTAAAGTGTGAAAAGCTGCCTGGAAAAGAGGTCCAGACATACAGAATCCAGTGTTCTTCTTTGGGCTTGTTAAGTTTGAGATGCTTCTTAGACCTAATGGAGATGTCAAGATGTTAAGATTTCAGGAAGTGACCAGAGCTTGGGCTATTTATATGGAACTATGATCTTCTAAAGAGATGAAGAAATATATAAAAGGGCATCTCAGGACTAGGTAACTCCAATATTTAGAAAGGATGAATATGAAATCATTAGAATGCTCTAAGTCTGGTGAATATTAACTGCTAGGCAGACTCTCTAGTTAGCTGAAAGTAATGGCTGGAGTGTCAATTTTATTTATTCTGATGTTTTTCTCAACCACTAAATAAAAAAAATGTGTCCATAGCTACTCTCAGGTGGTAAGATAATGGATGATTTTTAATTTCTTCCTTACCTTTTTTTATATTGTACAAATTCTTCTACGATGAGCATGCAATAATTTTATAGTGAATAAAACATAAAAAATATTTTAGTAGTAATTGCCTATATTTTGTTCACAAGTGCATCTCAACCAATGATCATAAGTCCATGCACATTCCATCATGACCTGTGCATTGTGATGCAAACACATTGTTCAAGTGGGCATTTCTCCTGTGATAATCAAGGGATTGTGCCTATAAACATTTACATTTTAAAAATCTAGAATAATGATGCCTTGGTAAAAGCAACAAAGCCAAGATCTTAGCATGGTATTTTAGCACAAATAGAAGCATATTTATTGAAAAAATAAAAGGGCATGGCTAGAAATCACCCTAGAAAACTTATTAGTTAACTTTAGAAATCATTTACAAGCATGTTCCTTAGGTCTGTATGTTTTCCAACTCTTCAAATGCAGACGAATAGCAAAACTGCAATCAAGGAAATAATCCTTGGCCACAATTCACATTCCAAAGGAAAAAATAACAACAACAGAATACCCAAGCAAAACCATCAAACCACATCCTGGTGAAAGCCTTTAATGTGTTGTTGGGCCATCATCTGGTCCCCATCATTACCAGCTGTGACTTGCACACCCGGGAAAAGCCAGACTTCAGCAATAGGAACTAAAATAAAAAGCTCATGATAAAGCTTTGAAGTTGAACATGTTTAGCAGCCTTTGGAACTAAGGTGGTGACTAAAGAATTAAAATAAGGGACAGAAAGAACCAGTATAAAACAGAGTTTCTAGGTCCTAGTCATAAAAATATTAGAAATCTTTCCAAATCCAGATGGAATGTCAACTTTCAGGTCTGTCATCATAATCTTCCATTTTTCATTCTGTCAAGGTGAATTAAAAATTCACTTTTGTGTAGAGTCTGATGGGTGCTTGGGGAGATGGGACAATGAAACTGATGCACTATACATTAAAATAGGGGATAAATTACTAATTATCACAGCTGTAGTAGATAGTTCCTAGAGCACGTTCTGCAGAACAGTGGCTCCTAGAATTATAAATGTGTGCGCAAACAAGTTTAGGTAACATTAGGTAAATCAAGATTAGCTTTTTCCTGCAAAAATTTTAATACATGCTGTGAATCTCTCAAAGGGCTATAATAAAAGCAACATTTCCCTAAATTATTTGCTCATTAAATCCTATTCCCCAGAGCATCTCAGAAGAATTGTGTTCCACAAACACACTTGCTAAATCCTTCCTAGTAGTAGAGATTGGAGCCATGCAAGAATTAATCAGGATAAAGCCTTGTGGAGGTTGCAGTGGAGTTTTGAAAGATGGAGGGGCATAACTTGTTGGGGACATGAGAGGAAGGTAGATTAGATGGAGAACCGTACAATGGCTCAGAGTTTGAAAATGTTTACCAGCAGAGAGAACAATCTACATAAATGACAGAAGACCAGACTTCAAACTATTTTTGGTTGCGTAAGCTTTCTCTAAGAATATTGCAGAAGTCCTAGCAAATCAGTTAACTGGAAAAGTCAACCAATGCTTTGAATTATAGTTATATGAGGCCAAAGAGAAGATAAGGGATGAATCTTGAAGAGTCCACTAATCTTAAAGATAGCATATTGCAGAAGAGAATATCCCTAAATTGGCTTTTTAAATTATTATTCTGAATAACTCAGGAGTTGCCACACATTCTTAATGACCTAAATATTTCAAAGCCAGCAGATTTCCGATTAGTTTTTATTAAGTCTCTATATATTTTACTTGCCCCTTGTAAGGCTTGTATGTTTTATAAGACAAATTAACAGCATTATTTAATACGTCTATTCCTTCTAGAATCCAGAATTATCAACCTTAAGGCAGAAACTCTTCCAATTATAATCCTATCCCCACTAGACATCATCAAAATGCTGATTCATATTGACTAAGCAGGCTGCATATTAATTATTCATCTCAATGTCAATGTGTTCATCAAATATTGCTCTTTCCAAGGCAGGAAAGATAAGGAGACACTGATGCTTTCAGGGCATTTCATTAAAATTTACAATGCAGCAGAAATAATTTACTTTTGCTCTTTAAATGAATTATGTAGAACAAACTTGTGAAAATTATAAAAGGCCTGAAGGCTTCATCATTTGGAGTCAATAGTACATTGTTAAGTCTCCTTTCTCAAATGTTTTTGGTGGCTCCAATCTATACAAATTATATTATAGTCTCTCCAGCCTATACCCCAATAGTCTATGCATTCAGTTACTCAGTGTATACCCCTCTCACTAGTATCGCATGTGTTGGTAATTCCCAGGGCAAAAAAAGAAATCTGAAATAATGGAGACTCATCCTAGAATTAGACTAGGTTTATCTGCTGAGCTTCAATTATGCCCAGGCAAGACTTTCGTTAGAATTAAATTAAATCATGCACTATTTAATTAAATTCAGCACCAGAATGGTCAGAAGCATTCACACAGTAGCTGTTAGGGTGAGGGTAATTATAATTATGATGGAGAAGAAGATAAGAATGAGAACTGGTGGACAGTCTCACCATCATTTCTTAGCTTGGTGCCAAGCAGTCCCTTGGAACCAGAACTCAAGTCATGCCCCCTTTTGGAGCTTTGGTAGATATGGGTATAGCTAGATATATTAATGGTCCAAAAGAACATTTTTGGATAGGGGCTGAGAATTATCTATAGGAAGCTCATCCTAAGGCAAGAAGAAATCAAAATAACAAGCTTGTCTAGTTATTAGAATGGAGGAGGGATCCTGAGCACATCATGGTAATCAGTTCAAAACACCCCTGCTCCAGCCTCCTAGACACATATATAAGCCCAAGACAGTGAGATGGAGCTGTAATTACTAATCAAAAAACCTAGTTTCAGTGGCAGAGTTCTTGTCTGCCATGCCAGAGACCCAGGTTCGATCCCTGGTGCCTGCCCATGTAAAAATATAAATAAATAAATAAATAAAATTTAAAAACCTAGGTTTACTAGGTGTGATATATCTATTGTGATTCTACCCTACCAGAACATTAGGCAAAGGCAAAAGAAACTATCTCCTCCTTTACCTCCTACCCGTTCTCCCTTCCCCAGACAGAGCCCATGCAGAGTTGGTATGATGACAGCTCAAGTTTTCATTGATGATAAATCAACCCAGATACCAGTTGGTTGAGCAACAGAAGAGTCTGACATGACCAGTGAAGGAGAAGTTAGACTCCAACACCAGGAGAACAAATGCAAGGCTGTGTCAGGGAAACACAGTACATGGAAGAAAAATGGGAGAGACCTAACTGGCCAGTGTTGCTGGGTTTCTCCAGAGTGGCAAACTGCTTACAAGCACATTTGACCCACTCCTTAGAGATTCCCAGAAATACTGGTGAGTGGGCTGGCAGAGGGCTGAAAATTATTTTGCCAACAGGTCAAGAAAACTAGTGGAATTTGAGCTTTTACTATTAATGGAACCTCACGTGTTGTTCTAGCTGATGAGTCCTGGAGAAATGTTACGATACATGCAAATCTGGGAAATGTCTCTTGCCCATTCTCTAATATAGAACAGAGACTTGCAAGCTGCCACTTTAGGACAATAAATTTGAGAAATCCGAATAGCAGGAGAAATATAACAAGTTTCTATGCTTCATTCATCTTTCAAACATAGGAACAAAGCATGAAGTTGCTAGGCAAGAAAGGAAGATAGAAGAAAAGCAGAGAGGTAGAGAGGAAGCCTGCTGTGTGCTTGGCTCTTTGTTGGATTTCTTTTGTAACACTGTTTTAACCAATTCTCCAAAGAAAACTGTCAAATATTATTATCGCAATTTTGCTGTAAATAAAGTTCTGGAGAGCTAATGCAATTTGCCTAAAAGAGCAGGGCTTCTCAGTTTTAAAGCTAAGATTTGAATCAAGGTCTACATGGCATCAAAGCCGGGTCTACCCCAAAATATGTGCAACACAACCTGCTGTGATGCAGGAAGGGGACATTAAAATCCTTATTTAGATTCCATTTTGACCTCCCTCGTCAGTAGGACCATTATAGTCCAGATCCAGTAGTGACACATCCCACCTGTTTCACAAGGTATTCTGAAGGAAGAGGAGTTAACAGAGGAATGATCATCGCCTCCACACTCATTTGTTGATTTTAAGCTCATTATAATGTGCTGTAGTTTATGTGGCATAGTTAAGGAGCTTAACTTTTTAATAATATTTTTTTAACTAACATAACCTCAGAGAACAGACTGTCTTAAAAATATTCCTGGAAAGAAATGGGAGATTTAAGAAAAAATAATAATACAAGCATATGCAAATGACATGGGTATGGGCTCCTTGTTAGCCCTGTAAACAGACAGAGACAATCACATGATCAGTTGTGACAAAAAAAAAAGCATCAAGCTTATTTGTGATACGGATTGTTCTCCATTATTTTAAACATTGCCTTAGTGTATGCAGCATATTGGCAAATTCTGTGTTTTGGGGTTTTTTAATTTTCATTTGTGGCCATTATTAAATTGACCATATTAAGTATATTTACTAAGAAGCCAATTCATGAATCATTGTGTTTCAAATTTTAGACAGTTATTTTCAAAAACAATGAAACATTGATAAGAGTTTAGCACTAATATTACCTTACACAGCACAAAATTATTATATTATTAATGAATATATAATTTTAACATATATATTTCATCTTTATCTCACCTTTAAAATTTTTACCTTTGGAGTAAAGTGAACATGATATAGTAATTCAGTGGTACATGTATGTGATTCATGAACAAATAAATTTATTTTCATTGGAGATTTGTGATCAAAAAGTTTGATGGAGTGTGATATTAAAAAGTTGTCCTAGCTGCTGCTCCATATATTGGAATGTAGACAATATAAAGACAAATGTATCTTTAAAATATATGTTTAAAGTATTTGATAAATATTTAAAAATATGTGACTAAAAGAATGAATGCTGCATAGGCATGAGGTATATTCTATAGAGGAAAGGATGTTTGGGGAATAAAGAGAAGAAAAGAAATGGCCTTACCTTAATTTTGGTGAGAAGATGGAAGCCACTGGAGGGTGACCATTCAACACTGGCCGTGGTTTATGCTTTGTTTATATAGCCCAACATTGCCTCCAGAGGGTGCCCTTGCCTCTTGAAGAAAGTTGGCACCCAACTTGTAGGCTCAAGCAGGGATCTCAGCCTCACATATACTTCTGATCAAAGCATGGCTCTGCTCTACCTGGGAAAGCCAGAGAGAACGTGAAGAGAGGAAACTGCCACCTGCATACTCAGCCAGGTGGACAAAACCGATGGCCTTCAGATGGCCACAAACCTCCCAGCATCTTTACCTCTCTGTATATCTCACATTATTGACCAGTTACACTTTCTTAAAAGTTTCTATTATTTGGTGTATTCTAGGAATTGCAGTGTGTAGTATAAATGATACAGAATTCAGAGACAGAAAGATCTGAATTCTAACTCTACCACTCATTATTACTTTGTGAACTTGCCCAAGTTATTAACCACTCTAAACCTTGATTTTTATCATCCATCAAATGGAATGAATGATACTTATCTTACAGACTATTTATTCAGGGTTACTAAGATTATGCTCATATAGACGTAGGCTTTTTCATATAGTTGAAACTCTCAGCTGCCTTAATTGGCACAAATCACTGGGCTACTGTGCTTCAATCCACATCAGCCGGCAATACAATCAAAACCACTTCTTTTGATGCAACTACTTTTTATGATGTAGTGTTTACTTTCTATATACTTGCATCCAGGTTCTAAGGGCAATGACAGCATCTGTGTCTATGAAAATTCAAGAAATAAATGTACTGAGAAACTTTCTGGACTGAGACTAAGGGCTGACTTATTTTCCTTATGTTCAGTGATTTTTTTCTAATTTCATTTATATTTGTAAATAAATGGAAGAAGGGTATGAAAGAACATAGGGAAAAGTGTGACAGAAAAACTCTGGTGCTATCACCAAATGCCTGAGGAAGGTGCAAGGCTGAGGATGGAGCAAAAGTCTGGCGAAGAGAGATATATTTATCCTGGAGAAAGCAGCAGGTAAGACATTTGAATGGCTCTGCAAGAAATTTCTAAAGAGCCCTCAAAAGGTACCCATACAAATCAGTGCCAACAAGAAACAACTGACAAGGCTGTAGCACCTGACATTACCTCACAGAATTATGCACTATTAAAAGCATCATTCACCTTTTTTCTTCATCCTTCCCCCACACAGCAACCTCCACGAAAAATGGGGATGGAGTGGGAGGTTAGAGCCACTACCTTACAAAAGTAGCCAAATACACATTTCCCTAGCCATAGACTTCCCACCTGCAATAGTCCCAAGCTGGAAAAAGAAATGCCTTAACTTAACATCAAGTTGGAAACTTTTATGATTACATGGAACCCAGTGTTATATTTACTTATCTGACTTTAGGTTTTATGTTTTGACCATATGAGATTTCACTACCCAAGAGACACCAGAGAAGTCAAAGCACTATTTAAGTTTTCATCCAGAGGCAGGGTAACCTCAGGAAGATAAAAGTAGAGTCAGTGTAAGGCAGAAATAAAATAAAATAAAATTCTAGGACTCCTCGATTTAGAGGTTTGCCCCTATGTAACTCACTCTTGCAAAGGAGAAGCTAAGCCTACTTATAATTATGCCTTAGAGTTACCTTCAGAGAATCACTTTTGTTGCTCAGATGTGGCCTCTCTATAAGCCAACGCAGCAGGTGAACTTACTGCCCTCCCCCCTACGTGGGACATTACTCCCAGGGGTGTAAATCTCCCTGGAAACATGAGGCAGAACTCCAGGGATGAGCCAGGACCTGGAATCATGGGATTGAGAAAGCCTTTTTGACCAAAAGGGGGAGGAGAGACATGAGACTAAATAAAGTTTCAGTCACTGAAAGATTTCAAACAGAGTTGAGAGGTTATCCTGGAGGTTATTCTTATGCATTACATAGATATTCCTTTTTAGTTTATGGTGTATTGGGGTGACTGGAGGGGAGTACCTGAAACTCTTGAGCTGTGTTCCAGTAGCCTTGATTCTTAATGACGATTACATAATGATACAGCTTTTACAGTGTGACTGTGTGATGTGAAAACCTTGTGTCTGATGCTTTTTTATCCAGCGTATGGACAGAGAAGTAAAAAACATATGGATAAAAAAATGAATAAATAATGGCAGAGGATAAAAGGTAAAAAAATTGGGTAGATCAAAATACTAGTGGTCAATGAGGGAGAGGGTTAAGGGTATGGGATGTATGAGTATTTTCTTTTTTTCTTTATTTTTAAGAGTGATGCAAATGTTCTAAAAATGATCGTGGTGATGGATACACAACTGTGTGATGTTAGTGTAAGCCATTGATAGTACACCATGCATGAACTGTATGTGTGTGAGGATTTCTCAATTAAAAATAATAATAATAATTCCAGGACTCATGAGAATAACTTCAGTTACTTTCTACCATTACCCTTGGTTCTTCTGCTCCCCAGGACCCTTTAGCCCCTTTCTTCTCTCAGCCAGACCTTGGTCCTGGGCTGTCCCCCAAACTGCAGACTGCACACTATAAATTCAAAGCTGACAAAGGAAAACTTTAAGCTTAAGAAGCCCACTGGGAGACAAAGGAAAAAGGGAAATGTCCATGGAGTGAGGACTTTAGGAGCAGGATGCTGGGTTTTAATTTTAACAATCAATACTATCAGCCAAGAAGTGAAAGTAGAATTGCAGTGTGCTATGTTAACTAAAACTTAAAGTGCAGAAGAGAGAAGGATTACAGGAAGTGGAGTTAGGGAACAGATTCCTAAAGACAAGGCAAAGATAAGGGACATTGCAATTGTAAGACATCTGCTCCCAAAAGTCCCTACATTAATACTGCCTTTCAACACTCCTCACCATGTGACCCAAACCAAAACCTTACATCCGCAAACATACACTTGTGGATAAGCAGGATTAAATTGGTTAGAAAGATAAAAGAATTCATTCTTTATTTATAGCCTGAGAAGTGAAAATTTTATCTTAATTTGGTTCTTTGTAGAGCAGGAGAAACTGTTACTGGAAAGTTCCCATCTGATTGAAAGATCAGACAATTATAAATTTGAAGTTAGGCTCAGGCTCAGAAAGTAATGGTGTAGTGATCAATCGGCAGAATTCCTAGCGGTGGGGGGAGGAAACAGTTTCAATGCTGTAGACCAAAGGAAACAATGCTTTATAATCTGAACAAATGATACGTCAAACTACAGAAAACGTAGAACTGTGGAGATGAAAGCACATTCCCTCGGGCCAGGAAATTGTAGCACATTTATCCAGGAAGTTTAAAATGAAAGTATTTCCCTGGGCCCCTTAATGTTTATCTTTCTAGTTCTCACTTTTCTGTCTTCATTTCTCATTTCCTGTATCTTACTGACATTTTGAAAAGTCAATCTACATGGAGGTAAAGTCAACATTACGTTTGGGTGTGTGGATATGGATGTGGGTGTGTATCCCTCTATACACATACACACACACACACACACACACACATGTGAACTAGTTTATTAAAAAATCATAATTTTCCCTAAGTGGTGATAGAGATTCAACTCTTAATCCATAAAGCCTAGTAAATGGAAACACTGAATGATGAATACCTTAATGTTGAGGCTATGAATAAACCATTATTTCAACATTTGTCTCTGAAAAATATCACTTTTCCACACTTTTCTAAAATGGGAAGCTTTGTTTTCATGCTTATTAAATTTATTGTGCTTAATGGAATTATTTCTCTGTCCCACTTTCAGTTTTAAAAATCCATGAATATGAAGAGTACAAGGGTAGTTTAAAGGTAGAATTCTTGCTTGCAATGTGGGAGACACAGGTTCCTGGCTCATGCATTTTCAAAAAAATAAATAAAACAAACAAAAAAGTTCAACAAATGGTGCTGCAGTGATGGGATACTCACATGGAAAAAGAATGAAACTGTGACCTCCACCATACAGCATACAAAAAAATCCATTTATATCAACCAACACCCACATCATTAAATCACTTCCCAACATTCATTTAACAAGTGTTCATATTTACAATACAAGTAATAACTAATAGGCAATGATTTATAGTTTGTAAAGGATTAGACTCTGGAATACATGATCCCTTAACCTAGCCTAAATTGCCATTTTAATATACCATTTCTTTGAAACTTTCTTCCTAACTGTTGACTAACAAATTCCTTGAACTTTTAACATTCAATTTAGACTGATGGTTTTCATAATTGACTATATATTTCAAATGATCTCAAAGATTTGTTGAATATTTCTATTTGGCAGATGCCATGCTAATGGCTTTATGTGCAACAGCTGTGAAATTCTCACAACCACCCTACAAAAATGGATATATTAGCATATAGAGTGACCCTCCAAACAGCTCCCTAAGACCCTCAGCATTCACTATCACATACATTCCCTAGAAAAAACTGAAATATGAAGTGGTGGGAAGTTCTGGGTCAGAGCCCAGGAGGGCACAGCTGCCCACACGATGCTCAGCAGCTCCATGCCCTGTTCTCCAGAGGTGGGCAGTAAATCATCCCGAAGGCCTGGGCATCAGGTCCCCCACAAAAGACACGTATGTTCAAGTCCTAAACCCTGGTCCTATGGGTGTGAATCCATTTGTAAAAATAGGACCTTTGAAGATGTTATTAGTTAAGGTTTGCCCAGAGTGAATGAGGGTGGGTAATCCAATATGCCTGAGGTCCTTCTAAACAAAGGAAATTGGACAGAGAAGAAGGCTATGGACAGAAGTGGGCACTCAGGGGGAATATGGAAGAGAAAGGAGAGGACATTATGATGGGATGGGAAACCCAAGGAACCCAAGGATTGCCAGCCAGGCAGAATGCTACAGACCCCAGGAGGAAATAAATGTCCCAGCCACTGAAACCCTGGACAATAAAACTTCCATTGTACAAGCCAACCCATTGTGTGTTATTTGTCATAGGAGCTGGAAAACTAAGACAGAGGGCAACTCATTTGCCAAGAATATCTTGCTTGTCCTCCCTGCCATCAAGGCAACATTCATGTTTTGTTTTGTTGTTTGTTTGTTTGTTTTCCTTTTTTGCTGAGGACCTTTCTAGAGTAGATTCTTTCCTTCATATTCTAGTGTCGCAGAGGTAAAGTTGACTTCTTTTATAGTTGATCATACCTCAAAACCTAATTAGAGGGAAAAATTCCTAAGCACAAATAAATGGTGCTTAGTGCACTAAGCATGATGCCTCTGAAATATGTAAAGACTTATGTTTAGTCTTATTAACCAAACCTCCTCCAGGTTTCCTTCTTTTTGTTATTATTTTATAAGTTTGACTAGTTGCAACTGAATGGCTGTTCTGACTTTCTCTTTTGGCAAATTAGCTTTTCCTGGCTTCACAGATGGAATTTATCCTTAGCTCCATCACTGCTGCAAACAAAACAGTAGGAAAGAGTTCCATACTAAAACAAGTCCTCAGTTTATGTTGCTAAACCTAATCAAGTTTAGTGACAAGATCCATGGAAGCTTTGGGTCAGTTTATACCTGGCATTAAAGCCTTAGCACAAGAGGCAATTCCCTCTTCAAATGCCTAAATGGCTGAGGTTAAATGACAAAAGACATCATTACTTGGCTGACAGCTCAGCCTCTGCCAGCACCATCTTCCATCTGTTGATCTGCTCATCATCACATCCAAAGGAAAGATAGGGATATCTCGAGGCTTCAGAGAAGGTTACAGTAGGAATAGCATTCATCTCCACATTGTAACCACATTGTAATCATAGGCATGTCAGAGTTCCCAACTACAAAAACTCTGACTGAAGTAAAAATGTGGAACCTTATTCTCATCCTTTCTAAAAATATCTCAGCCCTTTGTGTGAGGGTGAAACCCATCTCATAGCCTTTGATTATAGTGAGGTTTTTTTAGAAAATCCTGTGATTTTAACATATTTTTATTATGTATTATACATATTATAGTGAGGTTTTTTTTTAGAAAATCCTATGATTTTCATGTATTTTCTAGGTAAAAATATCTTAAGACCTCTTTCTCTTAAAGCATGCTATCAAGGCATTCATCTAAGCATCCATTTATTCAATAAGCAATGAACACATAAATGGTACCATTTTTTGAGAGTTTTTTTTTTTTTATGCCAGGTACTGCCCCAGATGCTTTATCTTATCATATTGGGTCTTCATAACAACCCTATAAAGTAATACTATTATTACCCCATCTTACAGATGAGAAGACTGAGAGCTACATCAGTTTTACAGTCAATACTTGAAATCAAATTTCTGACTTCAGATCTCAAACTCTTTGACTACTCAGCCATACTGCCTCTGTTGAATGTTCTTTTGGGATTAAACATTGTGCTTAAAACAAAGGAGAACAAGATTTTTTTTAATGGCTATATTGCTTGTGGTCAAGGAACTTACAGTTTTAAGAGGAAAAATTATGAATAAATAACTCATTATAATTAACTCTGATAATGCCAAACCTGAAGTTGTTTCTGCTGCCATAGCTCATATCAAAATCTCTTAATACATGATGCTAATGACCCTCCTTCTATAGAATTTATTTAAAACAATGACTTTTAGAAGAAATATTCTAAATGAATGACAGGAAATAAGATAATTAAGACCCATGCATTTGATGACTTAAAACACTAATTGAAATAAACTAGAAGGCCTGAAAATCTACTATGTCTTAGCAAACCTAGGAAGCTATAATGACAATCCGGCCAAAGAGGATTCTCCTTTCTTTCCTGGCCAAAACCCTCCTGGAAGAGGATTTGGTATCTTTCCTATCTTGCTTTTCTTTCTTCCAGATAGATTCCAAATACATATCAATAGTCCCCTACGGCAATCAGGTAAGAAAGCATCTACTGTAGCCCAGAACACAAAGGGTTCCCAAGTTTCAAGTTTTATTCAAACCTTTGCTTGTCTTTGGCCTGATTTCTTCAAGCTCCCTAAGGCTAAGGGTTACTGCTGAGAGCTGCCTTATCCAATTAGCAGCAGTATGCAACCTCTTGGCATTTTGCAGCTGAAACAGACCTTAGAGATCAGTTCCTTGAACCTGCTCATTACTCTGTCACCCCTCAGCATTTATGCAATTAGTTTGCTCTATTTAATCTGTATTTATACAGTTGTTGCTTGGGTAGTATACTTAAGAATTTTTCCTCTGTGAATTTTATCTCACAAATAGATTATAAATTTCCCAAGGACAGAAAGTGTATGAGTACAAATTATCTTTGTTTTTACTGCCTTCTCCACTTCACATAGTGGGTGCTCAGTAAAAGTTGTCTGCTGGACGATCCAAAAAATAAAAAGTAGAATTAATAACCAGAAAGTGCATTTAGAAGTCCTTTTGCTTCATTTAGTTGAATAACCCATCTACTCTACAAAGCTTATCTAAACTAATTAGAGCAGATTAAGAATTAAGAGTTTTGACTCAGTTCATCTCATCACACGATCTCCATAATGTCAATTTGCATTAAATATTTATCTCTATGTTAACTTGGAGTTTGGGGCAACTGATAACAGGAACCCAGTTAAGACTGAATAAGAACAAAACAAAATAGAGGATTGTGGGAATATTGCAGAGTAGGAAGTTCTACCAGAACAACTATTAAACAGGCAGGAACTGTCTGAAACAACTGTTTTGAAACCCTAAAGTCCAGTAGAACTTTGTGCATCATCCAGGGAAGAGTGGGAGGTAAAGAGAGGCTAGGAAAGTAAGGTAAAGATTAAAAAATTGCTTTCTCCCTTTACTGCACCCATCCCCACTCTCCATGCAGGCTGCCTTGGGGTTTGGCCCCCGGCTAGCTCACTGATGACAGAAAGAGACAGAAAAACCCGCTTACTCAGGATCGGGGGTTACCACTGCCAATCACTGCTCACAGCTTTTGATTAGGGACTTCAGATAGCCTGGGCCAGCTCTGAGGGCAGCCATTGTTCCAACCCACCCACAAAGACAGCAGCGAGGAGATTTAAAGATGTTATGCTTCCTTAGGGCTATATTTACTGGGTATGTAAAGAAAGCACAGATTTAGGGAGCCATAGAAGAAACTCCTGGCCCCCTTCTTGATCTCCTTCCCAGGGCAGTTTGTAGACAATCTGTGCCCCTGTCATAGGTCCCTGGCCTTATTCCAGCTGAGAATGACTGAATTGGGAAACTCCTTTTTAATGTGCCACTCCTCCTCTCCCCCCAGAATTTTCCCTCCAGGTTAAAGCAGTTTGAGACCACAATGAAAGTAGCCTAAGGAACTATTGAGGAGGGGAATGCAAGTGTAGTTCGGTGGTAGAATTCTCTCCTGCCATGCAAGAGACCTGGGTTTGATTTCAGGTCCATGCACTTCCAGAAAAACAAATAAGCAAAACAAACAAACGAACAAAAATTCGACAAATGGTGCTGCAATAACGGGATATTCACATGGAAAAATAATGAAATGTGACCCCACCATATAGCATTACAAAGGAAAAAAAACTTTTGAGGCCTTTGGCAGAGAATTATCTGTTTCAACAAGGGAAGAGGTAGAAGTTCTGATTCCTGGGAAATAGGGAGCACATCCAAACTCCTGTAAACAGGGGGAATCCAAAACAACTACAAGCACAAGACCAGGATAAGACAGGCCCAGAAAAGACAGGGAGAACCCTGCACTTTGCATTTACCTTGGGCAGTCTTTCCTGGTTAGACAGCTGACAAGAAAACCTCTGTCATATCACCAGCTGGTTACAAAATCAAGAAATAGAAGTCTGAAGGAAAAATCCCAGAGTTAATATTTTAAATTATTAAAACGTACAGTGGGCAACAGAGTACAAGGCAAACAAAGAATTGAAGGACAAGAAAGGTATAAGAATTAGAAAGACTAAACACCAAATGGCAAAAGAAAGTCCTGTATTATCAGTAGTGATTGTAAATGCACATGAATTAGATTCATCAGCTGTATTAGTTAGAGTTCTCTAGAGAAACAGAATCAACAGGGAGCACGTGCAAATATAAAATTTATAAAAGTGCCTCACGTGACCGCAGGAACGCAGAGTCCAAAATCCACAGGGCAGGCTGCGAAGCCGACGACTCCGATGGATGGCCTGGATGAACTCCACAGGAAAGGCTCACCAGCCAAAGCAGGAATGGAACCTGTCTCCTCTGAGTCCTCCTTAAAAGGCTTCCCATGATTAGATTTAGCATCACTAATTGCAGAAGACGCTCCCCTTTGGCTGATTACAAATGGAATCAGCTGTGGATGCAGCTGACGTGATCATGACCTAATCCTATGAAATGTCCTCATTGCAACAGACAGGCCAGCACTTGCCCAATCAGATAAACAGGTACCACCACTTGGCCAAGTTGACACGTGTCCCTAACCATGACACCAGCCGAAAGACAGAGATTGGTAGAATGGGAAAAAAAAAAAAAGATGACCAAACTATATGATATCTACAAAATACTCACCTTAAATTCACAGACACAAGTAGGTTGAAAATGAAAGGATGGAAAAAATGTACCATGCAAGCTGTAACCAAAGGAAAACTGGAGTAGCATTATTTAATATCAGACAAAATAGACTTTGAGTAAAAATCAGTTATGAGGGATAAAGACTGTCATTATATCCTAATAAAGGGGTCAATTCAACAAGAAGACATAAGATTATAAATATATATTCAGCTAACAGCAGAGACCCAAAGTACATGAAGCAAATACTGACTGACTTAAAGAGAAAAATAGATAATTCTACAATAATAGATTTTAATACATGACTCTCAATTATGGATAGAATGTCTAGATAGAAAATCAATAAGTAAATTAAGACCTAAACAGTACTTTAGCAGTCAACTAGACTAACAACAGATACATATAGGACACTCCACCCAACAACAGAATATACATTCTTCTCAAGTGTACATGGATCATTTTCCAGGATGGAGCATATCTTAGATCACAAAACAAGTCTCAATAAATTAAAAAATATTGTAATCATATAATTTTGCTTCTTACTAGCACAATGGATTAAAGATAGAGATTAATAGCAGAAGGAAAAGTAGAAAATTTACAAATATGTGGAAATTAAACAATGTACAACCAATACAACCAATATGTTAAAAAGGAAATCACAAGGAAAATTAGGAAATATCTCGAAAATGAAAATGAAAATACAACATACCAAAACTTATGGGGTGCAGCAAAGGCAGTGCTGAGAGGGAAATTTATAGCTCTTAATGCTTACATTATAAAAGAAGAATATATCAAATCAGAGACCTAATCTCAAAACTGGAACAATTAGAAAAGAAGAGCAAACTAAACACCAAGAAAACAGAAGGAAGGAAATAAAGATTAGAAAGGAGGCATGAAATAAAAAAAAATAAAGAATCAACAAACCATAAGTTGGTTCTTTGAAAAGATCAATAAAATTGGCAAAACTTTAGCTAGAGTGACAAAGAATAAAGGAGAAAAGACACAAATAATTTAAATCAGAAATGAAATGAGAGACATTACAGAACTCAATGAAATAAAAAGGACTAGGAGAGGATACTATGAACAACTGTCAATAAACTAGATAGCAAAGATGAAATGGAAAAATTATTCGAAACACACAAACTACTTACACTAAAACAAGAATAAATGCAGGATCTGAACAAACAAATATCAAGTAAAGAAATTGAATCAGTAAACAAAAATCTTCCCAAAATGAAAAGCCCAGAATCAGGTGGCTTTACAGGTGAATTTTACCAACCATTCTAAGAAGAATTACCAGCAATCCCACCCAAAACCTTCCCAAAAATTGAAGAGAAGGGAACATTTCCTAATTCATTCTATGAGGTCAACATCATGCATATGCCAAAGCCAGATAAAGATACCACAAGAAAAGAAAACTACAGAACAATATCTCTTATGAATAGAGATGCAAAACTCCTCAACAAAATACTCACAAACAGAATCCAACTGCAGATTGAAAGAATCATACACCACAATCGAGGAGAATTTACCTCTGGTATGCAAGGGATAAATTTCAACATAAGGAAATCAATTAATGCAATATACCACATTAAAAGAATGAGGGGGAAGAAAACACATGATCATCGCAATTGGTACATAAAAGGCATTTGACAAAATCCAGCATATGTCCTTGGAAAAAAACACTTAGAAAACTAGGAATAGAAGGAAATTTCTTAACATGCTGAAAGGCATATAAAAAAAAGCCCACAGCTAACATCATACTCAATGATGACACCTGAAATCTTTCTAAGATCAGGAGCAGGACAAGGATGCCATTGTCACCACTGTTATTCAACATTGTACTAATTGCCAGAGCAATTAGGCAAGAAAAAGAAATAATACATATCCAAATTGGAAAGGAAGAAGTAAAACTTTCCCTATTTGTGGATCACATGACCCTACATACAGAAAATCTTGAAAAATCCACAACAAAGCTCCTCGAGCTAATATATGAATTCAGTAATGTGAGTGAGAACAAGATCAACACTCAAAAATCAGTAGTGTTTCTGTACACAGTCGTAAGAAGAAATCTAGGAAAAAAATCCATTTACAAAGCAACAAAAAGAATCAAATATCCAGGAATAAATCTAACCAAGGATGTAAAGGATTTTTACACAGAAAGCTAGGAAGCATTGCTAAACATAATTAAAGACCTAAATAAGTGAAAGAATATTCCTTGTTCATGGATTGTAAGACTAAATATTTTGAAGATATCAATTCTACTCAAAATGATTTACAGATTCAACACAATCCCACTCAAAATCCCGAAAATATCCTGTGCAGAAATGAAAAAGCCAATCATCAAATTGATGTGGAAGGAAAAGTGGCATCCATATTAGAAAAGAAGAATGAAGTTAGAAGACTCATATTTCCCAATATTAAAGCTTATTACAATGCAACAGTAATCAAACCAGCATGGTACTGGCACAAGAACAGCTATATGGATGAATGGAATCAAATATCACCAACCAATTTTTGACAAGGAAGCAAAGACAGCTTAATTAGGAAAAAATAGTCTCTTAAACAAATGGTGCTGGAAAACTGGATCTCTACTTGGCAAAGAATGAAGTGGGACCGTTACTTCACACCTTTTACCAAAATCAACTCAACGTGGATAAAATATAAGAGCCAGAACTATCAAACTCCTAGAAGAAAATGGTTTCTTAGACTTTACACTCAAAGCATAAACAACAAAGTAAAAAATAGATAAATGGGACCTCATCAGAATTAAAAATCACTTTGTCTCAAAGGACTTCATCATTAAAGGAAAATGACAGCACACACGAGACAAAATATTTTGAAATCAAATATCTGATAAAAGTTTAATATCCAGAATATATAAAGAAATCCTTCAGCTTAACAACAAAAACAAAAACAACCCAACTTTAAAATAGTCAAAAAATTGGGATAGACATCTCTCCAAAGAAGATATATAAAAGGCCAAAGAGCACATTAGAAGATGCTCAACATTATTAGACATCAGGGAAATACAAATCAAAACCATGAGATACTATTTTATGCCCACTAGAATGGCTGCTACTAAAAAAGAAAAACAGAAAATTACAAGTGTTGGAGAGGATGCAGAGAAATAGGAAAACTCATTCAGTGGGGTGCAGAGTAAAATGGTGCAACCATTATGGAAGCCAGTTTGACAGTTCCTTAGAAAGTTAAGTATAGAATTACCACGTGACACAGCAATCCTACTTCTAGGTATTTACCCAAAAGAAATAAAAGCAGGGATTCAGACAGATATTTTCACACTGATGTTTATAGCAGCATTATTCACAATTGGCAAAAGATGGAAGCAACCCAAGCTGCTCAACTAATGAGTGGATAAGCAAAATGTGGTGTATAGACACAACAGAATATTATTCAAGCATAGAAATGAAGTCCTGATACATATGACAATATTCATTGGACCTTAAAGACTTCATGTTGAGTGAAATAAGCCAGACCCAAAAAGACAAATATTGTATGGTCTTACTGATATGCACTAATTAGAATAAGCAGATTCATAGAGTCAAACCTAGAATACAGGTTATCAGGGGGCAGGGTGAGAATAGAGAATGAGAAGTTAAGGCTCAAAATGTGCAGCCTTTCTGCTCAGGGTTCCTCTTGTAGAACCATAAAGATAAAGACTAACTCCTGGGAGAATTACTACATTCTCCAGAGAATAGATATAGCTAAAGAGAGCAAGATTCACAGATTGCCATATGCTGCACCATGTAGAAACAGTAACTGTGATATTTTCAAAGACATGTGAGCCAAAAATTTTATAAAGGCCCCACTATGGGGTGAATTGTGTCCCCAAAAAAGATGCTGGGTCCCTCCAAAAAGATATATTGAAGTCCTAAACCCCAGTATCTGTGAATGTGTCTCTATTTGGAAATATGGTCTTTGAAGATGCATTCAAATTAATCTAATACTCCTGGTGGCCTTATAAGAAGAAAAGGAGATGCACAGGGAGAAGAAAGGCATGTGAAGATGGAGGCAGATTGGACTGATGAACCTACAAACAAAAGAACGCCAGGGATGTCTGGCAAACCCCAGAAGCTGGAAGAGGCAAAGATGGATTTTCCCCTCCAGGGTTCTAAAGAAGCATGGTCCTTGCCGACATCTCAGTTTTGGAATTCTATACTCCAGAATTGTGAGACAATAAATTCCTGTTGTTTTAAGCCTCCTAGCTTGTGTTGCTTTGCCATAGAAGCCCTAGGAAACTAAAACAAGCACCATGAATATCACCCAACAACCTAATGACTAATTCTAGGAAAATTCTAAGAATTTGACTTTGACCTAGTCCCCCACATATTAGCATAATGCATTCTACAATGTGGCACTAAGAGAAAAGACTCAATAAGAAAGCACATGGGAGCAAACATTCTTTGAGTATGAAAGCTGTTCAAATGGGAAATAAATTATTCTTTGTGAGTCCAGGACAATACGCATATGTGCAAAATCGCTAAATAAACTAAATGCATATTCTGCAGCAAGATACTTAACCGAGAATAGACCAACCCAGATACCTGGGCTCCAGATCTTCCTAACCTGCAGAGACTCATATTTGCTCTGTTCATTATATGGAGCAGGGGTGACTACTTCTGAGACCCTAGAAGAGACATACTTCCCTCAGGCTTCAGATTGTCAAGGGAGGCCATGCAGGACACGATGGTGTTAAATTCAAATAGTCTCTGAACAATATCATGTGTAGCAATTTGATCCAGTCCAGGCCAGTCCAGTATTATTATGCAGGCCCTCAGGGCTGAGAAGAGGCAGAAGAACAATCTTAGGTTCCTCGTTGCCATGGCATCCCTGCTGCATCCTCTGGCTGCACAGGGGAGGAACTGAGATGCTGTGAACCAATTTGTGACAAGCATCTTCTGCTTACCTCCCAAAGAACCTCGGTCCAATGGTGGATGCTCCTATTTCCCTCATTCATCATTATGAACTCTTGCTTTTCAGGTTTTCCAAGTGACTTTTTCTCAATATTGGAGGGAATAAAAGATTCTTCCCTCACATCTGGCTTACCGTGGATGAAGGAGCAAAGCCATATTACTGTGAAATATATGCAAGTTTTGATATGTGGGAATTTTTAACAGAGAGAAGAAAGCATAGTCATGTTCATAGAGCCACATATTGGGAATGAGAAGGTAAGGGTTCTCATCCTAGCTCCATTACTGAGTTATAGGGTAACCTTCGATGAATCACTAAATTAGCAGAGGACTTGGTTCCTTTGTCTTATATAAGATACTATTGATCAAATAGTAGAAATCATTATTTAGTCACTTTAAATAGTGATGAAACATGCACAACTCTTTTACCACCTAGAAAGAAAATTTCTATCCATTTATAATTGCAATTGCCATTGGTTATAAAGTGCATCCTGATTTCAAAGATGTTAAAATATGAAAAAAAGTCATGCATCTTAGCATCAATGAAAAGTGATCTAATTGAGGAGTGAAGGGTTAGCTAAACAGATATTTCTAAAAGTGGTTCTCTCTGGTTGCTTGCTCTTTTCAACAAATGAGTGTTTCAATTGTTGACTTTCCTCCTTTTTGCAGTTGTCCTTCAGCAATGGAAAACAGTTCTAGAAAAGAGAGGAGCAGGGCTTTTAAGAAATATGTGTTTCTGTCTGCTAGCTATAGAGTGACTGAATCAATTAGGTATTTGAGAGTTAAATTCCTGGCCTGTTCTACACAAAACTCAGTGTTAAGAATTTGCAAAAGTCATCTCTCACTCCCTGTTCACCAACCAGTTTTCAATGCACTCGTATTCATCATACCAGTCTTTGTATTTCCAGCTTATTGGATCTTATCTCCTTTTCTTCCTTCCTTTTACCTTTTATCTGTACCTCCCTGCCACCTCCACTCCTGTCCTTCTTCCCTTTGATCAATATTCATTAAGCACCTACTCTGTGCACACATACCAAGTCATCCTCAAGAAGCACATCCATCTGGAGCTGGAGCCAGTCCCTGGGAAGAAGCAATTCCAATACAGTATAATAGATGCTATGCTAGGGAAGTTCCAGCAGCATACACGTGTCAAAAACCTGGAAGATTAGGGAAGTCTCCTCTGGGAGATGATATCAAAACTGAGACCTGAAGCATACTCAGGGCCATGTCAATGCTTACAATAATTTCTCTCATACCAGGAAATTCAGTGTTCTGGTTAACTGAATTTGTCTGGTTAACTGAAAGAACTCAAGGTCATCTGACCTGCACATTTTCTAATTTCTCCCATAATCTAACCCTGTTTCACACTACTCTCCAGGTTATTTTTTTGCACTAGCCTATCAGAAGTCTCACTTCTAACTGTTCCCTCATGTTCTGCACCTCTGCATGGGCATTTTCTATTGTCTAAAGTAAAAGTTCTTTCTACAATCTGCCATCAAATTATATCTATAATTGACACAGCACCTGTGATGCCTTTTGGCATTATTGTTTGTCCTTACAGAAGGTGATTTTACATGGGAAAAACTATGATGCAGAGAGGCTTTACAACTAGCCTGTGATCAAGCAGTAGGATTCAAAACCAGATTTGATTTTTTATTCCCAAAGTCAAATTTATTCCCAAAGTCCCTTCTCTTTCCACTGCATCGTACTGAAGCTTCATAGCACATGCTCTTCCTTATTTCAAGCCAGGCCAAAGTCTAACATCCCCAAGAGCTTTCCCTCTCCTAGTTGCAGCCAGTACAGATCTTATTTTCTCTTTTCCATCTATATTTTTCTCTAAACTCTATTATAGACTATTACATTTGCATGTTGTTTTAAATGTGCACAGAAATTTCAACTAAACTGCAAGCACATTATAGACAGGAATTATACATCTCTTTTGTATATTTTTGTTTTGGTTTGGTAAAGCTGCTCAAATGCAATATAACAGAAATGGGTTGGCTTTTACAATGGAGATTTATTAACTTACAACTTAACAGTTCTTAGGCCATGATACTGTCCAACTCACCAAGATGATACCTGGACTCTGAAGACAGGCTGCTGTCATCCAGGACACCAATGTCATGTGGAATGGGCCATGACAGTGTCTGGTGGTCCTTCTCTCTTGGATTGCATTGCCTTTAGCTTCTGGCTGCTCCATCTCTCAGATTTTCTAAATCTCATCTCTTAGCTTCTGTATGTGTTTTATCCTCTCATAAAGAACTTCAATTAAAGGATTAAGACCCACCCTGGAGCAGGCTTTAACTGAAATAACCTAATCAAAATGTCCCACCCACATACAGATTGTGCAACAGGACTGAATATAAAAACTCAGAAATGGACAGCACAATATTACCTAACTGCAATACAATTATGTTAAAACACTGAATGAAGCTCATGTGAGAATCATAGAAGAAGGAGGGCTGGGGGCATAAATGAAATCAGAAAGAACGATAGATGATAAAGATTGAGATGGTATAACCTAGGAATGCCTAGAGTGTATAATAATAGTGACTAAATGTACAAATTTTAAAAATGTTTTTGCGTGAGGAAGAACAAAGGAATGTCATTTACTGCAGGGTGCTGAAAATAGATGGTAATTAATATTTTAAAATTTCAACTTATGTGTGAGACTAAAGCAAAAAAATATTTATTTGGTACAAAATTTATATTTTGACTGGTACATTTTCTAATATAACTTATGTAGATAGCTTGATTGAACATCATAAGTACTTGGAATCAGGTAGAACATGAGATTTTGTTGGTTTGTCCAGAATAATGCCACGATGAATCCCAGAGTGATTCGATCAGTGAGTGGAAAAGTATCTGCAAAGTCCCCTTCAGGGAATGGTGAGAACAGGGAGAAATTCAACTTCCCCAAGTTGAATTCTTGATATTCTCACAAGCAGTGTGGGCAACCAAAGCTATAGGCTGAGCCCCCAGTCTTGGGGTTTGCTCATATGAAACTTAACCCCACAAAGGATAGATCAAGCCTACTTAAAATTTAGGCCTAAGAGTCACCCCCAAGAAAGCCTCTTTTGTTGCTCAGATGTGGCCTCTCTCTCCAGTTAACACAACAAGCAAACTCACCACCCTCCCCCTGTCTATGTGAGACATGACTCCCAGGGGTGTGGACCTTCCTGGCAATATGAGACAGAAATCCTAGAATGAGCTGAGACTCAGCATCAAGGGATTGAGAAAAACCCTACAATGAGCTGAGACTCAGCATCAAGGGATTGAGAAAACCTTCTCGACCAAAAGGGGGAAGAGCGAAATGAGACAAAGTGCCAATGGCTGAGAGATTCCAAACAGAGTCAGAGGTTATCCTGGAGGTTATTCTTATGCATTAAATAGCTATCACCTTGTTAGTCAAGATGCAGTGGAGAGGCTGGAAGGAACTGCCTGAAAATGTAGAGCTGTGTTCTAGTAGCCATGTTTCTTGATGATGATTGAATAATGATATAGCTTTCACAATGTGACTGTGTGATTGTGAAAACCTTGTGTCTGATGCTCCTTTTATCTACCTTGTCAACAGACGAGTAGAACATATGAAATAAAAATAAATAATAGGGGGAACAAATGTTAAAATAAATTTAGTTTGAAATGCTAGTGATCAATGAAAGCAAGGGGTAAGGGGTACGGTATGCATAATCTTTTTTTTTTCTGTTTTCATTTTATTTCTTTTTCTGTTGTCTTTTTATTTCTTCTTCTGAATTGATGCAAATGTTCTAAGAAATGATGAATATGCAACTATGTGATGATATTGTGAATTACTGATTATATATGTAGAATGGAATTGTAGGAGCCAGGGTTAATGAAAACCTGCAGAATTTATTGGGAGCAACTGCCTTCGGAGTGGCATCACAGTAAACTGTGGAGACTGCTATCTGCTTAATTGAAGGACAGTCTAAGAGGGAGAGAATGTTTGTTTTTTCTTAAGCCCCAAGGTCTTGTTAGCTATCTCTTGTATGTAGGGAGTAATATACTAAAAAGTAGGCACTCTGTTTTATCACAAAATGTATGCATGCTTTTAGTCACGTAAACCCTACAGTATATAAGCAGGAACTAGTTAAGAATAAAGTTGTCTGTTGTCTTTACTGCTAAAGCTTCAGATCCCCTGATCCCAGTCTCTCTCTCGTTTTAATTTAATATTCCTTAGGGTCATAACAGCGGCCAACAGGAATGATCATATGTTAATGTTTTTGTTCGTTTGTTGTTGGATTTTTTTAATTAATAAATAAATTTAATTAAAAAAAAAGACCTACTCACAATGGGTCTATACACCCACAGGAATGAATTAAAAGAATATGGCCTTCACTCTCTCTAAGCCCAATTCTGCAAATGAAATCATTGCCCGCCCCGCTACATGGGACAAGACATCCAGGGGTGAAAGCCCCCTGGTAGTATGGGAGATGTTCCCCAGGGATGAGCCAGCCCTGGCACTGTGGGATTAGCAATTCCATCCTGATCAAAAGGGGGAAAATAAATGTAACTAATAAAGTATCAGTGGCTGAGAGAGTGCAAATATAGTCGAGAAGCTACTCTGGAGGTTGCTCTTACACAAGCTTCAAGTAGACATTGCTACTTATCATAACTTGCCAAATCCCAACCAAAACCATTCCAGTTAATCCTAAAGAACACCTAGTACAATATATAAGATTCTACAGAGGTCCCATGCATGAGGGTAACTTTCCAGAAACCTACAACCTCCAGATGGGTCCCTGGGTCAGATAAGTACTGAAACCTAGAGGGCCCAGCCTCTCCAGAACATCAACTAGTTCCATCTCCATACCCCATATTAGTGACAGACACTTTCAACATGAAAAATTTAGAATGGCCACAGCCCAAATACCCTTAAAGAGTGGGATAGAAAGATCAAAGGTGATGATGAGTTCTACAGAGAAGGTAGGGTTTAGCAAACAAATATGATTGCTGAATCATTGTATTAATATTTTCTTTGGTCTCTAATATCCTAGGGCAGCTAGGAGTAAAAACCCAAAATTGTGGAATTGTAATCCATCCAAACTCTGAAATCTGTTATATGACTAATTGTTGTACCGCGCTTTGAAATTTATTGCTTTTCAGTATACATGTTATTTTTCACCAAAAAAAAAAGGTGATGATAAAAATATATATATATATATATTCCTTTTAGCCTCCAATGTTCCAGAGCACCTAGAAAGAAAATCTGAGATGATGGTATGGTGGCCCATGACAGACTCTGGGATCTGCCCTGTAACTACTTGTTGAAGAATGCTTTGAAAACTATTGCTTTTCTCTTTCTTTGCTTTGTATGTACTTATATTATACAATGAAAAAGTTTAAAAAAAAAATAAAAGAGAACATGGCCTACTCTTGAGGTACACAACAGCTCTAAACTACCACAGTTCTAAACAACTAAATTTGGGATTACCAATGAGAAGTCTTCCCATTTTTATAAACATAGATTGGAAGACCAGAATATTAGCTACTTCAGGGGACTCATCAGTGGGGTTCCAGTTAAAGGAGGTTTGGGCAACACTGAGCTATCAAAGCTCTTGGGGACACCATCCATACCAGTCCTGCTCTCCATCGGGCCCTCCTTCCAGCAGTACCATCAACTCAGTGACTACTTACTGGTAATGGGAAATGAATAAAAAGTAAGCATTTAAAAGATTTCTGAGCTTGGCACTCCCTCTCTCAGTCAGACCAGACTAGTAGCCCTCTTTGAATGCAAATCGAATGCCATTATGGATGTAAAATTAGATTTTTCCATTGAAATTTCTCAGGGCATGAATTCTCAAATGGATCAGAGTTGACATGTATTATTAGGTTTTCTTCTTCCCAGTACCTAAATCACTCCCAGGATGTTCACGAGGCATTTAGAAAGATGTAGTCAGCCCACCAAGCTGCCAATTGATCGTTTAGTACATTATTATATACATAATGTATTTCCAGAGAGTGCAAAAGCACAGACTGGAATTTGATCCTTATCATTATTTACATGGCATATATAGCATTTTTCCACTAAAGAGCTGCAGGCTCTGTGAAGAGGATATTTAGCAAGCCGCATGAACTCCTAGGTATCTAGAATTGTATAGTTGAAAACAAAGGAAGTAGAAAAGAGAATGGGAAAGGTAAAAGGTGAGACAAGGAAAGCTCTGACACAGAGCAAAAAAATAAGCAGGTAAAAGCAAAACCAAGTCCCAGTGAGAACAAAAGGATGTATTCTAGCTTCTTAGGGGTTATGCTGCCCAACAGACTACCTAACATGACCACCTACGGAGCTCCTCCTGCCTCCATCCCCTTTATGCCAGAGGTCAATTGATTTACTGGAGTAAGGGACTATTTGGTCCAAGAAACAAAACAGAAATGTGTTGTCAAAAATGTGTTTAAAGTTGAAGGTAAAGTGAGCATAGGGAAAGCTTTCTGTGAAACCCCAAACAGAGTAGGGGCTATTATTTAATGTAGAGACCATAAAAACCATCCAGAGTAGAGAGAACAACCCATGAAAATCTCTTCTTTCTTATTCTAAGATTAAGAGGCATACAAAGTGACTCTCCTGAACCTCAGTCATGCAGTAATTTTACTTTAACTTTCATCAGTTTTTACTAGAATAGGCTTTTCCTGTATTCTTCCCTTATTTCAGCATTTTACTGACCATTTCACATAAAGACAAGTGCATGTGCCTACACGCCTGACCACACACATGCACATACAGCACCCAGGGGTCTGGTGAGTGGAATGAGAAGCAGAGGATCATCATATCATGCAGAGTTATAATTTCCAGGTGACTTATCTGGACTTATCTGGCTACATACACATCCATACACCATATGAGACCTAGCTTAGAGGTGGAATATTTTTCATTCATCACATTTTAATATATCTTCTCAACATGTCTCAAAGACTATGTCAACTTCCAAAAGCCCTAAACCCCTAATTGTGACCATGTAAGAGGTGCAATAGTTCATAAAGGTCTCTTTAATCACATATGATTCTCATTACTAGGATCTGTTCTTTCCAAGAAAATGCCAAGAGAAAAGAGACAACTTGAAGAGATTTGGCAAAAGTTCTCTAGTCATTTGCAAGAGATAAACGTTTCCTTTACCTCATTAATTCAACATCTTTTGGCATAGAGACTGTGCATTATCCTTGCAGTTATCAACAGCCTCAAACAACCCTGGAAATTTTGTGAAAAAGCTTAATGGCTCATGCTATAAATGGCAAAATTTCTCCAGCTGGCATCTGCAACTTGCTCAAGCCATTCATGGGATGTTGCTTTCCAGATGAAAATTAAGCTGGAAGATAAAATGGGAAAAGCATCACAAAGTGCCTTATAATCTCCAGATATATTTGGGAGCAGCTTAATTTCCATTTGTCTAGGTTTTCAAATGTTTACCACAGAGCTTTCATCTGGGAATGGGAAACTGGGCTTGCATGATAAATAAAAGACATGTTGTCTCAAAAGTTAGTATGCACAGTGACCATTTTTTAAACCGTACATGTATCCTTTCCACAAATACCTGTTGAATATTGTGCATGTGCTCTTCACATTTTGGAAAATATGAAGAAGACATATGACATCAACAAAAAAGCTCACAGTTTTGTGAGGGGATGGAGAGAAAATATATATAGAAAAAAAGCTGGTTACAATCAAAGACAAAATAACTTATAATAACAGGCATATACCTGCACGTTAAGCCTTTTCTTAATTACATTGTGAGACAGGTATGGTTAGATAACATTCCTTACATTCATGAATTCATCTCATAAGTGTGAATTCACTTTTAATATAAGCAATTATTTGCTACTGTTGCATGTCATTTTATTGGAATGGAAACAAGAAAGCACAGAGCATGTTCATAGAAACGTGGGTTGTCGATTTCATTCATAGTAGAGTGGATATGCAGAAGTGTTTTAGAAGAATAAGCCCGAAAAGATATGGTGGAGCCACAATGTAGAGAGTCTTAAAATCATGACTCTGGGTTTAATTAAACAGGCAACAACTGCTACTGAACATTTTTGAACAAGGCCAAAGCATGAAGAATAATTCTTCATAAGTTAATTCACCCACAAATGCATGGATTATAAGTAGGAGATCTTGGAATTAGAGATATGGTTAGGAAGGTATTTCTGTGTTCTTGATAAGCAGTGATGAAGGTGTAAATGAAACTAGGCTTTAGGAGGAAAAAAGTGAGTTTAATTTTTGACATGTTGTTGAGTGCTAATAAGTCATCTCCCAAATGAAGATTTGAAGCAAAAGTTGGAAATGCAGGTCTCAGATAGGTCATTACTTGTGATATAGAATGTGGAGGATTTTCAAAAGAAGTGATGTTTTAATTCATGTGAGTAGGTTCAATCACTTAGAGAAAGACTAAAGCTTGGGAGAGAAATGAGAAGGGCCAAGAAGAGACTAAGGTGCATCTTCACTTAGGCAGAAGAAAGAGGACCAAAGAGCAAGTCTTGGTGGCCATCAAAGGAGGACAAGGAGCATGCAGCATCACACAGGTCAACTGAAATGCTTATGGGGTGGATGGCCCATATGCTTAAGCTCCAGAGAGAGTAAGGAGGTTATGAACTACGATAAGGTTATCTGAGTTAAGACTGAGACTTTGGTGACCATGGAAGGACAATTTGAGCAAAATACTGAAGTTGGAAGCCAGATTTCAAGGAGTGTGCAAGTGCCAAAGAGGTGAAGATGACAAGTGAGGACTAAGAGGTTTGGAGGTGAAAGAAAGTAGAGAAATGGTACCAGGGTCAAAAGGTCCAGTTTGTTTATTAATTTGACCTTTTATTTTTTTCAGTTTTTTGTTGCAGTTAATGGAAATTTGAGCATATTTGTCAAATGGAAGGAGGAATCCAGAAGCTCTGGAGAGCACAGTAAAGTAAAATTTAAAGGAAGAAACCAGCAGAGCAAGATCCCAGAAGAAGGAGGGAATAAGCTTGAGAACAGTGAAGAAGTAGAGGAATACCTCTTTCCATGGAATTAGAAGACAAATATGGAAAATAAGTGAAGATGCTTAGAGAGGAGTAGTTTCCCTCACTCATCACAGTAAAGTAGGCCCAAGGTACCTTCGGATTTAGAGGATGGTGGCCAGGCTCACAGAGAAGCTCACAGAAAGTGAAACCATTCAAATCAAGACTTAGTGGAATGTGATAGGGAATTAACAAGAAAGGTGCAAAAGTATTGCCAAGCATCACAGAAGGCCTGGTTGCAGACACATTTGCATTTAAAGCTCGGGGATTATTTTGTGACATACTCTGTGGATTGTCAGCAAGAGAAAAATAAACTGATATTGACAAGGCAAAGCTATTTGCTGCTGTGTGCTGCTGTTTCCCAATGTCCTTTGTAGCTTGTAGGAATAGCAGAATGTCAATGAGTCAAGAAGATCAAGAGTGAAAGCAAAAGTGTTGCTGAAATTCTTAACAACGAGGTCCATTCTGAATCAGGAGGTAAGTGAAGCCAAAAGCACTGAACCTGGTGACCAGATACTGCTTCTGAATAGTGGATGGGAGAGGTAGAAGAACATAATAAGGTCAAATATCTACCTTCATACTTCCTAAAAATTTGGTTTACAGACACAGGGAAATTTTCCCATGCCTTTTGAGGCAGACCAGCCCTTGGTATTCAAGTTAACCCCAGGGAGCTTTCCCAGTCCTCTTAAAGCATGCAAAAAGGATACTCCTATGTTGAGTTGTCCAGGCAGAAGATTTATAGAGTCCTCACTAAACACTAATTTTCACCCACGGAGAACAGTACAGGCACAAACACTGTGTTATGTTACATAAACAGCAAAAGATACATCGGATATTGAAAAACAGTAGCAAATGCTAGTGAGATACTCTTTCTAAAGAATCTTGATGTATAGTAAAAAAAAAGAATTTTTGACCCCATAGGAGACTTCTCATGCTCTCTTTGTACATGTGATCTGCAACATTTTCTACAATATTTCTTTAAGTATGAGGACTGTGATATATTCTTCAATTAGGTAAATCACCTGCCAGTAAAGATATATCTTGTTTCATTAGTTTTGAGTTCATTCAACTGCCAAAAAAATATTTTGTTTCTCAGCTGAATAAACAATAAATTCAGGAGGCTCTTTCAGTGTATTATTCTCTTGAAAGCAGTTTTTTAGAATATAGAAGTCAAAGTTATTTGATCTATCATTAAAAAGATAATGTAGCTGAGTTGAATTAACCCATTTAGGAATGCATTTGTTCCCAAGGGAAACTACAAAGTTATTCCTCACAAGCAAACATCACTTCCCCCACACAATTAGACATTGGGGGATCAGATAAAATGCTACTGTACTTATTGCTGTGAACTACAAAGCCATCAAGTAAGTCCAATTACCCACTTAGAAAACCAAAGAAATGTGCTTTTTAAGGCAAAAACCCTATTTTTTAGAGAAAGTTACTGCATGTAAAGAATGATGTATGAAAAATAAATGTGACAAAATAAGGTATCAGTGGCTAAGATAATTTAAATAGAGTCAAGAGGCTGTTCTGGAGTCAACTCTTTTGCAAGCTTCAGCTAGATATTGCTAATTGCCATGGTTTGTCACACTTCAACCAACATCATTCCTGTTAACCTTAAAGAACACTTATGGCTCTATTTTATATTCTACAAAAGTTTCATGCACTAAAGTTACTTTCCAGAAATCTGTAAACTCCAGGTGGTTCCTAAGCCAGATAAGTACTGAAGCCCAGAAGGGCCCCTTTCCAAGAAATCAGTTAGCTCCATCCCCTATCCTATATTGTCGACACCCCCTTTTCAACATGAAAAAACTAGAATGGACATAGCCCAAATATCCCTAAACATTGGGAGAAGGATCAAAGGAGAAGGAGGTGTTATCACAGAGAAGCTAGGATTTGAGAAATGAGTATGGCTGCTGAATCATCCTATTGATATTTCTTTTAGTCTTGGAGCAGCTAGAAGGAAAAATCTGAAATTATGGAACTGCAATCCATACTAAACTTTGAAATCTGTTCTATAACTACTTATTAAAATGTACTTGGAAATTTATTACTTTTTTGTGTATATGTTATATTTCACAATAAAAAATGTTAAAAAAAGAATGATGTATGGCAAGATTGAAATAGCCCAGTGCTTTTACTCTCTCACTCTCACTCTGTCTGACTCTCTCTCTCTCCCTATGGAGCTGGCTATTGGCAGGGCTCTCTGGGGACAAGAGATTGGCTGCCTTCCAAAGGCAGCCCTTAGGGCATGGCATGGGCCAGTTGCTATAGGAGGAATTGTGCAAGCAACACAGGATGGTATAGGGTCCATGATTCCCCTCTGTAGGCATGAATGTTGACTGGTCCTGAGGTCAGAGGAGATACTTAGGGCCCAGGACCTGCTGAAGGGAATTCTCTGATTATAAGAATTTTGGAGAAGGAGAATTGCTTAAAATATTTCAAAGATAAGACAATAGTATCTCATTGTGTCTAATGAAAAAGAGATTTTCACAGTCTAACTGGTCAACCGTTGTCCCCAGTAAGCCCTATTCTGTTCAACCTCCCACCTTGGGTCATGCTACTCTCTCTATCTAAGAAGGGCTCCTTTCTCTGCTCAGACTTCCCTCTCTCCCACTTTCAGTGTCTTACTCAATTGAAAAAAAAAAGGGGCATAAGACTTGAATAGATATTTCTCCAAAGAAGATATCCAATGACCAATAAGTACAGGAAAAGATGCTTAGCATCATTAGCCATCAGGGAAATGCAAATAAAAACCACAATGAGATACCATTTCACACCCACTAAAGTAGCTACTATTTTAAAAATGAAAAATAACAAGAGGATGTGGAAAACTAGGAGCACTCGTTCATTGTTGACTAGAAGGTACAATGGTGCAGCCACTGTGGAAAACAATTTGGCCAGTCCTAAGAAAATTAAGTATAGAATCCCAATACCACCCAGCAATCCAACTTCCAGGTATATACTCACAGAACTGAAAGCAGAGATTTGAAAAGTTATTTGCACATAGATCTTCACAATTCCATTATGCACAATTGCCAAAAATGGAAGCACCCAAGTGTCCATCAACCAATGAGTTGGTAAACAAAATGTGGTATATATAAGCAATGGAATATTGTTCAGCCATAAAAAAGAATTAAGTTCTGATACATATGAAGACTTGGATGAACCTTGAAGATATCATGTTGAGTGAAATAAGACAAACACAAAAAGACAGCATTTGTATGATCTCATTGAAATGAAGTAATTACAATAAGCAAGTTCATGGAGTCAATTAGGGGCCTAGGTTGGAGGTAAGATATGGGGAATTAAGGCTTAATTGGTATAGGGTTTCTGTTTTGGATGATGTAAAACTTTTGGTGTGAGTGGTGGTGATGATAGCATAACGTTGTGACGGTATTAACATCACTGAATTATACATTTGAATGTGAATAAAATAGGAAATTTTAGGTTGTTTATATGTTACTAGAATAAAATATAGTATTGTAAAGCACAGTGAACTCTGATATAAATGATGGAATATAGTTAGTATAATTACAATAATATTATTGAATCATTTGCAACAAAGTTATCACACTAATGAAAAGGGTTAATAATATGAAAAATATAAATAATGTCACAGTAGTTCAGGTCAGATTCTTCCCCCAAATGAGTTATGAAAAAACTTATTGTTTTCAGAGTGTTTTTTTGGCTTTGAGAAGAAAACAGAGTATGAATCTATGCTGTCTGTAAGCCTAAGGGTTACTTAACCCTGCCAAGTGCCAGGAGTCACAATCTTTTCCAAGAGCACACCCAGCGATCTGTGAGTCCCTTCCATGCTGTGAAAGCTAATTTACAGCCTGGCTGACCATGTTTCCAAACTGCACTATTAACAAGCTTAAATGTATACAAATCCAGCCCATGAAATAACTCCTGTCACACAAAGTCCTTCGCAAAGCAATCATGAATTAGCTTCTCTCCAGGTTGTTCCTAAGTTGACCGAATGCTTTGGATTCAGGCAATTCTGCAGCCTTATTACTTCTGCCATTTTAGCAACATTTGGGTAACTCACATTCTCCCCTCTCTACTCTGCTAACATTTTGGTTTGATTTCTACAGGGAATGAAAAGAAAAGGGATCACCTTAAAGCTTTTGTCAGGCAATAATCCACGTGTGTATATAAGAGGAAAATAAGGCAATGGTAAACAACTTTATTAAACAACCAGACATCTGTCCCTCTCTTTCCCAAATCTTGATTAGGGCAGGCAGCCAGTTATAAAATTTGGCAGTTTATTGTTTAGCAGTGAATGAGCAGGTAAGTTACTAAGCTCTTTAAAGAAACAGACCATTTTTATTCCTAAATTCTTTGTTTAGCACCACTGACTCTGTTTCTTGAATGCCTTTATTTTTCTCCAGCTGAATTATCATGCCCTCAAATTCTACCTTGCGATCTTCCTTACCACATCAGAGAAACTTTCAAAGACCAGTCTATTCCCTATCACATACTAATATAACAGTAGTAATACTAATAGTAACCCTTCTACTACTAACACTACTAATAATAGAAGCTAACACGTTCCCTCATAGTTAGCACAAAAAAAATGCCTCCCAAAAATATTTGTCTGTGATCTAATCCCCAGAACCGGTGAATGTTGCCTTGTTTGGAAAAAGGGTCCTTACAGATGTAATTAAGGATCTCCAGATGAGGAGATCATCCCGGATTATGTAAGTAAGCCCTAAATCCAATGACAAGTGTCCTTATAAGAGACACACAGAGGAAATGAGGGGGTATCATAATCACGGAGCCAGAGATTGGAGAGCTCTGGCTCCATTGGAAAGGCTGATAGCCAGTCCCGTAAAGAATGAGGTCTCCCCTGGAGTTTTGAGGGAATGTCTCTCTGTCAGCAATTTGATTTTAGTCTTCTGGCCTTCATAACTGTAAGCAAATAAGGTTATGTTTCTTTAAACTACCCAATTTGTGATAATTCACTGCAGAAGCCACTGAAAACTAATAAATTGGCATCATAAGAACCAATGATCATAGTGATCTTTCTTTTAGTCTCCAGTATCTTAGAGCAGCTAGAAGTAAAAACTTAAAATTGTGGAATTGTAACCCATATCAAACCCTGAAACCTGTTCTACAACTAATTGTTGTGATGTGGTTTGAAATGTATTGCTTTTTTGTATATATGTCATTTTTCTCAAAAAAGAAAAAAAAATAAATTGTGATAAATACATAGCTTTGTGATGATATTGTGAACCACTGATTGTACATTTTGGATGATTACACGGTATATGAATATATAATATATATCAATAAAAAATAATTAAAAACAAAAACAAAGGCATTAAAAAGGAAAAATAAAGAACTGATGATCAAAGGATTGACACATGCAGCTTACTCTAACATCCACATACGCATTCATATTTGCATTTACAAGTAAGAAAGCTAAATCACAAAGAATTTCTTCCTCTTGTTTACCTCAAAAGTGTAGTATGAGAATCAAATGGAATAATTCTACAATAAAGTTCTTTGAAACATATGAACACTGCATCATAAAAGTGAAAATGATGATGGTGGTGATTTTGACAGTACAGTATGGGGACAGACATGTTTTCCTGAATCAAATACTGAAGGTTAGAAAATTCCCTAAACAAGTATTTTTAGTTTTCAAAGAATTACAGTATAATACACATAATAACAAAAATATAATTAAACCTTGTTTTGATGATTCAAAAGAAGCAGGCACTTCCTTCGTCTCTGTGCTGGTTTAAAAGGATGTATGTCCCCTAGAAAAGCCATGTTTTAATCTAAATCCCATTTAGCAAAAGCAGAATAATCCTTATTCACTACTGTATGTTTGAATCTGTAATTAGATAATCTCTCTGGAGATGTGACTTAATCAAGAGTGGTTGTTAAACTGGATTAGGTAGAGGCATGTCTCCACCCATTTGGGTGAGTCTTGATTAGTTTCTGAAGTCCTTTAAAAGAGGAAACTATTTTGGAGAATGAGGAGATTCGGAGAGAGCAGAGAATTCTGCAGCACCACAAAACAGAGTCCATGGGCCAGTGACCTTTGGAGATGAAGAAGGAAAATGCCTCCTGGGATGCTTCATGAAACAGGAAGCCAGGAGAGAAAGCTAGCAGATGACACCGTGTTCGCCATGTGCCCTTCCAGCTGAGAGAGAAGCCCTGACTGTGTTCGCCATGTGCCTTCTCACTTGAGAGGGAAACCCTGAACTTCATCAGCCTTCTTGAACCAAGGTATCTTTCCCTGGATGATGCCTTTGATTGGACATTTCTATAGACTTGTTTTAACTGGGACATTTTCTCAGTCTTAGAACTGTAAACTAGCAACTGATTAAATTCCCCTTTTTAAAAGCCATTCAGTTTCTGGTATATTGCATTCTGGCAGCTAGCAAACTAGAACAGTCTCCATTCTGAATATCAGTTATTTCATTGGCAAAGTAATTTAAAGAATTCTCATTTGGAATTGAAGGAACTAATATTTATGGAATACTTACAATGTGTCAGATATCGCATCAATGCTTTCACAAACGTTATCTGACACAAATCAACTTCTCATCATTTTCCTTTAACTCAGCAAGATAAGAGAATCTAACCAAGATAAGAGAAAAGGCAATACTACTTTTTCTGACTGCATTGTTTTTCTCCTATAATCTAACTGAGCACTCTGCTGCTTAAGCACTAATAAATATGCAATTATAACAGTTCTTGGGAAGAGGTTACTCAGGCACTTCATCCAGTACATCTCAGGCCGCAGCAATTGAAGAGCGTCGTCTGCTGTTCTGAAAGTTCCTTTATTAATGGACACGTTTCCATTTGTTGCTTGATAAGCAAATTTTTTGCAGAGATTTGGGCCTTTTTAACATTCTCACTCTAATCAGTACTGACATAGTGCAATTAGCCTAGTTTTCTCCTCACAGGCTTCCTTTGAAACATTTGTCTAAGTCAGACTTCTTTCCTTATAATGTTATCATTTGAACAAAGAAAAAAGTAAACATGTAAATAAGCAAAAAGTTGTATCGGACCTGCTCAAGAAGGCTGCACAATGAAATGTGAAGAGACTAAGGGGAAAGAAAGTACAGATAAAATGGTAAAAACAAGCATGAGAAAAAATTTTAAAAAAAAGATTGTCCCAAAAAAGAAAAAAATAATAATAATGAAAGAGAAGTGAGTGATTCTCTGAAACAAACAATAGGGAAGGGGATCTAGAATAATGCACATGATGCCCAGCACCCATAAATCTGTGCTCATAGTGTGAGGCATGGAAAAGGGAACAGGACATGCTGATGCAAGGAGGAAATTGTTTTTTTCAATTAGGATAGATAATGGCATCAAGAGTCATGGTTGTGATTTCCCCATCAATTTAGAGGTACGAGGTTTCCACATAAATGACCTTAGAAGGGTACACCTTGTTCAAAGGAACATACCTCCTAAGGAAAGGAAAGATCATTGTGTGTATTAAGAAAAGTTTCACTATATGAGTTGTATAACAGATGGTATAATTAAATAAATGTTCATTTCCTTAGGTAAGATAATGTGTTTCTGTAAAAGAATATCTTATTCTTGAGAGATGCATGCTGAAGTATTTATATATGAAATGTCAGAATGTCGGCAACTTACTTTCAAACCATTCATAGAAAACACATGTATGCAGAAAAAGTCTTTGAGGAAGAAAGAGAGAAAAGATTTTAATGTGGAAACAATTGGAGAATCTATATACAGGATATATGCAGGATCATTGTCCATGTTCAAGTTTTCGTAAATACTTGAAGTTACTAACACAAGCCCCTAAAGACAGTTCCCAGCTCTCAAACTTGTTTTCTTTGACTTGTAGTTTATTTTTGGTTTTGTTTTATTGAAATAGTTTAATATTTAAAGACTAGGAGCTTTCTGAGTTATTTGAAAATATTGGATGATTTGCCTGCCTTCCCTCCCAGTAACAGCTGGCTGGAGAGGAACTGCCCCTTGTCCCTGAGCTCTAGGCAGGAACCTGGTCATGCGCCACAGTCCCCACCTGCTTCCCTCACTTCCAGCACCTTACTGGCCCTCATATGGATTTGGGACATCCATCCTCATATGAACCTTTGGGACATAGCACATGCTTGATGGAGAAGACCATTAGTGAAATTACAAAGAGTCAAACCTAACAGGATTGCTTGTAAAAGTACAATCAGGAAATGGATGATCTTTTCTTAATGTCCACTGTTAAACTGAAAGAGGCAAAATAATGACAAAGACTTCATTACTCTTTCATAACCATAGGGTCTCAATAATATCTACATTCCTAGGCTTGCTTTTTATTCCTGTACTTCTCATATTGTTCGTATTATGTCAGCAGTCTGGTCTTCCCCACTAGACTGGGATTTCCTTGAAGATACTCCCCATATATTTGTATCCCCACTTCCACCACAGTGCACAGCTTCTGGTAGGTACTTTAAAAATGTTTATTAAGTGAGTGAGTGAATGAATGAATGAAGTGGGTGCTTTGTAAACACTAAAGAAGGACCCCTAACAATAATAGCTTGGGAAGGGTGACAGGTTGGAAGTGAGGATACCTGAACTTATTTTGCACATATTTCATTTAGTCTTCATAATAACCCCATAAGGTAGGCACTGTTGTTATCTCCTCTTTACAGAAGAGGAAACTAAGGTACAGAGATGTTAAGTGACTTCTGTAGTTTCCAAAGACATGCGGTCTGGCTCCAGGGTCCACCTCTTTAATCAGTTAAACTCCCTCAGAGCCAACAGCCTCTGAACTTGTGCTCTGTGTCAGGATCTGCCCTAAATGCCCTAGGGCAGTATCACCTCATTTAATTCTCACAGCAACAGGGAAAAACAGAAAACAACAGCTGGGAACAACATCTCAGCTCAGGAAGAACATTAGGCAAAGACATGAAAGAGGAAAAAAATAAGCAAGGATAACATGTGCTAGGAGCTGCACACTCTTCAGGGTTTTGAGTATGACAAGTTCAAGACAGGGAGGATCAGCATGAGCCTGAATGACCTCCTGGAGGGATATGCACGTTGTGCTAGGAAACTTGGGCCATTCCCTCTCCACCTTGGGAAACAAAGGAGGGGTTTTCAGTAGAAGTGTAAAGTGGTCAGATTTGCAATCCAGAGGGGTCACTCTATGATGAAGTAGAGGACCAGTGTTCTAGTTTGCTAGCTGCTGGAATGCAACACACTAGAAACGGATTGACTTTTAATAGAAGGGGATTTATTTCATTAGTTCTACAGAGGAAAGGCAGCTAACTTTCAACTGAGGTTCTTTCTTACTCGGGCAGGCACAGGGTGATCTCTGCTGGCCTTCTCTCCAGGCCTCTGGGTCCCAACAACTTTCCCCAGGGTGAATTCTCTCTTCATCTCCAAGGGCCTGGGCTGAGCTGCGAGTTCTGAGCTGAGGTATGCTGAGCTACTTGGGTTGTGCTACATTGAACGCTCTCATTTAAGCACCAGCCAAATAAATCAAACATCATTCATTATAGCAGACACTCCTCTTAGCTGACTGCAGATGTAATGAGCAACAGATGAAGTTCACGTACCATTGGCTCCTGTCCACAGCAACAAAACTAGGTACCTTCACCTGGCCAAGTTGACAACTGAATCTAACTACCACAACCAGTTAGGAAATAATTGTGATAGCTTGGGTGAGAAATGGTAAAGGCTGATGTTAAAATATTCATAACAGGAGAGAGATGGGAGGGAGCATGACCACAATTTGATGCGTGACTGGATGGATGAGATCATAGAATAGGAGGGATTCAGGATGAATCCCTAGCTCTTGGCCTAGGGATTGGGGTGGTGGATGGTGGAGTCACCAGCTGCAATGGAGACATGTCCATTTTATTTCTCTTTTGATAAGGTTACTAAACAATATCAAGGTAAGTCCATATGTAACAGTTTATTTGGATTTTGACAAACTCTCAAAGCTGTCCTGTGAGTTCTTGATTACCCAAGTATGCTTCCCTCCCAAGGTTCTCACACTAGTTATTCTCTCTGCCCAGAAAAAAAATTCCTGGAGAAATCCAGATGACTGGCTCCCTCCTCTCATTCAGATCTTTGCTTAAATGTCACTTTGTCAAAGAGGTTTTCCCTGACTGGCATATATAACAGAGCACTCTCCCTCATTATTCCAGCTATCCTACTTCATTCTTCTCATTTAAGATAACACATTTATTCATTATCCTCCTGCTCCTAAAATATAACTCCATGAGAGCAGGGATATGTTTTTGTTCCTTACTATTCCCATTGGGCCTAAAATAGTGCCTGGCACATAGTAGGGTGCTTAGATAATGGTGTTGAATTAGGGAATAAAAGAATGAATAAAGCCCCCGTAAACAAAATTATAAATGCACTTGAGAAGATAGTACAGTTAAGTGGACCCAAGTGGGGTTGATCAGATGATCCACATTAATATGAAGGGAGTTTCTAGTAGCAAATAATTGGCTTCTATCTTTTTTTTGGCCCTGTGTTGATCTATATTTCTATATGAAGAGCTTATATAAAACCAAGAGACAGGCTTTCTCATCTTGCATATATCATGACTGGAGGAATAATGACAGAATTCCTAAAAAGGTCTTTAATAATAAAACAAGAAGAGAGCAAATATAAACTTCTACATTTGGAGACCATAAATTTATGGGACCAAACTTGAAAGCAGTTATGTGAAAAAGCTATGAAGAATTGAGAATTTGGATATTTTAAATTGCTTATGGGCTCATTTTCCAAGTAGACCCAGTCAGGCCCTTTAAAAACTTACTTAAGT
This sequence comes from Tamandua tetradactyla, assembly GCF_023851605.1. NCBI lineage: Eukaryota > Metazoa > Chordata > Mammalia > Pilosa > Myrmecophagidae > Tamandua > Tamandua tetradactyla. The sequence goes on along the minus strand of NC_135329.1, from coordinate 119,792,695 downwards.
CTCTCTAAGTAAATGCCAAATACCATGCAAGGCAGACCCAGATGACTAAGGGTTGGGTCCTTGCTTTCAAGGAACTTACAGTCTATTTGCCAACACATAAATAGATAAATTCTATACACTAAATATGTAGAAGTTACCGGACTTGTAGTACTGAAAGGCTAATATGAGCGATGAAAGTAGAGCTGATACTTCAATTCAAGGTTTCAGGGGAAAATTCCTGGGGAAGATGAAACATGAGCTTCGTCTTAAAAAACATGTTCATGTTGGCCAAGTAAAGAAAGGTGAGGGGTACATTCCAGGCAAGGAGAATGGGATGAGCAAAGATAGATGCATAACACAACTTAGACTGCAAGAAAGCAAGTACTTCTAGAACACTGAATTCTTGAGATAGGAATGAGGCAAAGGCAGGAAATACAGTTAGGAGTTTAGTAAGGTGTGCGGACTTTAACCTTTTTCTGGTAAACAGAGGAGAGCTACTGAAGGCTTTTGAATAAGACAATGGCCCATGGAGGTTATATTTAGAAGGGGGAAAACTGGAGACAGAGAGCAGTCAGGAAGCTATGACAATAGTCTAGAAAGGCATGGCTGAAATTAACATAATAAGAATAGGAGTGGAGAGTTAGGCAATGAGGGACCTAAACAGTTAACTGCACCTGGTGTCCCTGCAAGAGACTCCACCCAGAGTCACTGTTTCATTTTTCCATCCTTACTTTAAAGGTAATTTTTCCTACTCAGTAAGTATGTGAGATGAAACCTACTTACTGAAAATATGGTTATTTCCTAAATAAAATGAGACAGTTTCTACTCCAAAAAATAAATAAATAAATAAATAAATAAATAAAAGAATAGGAGTGGAGCAGACAACACACAAAAAATATAAAGGTAGCTTTTATGACTGAAGAGGTTCGATAGGAGTAGGGAAGGGATAACTTCGATTTCCAGGTTTCTAATAGATGATGAGCTAATAAATCCAATCCAGGTCTCAACAGCCATTTATTTAAAAATTAAAGATTTGGATCAATGATAGTTGAAGTCTATCTGAATATGAATGCCATCAGTAAAAATAATTCTGACTTACATTTCCAATTATATATATTTATTTGCTTATAGATATACATATATATAACTAAACTAATATATTTACTGAAATAATAAAATACAAAAAATCATACATTTAAAATATGAAATAAAAATATATAGAATAAAATGAATAAATGAAAATAGTTGTTTTAATATTTTCTTCCTTTACCATACCAATGTTTCAGAATAAGCAAGAGAATTGTTTTACTTCATAAGCACAAGTCAGATCATGCTGAGAGAGCCTCACACAGTTCTCAGGATACTGACAAAAGAAGCACACTGAGAAGACAGTGACCAGAATGCTGAAAGATATGGAGGTCATATCAGATAATTGTGAGTATTTAAGCCTGGATAAGCAAAATACAATAATGGTCACCTTTAATAGGGAGGTGGGGTTGTTCTCAAGTTCTTTATCATGTGTTCCTCTGTCTTCATCATTTCAAGGAAGGAATTTTAGACTGAATGATAAGATGATGCAAGCCAAGTTCAGTCATATTTGCTAGAAGCAGTAACACTGTGGTTTTAAAGATTGCTACTTATATTTGGCTCTTCATTCCTCCTGCACCATGCCTCCATGCTATCAAAGCTATGAACATCCCAGCTCAGCTGCAAGAGAAGCAGCTCTGACTCCTTTCTCTGTATTCCATCTCAGTCTTCCAGAGGCTTGATTGGTAAAAACAAGTGTTCCCCAACACTGTCCCATCCCAATTGTTTCCCCTTGTTCAAAGTCTTACATTTTTGTCTCTTCCAACTCTTATTCACTAGTTCTAAGAATTGGATTTGGGGCTTCAAGGAGGATGAGATTCTTCTTATGCCTTTGGACCAAATTATTAGGGCTTTGCAATGGTGTTTCATCAAGAAGTCAAGCTAATAAACAATTTCTTTGTCCATTCTTTCTTCCTGTCCTCAGAGACTCCACAGGTTGGGAGGCAGACAGGCCCAAGGCTGGATTTAAGTATTTCTGAATTCCCCTGGCCACAGTTCTTGTAGTGGCACCTCATTCCTGCCATGACTTTCAACGCAAATATCTAAAAGGCAGTTGTGTAAAAGAGGGGGAAAACAGATTATAATGGTTCAGCAGACAGAATATGACTATCTGAGTGGCTATAGGCAGGTAAAATTTACTAACCAAGAGGCAAAACTTGCTATAATCAGAGCTGTTATTCCACACAAATGGCCACACAAAGTGAGTTGACTTCATGCCACCAGAAATGTTAAAGGGGAAATCAAAGAGCAAGAACCCACAGAACACTGGATTAAAAGCTAGAAGACATGAATACTAGGCTCAGTTGATAAATAATTTAGCTTTATAAATCATTTCATATTTCTGTTTTTCAGTGTCTTTATCTGTGAAGGAGATGATTGTTCTCAAGAACACTGAGGTACAGAGAAGTAAGACTTATAATTAACTGGGGCACGTATTTTGCTTTTTTTGGTATGGTTTATTTCTGAGACTTGGGAACTTCGAACTTCCCATTGCTCTCTCCTGACCCTCCCATCTGTGCATTCTAAACAAATATAAAAATAAGTAGCTTTCTAAGATTTCTTTCCTGTAGTCTTCTCTATGAGTGATAGACCTATTCTAAATGGTTTAAATTTTGCCTTTAACATTCAAGAATGTTACAGTCCAGGAAATGAACATCAACTGTAAACATTTTCTTTGCCCTATGTGGCTAGAGACCAAAATACATGTTTTTATATTTTCCCAATGTTAAACATAGGATATAGTTACAGTATTCTTTTCACCGAATGTTGGGCCCTCATTTCCAGACCTTTTTTCAATTCCACATGTTTCTTCAAAATAGAGGAAAAAACAACCTGGCAATACATGCTGGTTCAAAACAATTAAAACAGCTCTAGGTTATTTAGAGCAATTAGAGCATAAAGATGGAAACAAACCATATGTACATTTATGTCCATAAAATATAACATATGGAAATACATTCTGACAGTGATGTGGAAAATACATGTGTGTCACATGTCAGCACTAGAGTTAATGAACAGGATTTGTCATAACACTTTCTTTTTGGGTCTGGAAGAATCATATTGCCATAATAAATATTAGTTATGGCTAACGTTGGGTGACATCTCAGGGTCAGACATGAACCTATCCTTACCTTTTAGTGTCCAGTTTCTTCTTGCCAATTCCCAGGGGTTGCAGAGTGTCTTATTAAACTCTAGTTTTGCTCTTTGACAGGCCAAAAGAAGCATCTGCTTTGAAAGATCCCCAAGTCATCAGAAGCAAACCCTCTTCCCAGGCAATGAGGTCCCAGCTATAAAAAATTTATGGTGGTGGCAAAAAAAGCACTTAGATGCAGGTGCTACTTAATCTGCCTGGAGAATGGTGTACCAGCACTATAGCCCTGTACACTACGAAAAGAGGCTTCTCCTCCCCACACATCCTCCATACTAGGTGTTATGAAGGGAACAAATAGTGTGATGGTTTGAAGCTGTTATCTACCCCACAAAAGGTCATTTTCTTTTGATTCATCCCTGTGGGGCTTAGGGGATACCTATTGTGAGTGGGACCTTTTGGTTCAATTGAGATGTGACCACGCCCATTCAGTGTAGGTCTTAATCTCTTTACTGGGGTCCTTTATGAGGATAAGAGAGAGAAAATGCCCAGAGACATTGGGAGAGAGACATTGAAACCAGCGCCCAGGAGAGACAGACCAGCAGACATCACCATGTGCGAACTTGCCATGTGACAGAAGAACTCCGGATGCCAGCAGCCTTTTCTCAGAGAAGTTATCCTCCTCTTGATGCCATAATTTAGACATTTTTATGGCTTTAGAACTGTAAATTTGTAACCTAATAAATCCCCATTGAAAAAGCCAACCTGCTTCTGGTATATTGCATTCCAGCAGCTTTAGCAAACTGAAACACACAGGCATCCGAAGAATCAGAAGGTATGGTCTATCCTCCTGAAGGGGTTAGAATGCAACTGAGAGATTGAATAAGTATACATAAAATAATTATAAGATGACCAAAATTTTTGTTTTTTATAATTTCTCACAAAATGCTCAAGTGCAGATCCTGATAACATTTGAGTGAGGTAAAATCAATGGCTAAATTAAGCATTAAGTAGTGGTGGGAGCAATTCTAAGGAGATAAAGGGTTCTTCTTGAGAGATACAAGAAAAAGTACCAGGAAAGATGCAAGGGTAGGATGCCAAAACCAGTCAAGTTCAGATATCAGGAGGAAGCACTTCAGGAGAAGAGACATCTGGCCTCCAGGCTAAGGAGAAAAACTGGAGAAACAGTCACATTGAGAGGGTGGTCTAGAGGGGTTGGAAGGAGCTCTCTGTTTGAATGTGGGATGGAAAGTTTGCTTCCTTCTCTGCTATGGGACTGGTTGGTATGACCTTCATTCCTCAGATACATTTCTTGAGGACACATTTGTGTCTGAGGCAACTTTGTAACTTTACATTGCCTAATACAGGTCTTAAATATAGTGAATATTGTTGAATGAACACATAATTTATGAATGTTGAAATAATATAGTATATGTGATATATATAAATACCAAAGGAACTTTGAGTATAGATGTAAACAGGCTACAGTAGAATTGATTAGGTAACACATTCAGACATTCAGCAACTGTGCTGGTTCAAAAATAAAATGGTAGACTTGATTGGTATGATGCATGGACAGCTCCCCAGGAGAGAAAGATGGCATCATGAGGAAAAACACTGCCCAAAATGATCCAAGAATGTAGCTCTGTATTCATAACAATCTCCATGCTTTTCCCAAAGGTAAAGAGAAAATTTGGCTCTAACATTCTTGGATTGAAAGAACATATTGTGGGATCTGCATAGGGAATAATAAAAAATACCACTATCCTCTCATAAGCCCAGCAACCCAGTTCCCATGTTAATTTAGTCCATTAATAACTAGCATAATCCTAGAGCATTTACAGCTGCAAAACCAAAACCAACTCAAGTGTGACTAAATAGACTAATGGACCACACCAATTCATTAGAAACCCACACATGTATGCATTCAACAAATATTCATAGAATGCCAAATGCCTATAAGGAACTATGCTAAGCCATTTGGGAAGTTCCTACAAGCTTAATACAAGGTACCTGTGTTCACAGACATTAAAGTCTATTTGGAAGCTCAGAATTATATGCAGGTACAAAAAATTAAAAGTCTGCATAATGTCTGTCACATATGGGAATGAGTAAACCACTTGGAAAGGATTTCAGAGAAGGGGCCAATCACCTAGTTGAAGTGCTTCATGGTGACATTCTCAGATTTCAAGGAGGACATGGCTACATGGAGATTTAGAAAGGGCACTCGGGTGGATAGCAAGGCAAAATCACAGTTGTACGTAGTTTGCTTTTGAATACCACCTATTCCAGATTTCAGATTCACTGAAATGAAAGGAAAATAGAAAAGAAAACAAAGAAGATTAGGTTAGGGGCAGATTGAATAAAGTACTTTCCTGCTTATCCCAAGGCCTGGTTAATGCACAACACTCTTCCAACAGCTCTGGCAATCATAGAGATTTTTCCCATGACGAGAATTTACCTGCATTATTAAAAACAGCTGTTCTGTTCCTCCTGGGTATTTTCTAATTTATCACCTTGAAGTACGGATTGTCCTCAATTTCAAAAAAAAAAAAAAAAAGGAGGGGGGATGGGGTTTAAACCATACATATCATGATATATTCCTTGAAGATTTTTATATCTTTTAGATACATAAAAGCAAGGAAATTCCATTTAACCATACTGAGTTAATTTTTCTGTAAATAGCTTAATTCCATAGCATTTATGGCAATAAAACAGAATCTCTGAAGTCAATAAATGAAGGCTAGAGTATCAGGTATAATTTACATTTCCAAGTTCTAGCCATAGTAATGAAACCCTTTAGGATTATTAAAATGTATTTTGTACAGTGCATTTATTACTTTGCATTTCTCATTTATGAGTCATAGAAAGCAAAGCTAAGTGAAATAAAATGCAAACTCGACTTCCACTAGAATAATGAGATCTTGTTCATTCCCTTGGCTAAATACACTTTTGCTAGGTTTTAAATAGTTGCGTTGATTTGGTTCTTGGTAGTAATGTTTCTTACTTCTCCGTACCTATCTTGGAGCCCTTTCTTATGCAAAATAATTTAGCATAAAGAGAACAATGAACATAGGTCTTGGAGATAAATTATACTATATCACCTGAAGAGTAAAGTTTTATTTAACACGAAATCACAAGGAGCAAACGATTTCAAGTTTTTCTGTTGTAATTATTAATGATCACATTAGAGCTAACTTATTTGTCTGGCCTTATCTTAACAATTAAGAACTCTCCTCACTTAAGTCAGAATGAAGTCCCAGAAGGGAATAAGCATGATTCTTCCAGCCACATCACTAAATTACCACCACTTCCAATTTACGAAGAAAAGCATAATCTCCAATACTATTTCTCTACTCTCAGAAAATTGTTCTCCCTCAAAGAGAAAGCTCTACAGCCTTCTTTGAAATGTCACATTTCATGATGGCTTCTGGCCTTCCGAGGAAAACAGAAGTGTGATCTTTCAGGCAGAGCCTCCTCCACTCTAGTGTGTGTTTTCCTTGGGGCAAACCATCTTGGAGAAGATGAGGAACAAGAGGATCAGCTCTTGTTAATCAGCTCTATTTAGTTACTTCTCTTACTAAGATGACCTCAGAGTGTGCAAAATGTCTCCATTCCCACATCAAATCCTGGTTCTTTCAGAAAATTCCCTGGGACTCCTGCTGAGGAAAGCAGTGTCTCTTGAGGCACAACAGCTCGGACGCCCCCTGCCAGGGTCTGTGTGACTTTACTGTGTTGGGCACCACACACACAGAAGCCGGGCAGGCCCTAGAAACGGAATGTCTAGGTTTGCATCCTTACCAGCATCTGTCATTACCACCATCATGACTGTGGGCACGTTTTAAAACTCCTCTGTACCACAGTTTTCTCATCTGAGATGTGGATGTAAACATAATACCTACCTCAAATGATTGTCATGATAAATGATCATTCATAGGATGCCATAGTAAATGCTAGTTATCATTGTTTCATATGGCTCCCATTTCCCATTCAGGCTTTGCCATGGGACTTAACCAGGGAGCAACCTGGTTACTTGTCCAATGACTCGACTTCCCTCCAGTTGCCAGATCACACTTCTGTTCCATGAATTCTTTATCTTTCTTTCTTTCAGTTGGAGGATAAACTCCTGTTTGCTAATAGAACTCTGGCACAACCTCTCAGGCAACTTTGCAAGCATGTTTATTCAGCTTAGGTTCTCACACTGAAACTCCTGCCATACTTGATTGAAGACACAAATACTTTAGGTCTGACTTTTGTAAAGAAAGTCTTCAGTCATAGGATGAGATGCACATAAGTGATTGAGAGTATCATGTGGTGGTTACAAGCCTACTGCCACTTACCAGTAAGAATCTTGAGCCAGTTGGTTAACCTTTCTGGGCTTCAGTTTCCTCATCTTCAAATGGGGATAATGATAATAATGTACCAACTTCAGAGGATTGCTGTGACTATAAAGGATTTAATGCATATAAGTGGTTAGAATAGTACCCAGAAAATATTTCAGCTCGATATAAAATGTTATTTCTGATGAGCTGCTATCCTTGTTATAAAACACAATCGTGTATGAGAGAAGCATTTTAAGGTGGTAGGGTAAAAATATCATAAGCTTGAAAGTTAGGTCTGGGTTCAAACTCCCAATTTCAAATTCTATTATGGAGGAGGAGAATTCCCATTTATTGAATTACTTATCTGCAGTTTATGTGTACTATAACATTTACATTTCACAAAGGAAGATATTGTTATTATACCCATTTTACAGATGAGGCAACTAAGATCTAGAGGGGCTTTGTAATATCAAAAGGTGCAGAGTTGGTGAGTGGTAGAACCAGAATCCTTTCCCTGGGCCCTTAATCCACAATACCAGGCTGTCTGTCCATGACACATAACTACCTGTCTTGCAGGGTTAGGGGGTCAAAAATAACAGAAGTGGTTAAGAAATGTAGTGGTGTTAATTAAAATACAAACCATAATGCTCTTCATGAGAAGAGAAAGGGCTTTTATTACCATGAATGGTGAGCTTTCAAAAGATGGAATAGAAATGTTCAAGCATGAACCAGGAGTCAAAAACGAAACATTCACAGCTTAATCAGTTCTTTATAGACCTGCTCCAGGCCAGACCTAAAATGCCATGACCATGTGCTAATCAAAAACTTTTAACAAGAGCTAAGGTCCTATCTCTAAAAACTAAATTTATACAAGGGCCATGTAAACATGATCCAAAACTGTCTTTTTCGTGCTCGGTATTGTGTGCTGGCACCGCTCTGAAGAACATGGAACACGGATGCAAAAATGCGCTGAGAACCACTTCCTCTCATTGAGACAGAGCCATGCGGCACATATTTGCCTTATCCTGTTTTCAACACGACTAAAAGGCTTTCATTGCCTTTTAGATGAGGGTGCCTGGTAGGGAGGGGAGGTGGTTGTAAACAGGGAGGAAGCTGGATTCTGGAGAAACAGGCTGTTCTGTTTGGCTAAGCTGCTGAAAGCAATTGACCAGAAATGGGTTGGTTTTAACAATGGGAATGTATTAGCTTACAAACTTATAATTCTGAGGTTATGAAAATATTCAAACCAAGGCATCATCAAGAAAATACCTTCTTCCTTAAGACCAGCTGCTGGGCAATCCTGGACAACTCTATCACATGGTAAAGCATATACAGCATCTGCTGGGGTCTCCCTTCTCCTCAGGGCTTCCCTGCCTTCAGCTTCTTACTTCAGTGGTTCTCTTCCCCTCTCTGTCTGAATTTCATTCTCTTATAAGGACTCTGAAGGAGGTGGGTCACATCTTAAGATTCTGCTCACCAGAAGATCCTACTTACAAAGGGCCCACACCCACAGGAATGGATTAACTTTAAGACCCTTTCTGGGGTACATACAGCTCCAAACAGTCTTACTACACACTCTGGACCCCCAAAAGGGATGTTCTTTCCAAATGCAAAATAAGGAAGCCTGGAGTCCCACAGCCATGCTGATGCTTGACCAGGGTAGTGTCAGAGCCTGGCCAGTACCAGAATGCTTGGAGATGTTGACGCCTTCATCCCAGTGTCTGGGGAGAGCATAGCCTGTGCAAACACTTGGAAAGGGTAAGGCTGCCACTCTATCAGGCCCTGAAGACAAGGCATTGTTCTATAGATGACTCTCAGACCTTGAAATCTAATGGAGTATGCTCTACAGGGTTTTGGAACTGTTTGGGACCCATGATCTCTGCTTTTCTTCCAGTTTCTCCCTATGTAAATGGGAATGTTTATCCTAAGACTGTCCCTGCATTGTATATTGGAAGCAAATAACTTGTTCTCTAAGTCTCACAGGTCCACAGCTGGAGAGGAACCGTACCCCAGTACAAACCATGGGTGTAAAATGATTTTGATGAGACTTGGTACTTAATACTGTAACTGAAATTATTTAAGGGCTTTGGAATATTGTGAAGGCATGATTATATTTTGTATTTGGAAAGAACATGTCTTTTGGAGCCCAGACTGTGGAGTGTGATGGTTTGAAGCAGTACAAACCCCAGAATTTAATCCAATCCTGTGGGTGTGTACCAATTATAAGTAGATCTTTTGGTGAGTAGTAAAATCTTAAATTAAAATGTGACCCAACTCATTCCAGGTGGGTCTTATTCCTTTTACTAGAGACCTTTATAAGAGAATGATATTCAGACAAAGAGAAAGTGAGAACCACTGAAGCAGGAAACTGAAGGCAAGGAAGCCCTGTTAGAGCCCAACAGATGCTGCCAAGTGCCTTGGCATGTGACAGAGGAATCCAGGGTCACCCGCAGCCAGTCTTCAGGAACAAGGCATTGTCTTCATGATGCCTTGATTGGGACATTTTCACAGCCTCAGAACTCTTAAATTTGTAATCTAAATATACCCACTGTCAAAATCCAACCTATTACAGAGAGCCCGGGATAAGTCAGGACCTGGCATCAAGAGATTGAGAAAGCCTTCTTGACCAAAAGAGAGAAGAGAGAAATGAGAAAAAATAGTGTCAGTGGCTGAGAGATTTCGAACAGAGTCAAGAGGTTATCCTGGAGGTTATTCTTATGCAATATATAGATACCCCTTTTATAGTTAATGGTGCATTGGAGTGGCTAGGGAGAAGTATCTGAAATTGTTGAGCTATGTTCCAGTAGCCTAGATTCTTGAAGACTACTGTATAAAGATATAACATTTACAATGTGAATGTGTGTTTGTGAAAACTTTGTGCAGGGTATAGCCAGACAAGTAAAAATATGGATACCAAATAAATAAATATAAACAATAGTGGGGACAAAGGGTAAAATAAATGGGTAGATAAAAACACTAGCGGTCAATGAAAGGGAGGGGTAAGTGTATGATTATGTATGAGTTTTTTCTTTTTTCTTTTTATTTCTTTTTCTGGAGTAATGCAAATGTTCTAAAAAATAATCACGGTAATGAATGCACAACTATGTGATGACATTGTGAGCCATCGATTGTACACTCTGCATAGAATGTACGTGTGTGAAGATTTCTCAATTAAGAAAAGATCCAATCCATTTCTGATATATTGCTTTTGGCAGCCTAGCAGGCTAAAAGACAGGCCATGATGAGGAATGTTGCTTCCCTCTGAAATGTCTTGCATGAGGGTTTATGAATGGAATGACTCTTGTCCTTCTCCTCCACCACAGAAATAGCTCTACGGTGCCAAACGGCATATACGTACAGCAATTTTGCTCTCCTTTAAAGGTGTAAACTATGAATAAATGGGATGTTTGCAGGCCTTATAAGCATGAAAGGATGGGAAATAAAAGAAACAGTAAATGAAAAGCTAAGAGAGAAAAAAAGTTTTTGCCTGTGATTTGACAGCCTCCTTCATCTATCCATGGAAACTGTCATAGTATTAGCACTAAATGCCATTATCTGTGATGTGAGCTTTTTATTCTGAGAGGGGCAAAGGCATGGAAAGAATTCTGTGGCCAACCTTAATTCAGGCCAGAGGCTGCCCAGAAGTTATAAATCATTGATAACCCCCTGGCGGAATGATTTCATAATAAAGTAAAAGAGATCTTCAAGACATTTCCCAGTCTTGTGAACTGACCTACTCAACTATCAGACTCATTCTAGTGGAAGTGGAGAAGATGGAATCTCCTCCCTCACAATCTTGCAACCAGGTTATGGTATGGTACAAAGAAAGTAAGTCCCAAACCAAATTTGGCAGTACTTCCAATCATTATCAAGTGATTGCAGAAACCATTATAAAACCTGTTCTTGGAAACTTGGCCCTGTTCCTAGCTCTGTACCTCTTCGGCCCTCCCATGAGAACCTGGCTTGAAACAGCCACTCAGGTCAGATGAGGCTATCCTATAATGACATGATTCAGTTGGGCTTCTGTTTGGATCAGGAGTATCAGATTTGCATCAAGATTCTGAACAGTGGAAGGTACAGAGAGGAATCGGAATCAGGATCCCTCTAATTTTGAATCAAGGATGGCATTGTCAGATGTCTGTATAATATTTCTAATTGTTTTGTTTGCTAATGCTGCCTGAATGCAATACACCAGAAATGAACTGGCTTTTATAATTGGGATTTATTTAGTTACAAATTTACAGTTCTTTGGAGGAAAGACAATTAACTTTCATCTGGGTTTCTCTATCACATGGGAAGGTACGCAGTGATGTCTGCAGGCCCTTTATCCCACCTTCTGGGTTCAAACAGCTTTCCCTGGGAAATGTCTCTCTGCATCTCCAAACATCTGGTCTATGCTGGCTCTGAGTTCTTTTCTTCTGACTCATCCTTTCAAGCCTCACTCATTGCAGAAGGCACTCCCCTTAGGCCACCGCAGATGTAATCAGTCATAGATGAATTTCACAGGCTGATGATTGAAGTCCACAGCAATAGAGCAACTAGGCACCATCACCTGGCCAAGCTGACACCTGTACCTAACTACTACACTAACATACACATATCTTGTGTGCTATGTGTTTCACTGATAGAAATATAATTTCCAGCAGTTCTTATGTAATTAAAACCCTCTAAGGTGGACTAAGATAGCGGTAGTTGAAGATTTATAACCAAGGCCTACAGAATATGAAATCCTGACTAGAAGTTTTCAAATCTAACAAATACACAACCCTCCCTCTGGTCTGTGCTTTGAATAAGGATACTTATGTTAACTAGGCATGGAATAAATCTCACTTACTCATGGACACACTATTGTCTATGCTAAAGAATTTAAAAGATAAATTACAGACACCATAAAAGCCATTGATCCTGCCGCTAATAAGTGGGCATGCTGGGACCAAAGCCTGGAGGTGGCTCAAAGCAGACATTATCATCACTGAAAGGACTTGACGGTCCAGTGAGAGAAATGGACATTTACAGAAACATAAGAGAAGCCAGGCAAATGGGGCCAAGAGTAAAGCTGATGTTTGTGTTGCTTTAAAAGCCTCCCCTATTTTTTCAGCGAATAAGACAACTGACTAACCACTCAGAAAAAATTATAATTCTTTATAGAATTCAATAAAATAAATTCCAGATGACTGGAAATATGTTTGTAAATGTAAAATGCACAAATTCTTTAATCCAGCATTTTCCCTTGTAGACATTTACATTAATGAGATAATCACATACATGAAGAATATCTATAAACAAGTATGCTCACCACACTGGAATGTTAGCACAAAATGGAAAACGGCTAAAAGTCATCAATAAGGAATTGATTAAGCCAATTAGAGTAATTCATTACAATGGACCACTAAGCACCCATCTAGCGTATTGACGTACGTCACTGTTGACATGGAAGGATGACCACAATATGCTGTTGAGTTTTTATTAAGGTTGGTTGAAGGAAAAAACAACATAGTTTGATCATCTAAACATAAAATTGTAAACACATGTAAATACTGTGTAAAAGAAAGTTCATCCAAATTTTAAACAGGACTTTCTCTTAATGATGGGATCACAATGAATTTTGCCTTCCCCTATATGATTTAGCAAATTATTAGAATGTTTATAATAATTATCTCTATTTTTTATGAGTCATTAGAATGCTAAAAATTGATATTATAGGCATGGCTGTATGAAATGGTTCATATATTAGTTTTATTCTCTTTAAAACATAAGTCAACTCATGACATTCATATGCTGAAGATGCTTTAATGACCTCCCACCAAACATGCTATAAAACTCGAAACTCAAAACTCAGCTGTGGCTGCCATCATGGCAACCTCAAACATCAAATGGGATGCCAATTCCTCAACCCGCCTTCCTGACCCACGATCAAAATAAATCTCCCTTATGCTCTCTCTTAGAACCTGATCATTTTTCATCTCTGCTTTTACCATGCATGATTACATATTTACCAATGTGTTTCTTTAATGTAAGATCCCCCATTGGACCATTAGCTCCACATGGGAAATGACCCCCATATCCCAGTATCTGCCCAGGGTCTGACACTTAGAGATTCAGTATAACTCTGCTGAGTGAATAAATACGAATTGGAGAGCTGGTAATGGAACATGTGATTTTAATTTTCAAAACAATAAAAAAAAAAACTCTAGCATCTCTAGGGAATTTTATAATAAGTAGTTTTACATATTTTTTTCATTTATTCCCAATAAAATTCCATGAAGTAGGTTATCATTATCTACGGTTTATGAAGAGATTAATGGAAATTAAGTGACAAATATAAAGATAATAAGTGAGTTGTCTAAAATATACAAATAATAAAAATGTTGGTGCAATTCTTAAAACCAAATCTTCAGCTATAAATCCTGGCTCTGCTGCACTGCCTCCTTCAAAGGAGCTGGTTAGAAATGAAATCCTATCCGAATCCCAGGATGAGAGTAGCCAGATGGAGGAGCAGTTTTCAATATTCAGTTCCTCCAGCAGGGTTTATGATAGAGGTTTAGTGGTCCATTTCCAGAGCCATCATGATCTTCCTGATAGATCCTCAGACAACTAACCAGCTAAGCAGACAGTCTAAATATGTGAAACAATGAGAAAAATCTTGCTATGTAGCCTGTGAAAAATGCTTTTATCTTACAGAGAGAAGGGCTTAATTCAAAAGATTTGTCCATCCACCTAGAACCACTCAACATCAATAAATAAAAATTAATTTTTCCACTTTGGAGTTAGCCCATGAAAATTGCACACACGCATGCACATGCATACAACAAACCCATAGAACAAATCTGAATTGTTTTTCTATGAAATCTCTTCTTAAAAAGCCACAAGCGGTGTGCAAGGGTGGTTCAGTGGTAGAATTCTCGCTTGCCATGTAGGAGACCAGGGTTCGATTCCTGGCCCATGCACTTCCCAAGCAAACAAACAAAGAAATCAACAAAAACAAACAAACAAAAAAATTCAACAAATGATGCAGCAATAACGGGATGTTCACATGGAAAAAGAATGAAATATGACCCTGCCATACAGCATACAAAGAAAGAAAGAAAAGCCTCAAACAATACTCTTCTAGTAAAGAAGACTAGCTCTGGCAAACAAATTTCCAGAATCACCAAGGTGATAAAATTCTTGCAAGTAAGCTTTAAATGATGTAACAAGTGCCTACCAAAAAGAGAAAACATTGAAGAAGAAAAAAGAGTCAACTCCACTAAAGAAAAAGTTAAGGAAACAAAAAATTAACTACCTTTTACTGTGCTATTCTTCACAAAGAAAGTCCCTTGTGGCAATGGAAAAATTCTAATGTAAAAAATTTTATCATTTAATTTCTGACCAGTAGTTGATGGTTGCCAACTAGTATTTCATTCCAGTACAAAACAATTTATCATATGATTGATTTTTCCCCAATATACCTAGGAAATACATAAAAAAATTAAATTTTTCAATGGAAGAATCTTTCACACACTCCAGGTACTGGATTTTCCATCACTTAAATGAATATGAGTGTGTCTGTGTGCCCATAAATGTAATAAAAGTGAGCTGCAATTCTAGAAGCTAAAGAAAGAAATTAGTTCTCTGGAGATGAGATGTATCTCAAAAATGTTTCAATTAATACCAGACATAGTCTTATCATCTTTAATATTCCACAGATGGTCTACCTCATTCCTTTCAGACTGGCGTCTTTTCATAAATGATGTTTCCCATATGTCAGAGAGGCAAAGCTCATGAGGAAATGTTAACGGTTAGTTAGGCTGTAGTTTCGATCATTTCTGGCTTCTTTCCTGGAAAAGGGGGGACAGCACCATCCTGAGGTCACTTGTGCAGGTCTGCTTTTTTCTAACATTTGGTTATTTTGCTTGAACCCAGTGGCAGCAATGAGCATCATCAAAGCCTTGGGTCACTGACTTATTAATATTCAAAAATTTTTATTTCACAGTGTTCCAACCATACATTAGTGAGAAACTAAAGGCCCTGGGGATTATTTTTCTTCTTAAAGGATTGTTGTAAATTTAGATTCTTATTTGATCCTAGAGAGAAGACTCCCAAGCAATCTCCACAGATTTCAATTTTCCCCCAGGCTCCCGGGACCTCAAGAGCAATGAAATAGTCAAAGAAGATCGGTAATACTTAGGTAAATTTGGAACTCAACCTTACAGCTGGTATCCTCCATCCACCTTCACCCCCCATCCCCTCGGCCCTGGAAAGTCAGACACAGTCAGGAACAGTCTGTGAGAAAAGGCAATCTTTCCCTTACGACATAGTTACATAGACGATGCCTTCTATTTTGTGCCTCCAAAAATAAACGGCACAAGACACTTTAACCGCCAGCACATTCCCGTATCTAACTGGCCTAATATAGCATTCCCTGTTCTATTAATGAAATAATGTATAATAGTCACAGGCTGTGGAAAAATGTCCTTGAACCACTTCTGATGCTGGGACATTCCTTCAGAAGATCTCACCTAAAGTGGCTGTAGCTGGTTGTATTGGGGTAGACCCTGCAATATGAGGATTCTGAGAGCTGTCTTGAGGTGAGAGGTCAGTTGGCCCATGCCCAGACAGGCTTTGCTCTTACCGTGTCTTTGCCAGAACTTCTATTATGCTGTCTTAGCTGGAGTTAGTCACCTCTTGAAGTAGTTTTGTGGGAGAAGTCCAAATGAGGAACATTTGGAACTTTTTTTCATATCTTCATGATTAGAGTTATGAAAGGGATGGAATAGATGGATTTTCATTAAAAACTTTTATCAAAGGATATAGCATGCAATTGGCTCAAACCCAAATCCGAATAAAGATAACTCTCCATTTTTCCTAATTGTCACTTGGGAATGACAAGCATCCACTGGCTACTCTGAAAATGATTGTGCCTGGAGAATAAAGAAATATAAATTAATTAAATAACTAAGAAATTATGAGACCTGCCAAAGACACTTAAAGGGAAGTTGAGCAAGCATTCTTTTTTTTTTTTTTTTTTTTTTTAACATGGCAGGCACTGGGAATCGAACCCGGGTCCTCGGGCATGGCAGGCAAGTATTCTTACCTGCTGAGCCACCGTGGCCCACCCTGAGCAAACATTCTTGATGTGGCATTGTATTACCCAGAACTACTGCAAAAGTGCATCTGGATATTTTGAAATTATACATTTATTAGCATAGGTCTCTACCAAGTTAAACTGTTAACTTGAGAATTCAAGGACTATAGTTATTTGCTCACCACTGTATAATCAGTGACTAGAATATTGACACCTCATGGGCCCTCAGTAAATATTTGTGGAGTAAATAAATGAATAAATCTATGGAACAAAGAGACTTAGTATTCACAACATAAACACTGTTAGAATCTAAATATTAAATATGTTTCATATTGCTTTTCACATCAAGTACATTCTATTTCTATTTATTTGAAATTCATGTGTATTGTGGCAGAGGCTGTTAGTTCTCTTCGTCTGGCCTTACTGCTAGGCTACACTTTTTAACCTGCCTTGCAGCTAGATGGACTCACTGAACCGAATTCTAGCCAATGGAATTTAAGTAGAAGGGATGTGCATCAGCGGCATGGCAGTTAAGAGAAGATATGTTTTCTCTACACATTCTCACTTTTCCCATAAGGAGATGAAAACAGAGAAGGAGGTGCTAGAAGCTGGTGGAGATTCGCGAGTGAGGGAACCTGGGTTCCCGAATGACCATGTGGAACACAGCCCTATCCTGACCCAAATCAGACTATGAGATGGAAGAAAAACAAATTTCTTCTATGGTAAGCTACTTAACGGTTGGAACCATTTGTTGTGGCAATTAGCCTACATTAATTAGTGCACATGGCTTAGGAAAAGAAAGTTATCATTTACTAGAATGTTAAATTCCTCCCTATATGGCAGAAAAAAAAATGTTGATGCATTTAGTGTAGAGTAGAAAGCATGGGATCTTAGCAAAATAAAATTCCTTTAATTGGAAGTTTCTCTCACATGATTCCAATCAAATGCCTGCCTCCATATCTCTATTGAGCTATGGGAAGAGTTTTCTTTTATTTTAGGTTTACCCCATAATGTCAAATATTTAATCAGCCCAAACTTGGATCTGTGGTTCATATAGAATTCTCAAATTCTAAGCCCCAAGCAAAACAGTCAAACTGGTTCCTTGAAATTGTTACTTCAAAACCTTCTTTAAATTTCCCTAGAGCTGTCCATGAAATAACATCTCCATAGGCTAAGTGAGCCAAGAAATAAAAATTACGTAGTTATATAATTTTAGAGATAATGTTAAAGGATCACTTTAGTATTGCACAAATTATTACCTGCCTCCTGTTTTCCCATAATTATAGATTGATGATATAAGAAAGAAAATTAGCATAAGCCCAGATTTTGAAAACCATTAGACCAGAGGTTTAGTTTGGCCCTGGCATAGGCACACCCGTGTTCCCTCATCACCTTGACACTGTTCTGATAACGTTATCTTCCTTCTCCCTTTCTTTATGGAAAACTAGATTCATCATTCAGAAGCCATAGGCATCAGTTCACAAGCTTCGAAAAACGGTCTCCCACACACAATACTCTGAGGAAATAGAGAAGGAGAAATAAAGGTTAATTTCTTTTTCTTTGTTTTTGGCCTTTAGCTTGATTTAATTAGTATTAGCTGCTTAATTTCATTTTATTCTAATTATGTGACCAAGTGTATATTTTCAAAGGAATTGTAAAGCCAATTCTTAGAAGACATCCTTAAATCTTAAACAAAAATCAACCAGCAATAGGCCCAGAATGGTAATAAAGTGATTATTATGGCCCAAAGATAGACTTGGGATTTAGAAAACTCAGGAAGATAAAATAAACTTACAGCTGAAAAGTAAATAGATAGAGTTGGCATAAATGTCACAATAATTAAACAGTTAATTAAAGAAGAAATACAATGCAACTTCAGAATAAAAGATATTCTCATAATTTGCTGATATGTAAAAGGACAAAATTCCCACCATTTTGGGGCACACAAAATATTACCTGATACTAACAAAATAACCATAATGTTTTGCCCTAAATAAACCTTCCTAATTCAACCTCCATACACAAATACTTAGGTTGGAACAGAGACCTTAAAAGGAAGCAATATCTGCCTAGTTTTCCATCACTGCTTCATTTCATGGATAAATCAGTCCGAGAATGGCATGAATATGTAGAGAATTCCTGGCATGTAGCTTGCCAAATGAACTCCTTAGGCTTTTGGAATGCTAAACCTAGAAGGCACACACAGTGCCCTGAAAAACAATGTTCTATTTGCTGTTGCCTAAAATTGATTCAAAATCTGATCATTATTTAGACACAATGAAAATTGGGATTAGGAGAAACTGTATTTAAATACTCCCATTTTCCCTGGGAGTGCATTTTCCCACCTCACCATCTACACACCCACACCCTTCTTGAAAACATTCACAGGGGTAAATTCCTGAGCCACTTAGATCTGGTTCTGGTTCTTCTAGGTCAAGAATCACTCTTGACGTAGCTAACGAGAATATCACATCCTCACCATTGGAGGTTTGCATTCTCACCATGGTGGGGTGGTTTTACTTGAAGTAGCAGAAAGTCAGAGGAATTCCTAGAGTATCCAAGTTACTTCAGTCTTGTGTTTATTTGTTTTTACTAAAATCTTAAGAGGTATCTACCTATATAGCCAGTGCTTACATTGTCATACTACATATGCCCGTTGAGTGCATGGAGAAGTTATTTTTCCTCCTTTGGGTCAAGCTATGTGTATGCTAGTTCAAGAGGGGCCTTAACAACTAAAGCTGTCAGCGACCACCCCATTTTGTATAGAATGCTCCCTGCCTGCTATGCCAGCACCCACGTTGACACATTCACCATAGATGGAACTACAGCATGACTTCTGCTTCCCAGGCGCAAACCTGACCTAAGGAAAGAAAGCCTGGAGCAGCTCCAGAACCACATTCCATCTTCCTGCCCACAGCATGAAAACACCCTTGTTTAAAATATAATACCCAAAGAAATGGTCATAACACAAGTGAACAAAGCACGTCACAAGATAATTTGTACAATATAATCCCATTTTTGTAAAACAAGCCAAAAAGAAAAAAGCACTATGTATTTTTCAGGCCATTACATAAGCCCAGAGAAAGGGGTTAAAGGATGCATCAGAATACACAAATTGTTAACTTTCAGCCCAGTGCAAGAGTAACTGGAGCTGGGTGGGCCATGGTGGCTCAGCAGGCAAGAATCCTTGCCTGCCATGCCAGAGGACCTGGGTTTGATTCCCGGTGCCTACCCATGTATAAAAAAAAAAAGAGTAATTGGAGTTGAGGGGTGGTTATTAAATTTACTATGCATCTTGATGTCGTGTCAGTTTTTACAATTATTAAGTATTAAATTTTTTATTCAAAATGTAATAAACATTGCAATGAAAACATGATAAATTATATTTCTAGAAAGCAGAACATTACTCAAATCTTGCATTTCTCCTGTATCTTAATCCATTCCTGTATGGTCTTAAAAATGATGATTCTCTCTCTCTAAGAACTATGCACTGATGAAAATAGAAAAAAAATTGGATGGAACAAATCCAACTGATACAAAAGAAGAGGCAAAAACTAAACATAACAGATATGAAAATAATATCTGTGATAACAGATTGGATAAGTAAATACGAGCATCAGGGTTTCCAGGGAGAGGAGAGAACAAAAATGAAAAAGAGAAGGAAAATATCCATGCATGGAAAGAGGAGTCAACTACAAGAAAAAAGATTGTTTGCAAAGAAACAAATATTTATTGAAATGTTGGATATGCTGGGGATAGAAAATGAAAAGTGAATGAGAATTCTAAGATGAAAAATAAAAAGACCCGATCATAATGTGTTTTCCTTAATGTGAAAAGACAAGCATGGAAAGCAGAATAATGACCCCACCCCACCCCCATGATGTCCATACCTTAAAGTCCACAACCTGCTAAATATGTTACCTTACATGGTAAAAGGGACTGCATTCTATGATTAAGGATACAGACCTTGAGATGGGGAGATTGCCCTGCATTATCTGGGTGGATCTAATATAACCACAAGAGTCCTTGAAAGTGGAGAGTCCTTCCCAGCTGGGTTAGACAGACAAGACAGAAGGAGAGACTTGGAGCACGAAAGTACTTTTCCCACTATTATTGGCTTTGTAGATGGAAGAAAGAAGCCAAGAACCAAGGGATCTGATGGTATACAAGCTTGGAATGATCCTCTACTGACAGCCAGCAAGGAAACAGGGATCTCAATCCCACAACCACAAAGAGGATTGTGTCAACAACTTGAATGAACAAGGAAAACATATCTTCCTTTAAGAATGTCCAGGCAGCAGCACTACCCTGTAAACATCTTAATTTTAGCCCACTAAGGCCCATGTCAGACTTGCAACCAACAAAACTTTAAAATAACAAATTTGTATTGTGTAAAGGCACAAAGTTTATGATAATAGAAAACTAATGCAATAAGATTACAGACCTATTATTATAAATATTTACATGATAATTAAATATTTCAAATACAAATATTTAAATATTCAAGTACCTGCTCTGTTCAAGGTGTTCTGCTGAGCACATTGTGTGTATTTATGTATATCACCTCCTCTGTAGATATGTAGTCCAATCGTCTCTTCTTAAATATGAGTGAATTAATGTCTGGAAAACAAAAATATCTCTTTGATGTTGCATAGCCCTTTAAAATCACAGGATTTTAATTTAGTGCTATCAGTCAAGCAATATATGAGAAAAACTGACGATTTTGCAGTAGTGGGGGTAGGTTGTCCCATGTGATTCCCATCTCTCCTCAGCTCTACCAGTGACCAAGGGCCTGTTTTCAGGAAGTAACAGTTGGAATTAATCATACTATCAGGAAATAAAGGAAAGCCACCTGGTAGCTTTATCAAGGTGGAATCTACCACCTGAGATGCTAGAGCATTGACCAGAACAGAAAGAAAAGCCAAATTTTATGGCAGGGCTGGAGTAACTTAGGCTAAATGGCATCTCCTCCTTGAGGAGGCTCCCCATCCTCTTCACAGAGTCGTCTTCCTGTGAATCCATACAACATTTTTCAAATAGCTTTCATGGTGTTCACTTCTTTCTAGTTTGCACTGTAGTTGTTATACATGCCTAATCTCTCAGTGGTGATAATTACCATATGCCAGACACTGAGCTAAATATTTTACCTGATTAGCACTTTTGATCCCCATAGATGCCCTTTATGATGGATACTATAATTATCAACAAGTTTACATACAAAGAGGCTGAAGTCAAACAGATCTCTCCACTTACCAAAGGCATCAAAATTATCCAGTGGCAGAACCAGTATTCAAAACCTGCCTTAGGTCTATCAAACCTGAACTCTTAACTTAAAACTCTTCAAGAATGAAATGGAGATTCCTGTGTTTGCTCCCTTGTTGTTCTTTGCATCTTGGGCATAACAAAGACTCAACATATAACTGCAGAGTGAAAGGAAAGAGGCCATGAGTGAGAAAGTTTCAGAAAGAAAAGTATGAGGAACTTGTAATGAAGGACACCACCGGCTTAAAATTCGGTTCATGGTCTCTCCCAAATACTGATTAGGAATAATTAGAGTTTCTGTAATTCCTGGACTCGAGAATTGCATTTATATCATTATTTTACTATATTCTCTTTTTTGTTTTTCACTATCTATAAACCAATCTAAAGAGCAAAAATAAAACTTGATGTGAAGAATTGTGACTTAGCAGAAGAAAGCACATCTCCCTGAAGGCCTCTGGGCAGTCTCCTCCTCTTATCCCCCTAAAGTTATAATTGGGAAGTCCAAAAACTCTACTATCATAGAGTGTTATCATGGTTATAGGTTCTCCTTGACCTTTAGCTGTGGCTGTAATCACCTTGGCTCAGTGTGCAACCTGAAAAGGCAGATGCTGATGCTGCAGGTAAAGTCATCATTGAATCCACATGGTATTTGATGTAGTAATTGATGACAAAATTTATGTGAAAAAGTATGTAGTATCTTCTACAAGCATGGATGCTGGCCTTCTAGAATGGTAAGGAATGGTTTGGAGGCTGTATCTGATAATTAGTAGATGGCAATGCAGAAAGTGGTCATATAGACTTATCCCTGCTTTGATCTGAAATCTTTCATAATAATTTACTAATACCATTTCCTTTGTTTCTTCCTTGCCAACAGTAAGTTGATTTGGTTCAGCAGTCAAATGGCACCAGGAGAGACTGAGCCCCTTTCAAGCCCCAAAGAATGAATCTTGATAATTCTAGTCCTGTCATGATAAATCCATCCACCTTGCCAGGGATTACTTTAACTACACTTGTTCAATGTCTCTATTTCCTGCTAGCCCATAAATTCCATGAAAGCAGGAACAATATTGGTTCGGTTCACAGCTCTATCCCCAGCTTGGCTCACAGTAAAGTCTTAATAACTTTTCATTGAATTAATCCATGAATGGGCAAATATTTCTAGATCAGTATCAAATATACTAATTATCAAGAATACATACCAATGATTACGTATGTAAGACTTTTTGTTTGATTCTAACAATGGAACATGTAATTTTTCTCCAACAAGGCTGTATCAGTTTTTAACTAAAAGATTAAGAAACCCAAGTAAAAGTAAATTAGAAAAATAAGGAAATGTATTATAAGCTGGAAGGTAGAATGGTTCTGGGGATGGTTGTTTTTGGTTCTTCAGTGACATCTTGAAGGGATCAGCTTCTTTATCTTTTTCCATTCTACCAACTCCAATTTGCTGCCTTGGTTCTTTGGCTGTCTCCTCTAATAATTACATGAGACATTCAGTAGATCCAGCATCATCCTCTTACCCAGCTCTAGCCAGCAATAGATAAGCAGCTAAGTTTTCTCCTGCACCTATTTTTAAGATAAAAAAAATTTTCCACGCAAGCGCCTTCAACAAACTTACCTTCTTTGGCCACACTATATCACATGCTCCATTCTTAAGGTAATCCTTGGCAAGGTGGATGGATTTATCATGATAAAATTAGATTTATCAAGATTCATTCTCTGGGGCTTGAAAGGGGCTCAGTCTCTCCTGGTGCCATTTGACTGCTGAACCAAATCACCTTACTGTTGGCAAAGAAGAAACAAAGGAAACAGTGCTAGTAAATTGTTAAGAAAAATTTCAGATTAAAGTAGGGACAAGTCTATATAACCACTATCTGCATATCCATCCACTAATTATCAAATGGAGACTCCACACTGTTCCTCACCATTCTAAAAGGCCAGCATCCATACTTGTAAAAGATACTACATTCTTTCTCCTGTATAAATTTTGTCATCAGTGAGAAAACTGTGATTTCTATTATTATAGGCACCTCCTCCCCATTTTAAATACATATTTCTAACCCTTCTTGCCCTACATATTTCTAGCAGTTAAACATCAAATCCTGGATTATGAATCATCACATATTTGGTGGTAAAAAATGCATTAACTTACAAAAAAATTACCTGGATGGCCCAGGAATCTTGTCTTTCTGGAAATCTGTTGAATTCTAAACCACCTCCACAGAGTAGGGTTTGGAGAAGAGGATAAAGAAGGTCAGTCAATGTGCCTTTCCCCCTGCTGTGGGTATAAATAACATTGCTCTTAGATAAAACTATTCCCACTGAAAAAAATCATTCATGCCTTTGTATATATATATATTTTTTAATTGAGAAATCTTCACACACATACATTCCAGACATGGTATACTATCAATGGCTCACAATCATTACATAGTTGTGTATTCATCACCATGATCACTTTTTAGAATATTTGCATTACTCCAGAAAAAGAAATAAAAAGAAAAAACTCATACATACCATGCACCTTACCCCTTCCTCTCATTTACTACTAGTATTTCCATCTACCCAATTTATTTTACCCTTTATTTACCTCTATTATTTATTTACTTATCCATATTTTTTTACTCATCTGTCCATGCCCTGGACAAAAGGAGCATCAGACACAAGGTTTTCACAATCATAGTCACATTGTAAGCGTTATATCTTTATGCAATCATCTTCAATAATCAAGGCTACTGGAACACAGCTCAACAGTTTCAGGTACTTCTGTCCACTCACTCCAATGCACCATAAACTAAAAAGGGATATCTACATAATGCATAAAAATATCCTCCAGGATAAACTCTCGACTCTGCTTGAAATCTCTCAGCTATAAACCTTTGTTTTGTCTCATTTCTCCCTTCCCCCTTTTGGTCAAGAAGGTTTTCTCAATCCCATGATCCTGGCTCATCCCAGATTTCTTTCCCATGTTACCCTTGGGAGTTATATCCCACATAGGAGGGAGGGCAGTGAGTTCACCTGCCAAGTTGCATGCCTTTTATTTTTGAGATCCAATATCCTCACCTTTAAGCAGATTATATGTCCCCAGCTAATCCAAAATGTAAAGAGCCTGAACCAAAGTATAAAGTTGGCCCTTCTCATTTAGCAGCAGGTACAGCAATAACAGCAGCTAAAAACGTCAACTGTGAATAATTCCTCAAATATATCTTCACCTCTTCCACTCTGAGTCTGGATTTTTGCATGTGTTTCCTGTCTTGATAGTTCACAAGCAGCTATAACCCAAGAGAAAAGAAAACAAGATGATTTTTGTGCCACCCTTCCTGTCACCAATCCAGTGAGGGAGAGGAATGAGAAACCTATGCCAATGGTGAATAAAATAACAAAGGTCTAAGAATCTTAGCAGGGAGAGACCAAAAACAGTGTGTACTCAGATTCTCACAGGATATATTAAATTTGGCTACCTGTTGTAAAGAAATCTTTCAGGCCCAATTACTTTGCTGGTCCTTGTTTTCATTACTTCAGGCTATCTGCTGCTGGCATCGGAGCCCTGCAGCCACCAAGATCCCAGCCAGGGGAAGAAGGTGGAAAGGCAGGCCTTGCACTTCAGCCTGTGAACTGTCACTCTGTGTCTTGTAGGCTTGTGACAGGGTATGCCTTTCTAATGGGCTGTCAGTTAGATTTATGACATGCCAAAGCAGCTGGGTGCACAGCAGTCTTGAAAAAAACATAGAGGGGTGACCTGATCTATATATGTGTGACAAAAAAATTAGTTATTGCTTAAGAAAAAAAAGAGAAAAAATTTTGGCAACAATTAAGGGACAAAATTATTTAATCCCCTTTGTGGCCAATAACAAAAAAAAAAAAAGGAAGGAGTAGTCCTCCAAACCTACAAATCAACACTTGTAAGTGATCCATGCAGAAATGAACTGAAAAAGCACACTGAGTTGGTGGATTCTTCTGGCTTCCATTACATTCAATGCTACCGAAAATAAAGCTATAATTGGTACCAACTCATCCTGTGAACTGCAAAGCAAGAATGTTTGATTGTCTGTGACATTTTTTCCAGGGTTAATTTCCTTCTTACTTCCATTAGAGAGACATTTAAAAGGTTAACAAGAGGATTATTAGCACCAGAGCGTATTGTTCTTTACTGCTTTAATGTCAGTGGAGGACGGCAAAGAGTTTACTTCGCTAGAACTCTAAAGCTTTTTAAAACTATGAGGGTAAAGGAAGAATTCACTATCGTAAATGATCAGGATGGGGATGATGACATGGTTACAGACTCAACAGCGATTGATATCTCACTGCTTTGTTTTTCTGCCACAACTAGCGAAGGAGCTTTCTTCAGTCTTCTCCCTCAAAATGAACATCAGTAATCCCACTCTACAATCCTAAGTAATTCTCTACCCCCCAGCATAGGAGCAACCTGAAAATATACAAAAAGAAACATTCCCTGCCAAAGAGAAAGGGACAGTGGTCTGTGCGGCATGTCTGGAATATTGGGTCCAAATTCTGAGGAAAGGCAGAGCGGAGCTGGAGAACATGGGGCGTTAGGGTTCTTCAGAGAATGCCATCTGGCTGCTAACATTACCGTGTAGGGGTTTCCAGAAATCCAAGAACCTGAGTAAGGGTAACGGGCCAATAGAAGACCAACACACCATGGGATGCGTGGGCCCTGCTGGGAGCCAGGTGAATCCCAACCTGTCCACCAGCTATGAACATGGACTGTCTTCAGAAATAATGGTCAGAATCTTGATCCACTCCAGTGTACTTGGGAAAAGGAGGCAGGCATACAAAAAATAATTACTGTTATATGACCTGAGACTCTTAATATGCAAAGAAAAATATTGCTTTTTGAAATTATTTCTTCTGGAATAGTATATCCACCTGCTGTCTCTTCAAAATTTTGACCTATTTTGCTGTCTGTTTATCCAGTGTTGATTCTTAATAACAGAGAGACAGAATACTTGAAAAATAAATAGGTTACATATTTTGTGAAACCAAAAGCATCCACAGAAACTCCATCCTAGAGTCCCTGAGAAAGCACAGGGCCCACCAGGACCAGTACTATCTGCACAGAGGGCTTTGGTGTCCAGGAGGAGCTCCAGCCATGGCCCAACCAACCCATAGTTTCACCAAGCACCCACAGGGCCTAAATTTTATGGATTTCCCCATAGAATCATCAGTTATTTGTTATTCATATTAAACTAAACAGACATAAACCAAATAAATTATTGATGTTCAATATTTTATTATAATATTGATTCCAAGTGGGAGAATTTATAAACTAGTGCACTAAATGTGTTTACAGATTTTGATGTTAAACTATGTAAGTAAAATGTGTCTTCCTAAATTGGTTGTCCTAATGAATTTCTACATGATCAATCCATGAGGCATGCATATCATTTTAGTGATCTTACTGAAGCATCATAATGCATCAGCATTTTTAGCAGGGCCTTCTCACTACTGGACCTTTGTGAATGTGGAGTTAAACTATTTTTAAAGCTGTTTCAGAATTTGCAAAGGAGCGCAGAGAGATGTTCATGGTGTTCTTTGAATCCCATCTTACTATTTCCCAACCAATCGAAGATAAAACTTTAAAAAAGAATAATACATGGAGAACAGCATGGGAGAAAAATAATTTAAGAAAGCAAAGCAAATATATTTCTGCCTCCTCTTTTCTGAAGTCACTCAAACACAAGACTGTGAAATGGAAACTCCATTTCGGACAAATACGTGCAAGATAACATAACTTGAATCACATAATAGATGAACACATGCCAAGTGAACAACTGAGTGAGGGTAGAAGGAAAAGCCAGGAGAGACGTGTTTCCCAGTTCTCAGACAGAGCTGGTTTGTCCGAGTCATCCACAGTGAGAGCACTCATCGAGGGAAAGGATTAAGTGTTTGTTTAGAACCAGGGAGAGGAGATGCACCTGAGGAAGTCACTCTGGATCTTGTCTGACACCTGAATTGTGTACTGGACAGATGGATCTTATTTTAGTTATTTTTATTTTATGCTTTCTTTCTGTTTTTAATGCTAGAAAAAAGAAAGCACAGTTTTCCCTTTTATCGTCTGTGGGTTTTGTTTGTTATATTTTTTCTTTGTTTTTCTTCTGATAATTTGGGAGGTTGTTAGTCTGTTTGACTTCTTATAGTGGATACCACATATATTTGAATCCTGGCTGTGTGACTTTGGGCAAATTATATTTAACCTCTCTCAGACTCAGTCTCCTCATCTAGAAAAATTAGGATAAACAATAATACCTATTTCAAAGGATTGTTGTGAGGATTAAATGAGTTAATATTTGTAAAACACTTAGAGTCTGGTGCCCAGAAAGCATTACATAACTATTGACCTTTTTGGGGGGATGGGAGTGGTGTATGTCCAGGACTCGAACCCGGGTCTCCCACATGAAAGTTGAGGATTCTACCACTGAACTACCTGTGCACCCATCGACCTTTTATTTTTAATCTAGCTACACATAGCATGCTTAATCTTCTATTTCTTTAATCAATATCAATTTCCTATTGTGAATGATGAAGAAATTCCTATCATTCTATTTCCTCCCAAATGCCCTGTTTTCCCTTTGACTTTGGTTATGTTAGCATATTCTTTATTCTTTTAAATAATATACCTTCCATCATTATACAATATACTTACATCTATTACTTGATTTATCAGCTTTAAACAATATACATTGACCTTTCATACAAAAAGAGAACTAGGGACATCTCTGTGGGAAAATCTCAGACCCACTGGGCCCCCTATTAGGTAGTCTTAGGTCAACACTCCACATTGCACCCAACCTCCATATGGTCCTTTTCAAAGCAGGGACAACAGTGGCATTCTGGCTCCTTCAGGAATTGGTGTTACCTCAGAGCTGGCATCCAATAAGCTCTGTTTATCTTGTACATGTTTAGTCTCTTAAACCATAGCAAATTTTTGGAGAACTGGCTGGGAGGAGACTCACAATATCTACTTGCTCCAGGTCCCTATGGCTATGTAACAAACACCTTCAATTTAGAGGCTTAATACACCTAAGTAAAATCTCTCCCATTTCTGCAGTGGTTAGCTCTTGCTTAGTCTCTCATGTATCAGGTACGGCTAGAGCTGGAGTCATCTGAAAGCTTGACTGTGCTAAACATCCAAGACAGCTTTTTCATTCCCAGGCCTGGCACCTCTGTCTCCTTGGCCTTTCTCCCTCTCTCTCTCTAATAGCTTGATGGTCTCAGGGTAGTCACGTTTCTTACATGGTGGGTAGCTTCCAAGAGACAAGAAACAGGCGCTGTCAGCCTCCTGACAGTTAAGGGCTACACGTGGAATTGGCAGAGCAACACTTCTGCCATGTTTTGTTGGTCAAAGTAGTCACATGGGAGCAAAAAAATAAATTCCACTTCTTGATGGAGGTGTCATAATGTGAAGAAACTTGTGGGCAGGGAGTTATTGTGGCCATTTTAGGAAATACAGTCTGCCCCATTCCTGGTGATGTTAGTAGCATCATCCCTCTTTCCTTCATTCTAGAGGCTCTGGCTTTGTGAACTAACTTGGGAATGTGAGTTGACCCATTCTCTTTTGGTGGCTAAAGTCAGGCCTCAGCTGGCAAAATCTGGTAGCATTTTCAGATGATATGAACAGGTTCTTAGTAGGTTGTTATATCTTAGAATATTAAAATAGATAATCATCTGACAAGATTGAACAAGAAGAGAAAAAACATATTGCTGTTAAAAATAAAAAGATAACAACACATAGTAATTATTTTTAAAATTACAAGGGAGTGCTATGAACAATTTTATGCCTATAAATTTGGAAACAGACAAATTAGAAAATTAGCCAGAAAACGGTAACCATTTCTGAGTTAATTATAAATAGAAAAATTTAATTAACTATAGCCATTTAAGAAATAGGATCATGGACAGGCCACAGTGGCTCAGTGGCAGAATTCTTGCCTGCCATGTCGGAGACCCGGGTTGATTTCCCAGTGCCTTCCCATGTTAAAAAAAAAAAGAAATAGGATCAGTATTTAAAAATCTATTCCACTGTCCCCCAAAAATACCTATCCTCAATAGTTCTACAGGCAAGTTCTACCAAATCCTCAAGGAGCAGACAATTCTGATATTACATAAACTGTTACAAAGAAATAGAAGAATAAGGTAAGCTAAAATTTAGATATTAAAATGTATATGGACAATTCAAGAAAAGAAAATTATAGACAAGACTCATTTTTGAATATAGATGTAAAAACTCTTAATGGAATATCAGAAAACAATACCAACAATGACAAAACAAAGTAATATATTGTGACTAAATAGATATCATTCCAGGAATACAAAGAATGTTAAAATTTAGAAATAGTATTAATGTAATGTTCTGCATTAAAAGGTTAAATGAGGAAATCCCTAAATCATGTCAACAAGTGCTGAAAAGCATTCCATGAAGTTTAAGAAAACTTGGCAAACCAGGAATAGAGAAAGTTTCCTCAATCTTATAAAGGGTACTTACCACAAACCTGCAACAAATAATGTACTTAATGAAGCATTCTCTTTATAATCAGGAAGTAGACAGTATTCCCTCTGTCACCATCCCTCTTTTACATGGAACAGGGGGCCCTGCAAATGCAGTAAGAGAAGAAAAGGAAATAAATCTGTAAAAATTCCAGCAGGAGGAAAAAAACTGCCATTATTCATGACAAATCATTGTCAACACAGAAAAAAAAAGAAATAATTGAAAATAATAAAGAAGCTTATCAAGATAACTTTATGGCTAAAAGATCAATATATAAAGTTTTGCACAATCACACAAAATTTTAAATACATATAATTATAACCTAGTAATTCGAATTTTGTACACATACCCTAGAGAAGTTCCCACAAATATGAACATAAAGGACATTCAAAGTTCTTTCACTAGGAATCAGATAAACTCTAACATTCATATAAGGGGATATTGTACAGCAGTTAAAATGAATGAACTAAAACCAAGTGTATCGACATGGATAGAACAGTGTTGCATAAAGCAAGTTGTAGAAGAACAAGTTGCATGACATTGGGCTAATCAGTTAACCTTTTTTGTGACTCAGTTTCTTTATCTGTAAAACGAGGATAACGATAGGTAGAAGTACCACCACTTTCTAAGGTTAGTATGCGTAATATGCTTTAGAACAGTCCCAGAAAAACAGTAGGTGGTTTATAGGTGTTCATCCTGATGATGATGATGATGATGATGATGTCATTTATATACTTTTTAAATATAAAATATTACTGTATTTTTTATAGATAATGAACATTAAAATTACAACATGAAAATTTCACAATATTAGCTAACTCTAGAAAAAGGAAGGAGGAGAAAGGAGTAGAGTATCTGTGTCCATATTTGTAATATACTTATTTAAGAAGCGTGATGTGAGGCAAATAGAGGAAAAAGTAATATATTTAAATCTAGGTGGTAAATGTATGTGGTTTTCTTATATTATTTTCTGTACTTTTATACATTTGAAATATTTCGGGAAAAGAATTTCAAAGAGAAGAACTAGAGGAAAATATTTCAAGATACTAATAGTAATCTATATAGGTTGTTGGAGGGTGAGGATTGTTTACTTAACTAGAATTTTCTAAATTTCCTGTGTTTTCTATAATGACAATGCATTTTTCTTGTAGTAAAACAAAAGCATTTTAATATCAAAGCCACCGAAAGTCTGCTCGTTATTTTCTCCCTTTGAGATGTCCTCCACTCCAAACCAAGTCTCCATATACTAAGCATTCCCTAATTTTAAGAGAACAGCATTTTATTTACTACCATTTATATTTACAAACTAATCATTCCCTTTTTGCCTTTAGTACTTAGAGTTATAGTTCACAAATAATTTGCAGGCAGTTGTCACCATCTTTATTGTAATAAAATGTCATCCTCTATAAATTTCATGTTGCTGTTACAATGGTGGAGTGGGCACAGAGGATCCCTGGATATGTTTTGCGGAATATCCATGTAGGGAAATTACACAGGTCTTCCCTGACTGCCTCTATCTGGCATCTCATGTCTAAATGATTATCTAATCTGAGAACAGAACTGATCTGCAGAGACCTTGTAATTTATCTTTTACCATGATGACAATTTCTAATCTAACCAGCAGCAGTTCAAATTGAACTCTGATCCAAATGATCAATAGCTGTGTGTGACCCATTACATGTATGAATATTAAATCATCTTTGGGTAGGGCTGTCCAAACGAAAAGCATATAAATTACCATCTATTAACATATATTGAAGCAAAAATGTAAAACGAGCCACACACAGCCTATCACAATTCCAGTTACACAAAGCCTGTCACAGTTTCAGTGACCTTAAGCATGAAAGTTTCTCTGCCTACTTAAAGGTAGTAGCCATGGGACATTGAGTGGGAGAATAATTAAATTCAATTTGATAAGGGAAAAAATTCCAAATAGCTGGCTTACTTTTCATGATTTCCCTGTAAATAAAAGATCTACACATTAATAACAGAATGAAATTCTTTGGAGAGTAGAACATACAGAAAAACCAGTCTAGTCTGGTTGGAGCAGAGAGAATGAAACAAAGTTTTCAAAATATCCCATGGTAACTCATCCCAGTATTTAAAAATGCAGTCTTAGGAAAATTTTCTTTATGAATAGCCTAAATCCCTAGGGTTCTCAGGTAAACCTAGACAGGTAACCTTTTATGACACGTTTTTCAGCCTCCCTTGCAGTTAAGTTGAGGGTCATGTGACTACTCTCAGCCAGTAAAATGTGGAAAAGATAATGTAAACCACCCCCAAGTCCCTTAAAACATGGCATTCCAACTTCCAGATCTTTCCTCACTGCGGTGGCGACCCTGGAGCCCACATTTCCAAATGCTTAGCTAAAAGATGGGGTAGCATCACCTAACTGTACTGGATTTTGCATAAGAAAAAGATAAACTTTTTTGCAGTAAGTCTGTGAGGCTCCTGAGTTCCTTTGTGACTACATTACAGTCTAGCCTACTCAGATTCTGACCCTTAACATAGGTCTTTTCAAGTATGAGCTCAATGAGAATTTATTTCCAACATTCATTCCCATTTCCCACCTCCTATCCTAACCCCTAGCTTAGCCCTACCTTTCAGTCAACAGATGCAATTCACAATCAGCTTCCTGTCCTTGTGATTCCTAGATTTGTTTTCTTCCTCTGCATTTATACCGATTTAGCCCTTTGACCTCCGTCATTGGAACTAGTATCTTTCAGTTTTCTCAGGATCCTAATTTTTAACTTTCAAACCCCAGTATCACCCTCAGGCCAGAGAAATAAGGTTGGGCAAACCATTCCTAGATGCCTGTGTATCGAGGATAATTCCCTCTTCCCATGATGCCCTGGTGATATGGAAGCATCTTGTAAGAAGCATTGTGTGTCCATTTTTTATGTATTGCTGGACTTGAGGGACAGAAAACTTAGGTCTTCTGTTCTATCAGATTCCAGTCATGTGGGGGAAAGGGGTGTGAGACTCTATTCTCTGATCCTTCAGGGGATGAGGCATTTGCCCATGGTACTTACCCTATGATTGTTTTGTGATTCCAAAGAAACCTGCTAAAAATAAATTCCTCCCACCTTCCAGTCCCCCTTCCCCCCTATTTTAGTGCTTTTACTTTCTGAATGATTTTTTGACCAGATTCCCCCCCTCATTCTTTACATTAGGGCTCCTTTTTTAAAAAAAATCTTTTTGCACAGGAAACATTTCAACAAACCTGCCACGTAGAACCAGAGTCTTTCAAGCAAGATAAAGATTAGCCTGACCTTTCTTACACCAATTAATCAATATGATTATGCCACAGCTTTACCTTTTAACCTTGGTGTTTCCACAGTGCAATATTAAAGCATGATTTGTGAGGCTGCTCTATTTTATATATTTTATATATGGTTAAGAATAACCCTCTGTCTGTGTGCTTTGATAAAGTGTCAGAGCATAAGGAAATACAGGAGGAAAAGGAGGCTTTTATTGTCTTCATCTAAAATGGCTTTGTAAATCTAAGATTGGAGCAGCAATATAGACAAAACTGGCAGACTGAAATTAACTGCGGGGCTCTGCAGATTCATGCTGTTGGAAGGCCAACATTGGTGAATGCTCTGAAAGGTCAGATAATTTTCTCTGAATTTCAGTTAGGAATATATTAAGTCTGTTCTGGTATCTATACTCTTCCACCATCCATTATGGATTACCCCCAAGAGAAACAAGAAGAAGGGTTTGCTCCTCCACCTACCGCTTCATTTCCCACTTGAGCTAGTTTGACGCTGGAGGTTTTGGAGAAAGTAAAGACACTGAAGTATCTTAGAGTATGATCAAGCCCTTTCACGAGTCCATTTCAAGGTAGGGACACTACCATTGCATCTCGGTGAGGTCTTCATAGACAGAAGGTCTTGCCCACCAGACTGCAATGTGCTTCGTGTTTGTTTCATGAAAGAATTGTGGGATCACTTTTTAAACATGTTGTCAGTCCCTTTTGCTTTACAAATGAGGAAACTGGACCTCAGGAAATGACATGTTTGGACCTAGGTTCCACAGATATGTGGTGGTAGATTCAGACCTTACAAACCTCTGAAACCTGTGTTGTTTCTTCCCCAAATGCCAAGCCCTCACATCAGCTCTGAAGATTACATTTAATTACCTGATGATATTTACAAACTTACCATTTCCTCAGAAGCCAGTGATAAAACTCCCTTCAGACTCTGTACATTCCCCCAGAGCTTGATTGGCAGTGCTCTCTTTTCACTGGGCAGCTAGATGTGCCATCTTGACTAAAAAGAAATTTCAAATTACAGCTCTGCCACTGACCAGTAGTGTGAACTTTGGCAATTTATTTAGCTTCATTGTGCCATAATGTTCTCTTCTGTAAAAGACAATAACTACCGCAAGGGACCACTGGGACCATTGGAAGAATGGATACATATAAAGCACTTAAAACAGTGTCAGCCACATAATAAGAACCATATGAGTGTCATCTGATGCCATTTCTTCCATTCTTTTCTCAGATTCTTGGGTTAATCTGGAGGGCATTGCCTTGTGGCTTTATGATATTTTATTTCTTTATTAACCTTAAGAATTTTACAATGCTTGTCTGTCATACAATGTATATACTGTTGTATCCCTCCAGCTCATTTTGAACATTCACATAGGGGAAATTTTGATTAAATAACTTTTCTATCTATTTAAAAAGAAAAAAAAACACCAACAGCTCTCACTCACATTCTGATTTTTTCCTGGGTCGGTTTGATGGCTCACAAAGAGTTAAGCTGTCTCATTCCCAGCACATGGTGCCAAAGGTTGTTGTATGAATTTCACTTTGCAGTCAACCTTTAGAGTATGTGAAGCACCATGAATGCCAAGATTAAGTACCCTGTGATCAGTGCACAAAGTGAACTTTATCATGGATTCTGTGATGTTCCCAATGGCAACTCAATCACTCCATTTCCTTTAAATGGCAGAGCACTACCTTACTCTTGAGCTCGGTTTGATCAGTCATTAAAATGTGGCTGTTTTAGTGAAGAATCACATGAGATCACAGATTTGAGTTGACTGTCTTTGTTTTCTTACCTTCTCTAAGTGAAATTTCTTATTTTAAGGGAGTCTTTTTAAACATTGCATGCTTCTTAATAAATAAAGTACTACTGATTCAAATATAAATGAATTTTTATGTGAAATTTTGACATTTTATTTTGGTTTAAATAACATGTGGAAAGGGTCAAATCAAATGGAAAATCATGTGGAGCCAAGCATAGTTTACGCTTGCTCAGTTTCCAAACTGAGCACAATTTTTTAAGGAATTGAAAGACCCTGCGGACAACATCTACCTTCTCGGTGCTCTCTGGATCCCATTGTGTTCCTGCGTCTTGTTGTGCGGGGTGTGTTCGTATGTGTGTGTGTGAGAGAGAGAGAGAGAGGGAGAGAGAGACACAGAGAGAGAGAGAGAGAGAGAGAGAGAGAGAGAGAGTGCAGCCCATAAATAATCATTTGATTTGACAAACTGACCTAGGGCATACACACAGACAATACTCCTCTAGTATTAGCATTGTTTAGGGGATTTTTTTTAAGTGTAACACTTCTACAGAGTCAGACTATCATTTATGTTCAGTATTCCTTAAAAGAAATCTGTCAAGCATATGTTACAGAGCTTTCCTCATTTTCCCACTGAGGCCTGAGAAGATGTAGTCATTGCCCTCTGGCTGCTCTGTCACCCATCCCAGAGAAGCAAAGACTGAACGGGCCCGAAGACCAGGCTAGAACACAGAGGCGGGTGGTGCCAAGGCTTAGGCATCACAACCTTCTCCTTTCCTCTGCTTTAATAGTCTGTCTAGAGAAGTGTTGGTCACTGTTCAAACAGGACAAAGTTTCCTTAGC
Organism: Tamandua tetradactyla; assembly: GCF_023851605.1. Lineage (NCBI taxonomy): Eukaryota > Metazoa > Chordata > Mammalia > Pilosa > Myrmecophagidae > Tamandua > Tamandua tetradactyla. The sequence continues at coordinate 119,756,516 of NC_135329.1, read as the reverse complement.
AGCTATGTTCTGAGAATGAGCTCGAGCCTTAAAGTTTAAATTCAAGGATGTTTTTAGTAATGTTATATAATGCTAATCTATGGTTTTCTGCCGAATAGTGTCTCAAATGCCTCCTTTGCAATTTATTGTGTTTTGAAAGTATTGGAGATGTTGTCTTTGACCTAAGGAAGTTTACATTTTGTTCAGACAGTAGTTGAAGAAATGTTATTGTTTTATAGAATGGATAGACACAGGAATGCAAAGAAAAGCAATAAAGTCACTTTTTTTTGACTAATGGAGCTCTCAAACACTAAAAGGAATGATAATCATCAGTGTGGGAGTTTGGAAATGGGCATCCTCATACATCGCCAGAGGGAGTGTAAATTGATACTTTCTTTATGGAAGGAATTCAGCAAAATATTTCAAAAGCTAAGAGAAGTATGTAGACATCAACACATGGCTTTCACTCACAGGGAATTATCCTAAGGAAATAATTGGCCAAGGGCACAAAGGTGTATATGCAAGAGTATAATTTATAAAAGTACAAAATTGAAAACAATATAAATGTCCAATACTAAGGGATTATTAGATACAGTCATATAATACAACATCGTAGCTAATAAACATAATTATGTAGGTGAGTATTAATCATTTTGGAAAGATATTTGTGAATGATTTTTAATTGAAAAAAGCACATTATAATCGGAATTGTAAGATGATATTGTTATAAGAAAAGCTAGGGTATGGATAAGTATGAATTGATGGCTATTCACCTGTGTTAGCCATCAATTAGATGGCTTTGTTAGAGCTTTGTTAACCAAAGCTCTCTAAGCTATTTACAAACCCCATTCTATATTCCTTTACAATCTCCATAAAAATTATACTTTGTCCTCTTCGTAAATGGCATTGCTCACATGGAGACTGTCCTGTTCTCTCACGAATCTTTGAATATTGGATATTCAGGCAATTTATGTTTATTGAAATTTTCTAATGTTTCTATGACTAATATGCATTACTTGATTATATATATATTCAAAAATAAAAATGGGATATATTTTTAATGAAATTATAGGTGTTTGTACATATATCATTGTGCCTGTTCAAATTTATTGGACTGAAAATGTTTGTTTCATTTCCTCTGATTTGGTATGCCATCATCATGAGCACATTAAAACAATGATCCTTTGAAGAGATTGGAGAACGATTGCAGGGAGAATGAAAGGGGGTGAGAAGAAGAAAGTAAAGGATGAGAAAACCAATGAACTTAATGCAACTGTCCTTCAGTGGCAACCGTACTTGGAGGCCCGAAGTTTCAGGGTCTAAGCTGTATGCCTGACTGTTGGTCTTGGGCTTGTTTAACTTTGTAAAAACTTCTTCACTCCTTTTAGTTTCAAGATTCTGATCTGTAAACCAAGAGTCATAATAGTATCCTCAGGATTGTCATGAGGATTAAGAGGCGCAGGTGAAAGAGCCTTGCTCACAAAGGGTGTGCACTTGCCTACAATGGGCGTATAACATGTACCAGACACAGAGCTACATGTCAACCACATGACACAGGCATTTTATCTTCATTTCGAAGACAAGGAAACTGAATTGTAGAGAATTTAAGTAATTTGCCTAAAGCCTGACGACTGGAAAGAGGTAGATGGGGTTTGGCATGAAACTGCCCAAAAGGGTGTCTCTGCATTTGAGAGAAACAAACTTACTCATCAATTTCTCATTCTCTCTCCAGAAAAGAGAAGGGCAGATCCCTTGAGCTCAAATTGTATCCTGAAAGATGCTGAACTAGTGTTCAAATTTTTCATGAGACTCACTCCATTCTACAACCTAGTACTGAAACTCTTACGGTCCAGAGGAAAGATGGCTGAAAGATGACTAGCATTCTGTAAAACTCTCCTTATGTGAAGTTAAATTTTGCATGTTTTAGTTTTCATTCCAAATGTAATCTGATTCTTATACCCACATGACTATCATATTTCCCTATAAATACTCTACAATCCAGCTAAGCAGGATAATTTGCCAATTTGTTTTTTTTTTCTGGTTTTGTTTTCTAACTCAGTGTGTGCTGTATTACAATAGAATACTATTTATCCTAAATACCCAGGTCTTGATCTGTTCTGAAGTAATTAATACAGAAATCTAAGAATATAGAAACCTTGACTTCAAAGTAACATTATATAAAAGACTTTTTATTGGGCCCAAGACATTCTGCATGTGGTCTATCAGTTTTTCTTTTGATTATATATGGTATATTAACATATCTATGCAAAATCATAATACAGTGATTCAAATGGATGTTATACATCAAACAAATGGCCAAAACCAATCACAAGCAGTACAGGACCATGAAATATGGCTGTGGCATGACTGTGATAGTCTGCTGGGATTAGAGCCACTGCGTCAGCATTATAAGAAGTAATCAGGCCAACACGGTGCTGGTAAATAATCCTTCACAGCTCACAAACCCATCATCACATGAACCACAGCAATGCATGTTATTAGAAAAAAAGATGAACTAAAATCATTTTAGGACATTATAGTTAGGTTGTTTCTGAAATTTAAATTCTAGGAGAAATATGTTCTGTTCCTCTTCCCTAATTTTACCAAAGCTCTCTAAGCTATTTACAAACCCCATTCTATATTCCTTTACAATCTCCATAAAAATTATACTTTGTCTTCTTCGTAAATGGCATTGCTCACATGGAGACTGTCCTGTTCTCTCACGAATCAGAGTTCTTCCTTCTTTTCACTGCCACTCCCCACCCCAGCAACCTTTACTCTTTTTTTTTTTTTTTTTTTTTTTTTTTTTAAAGACAGAGAGAAGGAAGGAAGGATAGAAGGAAGGAAAGGAAACATCTTTAAACATTTTCTTGTTTTATTGTATTTTGTTTGTTTGTTTGTTTTTTACATGGGCTGGGGCCGGGAATCGAACCGAGGTCCTCCGGCATGGCAGGCAAGCACTTTGCCCGCTGAGCCACCGCGGCCCGCCCGCAACCTTTACTCTTAAGTCACTTACCGTATTCTACCTGTCTTATAAGTCCACAATCCCTTAAATGGAAACTGTGGGGTTTCCCAAAGGTAATACCACAAGCATGAACCATATATTCTATAGCATCTCTAGCAGGGTCTGAAGATAGTGAGGTGCTCAGGTATTCTTATTTGTACCCTTAGAAGCATATTGAAATGTTGTGTTTGCACCTGATGGAAGAGAGGAATCTTTACATACAATAGTCAAAGGGAAAACCCATCTTTACCCCTAAACCAAACTCCCCTATGTGAGGAGAAAAGTCTTCTTCAGTGAAACTTCCATATAAGCAGAGGCCTAGTACCCAAAATTAATCATTTCTTCTTGAGCATCTGGAGGGTATGAAATCCCTTAGATTATACAACTTCAAAATAAACATGAGGCAAAGAGGGCCACAAGTACCTACATTAAGACTTGCAGCAATTGACACATCACTAATAACAGGTCTTTTGTTCCTTTTGGAAGCGGTCAAAAATAATGAATAATAGAGTGCTATGCCAAGTCGACTAATAGCAAGTTCACGTGAGATCATTTAAAACAGGAGAAAATGATGCTTGAAAAGGTCCCTGATGAGATTTTGCTTTTTCCTAAGAGACTCTAGATAGCATTCTGCTGCAGCCTTTTAAAAACCACTTTCCAAAATTGGGCACCCTTATTATCATGCATTAGGTTTGCACTCTCCACTTAGGTTGCTTTGAAAAAGAACGGCAGCCCAGTTGTGTGGTTTTTACATTAAATGCACCTCCTCTCACATTTGCTCTCTCCCTTTGTGACAGTCATTTCATTTCATAGCAACTGCATTCCTTTGTTTCCATTTTACTAAATGTGTAGTCTTCACATTACACAGAGACTGCCAAATTTGGTGTTACCAATAAAGACAATCTGAGAGGCTGATTGCATGACCCTACTTCATCTGCTACCTCAAGTAGCACCAAAGTAAATAAATAAGCACAGAGACTTTGATTTGAACCATTTCTATCCAGCACAAAAACAGAAATACTGGAGAGGAAAGCCTACTGTTGTTTGCTTATATTTTTCTCTGTGGTCCTTTTTTCAATTGAGTGAGATGATGTTGCAGGCAGTAGATTAATGTTGCCACAGTTAGAAAGAATGAAGTCATTCTATAAGTCCTAGAGTATAATGTCACTTCTAGACAGGAGACTGTGGTGCCTAAGGGCCAATTTCAGGGAAGCCAGTACTAGACAGGGTTTGGTATATAAGTACTGCACTCTAAGGAAACGTGACTGATAAAAACATCCAATTCTTAATAATAGTCTTGGGGTTTCAACCTCTTCTGTAACCAGCTTTATCCTGAGCCACTAAAAATAGATTTAGTGCATTGGCTCATCCAGAGTAAGAATTCATAGGAGAGAGAAGAGAATATATATGGGAACCTATTCAATATATATTTTATGTAAACCTATTAAATATAAATATTAAATATAATACAGTAATTCCACAAGCATTTCATACTCATAAGCAGTGTGATACTGTCTGTATCTGTATTTAATAACCAAATATGTACACAAATGGTTGGGATTGTTTTTGTATGCAAATGACCAGAAGTTGGTCATAGTTTATGCCTTAATTCAATCTAGAATGTGAACAACATTAGCATTCTTCATCTCTTTATGTCAAGTAACAAAATTCCAACCAAAAATAGTACAAAGTGCGGGCCACGATGGCTCAGTGGTAAAATTCTCGCCTGCTGTGCCGGAGACCCGGATTCAATTCTCAGCGCCTGCCCATGCAAAAAATAATAATAATAACATGAAGACAAGCAAACTCAGATTATTAACATATGGGGACAATCCACCTACTTGCTTTAGCAGGCACTGAGGAGGTGCTGTGAACTATAACATGACGTAGTAATCAAGAAAAGTTTAAATTATACACCTTATATAAACATATCTAAGAAAGCAAGTTAATATTTAATACATCTGATAATCTTTTCTAGGAGATCATTAAAGCAAAACACAGAACCAGACTAACTTCGATTACCTGGAAAATCCATTAATGTAGATTTAATGTAGATCCATTTTATTGGAGTTCATTCTTAACCAAAATGCAACACAAATCTGCTGCAGTGGCAAGACTACCAAATCCTACTTGTCCAGAAGGGCAAGGTTGTAGCTGCTTGATCTGTGCAGCTTTGGGAAGACCTCTGTCACCTGATGTTCTGAAATCCTACCTAACCTGGAGTCCTGACCTCCTCTGTAAAGTCTCTCTTATCCATGACAAGGCATAATTTTGCACCCCTCTGAGCACTTTAATCTATATACATATTCAACTTATTTTGTCAATATTTTTATACTTGCCTCAAACCAAATACAGAACTGAAAGTCTAAGGAGGGGAGGGCAAGTGCCTCATATATCCTCATATATCTCAGAGGCCTGATATAGCTTGCTTCTTAACTGCTGCATTATGCCAAGCATGGACAAAATAGTCAAGAAATATCTTTTGAATTAATTAATTAGTTAGTTAAATTAATGGATTGCATAGTACTACTATGCGAGACGATATAAACATGGCCAATTATAAAGTCCGAATATTCCCATCTGTGTCATTTGGCTATGGTTTCAGCATCCTAGACTTAAGTTTCTAATGAAATCTCAACTGATATGAACCTGAATTCATTCATTCAAGATATATGCAAGAAATATTCATTGAGCAACTGGTCTGGGTAAGGCACTATGCTAAGAGTCAGGATACAGCTGTGAACAAAGGGGTATCAGGGCCCCTGCTTAAATTGTGGAGATGAAAATAGGTTTCACTCAATGAGTGTCGATAAAATCAGAAATATATTCTTTGGGCTGTTAAAGCAAAATTTTGAGAAAACCGCCAGGATATAGGTATTATGAAATAGAGTTATTTCACACCAGTTTCCCCTCAAGCCTTATCTGTAAGACACTGTGAAATACATTATATGCCAGAAGGGAAGTTAGAACACTCCACCTGAGAAATCTTCTGGGCCATTCTCTCAGCCTGAGCACTGTTTATCTTGAAAACTTACAGCTCCTGGCCTTGCTCCAAGGCAAGCAATCCAAAGATTCATGAGGTTTTTCTCTTTGGGGACCAGCTCCAAGCAGCAATGGCAAACAGGCTGTTCCAATAAAAAACATGTCTTAAGAAAGAAAATTTCATATTTTCCCCTAATAGAGAGAAGTCTCATAAATTTGGGAGTTAAAAAATTCCTCCATTTCAGTGGCACTACTCCAGATTTCTTACAAATATGATGCCTGAGATGGAAAATGCAGACCTGCTCTTTATATCTAAGAAATCATCTTAAATCTAGATTTGGATTTATGCTTAAAACATAATTTTTGGGTGAACAGAGAAAAGGAGCATTAATATTTTCCTTTTTAAAGAAAACTTGGAGATAAATTGGGACAAATGGTGATTCCAACTTCCCTAGTCTTCCTTCAGTGAAAATTTTCACGACCTTTCTCTCCCCTTATGTTCTTTCCATGCAAATTGAATTGATTATTTAAGCTATAGGGTAAGAGGCAATGAATGGGTTGATATAACTCAATCTCCAAATAAATTGACAATTTGGATGAACTGAAGTTTTCTTTTCATAATATCAAGGGTCACAGATAAAACATTAGACAAAGACCTTCTCATAGTAAAGAGAGAATGTTACTCTAAACCAAAGTACCAGTTTAAACAATTCCATTTATGCCAACATGTTCTCCAAACTCTTCAAATAAAAAAATAAAATAAGCCAAATCCTATTAAACATGAGAAACAGTATAACACCATTTTTTAAAAGTCAGAAATGACCTTATATGCATAAAAGAGATATGCATTTTTCCCCAACCAGATAAATTACAATATTCTTTTAAAATTAAATTTTTGACATCATTTATATTATAAAAATGAGTAAAAATTAAATATAATGAAATAAAAATATTCTGGTTATTTATTTATTATCAAATATAATTTAGTTATGTATTAAAGATTACTATAACTGCATTTATTCACTTGAAACTGTTACTTAGGTTTACTCACTGTCCTTTAGAGATAAAAATCAGTTCTATTTTTACTCATGTTGATAACATATATTTCAGTTACACTGATATCATGTATAAGCTTTAGGCTGTTATGGGAAATAAAGAAGATAAAGTTAATTTGACTAAGAAAAATCTACGCTATAAGGTATAACTGATAACTTTCAAGAACTCAAAATATTACTACACATAAAACAAGGGTTCTCAGCCCGATATTTTAAACATCCCAGGCCTCAACTTAACTCCAAAACACTGTCTTAATACTCTCAAACCCAACCTGATGAATGCATTTAACTTAAAAATAAAACATCAGAATAACACTCTTGGCAAGAAGAAAGAAAAAAGAGAAAATAAGACAAAAAAAAAGCCCTGAATGAAAAGAGATGTAGCAATCAAAAGGAAGCCAAGAATCTCTAAATTTTCTTGGACTAGTTGTAATGTATTTCTGGGCAGAACAGAACATGCAAAAAAATGGACCTGATTGACATGGAAGTCATTTATGAAGGTTTTCCTGACTGTGATATTTGCCAAACCCACTGAAGGGAAGTTATAGAAGGAAGGATTGCTAGAGATCATTCCAAATTGGGTAATACCTCCCTGGTGTAATGGCCTTGCTTGAAAGACAGGAAATTGATGAAAAGTCATTCAAGCTTTCTTTTAGCTCTGAAACCTATTCTCTGAGATTCCACAAAAAGGCTGGTCATTTAGCTCCTTCAAGAAAATATATATATACATGAGAATTTGGGAACAAATGCATTGAATTTTTTTTTTTTTTCTGCATGGGCCAGCAAGATCTTCCTGCTACTACTATTTAAATGATTTATTTAGGTTTGCCAGAGAATATCTTTTCTACCATTTCATTTATACTAAAAGAAGGAATGTTTCTATACAGATCTAAGGATTTACATGGCCCAGTTTTGGAACAGTTAAGATAATTTACTACTTTGTGTAAAGTAGTCATCAGTTGATAACACTACTCATTAAAGTCTCACTCAAACTTATCACACTTAAAAAATGGAGTAAATAAAGGATTATTGCTCACTCCTAATATTTGTTCTTAGTACCATCCATAATGTCTCATGCCTCTTCTGTAAATCTTACTCCATTTTTCATCAATTTATTTTGATAAAATATAGAAAACTGTCCCAATGATTCATGTTACCCATCATTTTTTAAATTATAAACAGAGAAATAAGTACTCTATGACTGTATGAGGTATGACCTAAATTGAACTAAATGAATTAAAACAAATGATTTTCCATCTTTGATTTTATTGTGTTTATCCAATTGCTGCTTAATTAAGAAAATGCCATTATTCAAACTATTGTACTATTGTAAAAGTACATGAGATTCTAATATAAAACTATTATTCAATTTAGACCCAGTAATTACTTTCTTCAGGTCAACAATAATGAAGACTAAACTGATATTTCAATAAAATTGAAAGTTGGGTTACCCAATGTGCAAACTTCAATGGCAGTACTTTGAACCAAAACATATGCAAACGGTTTCCAAAATTTTCAGCATCTATTTAAACACTTGCATTTTCACTTTTATGTTACTTTGATGGTTCTTTGAAAGCAGACAACAGAAATTCAGTTTGGTTCATACAAATTCCAAAGAGAAGAAAATGTAATAGTTCTGAGTTCCATTTCTGCCTGGGACAAAAGGGAGAAACATGTGATGCAGGAACAAATCAGCCAGTCCTTCATCTTGGGTGAAATTCTCCCTGGTGGCATAGGAGATGACTCCCAGGGATGAGTCCAGCCCTGGCACCATGGGATCAACAATTCCATCTTGACCAAAAGGGGGGAAAGAAGTGTAACTAATAAAGTGCCAGTGGCTGAGAGAGTTCAAATAGAGTCAAGAGGTTAATCTGGAGGTAACTTTTATGCAAATTCAATTAAACATTGCTACTTGCCAAATCCCAATCAAAATCATTCCAGCCAAACCTAAAGAACATCTAGGGCAATATATAAGATTCTACAAAGGTTCCATACACTAGGGTAGCTTTCCAGAAACCTACAACCTCCAGATGGGTCTCTGTACCAGATAAGTTCTGAAACCTAGAGGGCCCTGCCTCTCCAGAGCATCAGCTAGTTTCATCTCCCTATCCCATATTATTGACAGCCTTTCCAACAAGAAAAAGTTAGAATGGCCATAGCCCAAACATCCCTAAAGAGTGGGATAGAAAGATCAAAGGTGATGGTAGTGTTACACAGAGAAGGTAGGGTTTGACAAACTAATATGTTTGCTGAATCATTAAATTGGTATTTTAGTCTCCAGTACCTTGGAGCAGCTAGGAGTAAAAACCCCAAAATTGTGGAATTGCAACCCATACCCTCTGAAATCTGTTCTACAACTAATTGTTGTGCTGTGCTTTGAAATTTATTGCTTTTTTGTATATATGCTATTTTTCACAAAAAAGAAAAAAAAAATGTCGATTGTGATGATAAAAAAAAAGCAGCACATATTCCTCCTAGCCTCCAATGTTCTAAAAATCTGAGAAGATCGTATGGTAGCCCATGACAAACTCTAGGATATGCCCTGTAACTACTTATCGAAGAGTGCTTTGAAAACTACTGATTTTTTCTCTCTTTGCTTTTGTTTATCTGTTATATTTTACAATAAAAAAGTTTTAAGAAAATATCCAGTCATCATAATTTTGTGCAGACCATCTTAAAAATTGTTTGCTTATAGAACCTATGAAAACATTAAGGAATAGAGCTATAGAGAAGAATAGTATCAAAATAAATTAACCTTTATACAGCTTAATTCACTAGCTCAAATTACATCAGTATTAGTATTTCCTATTAAACTCAAAAACTTAATTTTGCTCAGTTCACCGTATAATTTCACAATGTTTAGCTTTTGGCCCTCATCTATGCAATGAAAAATTAGCAATAAACATATTTATTGTCTAACAAAATTATAAAGCGCCATCTTAATAAGTAACGCTGATAAAAGTAGGTGAGAAACTCCATATTCATACACTTATTCATATGATTATAATCGAAGCCTAAACTACTGATTAAGCTTTTTTACCCTTGATGTTCACCGAATATTGCACAGAAGCATAAGAGACTGGGAAATTTGCATGGAATTGTAAAGCATATATGAAAAAGTCAAATGTAGTCAGTCCCATGGTTGGCAGCCTACAGTCATGATGAAGACAGGAGGACCATCCCCAGAACTCTGAAGCATGTTGCTTACCTCTAACAAGTTCTGCTGCACAACTAAATTTTTGAGCCTTATTCAGTCTGATTCAAGTCACCTAGAAGCAGTTACAGGTTATTATATCTAGAGCAAAACAAAGGCAAAAAACAAACCAAGAGTTTGGACTTATCCAACCACCTTCTAGCTAAAATACATGTTAACAACATATAAAAACTATTATTCTGTAGGTAAAATCCTACCCAATGAATCATCTCCTCATCTACAGGGTTTGGGTGTCATTGACTGAAAAAAAAAGCATCATTTCCTTCTTTCCCTTGTTCAGCTTCTGTTTGTTTTTCCTCTGTCATGGAGGCAGCAAAAACAAATTATTTGAAGGAGCCAGTTTGGCTTCCATAGCAGCTGCACCAGTAAGATGCATCAGGGCATGTGATGAGATTGCCAAATGTTCATTGTTCAAATACGGCCTGATTTACTAGGGTCCAAGTTATAATTAGGTTTCTTCTTTGAATTTTAAAAGGAAAAAAGTGAAGACACAAACTCCTAATACATATAATTAAGACCAGCAGCCTTAACCTACCAGGTTTTTAGAGACACTCTTACTGTCACTCTAAATATAGGTTTCCTGCTGAGAGTATAATTACAGTTTTTGTTGCACTTCATACTGTCTACCTCCTAGAGAGCTAACACTGTTTGTTATTAGAAGAAGACCTTGTCATATCGTGTTCACCTCTGCATATAACGTCTCTCGCTGTTGCAGCTTACCTTTTATCTGCTTTTTTGGTGTGAAGGGAAGGGTGGGAGAGTAACGAACTGCAGAGACTTAGTAAATTTTAACAAGTTGTAGTAAATGGGGTGTTTTTTCCCTTTCTCCTCCTACCAAGAGCAGACCTGTCTTCTCAATTTGACACACTTAAATTCTGAACCCATAGGTGCCTGTTCTTTATTATGCCTATAAACCAGATTGGAATGAAAAGCAAGCTCACAGAATCCTAACCTAACCTAGGAGGGTGGGAAATTCCATTTCAAATTAAATAGCACAGTTTTAATCCATTAAACCTTTAGACTGCATTTATATTTAACACCAAGGTGGTAGCCAACTCTTCTACTGATTGACAGCAGAGCACTTTGAACAGAGCTTGGATAGGAAAGTGCATTTTGTTTCCAAAGAGATTGTCTAAACCCTTAGCGCTTTTTATTTTTTTTTGTAAAGTACTTGTCCCACAGGAGACATTTATTGGAGCTCTGATAACCACATATGACCAGTCATTTGACTAGCATGGCAGCAAAATGGATTTTTTCCCACATATTTACCATCCTCAGTATTAAAGTCATTCTGCAGTATTGGCGGTTTTTTTAACCTGTTTTGCATGTTTCACCAGGCTGTGACATCTCATTATATATTGTAACCTGCCTTGACAAGTATGCATCAAAAAAGTCTGCTTTGTAGGGTGGGTTTTTTTTTGTTTTGTTTGCTATCATACTTTAATCTGTTCAGGCTGTAAAATCTGTATGAGAATGAAATGCACAACACACAGTTGTTCACAAAACTTCAAGACTTGAAAAAGAATAAGCAAATGAGAACTTTGGATCAGACAGGATTTTGATATTGCTTTCTCCAAGGCACATTTGGTTTTAACCATTCATTTGAAATGCAAAAGTATTTCCAATGATGACATTGCACAGTTAAATATAGTGTTTTTTTTTAATATTCCAAAGGAGGAAATTTTTTTTTGTATGCTGTATGGCAGGATCACATTTCATTATTTTTTCATGTGAGTACCCCATAATTGCAACACCATTTGTTGAATTTTTGTTTGGTTGGGTTTTGTTTGTTTGTTTTGCTTGTTTTTTGTTTCTTGGGAAGTACAGGGACTGGGAATCAAATGTGGGTCCCCCGCATGGCAGGCAAGAAATCTATCCCTGAACTACCCATGCACCCCCCTGAAGGAGGAACTTGACAATGTTTTTCAACCAATTATATTTCTTCTCTGTGTGCCAGAAAGGTAAGTTTTAATATTATTATTAATAACATTGATATTAATGTAAATATATGCATATATATAAAATATTTAATGCATAATGTATAAACAACTGTGAGACATCCATAGAAGGGAAAAATCAGAGATAGTTAAAAAGAATGAAGTATATTGATATATACTGATAAAAAAGAAAAAAACATGACAATGACAATGAAAAAAAGCAGATTGTAGACTATGTAGGAAATTTTCTTAAAACACTCAAAATAAAACTACTCATGCATGCACAACCACATATATATGTTGATACCTATGTTAAAGAAGGTCTGGAAGGATATAAGCATATTGATAACATTGGTTACCTTTGGTGAAAGGAGCTTAGAAGGCTATATTAGTTTCCTATTGCTGCTATAACAAATTATCACTAACTTAGTGGCTTTAAAAAAAACAGGAATTAATTATCTCACAGTTCTGGAAGTTAGAAGTTCAATGTCAGTCTCATCTGGCTAAGGTCAAGGTATCGTCAGGTCTGATTCCTTCTGGAACCTTTGAGAGGAGAATCTGTTCTTGCCTCTTCCAGCTTCCAAAGGCTACCTGCATTCGTTGGCTCACAGCTGCTTTCTTATACCACACCAAACTCTTGCTTCCATCATCGCATCTCCTACCACTGACTCTAATCCTCCTGCCTCCTTTTATAAGGACCTTTGCAATTACATTGTACCAGATCTAAGATTTTCTCCATATCTCAATATCTTTAACAAAACCATGGCTGCAAAGTCCCTTTACCAAGTAAGGTAACATAGTCACAGTTTCCAGAAATTAGGACATGGACATCTTTGAGGGGGCCATTTCTCAGCTTACCTCAGAGGCCAAGAAAGATTTTAATTTTTTGTATAGTATTTAAATTGTACAATTAGAAACCATTATATATTCATATATATGTGTGTATATATATATATATATATGTATGTATATGTATATATTTTTTTGCAGGGGGTGCACATGGTCTGGAAATCGAACCCAGGTCTCCCACATGGAAGGCAAGTATTCTATCACTGAACCACCCATGCACCTTATATACTAATTATATAATTCACATAATTTAAAATAAAAAACAAGAATGGTCATTTCCTTTCTCACTTTTAAAAGTGTTTGAAGTAGTTAGAGAAGAATAATGTTGCATCTCTCCATATATTTAGCTCTTCTCGTTTTTTCTGTTCTTCCAAATTCCTCATCTTCCCCCTTCCACACCCTTATTTCGTTTCTGCACCTATGTTACAAAGTTCCATTAGCCTGTCACAGACCCTCTCTCAAAAATGTTCAATCAAAATTGAAGCACAGTTAGGCCAAGTGTAGTAGCACAAAGATTAAAGAACATGTCCTAATGCCTTAAACAAATGTTATTTGAGGCCCTACTATAATGTCAGAAAATGCAAAGATCACTAGCGATTTTGCCATTAAAAGCCCCACTTCATAGGGAGCTGACAAGCTACTGAAAAATGCAGCCATGCAAACAAGTAATCACAAAATATGTATGATAGAATTATGCACAATGGGCTACAGGAGCTTGACAGAGAGAAATTAACCCTACATCAAGGGCCAGGTGATGTGGTGGGAGAATAGGTGTTTAGAGAAAAATTCATGGGGAAAGTGTTATGACACCTGGATTTCCAAATGATAGGAAGCTGGTAGGAGTGTATCAGGAGTCAAGTGTGGTTCAAGAGCTGAGGCAAAGGTACAGTAATTAGCCCAGCCAAGCCAGGGATAGGTACGGATTGGCATGGTCAAAGATTGGCCAGAATTATGGTTTATATCCAATGATTAAATATGGGACTGAATTCTGTTCGGATTGGTAATGGACAGTGGTGATAGTCTTAACATTGAGAATATAATTAATACCACTGAAAGGTAAACCTGAAAGTGGATAAAATGGGAGATTTTATGCAGTATATATGTTACCACAATATTTTTTTTAATTAGGCTTAAATAAATGCCTAGAGGCCAAATAATAAATAGTCATATAGGCTGTAAGGTTTTATCACTATCCTCTTGGTACAGGAGAACTCTGACAAAGTTTTAGTAGGGCTGTGACATAATCATATGCACTTTTAGAAGATGATTTGACAGCAGTGAGTGGGGTGAGTTAGAGGTGAGGAACACTGGAGACAGGTCAGCAGTAAAGAAGTGTTGGAGTAATTGACGTGAGAGAGTATACAGGCCTGCGCTAAGGTCTCTTGTGATCTTTCAGGTCTCAAGACAAGTCTCACTCCTTACATTTGAGAAAGATCCATCTTCTTCTTCCTCACTTCCCTTGTTCCCATACCTAAAGTGGCCACTCTCCATCTCGATCACATTAGTGTTATAGTTTCAGAGCAATCATTACTTTCATAAATTATTCTCTATATTTGCCTGCTTGGCTATTTTCTCTCTCCCCAATAGAGAAAACCTTGAAGAAGGCAGAGATGTTGGATGTCTTGTTTTCTCCTGTAGTTCAGGTACCTAAAACAGAGCCTAGTATACAACTTTTCTCAAGACATATTTGCTGAGTGCATGAATGAATGTAGGCCACAATGCATTTGGTTGGGTCACCTCACATTATGGTAAGTAAGCCCATGATTGAGACAGCTATGGGCTGTGATGAGCACATAGTCACAAAATTTCAGAATCAGCTAAGAGGCCAAAGAAATGTTTATTCTGCAATCTCATTTTTATAGAGTAAGGAAGAAGCAATCTAGTAAAAGAGGTCAAATGAGAATCCTGACTCATGTTCTAGTGTGTCAACAAGTTATTCTTCCTTGAGAAAGTCCCTATTCTTTTATCTTATTCTTGTCTTCTTTCAATAACTGTGAGAAGAAAATTTTCAAGTAGATGAATGTTTTTATTTTCTTAAGCTATTGCAATGCAGAGAGAGCAAAGAGGAAGTAGCACAGCTTAGTTGGTATAAAGCCAATGCAAACATAGGCCTAATGATGCATGGAGACTAGATGTAAAGCTCAGATTGTTGGGTTATGAAGTTAACGTTGTCATCAGCACCTTAGCCTCAACTCTGACCTTCATGGGTTTGCTGGAGCCCTAACTATTGTGAGATATATCACAGGCAAATGTGGTCAAAAGTTTCTTTTGGATGAAGTATGCAAAGGAGCAAGGGGAGGGATAAAAAACAAACTAAGGATGCACAGAAGAGCAAAAATAAGAGGTTACTTTCTGGGAAAGGATAGGCTAGACATTTCTGGCAGGGGAAAAGAAAATGACTTATCCATGAAGCAAGGTCACAAATTTATTCACACTAAAATGCAGATGTACAGAGAAAACGTAAATCCTTTATTTGGGCTACTAGTCCTTGGATTTTTTTCCTCAAGGCCTTTGGGTAAGAAGTAAAGGTGAGCATTTTGTCCAATCCAATAACTTGGTCCAGTGCCATATTTTAAAAACTTTCTTATAATAATTTGTAGTCTCTTTAGGTGGAAAACATTCAGTCTATCAGATTCTTAACCCACTTTCCAGGCTCCTCATCAAGACTGTGCCAGGATAAAAGAAGGATTCAGGTGTTAGACATAAAGGAAGCCTCATATCAAAGCAATGTCTTCTGGGTCTTCTGCTCCCTTCAGTAATGTCACTTGTCTTCTGGGTGGCAATTCACTCTGTGGGCGTTCACAGTCAAAGTGAGCAACTGGTTGAAGACCTGGTCTTTCTCTGTGTAGATGAAACCCCACAGCCTACCTTATCTCAGCTTTCCCTGTCACTGAGCTTTTCCACATCTTCCAACCTGTCCCAAGGCCTGAGTTGTCAGCTCTTAGCCTCTGCTGAAGGGTCACTCCCCCCTCATAACCCTGGACAACATGGCATGTCTGCTGATGTTTAACCCACCTGCCTTCCATACCCTCTCCACTCAGGGTCATGCAAATCTCTTATTCACACACACATATACAGAAACCCACTGTCATTTAGAAGATCTTAGCTCCAACAGTGCAGTCCCTCTGCTCATCCACACTGCCTCACTGAGCTTACTGAGTAACAGAAGAACTTGCAAGGAAATTGAATCCTAGATCCCTAAGCAATAACGCAGAAGGGTCCTACACCAAGTCGTCCTTATATTTATCTGATGGTTCAAATGGTAGAGGAGAAAATAATAATTCTGCCATCTGCCTGCCTCTATAGTTCCCTGTTTCACCCTTTTCTTCTCCCTATATTTCTCATCATTATAACTACCTTCTACCTCAGGCAGCAAGCATTGTGGTTGAGCTCTAATAGACAATAGATGTATCGTCCCCAGACTTTGAGAGAAACTATATCTTTTTAGTCTTCCTGTTTTAGTTTGTAATATACTAAAAGAATTTTAAATAACTTCTAAACTTGACTTTAAGCTTATTGTTTTGCTAAACACATCAAGTACCAATCCCCTCCCATCCTGAGGCTGAAAGCTGCAAAGAAATGAGTTACTAGATGATGAATTAATTCATGCACACCCAATTCAATGTCTCTAACAATCTTAAGTATTGGGAAACTAAAATTATTTTCCAAATTCTCTGTGTCCAGGGTACTGTATGATATCTAGGTTCTTCCCACCTAATGTACACAACTTTGACCCACACTGACCTGCCATGGGGAGGGAGGCAGAGTGAAAAGCATACATTTGACTAGTAGGAATAATGGCAAAGAAGGCATAGCTCTGGAGATGATAGTTGGGCTAGTGGCAGCCTACTAATCAGGCATGGATAGCAGCTCCTCTGGCAGACCAGGGCTTTTGAAATCATTCCTGGAAACTCCTTTACCCCACCCCTTAATATATTCCTTTGTGCTTAAACTAAGTAAACTGGATTCTGTCATCTACAACTAAAAATCCTGACAAGTGTGTGTTTTGGAGCGGTGGGGGTAGATGAGTGTGCATGCACATGAGCGTATGTGGGCAGAGGATTGGGATCAAATACTTAAATTTAATACTGGAAAAATATTGCCCCCATCGTGTCTAATTTGTGAGACTAGTATGAGTTTGTATGTATTGGCTAATTGATACCCCTCTACTAGATATGTTAAATTTAAGAATAAAATTTCATTGTTCTAGCATAGCACAGTTTCTTATTTCTAGCTTTTTCTTCTACCTGCCTGTACTTAAGTTTTATAGGCCTTGTAGTTAATAGTCTCCACGTACTGCGTGTTATCACCTTAAGCCTGGGGAGGGAGGGCGAGGGGCGCTGAAGGCTAAGTCTAGGGTAATGGTCCCTGCAGTCTTCAGTAGGAGGGGGACGTAGAAACACCTTTGTACTCTCTAATCTGGCTATTATCAGAGAACCCAGAACAAAGCTGATATTTTAATTCTACCTGATTTCTTGTGACCTTTCTCTATGATAAACTCTATAGGCTAGAGGGCTGAGTAATTGGTATATACAAACGTCATTCATAGAATGCTGAAACTCATCGTAGATGTCATTTATTTCAACCCCCTATTTTGTTGAGGAAGATACTGATGTTCAAAGTCACAGAACCAATGAGTGGAAGAGCCCAGATTGAAATTCAACTTTTCAAAATCATAGTCCATAACAACCTTTACAACCCCAGCTGAAGACGGGTGAATAAACTTAAGAAACTAGTTATAGCTGGTGGGTTGAATGCTCCAGTTCTCTATCCAGCCCACCACTCATTTATATATACTGCTTGGCCCCTTCAGCTCTGAGTTTATGAGTCTTGATTTTAAAGAATCCTACATAAAATATTTTAGTGAACAAAGATTCCTTTGGTAAAACAAATCATTCACTCATTGCATCTAAATTGTGTAAGTGATATCTCTGAAAGTAGAACCACCTTAGAAAGGGGCTTTGAACAATGCAGAAGAAGGCTAAAAATATATGTTTTATATAATATGTGTCTTTAGCTATCCAAGTTTATAAACAGTTACTGAGTTTGTCCTTATGGACAAACCATAATGAAGAATCCCCACAAAAAGGAAAAAACAAGATTTTCCTACTGCACTTGGCCAGCATTACACCTCACCAGAACTTGTTTTGTCTTCCATCTGGACTAGCACTACCAGTTTTTTTCATCCCCTAAGGCACTATTCTGACACATCTCATTAATTTTTACAGGGTCTTGACCCATAAGAATAAATGATCTATGCTTCAATGTCTAAGTATGCACATAAAGAGACTAGTGCTTAACTCAAGCACTGTATTTGTAAGTTTGGGGCCAAGAAAAAAATATATATGCTGAAAATAAATAAATTTTCTGAGGTACTTATTTACTAAGCTTCCAAGAAAATACAGTGTAGCTTATATTTGGAAGATAAGTATTTTTAAAATTACCAAGTATTATTGCTAGTTTATCATGCATAATATCATTATTCTAGACCCTTTCATGCTGCCATTCCTAGTTTGTTGTATCTGTACTCATCTGTGGATGGGAAGTTCAAAAAGAAAGAGGGCAAATAATTCAAAATCCTCTCCCCAGTAAAAATATCAAATCCTAAAACATTCTAAAAATCAAGATATAATAAAGTTAATTCTGTGTCCATAATGAAATAACTGTTCATGAAGGAAAATAGAGGCAAACCAGAATTATTTATATTAATAACAGGTACCACAATCAAAAAAAGGTAATAAAGATATATCCACAAATCAGATCATAGCTCCAAAATATTAACCTTTTGTTCCCCCAAAATTCTTCAACAGAACTACCAATTAGGCAAAATAATTAGCACTTTTCAAGAAGTTCACTTCTGATAAGAGTGGTCAAGGGAAAAGTGAGATAATAAGAGCTAACATGTATTGAGTTCTTGCTAAATAACAAGTGTTTTACTTGAGTTACCAAATTTCATTTTCATGAGAACTGCTATTATAACCGTTTTGAAGATGAGGGAAGAAAAACTTGGTAAGTTTAAGTGAATTTCCCAAGACCGTTCATAGAGTAAGCTGTGCACTCAGGCTACCTCCTCCAGAGGCCATGCGCTGTCCTTGTCTACCACTCTCGGAGCAATTTCATTCTACAGTAAACGTCCAGAAGTCAACTACTCTGAGAAACATCCTGGTTATTGGGTTAGAAGATTCTACAGTAAACATCCAGAATCAACTATTCTGAGAAACATCCTGGTTATTGGGTTAGAAGATTTATCAGGAAAGACCTCAGGCTATTTATGTGTTTTTACATAGATAAACTCCTACTGGGCAGGCAGAATTCTTGTTTGTCTTCAACGAAAAAGGCCATCAATGAAAGGCCCTCAGGAGTGGAAGATTCTAGATAAAGAACTATGGGAGTTCCAAGCCATTTTCATAATATTCATGAACCTCCAGAAAAACAAAGTAAAAAGAAGAAAGTGAGAATCTTTTTCTCGTAGAATTTTACTTGTTATTCTTTTTCTATATTTTCCTTGAAAATAATGGGTTTCTAGCAACCAGTAAATATAGAGTGCATTGTAGTCTATCTAGACATGAGTACAGATTTCCTCTTGGAGGTGAAATTGACGTAAGACAAGACATAAGCCATATGAATTATAAAACAGCTACCTCCATATCAACTGGTACCTCAGTAGTATAAATATTCAATTCACCACATCAGCCTTCCTCAGTTTGAGAGGGCAGAAAGCCAGAAATAAAGCAAATGAAGTAAAGAAGCAACGGTGAGGATTAGACCACCATCGAGCTGCTAATTTTTGGTAGGAGCCGCGCTGACACCCTTGTCAGCGCTGCCAGCCTTCCACAAAGCTGCATGAAGTTCATGGCATTCCCAGCCTGAAAGCTGCCAAAGTCCAGGAAACTGGTCTGACTGAAAAATAACAGTAATTAGACCAGAATCCTTTCCTGGAATTCTTCTTGTTGATTCCTAATACAGAGACTCCCACCATAATAAGAATAAAACAAATTCAAAATTAAATCTCTAATTCAATTATACTTTAAATAATAAACAGCTCACAAGATTAGTCTTTCCATTGGAGTCCAATTAAGAGTCCACCTCAATGATGAGCAAAGTAGCATGTAGGAAAGAGAAGAGCATGGACTGTGGAACTAAACCTGGGTTCAAATCTGGACTCCACCAGTGAGTAAATTAATTTATTTAAGTAAAATAAACTCTTCTGGATCTCAGTTTCTGTATCTGTAAAATAGTACCCACTTTACAGGGTTTTGTGAAAGATTAAATGAGGAAATGTATATAAAATATGTATAGTCCTAGGTACATATTAGATACCTCTGTAAATTGTATGAACCATAACGCTAGCACTGCGGGGAACTGAAAAATGAAAGCATGGTCCCTGCTCTTAAGGAGTCAGCAATTTAAACTGAGAAACAAAGATAGCAGATAAGAGAAAATAACAAATGAGAATGGTAACATTTGGGAGAAGGAATAGGTCACTGTGGGGTGGAACAGTTGAAAAGGCATGGTGAACACATATGTTGTCCGGGACCCGAGAGGTTGAAGATCAGACATGTGAGGACTCAGTACTCAGTGCTCATTTTTAAACAAACTTCACAGGGTAGTGGTGAGTCCATTTTCAAACCAAAGTTTTCAATGAAATGAAGAAACAATGCTTGACACGACAGCATTCTGCACGTGTTTTCTAAACTTGAGCTTTTCCAAGTGGGGTTCTAGACCAGCTGCATGGCATTTCAGAGTTTATTAGGCGTTAAAGAATCTCGGATCCCACTTACTGGATCAGAATCTATATCTAACAAGATTCTGAGGCAACAATATGCACATTTAAGTTTAAGAGGTACTGTTGTAAACCACAAGAAAATGTCCTAAACAATGATACATTTTATATTTAGAAAAACACAAGGGTTTTAAGAGATTTTAAGATATTCTTTAAGATAAATGCTGTTTTGTAAAGTTGAAGTCTTATTTCTAAAAAATAAATGATAATACCTGCTCCTCAGTGCTATCTTAAAAAGATATAAAACAAAATAGAGTTACTTAGGCTAAGAGATTTAAAATCAGTCCGGAGGCCATTCAGGAAGTTATGATTATGCACTTATCAGCCAGAGATATCACAAACTGCCAAAGTAGGCAAAAGTATAAGCAACAATGTTTTTCAGAACTCAGAGGATATTTGGATGCCGTAAACCAACCATAAGATAAAGAAATCAGGAAACTGTCCAACTTTAAGGACATCTGGATACCCCACATATTCACCCTTTGCAAACAACTTATATAACATTTTTTCTTTAAAAACCATTACTTAGAAGCCCCAAGATGGAACACAATTTAGGTTCCTACTTAAATCTGTGCTCCCATAATTGCAATTCCAAATAAATATTATTGTCACCTTGCAGCTCTGTCTGTAATTTCTTGATTGACGCTATTATGAGGATTAATTGAGATAAACATACATAAAGCCTGTTTTCTGATCCCACAAGAGTAACAAACATGTTTTAAAAATCTGTATGTCCTTTGCCCTTAGCATAGTTGGTCTATACTATGTGTTAAATAAATGAATTAAATGAATCAAGAGGCTTTAGAATGTTAGCAAGCACATTTTGAAATGGATGACAAAGGAAAAATGGATTAGGTCTACAGACAAAGAATGCTAAACTAAAATAGCGGAGCATGTCCCAGATTAAAATATGCATACTCAGCTACAAGATGTTTTCATTGTTAATTAAAGAAATAAGATGGTAATATAATGGTGAAACTGAAATCACAAAATGTATTTGTCATAGGAAATTAGATTGATCAGTTATAATGACCTCACTAGCCTAGTGTTGATTTAAATCAGTACTAAATGTACTGCGGGGATTCTCTTATTAGCTCCAAGAATCGCCTCATAGCAAACTCAAATTACATGAGTTCATCTAAAGATTCAAATCCAAATATAGTTCAAAGTTTCATTCTTCCACAACCTCAAGAAGCTTATAGTCTAGTGGGGTTAGAGATATGTAATTAGCAATTAGAATGAAGAAAATGCCTTAATGGAAGGGAAGTTCTAAAGCACCATGTTAGCATTAACAAAAGAGCTGACCCTGCCTGGAAATGTCAGGGTAGACTTTAGAGAGAAGATGCTGAGCTGAAACCTGAGGGATGAGCAGTGTGCCCAATGGACTAATGGGGATTGAAAATCAAATGGGCAAAAACAATGAAGCAGGAGAAAACACAGCATGTTCTGGGGCCTACCAACCAGCTCAGTATTTCCAGATATAAAGAGTTATAGTAGCAGAAGTGAAACAAGAGTAGTGCACAGGAATCAAACCATGAGGGCTTTTCACACCATGCACAGATTTTATTCTTGAGTGTATGAGAGAGTCATGAAAATAATTTGAGTGGGGAACTAATATAGTTTAGTGCAGTAATAAGGTTGGGTTGCAGGGAGGGAGTAGAAAGGGGCAAGTGGTATGAGAATAGAGACTAATAGACATGTATGGGCATGGATGTATTAGTTGGGATGGTGGCTTAAGTTAGGTCAGTGGTGGTCAGGATTGAGAAAAGAGAATGAAACAAATATTATGAGGTAAAATTAACAGAATCTGAGGACTGATTGGATGTGATGGTTTTCTAATCATTAGGAGAAACTCCAATAAGTTTTAAACCACACAAGGTTATTAAGTTCATTTTCAGCTTAAGTACATGTGCTCAATGTCCTGTAATAAACAAATTTTGTAACTTAAGGATGAAACTTGCAGATTTAGGCTTAGGCAAATGGCTGCAGAGTGATGCCATTCACTGAGTTAAGAAATAGAGGATAGGGAGGAGATTTAAACAAGGAAGAACCCAGTTCAGTTGAGGGCATGTTGCACTACCTGTGGTTCATCCAGATGGACCTGTCTAATGGTGTCTGATCTCCTTTTAAACTGAGAGGCATTTATAATTTGGAGCAAATCTTAGTCAAAGTAAAGAAGGGCTTTTTTGTGCAGTGTGAGCTTCTTAAGAATAAACGCATTAAAAACCTGGGTTCACAGAGAGTCTAATCTCTTTTGCCAGGTTGGTGGCAGATCAGGGGGAGCAAATCCTGCTCTAGTCTGGGGCTCAAGGCAAATCTGGATGTGAGACTAGATGAGGTTGACCTACTTCTATAGGTGTGTGATATAAGGCATATATTTGTGTATGGATCGAGACATGGATGAGTCTGATGAGAATCTAGGGAAGAGGTTAAGCAGCAATACGAGGGAAGCAGAGAACAAGAGAACAGCCCAGAGAATGCAAAGCAATGTCCAGAGCTTGGGAAGTAAATTCCTTCATCTCTCACTGTTTTTGCTTTGTTAATCTCTTTCCCTGGTTCCCTAGCACAGTGATTCTCAGCTCTGGCTACTCATCTGAATCACCTTGGGAACTTTTTGAAAAACAAAAAAAACTGATCCTGTCCCCAAAGCTTCTAATTTAATTGGTTCAGAATAGGGAAATAGCACCATGCATAATAATTCTCAACTCTGGCTGGACATTAGAAACTCTTGGGACTTTTAAAAATACCATAACTAAGGTTCCACCTCTTTAAGATTCTGATTAATTAGTGTGATGTGTGTCCTTCACATATAGTGTCTTTAAAAGTCTAATATGCAACCAGAATTGAAGACCACAACCAATCCTCCAAAGCAGGGATGTTCTATATTTTCTCTGCTCTTTTCTTTGCTCTTTCTCCTATTTATCCTAACTCAACCTTAACCATGTTTTACCTAATTTAGACTATGAGAGTCTGACTACAGAAGTCTGATATGACAGACTACGGGAGTTTCCATCATCTGTTCTCTTCTTTCCTTTCTTACATCACTTTGATTTTTGAGTAAAAAACATCTCTGCCATCTTTATCTCCCCACCATCCTCATCCTGATTACTGAAGGCAAAGATGATAAAACCATATCCCTTCTCTAGCAGACCTTTTCGTTCTGACCACACCCAAGTCAAGTCACTCTCACTTTAAAAGCAAAAACAAAATACAAACAAAACAATCTTCCCAAAACCTTGCTAATCCTTGAGGTGTCTCTCCATTGCCTTCCTTCCCTTGAAAGCCAAACTTCTTTTGAGCAAAAGGTCTCCTTTGGGCCAGGATATGTGAGGTGATCCCTGATGGTCCCTAATAACTTCAGAAATTTGGAAGAGCTCAAGAGAAATAATCTGTTCTAGAAAAGAATCCTCATATTTCAACTGCAGAAGAAAGACCTTAAACTCTAGTTAGAACCCAGAAGAAGGCTTCTCTAACTTGTACTAGGCAGAAGAAGAGGAGGACTTTTATGTATTATATAAGAACAAAGAATTGATGGACAAATGATCCATTTATTTCTCTTGAAAGAGACAACAATATCTCTGATTGCCAGAGACTTGAATGTTAAAATCATTGACTTAGAAGAAAGACACAAGTTTGAGGATGCTTTAGTCCATACTCTGTTTTATTTCAAGCTGACATCTAGGGAGAACTTAAGGTCTTACCTGCTCTCCCACCACAATGGTCACCATCACCCTCAACACACATATAGACAATTTCACTTCCAGCAAGGACAGCTCAGACATGAGTCCAAGAGTCTTGAGAATCAAATAGATCATTACCTGGAGAATGAAGAGTGTAAAACTATCTCATTCCTAATTATCTTGTCTCTCCTCTTAGTAAAGTTGAATGGGAAAACTGAAAGGAACCCAGGAGAAGGAGCAAAGAAAGTAGCTTAGGTGACTCTATTTTAGTCTGAGGAAAGGCGTCCTTGAGGCTCATGATGCTCCAATCCAGTTCACTAGGAGAGAGAGAAACAGATAGACTTAGCTAAGCGTTAAGATTTGAGCATTTGCCTGAAACAGATCTGAATATATTCCACTGAAACCAAATGAATTATTTTCAGGATTGAAAATGAATTATTTTCAGGATGGTTATTTTCAGGATTTAGGTATGTGAGGTCTTATATATCTAAATTCTCAATTAACTATGATTGTTATCTCTTGAAACCCAACATAATTCCTTGCTTACTAATTGCTCAATAAACATTTGTTGAATGGAAAAATTTGTATAAAGGTAAATAAAAATTTTTGGAAAATGAGTGCTGTACAAGTGCAAAATATTCCTACTATTAACTAGAATATGTTTCAATGGTCTTAGTGTATAGCCCACCAGCCAATATGCCTGTCAGTTCATCAAACATTAGGAAGAGCCTTGCTGCAGGACAACATAAAAAAGGTGATATTAGAAAGGTCTTGGTCTTTGCACTTTGACTCTCTACCCTGAGGCCTAGAGTGTGGCCCTTAAATCCACTCCCCAAGAAACTGTAACCCACAAATGCTTGTGTGGTCAAACTGGTTTCACCATTGGTCTCTTTCCAACCAAAGCTCATTAGTTTTACTTTTCCCCTTGGATTTGTGGGTTACAGTTTTCTTCGTTGCATAATGGAAAGTGCTAACAGCTTGTATTTTTCTTTACTCTGGGCATTAAATCAGTAATGTATTCGTTATATTTCCTTTGTTTAACTAGTGGTTTGCTATATGCCTTTAGACTTGGGTGTCATTTTAAACATTTATTAATTACTTTAATTATATGAACAAGCTAGCCATTCTATGTATCTCATCATGATAAAATAAAAATTAATTAGTGCTCTAGCTTTGACTTTAAAAATCTAGATCTGCACTATCCAATAAAGTAGACCTTAACAACATATGGGACTATTGAGCATCTGAAATATGACTAGTCTAATTTGAGAAGTCTGTAAGTATAAATACATGCCAGATTTCAAAGTTTGGTACAAAAGCAAAAAAGAAAGAATGCAGTTTTTTTCATTAAACATGTGTTGAAATGGTGATTTTGATGAAATGATGTCAAATAAAATATATTATTGAAACTAATGTGGATTGCTTTTTTGTTTTTTGTGGGGGGTGACTAGAAAATTTTTAACTACTTATGTGGCTTACATTATATTTCTATTCAGCAATATTGCTCTAAATGCTCAGAGTCTTTCTAGAGATTTCCATCTTTAATGATTCTGAATAGTCTTGCTAATTTAATTAATTCTAATTGTAATCTTTCTTAGGGGCTTGTTTAAAATTTGTTTAGTATCTTCCAGAGTTCACACGAATACAAAAGGTAAATTAAACAAAGCTAATTAATGACCACCAGTCAGGTTTAAATGACACTGACTTTGACCTTGCAAGTGCTTTGGAAGCCCTTTACACGCCTGCATTAATGGTTTCATGTCATATCAAGTGACACCGACTGCTGAACCACAATGTTCTAACGCTGTTCTTGCCTAGAGGTGGCCTCCTAGGCCTGGGGTATCACTGAACATAATGAACTGCAAGTGACACACAGCCCACACACTGATAGAGGTGTTGGCAAATGTATGGCTCTGTTTCCAAAACAGTTATCACAAAATAGAATATAAGAAATTAGAAAAGTAGATTTGCTCCTACTACTTGTAATTTATCCACGAACTCAGCTTTCATTACATTGCCAAATATCCTCCATCACAGATATTGAAAGAAAAAAAAAAAGAAAAGGGAGGCCATATCTCTTTTTGTGGCTCACAAAATGAAAAAAAAAAAATCTCTTCAAAACCTACAAGAAATAATGAAAAATGAAAAAGCCTACCTGAGAATGTCTAAAAAAATTTTTTTAATTCACCAACCACCCGCCTCCATGCCACTGATTTCATCCACGGAAATGAAAAGAAAGAATCAGAAGAAAACAGCTCAACCAGGAGAAAACAGCCGTGCTCTGATCCAGACTATAAAGCAAAGCCTTTACTGAGTGTCAGAGCCAAAAGGAAGCAGAGACATAAGTGGGGCCCCTTTGTGCAGAGGACAGAGACACCTGCATGGGGACAGTGAGCGCACAAGAGATGGCTGAAAAAGATCAAAAAGAGAATAGCTGCATTAGGAAAATTGTTCTGTGTAATTTTCCTACTCTTCATTAGGAAGCACCGGTTATAGCTATGACAGGAAATACAAAAAGGGAGAAAAGCATTATTTTTCTCCCAGAAAGCCTCTAATAAGAAGAAATTTAATAAGAAGAAAACATTTTTAAATTTAATAGGCAAAAATATTTAGAAGTATTTAAGATAACTGAATCTTAAAGATACCCATGTTAAGAGAAACTCACGAAAAGGGAAACAAAGCATTAACTGAAGACTGTGGCACATTTATCTACAGAAACATTTAGTATTAGTCCATTTCAGTTCATTGTTAAAGTGTCTACTTTCCAGATAGACCAACTGAGGCACTGAATTTAAGTGACTTGGCCAAAATTATAAACAGCTGGTGAAAGGACCAGAACCAGAAGTAATTAATTTCTGATTGATTCTTTAAGTAATTTGTCAGGCAATTCACACATCCTGACTGTAAAATCCTGTTCCCCTTTTCTTTTGAGAAGATAATTGTTCATCTTCCCTGCTCTTAGGACCACCTGAACGGCTTTTAAAAGATATTACAAGAGGTAAAGAATCTTAATAGAGACAGCACTAGATAGATGGTCATTGAGTCAAATTCAACGGTTTGAGTCATTGTTCGATAAAATCAAGCTAAAATCCTCCCCAAAAATGTGACTACTATTAAACAGTTAAGAATATAGCCTTTAAAAATTTTTATAAAAGGTATGCAATCATATACTTTTTTAAAAATAAAAATGGGATAGGACTATCATAATATTCTATAGCTTTGTTTTTAATGTTTAATGTGTCAAGACATTTTCTTTCTTCAATACATCATTATCTTTTTTTACTCTACATAGTTCACCACTCTATTAATGTCCTATAGTTTTCTCAACTAGGCCTCTATCAAAGGTTTAATACAATTTTTTCACTATTACAAACAGTACTACAGTACTATTCTTTGGCTTATATCTTTGCAACTTATGCAAAAATTTCAGGAGGATAAATTCCTAGAAGTGGAATTGCTGAGTCAAAGGTTTTGCACATTTTTAAGACTTTTGGCATGTATTACAAAGTTACTCTCCAAATCACATGGGTCAGTTTATATTCCCCCCAGAGATAAATGAAAGAAAAGTAATGTTTTCCCATCCCCTAACCAACACGGTTATCAGTTGTTATAATCATGCCTGACTGGGGAAAAAGACATATCTCAATTTTTACTCCATTTAGATATCTTTGATTAATCAAAGTTTAGGCTTTATTTAATATTTTTTAATATTTTATTGAGCTATCTTTGCACACTACAATCTACCCAAAGTATACAACCAATGGCTCACAGTATCATCACATAGTCATATATTCATTACTATGATCATTTTTAGATTTGCACCACTACAGAAAAAAAAATCAAAAGAAAAAACTCATTCATTCCATTCTGCTTACCCCTCCCTCTCATTGATCACTAATATTTCAATGTATCCAATTTTTTTATTCAGTATACTCCCTTTTATTTAATTTTTGTCCTTACTTTTTAATCATCTGTCCATAACCTGATTAAAGGGAGCTTCAGTCACAAGGTTTTCACAATCACATGCTCACATTGTAAAAGCTGTATCGTTATACAATCATCTTCAAGAATCAAGGCTATTGGAATATAGTTCAACAGTTTCAGGTACTTCCCTCTACCCATCCCATCCATTTAGTTTAGTTCCATCATGAACTAAAAAGTGATATCCATATAATGCATAAGAATAACCTCCACAATAACCTCTCGACTCTGAAATTTCTCAGTCACTGAAACTTTACGTTGTCTCATTTCTCCCTTCCTCCTTTTGGTCAAGAAAGCTTTCTCAATCTTATGATGCCAGGTCCTGGCTCATCCCAGGAGTCTTCTCCCACATAGCAGGGAAGATAGTGAGTTTACCCACTGAGTTGGCTTAGAAAGAGAGGCCACATGTGAGCAACAAAAGAGGTTCTCTGAGGGGGTAACTCTTAGGTCTAATTATAAGTAGGCTTAGCTTCTCCTTTGTAGGAATAAGTTTCATTGGGGAGAACCCCAAGATGGAGAGCTCAGCCTATTGAATTGGTTGTCCTCCATGCTTGCAAGAATACCAGGAATTCCCCAGATGGGGATATATTTTCTCCTTTCCACCCAGTCAGGTAGAAAGGGGGGCCAGGGGACTTCGCAAATGCTTTTTTTATTCTCTGCCCAAATTAGTCTGGGATGTATCAGGGCATCATACTAACTTATAGAAACCAAGAAGATCTCAGACCTTATTCAAGATTCCATGAACTTATGGTGTTCGAATAAACTGACCATGCACATTAAACTAGATAATGTACTATCCAAAATATAAATTTTGCACCAGGTTTTACACAAAGAGCTCAGCATCTCAGAATTTACAAATAACAATTATAACTCCAGAATAGGTATGACTGCTATAAGAGCTTACAATCTAGGGCCTTTTACAATAGGCCCCAACCTGACAACTCATGCTCTCAACTTCAATTCTCCAAATTTGTATATTATAGTTAGTTTATACAAGTGAGGCATGATATTTGTCTTTTTGTTTCTGACATTTCATTCAACATACCATCCTCAAGTTTCATTCACCTAATTGTATGCCTCACAACTTCATTCCTTCTTGCAGCTGCTCAGTAGTCTGTTGCATGCATACACCTCAGTTCCCCCTTCCATTCCTCAGTTGTTGTCCCCTTAGGCCCTCTCCATCCATTGCAAATCACAAACACTGCCACCGTAAACACCAGTGTGAAAATGTCCATTCATGTCCCTACTCTGTGTTCTTCCAACCTAGCAATGGAGTTGCAGGATCATTTGGCAACCCACCCCAACCTCCTGTGGAACCACCTCACTGCCCTCCAAGGGGCTGCAACTCTCAACTTCCCTACGAACAGTGAATAGGTACATCTCCTTCTCCACATTTTCTTTAGAACTTATTTCTCTCTGTTCATTTTTAAACACTTTAATTCACACATCATACAATCCAACCTAAGTAAAATATCAATGGTTCCCAGTATAATCATATAGCCATGTCTTCACTACCACAATCTATATGAAGACATTTCCTTTTCTTCTGCAAACAATCCCATAACTCCCACCCATATCCTCCACTTAGTTTTGGCATAATGCCTTTGTTACATTCAGTTGAAGCATATTATAATGTTGACTATAGACCTTAGCTTGCATTGATCATATTTTTCCCTGTATTACTATCCTATTTTCAGCACCTTACAATGTTGACATTCATTTGTTCTCCCTCATGCAAAAATATTCTTATATTTGTGCATTTAATCACCATCATTGTCCACTCTAGGTATGCATAGGTTATGCCATCTCAGTCTTTATCCTCTATCTTTCCTTTTGCTGTCATACGTGTCCCCCAGCACTTCTCCCTCTATCGTGCTCACATTCAGCTTCATTCAACGTACTTATATTATTGTGCTTTCATCAGATAGTATCGCGCTATCCATTTCTGAATTTTTAGAGTATGTTGCACATTCTGTACTCTTTCAGCACCAAATGCCCAATCTCTATCCTATTTCTATCTCTTGATTACTTGTGTTTTTAACTTTAGTCCTCAAAGTTCCCTCATTGATTTTAGTTAATATTAGTGAGACCATACAGTATTTATCCTTTTGTTTCTTGCTAATTTCAGTCAGCATAATGTCCTCAAGTTTCACCCACATTGTTACATGCATCATAATTTTATTGTCTTATAGCTGCATAATAGTCCATCATATGTATATATCACAGCTAGTTTAGCTACGCATTCATTGATGGACATTTGGGCTACTTCTATCTCTTGGCAATCGTAAATTATGCTGCTATAAACATTGGTGTGAAATGTCCATTTGTTTCCTTGCCTTCACTTCCTCTGAATACATACCTAGTAATAGGACTGCTGGATCACATGGCAATTCTATACTTAGCTTCCTGAGGACCCACCAAACTGGCTTCCAGAGCAATTGCACCATTTTACATTCCCACCAACACTGAATAAGTGTGCCTCTTTCTCTACATCCTTTCTAGCACTTATCCTTTTCTGTTTGTTTTTGTTGTTGTTGTTTTGTTTTGTTTTGTTTTTAAAATGGCCATTCTAGAGATGGCGGCTTAGTAAGACGCGCGGATCTTAGTTTCTTTTCCAGGACAGCTACTAGGGGAGTAGAAACAATACAGAAAGCGCCCAAAGCCACAACAGAGATAAAAAAGACAGCGTACCCCATCCTGGAACGGCTGGCTGGCTGAGAGAAGCAGCTCGGGTGAGATCGCCGAGGCGCGCGGGCCTCACCGGGCGGGGCGGCAAGCGGCCAGAGTTACTCCCTTCCCCCTTCCCGGGCCGGCTGGGAGAATTGGAGAGGTGGTCCCCTGAAACCAAGGCGGCTGGCGCCCACACCACGCGCAGCCCCCCGGACCAACTGAGAGAATTGGATCGGAAATCCCCAGGCCGCGGAGAACGGTGACGGGTGGGGGAGGCCCCTTCCAAACCCGTGACTCCCGGGAAACGTGCACTCTCTCGGGCGGGCTGCTGCCGCTGGCGCCCTCCCGCCACGCTTGTCGCCCAGGGCCGACTAGGAAATTCGGACGGGCTCTTTCCCGGGCTGCGGCGACCAGCAACCCTCCCTGCGTTCGGAGCCCAGGCCGGCTCAAGCCGCTTCGGCTAGCGAACCCCCCGGACAGCGAGAGTTTTCCAAAGTTTAAGGTCCCACAGCACCTTTTACTGGTGGGACCCGCAGACAAACATGTGCCACAAGCGCCACCTACTGGGCAGGATAAGAAAAACAGAACCCAGAGATTTCACAGGAAAATCTTCCAAACTTTTGGATCCAATACCCAGGGAAATCTGTCTAAATGCGCAGACGCCAACAGAAGATAACGAATCACGCTCAAATAATGGAAAATAAGGCCCAGTAAAAGGAACAAACCAATAGTTCAAGTGAGATACAGGAGCTGAGACAACTAATGCTGAATATATGAACAGAAATGGAAAACCTCTTCAAAAACGAAATCGATAAATTGAGGGAGGACATGAAGAAGACATGGGCTGAACATAAAGAAGAAAAAGAAAAACTGAAAAAACAAATCACAGAACTTATGGAAGTGAAGGACAAAGTAGAAAAGATAGAAAAAACAATGGATACCTACAATGATAGATTCAAAGAGACAGAAGATAGAATTAGTGATTTGGAGGATGGAACATCTGAATTCCAAAAACAAACAGAAACTATCGGGAAAAGAATGGAAAAATTTGAACAGGGTATCAGGGAACTCAAGGACAATATGAAGCGCACAAATATACGTGTTGTGGGTGTCCCAGAAGGAGAAGAGAAGGGAAAAGGAGGAGAAAAACTAATGGAAGAAATTTTCACTGAAAATTTCCCAACTCTTATGAAAGACCTAAAATTACAGATCCAAGAAGTGCAGCGTACCCCAAAGAGATTAGACCCAAATAGGCGTTCTCCAAGACACTTACTAGTTAGAATGTCAGAGGTCAAAGAGAAAGAGAGGATCTTGAAAGCAGCAAGAGAAAAACAATCCATCACATACAAGGGAAACCCAATAAGACTATGTGTAGATTTCTCAGCAGAAACCATGGAGGCTAGAAGACAGTGGGATGATATATTTAAATTACTAAAAGAGAAAAACTGCCAACCAAGACTCCTATATCCAGCAAAATTGTCCTTCAAAAATGAGGGAGAAATTAAAACATTCTCAGACAAAAAGTCACTGAGAGAATTTGTGACCAAGAAACCAGCTCTGCAAGAAATACTAAAGGGAGCACTAGAGTCAGATACGAAAAGACAGAAGAGAGAGGTATGGAGAAGAGTGTAGAAAGAAGGAAAGTCAGATATGATATATATAATACAAAAGGCAAAATGGCAGAGGAAAATATTATCCAAACAGTAATAACACTAAATGTTAATGGACTGAATTCCCCAATCAAAAGACATAGATTGGCAGAATGGATTAAAAAACAGGATCCTTCTATATGCTGTCTACTGGAAACACATCTTAGACCCAAAGATAAACATAGGTTGAAAGTGAAAGGTTGGGAAAAGATATTTCATGCAAATAACCACCAGAAAATAGCAGGAGTGGCTATACTAATATCCAACAAGTTAGACTTCAAATGTAAAACAGTTAAAAGAGACAAAGAAGGACACTATATACTAATAAAAGGAACAATTAAACAAGAAGACATAATAATCATAAATATTTATGCACCGAACCAGAATGCCCCAAAATACGTGAGGAATACACTGCAAACACTGAAAAGGGAAATAGACACAAATACCATAATAGTTGGAGACTTCAATTCCCCACTCTCATCAATGGACAGAACATCTAGACAGAGGATCAACAAAGAAATAGAGAATCTGAATATTACTATAAAGGAGCTAGACTTAACAGATATTTATAGGACATTACATCCCGCAAAAGCAGGATACACCTTTTTCTCAAGTGCTCATGGATCATTCTCAAAGATAGACCATATGCTGGGTCACAAAGCAAGTCTTAACAAATTTAAAAAGATTGAAATCATACACAACACTTTCTCGGATCATAAAGGAATGAAGTTGGAAATCAATAATAGGCGGAATGCCAGAAAATTCACAAATACGTGGAGGCTCAACAACACACTCTTAAACAACGAGTGGGTCAAAGAAGAAATTGCAAGAGAAATTAGTAAATACCTCGAGGCAAATGAAAATGAAAGCACAACATATCAAAACGTATGGGATGCAGCAAAGGCAGTGCTAAGAGGGAAATTTATTGCCCTAAATGCCTATATCAGAAAAGAAGAAAAGGCAAAAATGCAGGAATTAACTGTTCAATTGGAAGAACTGGAGAAAGAACAGCAAACTAATCCCAAAGCAAGCAAAAGGAAAGAAATAACAAAGATCAGAGCAGAAATAAATGAAATTGAAAATATGAAAACAGTAGAGAAAATCAATAAGACCAGAAGTTGGTTCTATGAGAAAATCAATAAGATTGATGGGCCCCTATCAAGATTGACAAAAAGAAGAAGAGAGAGGATGCAAATAAATAAGATCAGAAATGGAAGAGGAGACATAACTACTGACCTCACAGAAATAAACGAGGTAATAACAGGATACTATGAACAACTTTACGCTAATAAATACAACAATTTAGAGGAAATGGACGGGTTCCTGGAAAGACATGAACAACCAACTTTGACTCAAGAAGACATAGATGACCTCAAAAAACCAATCACAAGTAAAGAAATTGAATTAGTCATTCAAAAGCTTCCTAAAAAGAAAAGTCCAGGACCAGATGGCTTCACATGTGAATTCTACCAAACGTTCCAGAAAGAATTAGTACCAATTCTCCTCAAACTCTTCAAAAAAATCGAAGTGGAGGGAAAACTGCCTAATTCATTCTATGAAGCCAACATCACCCTCATACCAAAACCAGGCAAAGATATTACAAAAAAAGAAAACTACAGACCAATCTCTCTAATGAATATAGATGCAAAAATCATCAATAAAATTCTAGCAAATCGTGTCCAACAACACATTAAAAGAATTATACATCATGACCAAGTAGGATTCATCCCAGGTATGCAAGGATGGTTCAACATAAGAAAATCAATTAATGTAATACACCATATCAACAAATCAAAGCAGAAAAATCACATGATCATCTCAATTGATGCAGAGAAGACATTCGACAAGATTCAACATCCTTTCCTGTTGAAAACACTTCAAAAGATAGGAATACAAGGGAACTTCCTTAAAATGATAGAGGGAATATATGAAAAACCCACAGCTAATATCATCCTCAATGGGGAAAAATTGAAAACTTTCCCCCTAAGATCAGGAACAAGACAAGGATGTCCACTATCACCACTATTATTCAACATTGTGCTGGAGGTTCTAGCCAGAGCAATTAGACAAGAAAAAGAAATACAAGGCATCAAAATTGGAAAGGAAGAAGTAAAACTATCACTGCTTGCAGATGATATGATACTATACGTCGAAAACCCGGAAAAATCCACAACAAAACTACTAGAGCTAATAAATGAGTACAGCAAAGTGGCAGGTTACAAGATCAACATTCAAAAATCTGTAGCATTTCTATACACTAGTAAGGAACAAGCTGAGGGGGAAATCAAGAAACGAATCCCATTTACAATTGCAACTAAAAGAATAAAATACCTAGGAATAAATTTAACTAAAGAGACAAAAAAAATATATAAAGAAAACTACAAAAAACTGCTAAAAGAAATCACAGAAGACCTAAATAGATGGAAGGGCATACCGTGTTCATGGATTGGAAGACTAAATATAGTTAAGATGTCAATCCTACCTAAATTGATTTACAGATTCAATGCAATACCAATCAAAATCCCAACAACTTATTTTTCAGAAATAGAAAAACCAATAAGCAAATTTATCTGGAAGGCAGGGTGCCCCGAATTGCTAAAAGCATCTTGAGGAAAAAAAACGAAGCTGGAGGTCTCGTGCTGCCTGACTTTAAGGCATATTATGAAGCCACAGTGGTCAAAACAGCATGGTATTGGCATAAAGATAGATATATCGACCAATGGAATCGAATAGAGTGCTCAGATATAGACCCTCTCATCTATGGACATTTGATCTTTGATAAGGCAGTCAAGCCAACTCACCTGGGACAGAGCAGTCTCTTCAATAAATGGTGCCTAGAGAACTGGATATCCATATGCAAAAGAATGAAAGAAGACCCATCTCTCACACCCTATACAAAAGTTAACTCAAAATGGATCAAAGATCTAAACATTAGGTCTAAGACCATAAAACAGTTAGAGGAAAATGTAGGGAGATATCTTATGGATCTTACAACTGGAGGCGGTTTTATGGACCTTAAACCTAAAGCAAGAGCACTGAAGAAGGAAATAAATAAATGGGAACTCCTCAAAATTAAACACTTTTGTGCATCAAAGAACTTCATCAAGAAAGTAGAAAGACAGCCTTCACAATGGGAGACAATATTTGGAAATGATATATCAGATAAAGGTCTAGTATCCAGAATTTATAAAGAGATTGTTCATCTCAACAACAAAAAGACAGCCAATTACAAAATGGGAAAAAGACTTGAACAGACACCTCTCAGAAGAGGAAATACGGATGGCCAAGAGGCACATGAAGAGATGCTCAATGTCCCTGGCCATTAGAGAAATGCAAATCAAAACCACAATGAGATATCATCTCACACCCACCAGAATGGCCATTATCAACAAAACAGAAAATGACAAGTGCTGGAGAGGATGCGGACAAAGAGGCACACTTATCCACTGTTGGTGGGAATGTCAAATGGTGCAACCACTGTGGAAGGCAGTTTGGCGGTTCCTCAAAAAGCTGAATATAGAATTGCCATACGACCCAGCAATACCATTGCTAGGTATCTACTCAAAGGACTTAAGGGCAAAGACACAAACGGACATTTGCACACCAATGTTTATAGCAGCATTATTTACAATTGCAAAGAGATGGAAACAGCCAAAATCTCCATCAACAGAAGAGTGGCTAAACAAACTGTGGTATATACATACGATGGAATATTATGCAGCTTTAAGACAAGATAAACTTATGAACCATGTAATAACATAGATGGACCTAGAGAATATTATGCTGAGTGAATCCAGCCAAAAACTAAAGGACAAATACTGTATGGTCCCACTGATGTGAACGGACATTCGAGAATAAACTTGAAATATGTCATTGGTAACAGAGTTCAGCAGGAGTTAGAAACAGGGTAAGACAATGGGTAATTGAAGCTGAAGGGATACAGACTGTGCAACAGGACTAGATACAAAAACTCAAAAATGGACAGCACAATAATACCTAATTGTAAATTAATCATGTTAAAACACTGAATGAAGCTGCATCTGAGCTATAGGTTTTTGTTTTGTTTTGTGTTGTTTTGTTTTGATTTTACTATTATTACTTTTATTTTTTTCTCTATATTAACATTCTATATCTTTTTCGGTTATGTTGCTAGTTCTTCTAAACCAATGCAAATGTACTAAGAAATGATGATCATGCAGCTATGTGATGATGTTAAGAATTAATGATTGCATGTGTAGAATGGTATGATCTCTAAATGTTGGGTTAATTTCTTTTTTTCCGTTAATTAAAAAAAAAAAAAAAAGAGAAGGGATAATTGGAGATGAAGGGATACAGACTGTACAACGGGACTGGATATAAAAACTCAGAAATGGACAGCACAATACTACCCAATTGTAATGCAATTATGTTAAAACACTGAATGAAGCTGCATGTGAGGTATAGGTTTTTTGTTTTTGTTTTTTTTTGTTTTTTTTTTCTTTCTATTATTGTTTTAATTCTTATTCTGTTGTCTTTTTATTTCTTTTTCTAAATCGATGCAAATGTACTAAGAAATGATGAATATGCAACTATGTGATGTTATTAAGAATTACTGATTGTACATGTAGATTGGAATGATTTCTAATTGTTTTGTTAATTCTTTTTTTAATTAATAAAATAAATAAATAAATAAATAAATAAATAAATAAAAAAAAGAAAGTAGAACGACAGCCTTCACAATGGGAGACAATATTTGGAAATGATATATCAGATAAAGGTCTAGTATCCAGAATTTATAAAGAGATTGTTCATCTCAACAACAAAAAGAGAGCCAACCCAATTACAAAATGGGAAAAAGACTTGAACAGACACCTATCAGAAGAGGAAATACAAATGGCCAAAAAGCACATGAAGAGATGCTCAATGTCCCTGACCATTAGAGAAATGCAAATCAAAACCACAATGAGATATCATCTCACACCCACCAGAATGGCCATTATCAACAAAACAGAAAATGACAAGTGCTGGAGAGGATGCGGACAAAGAGGCACACTTATCCACTGTTGGTGGGAATGTCAAATGGTGCAACCACTGTGGAAGGCAGTTTGGCGGTTCCTCAAAAAGCTGAATATAGAATTGCCGTACGACCCAGCAATACCGTTGCTGGGAATATACTCAAAGGACTGAAGGGCAAAGACACAAACGGACATTTGCACACCAATGTTTATAGCAGCGTTATTTACAATTGCAAAGAGATGGAAACAGCCAAAATCTCCATCAACAGAAGAGTGGCTAAACAAACTGTGGTATATACATATGATGGAATACTATGCAGCTTTAAGACAGGATAAACTTATGAAGCATGTAATAACATGGATGGACCTAGAGAACATTATGCTGAGTGAGTCTAGCCAAAAACTAAAGGACAAATACTGTATGGTCCCACTGATGTGAACAGACATTCAAGAATAAACTTGGAATATGTCCTTTATAACAGAGTCCAGCAGGAGGTAGAAACAGGGTAAGATAATGGCCAATTGGAGTTGAAGGGATACAGACGGTGTAACAGGACTAGATACAAAAACTCAAAAATGGACAGCACAATAATACCTAATTGTAAAGTAATCATGTTAAAACACTGAATGAAGCTGCATCTGAGCTATAGGTTTTTGTTTTGTTTTGTTTTGTTTTGTTTTGTTCTTACTATTATTACTTTTATTTTTTTCTCTATATTAACATTCTATATCTTTTTCGGTTATGTTGCTAGTTCTTCTAAACCAATGCATATGTACTAAGAAATGATGATCATGCATCTATGTGATGATGTTAAGAATTAATGATTGCATATGTAGAATGGTATGATCTCTAAATGTTGGGTTAATTTTTTTTTTTATGTTTATTAAAAAAAAAAAAAGAAAAGAGAAGGGATAATTGGAGCTGAAGGGATACAGACTGTACAACGGGACTGGATATAAAAACTCAGAAATGGACAGCACAATACTACCCAATTGTAATGCAATTATGTTAAAACACTGAATGAAGCTGCATGTGAGGTATAGGTTTTTTGTTTTTTTTTTTTCTTTCTATTATTGTTTTAATTCTTATTCTGTTGTCTTTTTATTTCTTTTTCTAAATCGATGCAAATGTATTAAGAAATGATGAATATGCAACTATGTGATGTTATTAAGAATTACTGATTGTACATGTAGATTGGAATGATTTCTAATTGTTTTGTTAATTCTTTTTTTAATTAATAAAAAAAAAAAATGGCCATTCTAGTGGGTGTGAGATGATAGCTCATTGTGGTTTTGATTTGTATTTCCCTAATAGCCAGGGAGGTTAAACGTTTTTTTCATATGCCTTTCAGCCCTTTGTATTCCCTCTTCTGAAAAGTGAAAAGTGTCTGTTCATGTCTTTTGCCCATTTTCTAACTGAGTTGTTTTTTTTGTTGTTGTTGATTTGAAAAATCTCTTAATATATTCTGTATATTGGACCCTTATCTGATATGTAGTTTTCAAATATTGCTTAAATTGCCTTTTTACTTTCATGACAAAGTTCTTTGATACAAAAAAGTGTTTAATTTTAAGGAGATCTCACTTATCTGTTTTTTTTTTCATGCTGCTCATGTTTTGAATGTAAGGTCTAGGAAACCACCTCTTATCACAAAATTTATAAGATATTTCCCTACATTTTCTTCTAAAAGTTTTATGGTCCTAGCTCTAATTTAGATCTTTGATACATTTCGAGTTAATTTTGTATAAGGTGTGAAATATGGATTCTCTCTCACTCCTTTACTTATGGAGATCCAGTTCTCCAAACACGATTTATTAAAGAGACTGCTCTGTCCAGTTGGGTTGGCTTAGCTGCCTTATCTAAGACCAATTGTCCATAGATGAAAGAGTCTATTTCAGAAAATTCAATTCAATTCCATAGGTCAGTATATGTACCTTTATGCCAATACCATGCTGTTTTGACCACTGTAGCTTTGTATTGTACTTTAAAATCAGGTAGTGTGAAACTACCCAAAAATTGAGTTTTTTAAGAAAGTTTATATTTTATTCTCTACCTTCTTGTTTAATTGGTCTTTCCTGGTGCTATCTACGAAAAGGAGAATAATAGTAATAAATGTTCACTGTCTTCAAACTTACAAGGTATATTTGAAAACATTTCATTTCAGAGATTGGCAAATATAATTCAGTACCGAATAGACTGTTAATTCCAACATTTTTTTCCTAAAATCTTTGGCTGAGCTTTTTATCAGACAAAGCAGAAATCAATCTTATTCTATAAGAAGTAGTAGGAATAAATAACATTTAAATCAGTCTGTATTCAGAAACAGTTCAACCTATTCACTATTATCCAATTCAAAATTTCAGCTCACTATTTTTATGATTTTTTCCTTGAAAAATTTCTGTCTGTCATTAGCATAAACTCAAATCTAAAGATTCTTTCATAAATTTATATCTAAAATGACACATACAAAGCCAAGCGTTGAAAGAATGCAGAGCAAACTCCTTCATTTTAGAGACTATGCTGGATGGTGCCTCCTTGTATTCCACTGAAGACAATGATTCTGGGCACCTTCTTGTGCTCCTGTAGAATTCATTCATCTTTTACTGTAAAGCATCTGGGTAAATCTTTTGATTTTTTTTGGAAAATTATATTCTTTGAATTTTACAAGCTTTTAATATATTATAGACAAAAGCCTTTTTCAAATATGTGTACTGCAAATGTTTTCTGCTAGTTTGTGGCCTACCTTTTCATTTTCTTCATGGCATCTTTAAAACATAAAGATTTAAATTTTGATGAAGTATAATGCATCAATTTTTTTTTTAGGGTTTGTGCTTTTTGTGTCCTATTTAAATATGTTCACTTACTTCAAAAAAAAAGGACACATGAAAAAAAAGAAAAAGTCAAGTTCTTTGAGACTGCCATGGAAATTGACATTCCTACTGTGCATCTTAAAGACAATGTGTGAGAGCTTCAGTAAAGTTTTTGAAACTTTGAAGTATATCAAATTAAAAATCACGTCCATAAAAAGACTCTTCTGGCAACAATTTTGTCAACATTTCTGGGGTAAAAAAGAAAGTTCCTTTAAGGTATGAACATGGTTGGGAATGAAGATATTTTCCTTATTGAGCCTACCTAGATATTTCACTGTGGGTATTAATGTGAAGATAAAGTGTATCTGTGCCTTTGTGCCAAAAGACATGACAAGATAGCAAGGCACAAAGAGAAAACAATTTCCCAATTGCAAGAAGATGTAATGCTTACAGAATACCATCAAATGTTGACAATTTGAAGGCAACCTTAAATGTCATCTTGTTCAACCACTTTTCTAACTAATGCTTAAATCTTCTTCACAGTATTTGTGGTCAGTATTCATTCACCCAGTGTTTAAATGCATGTAATGAATAGGGAACTTATCTACTGGGACTACCCATTTAACTTCTGGGTATCCATGATGAGGAGAAAGTTGTTCTTAGCATGTCCTGCTGAAATCTGCTTTCTTGTATTTAATATTTATTAATCTTGTATTTAATATTTTATTAATCATAAAAATTTATATATTTATTAATTTATACCCATTCTCAACACCCTCTTCCTTTCACCTTCTACCATACAAACAAGAAAACCAAATACTTGCTTCCCTGGCTGCAGCTGAATCAAGAGTTTGCCAGCATAACCAAATTACAGCAAATGAGTAGAAATCTGCATACCCCAGCCCCTTCCTTCCGCCTTGAATATAAACTCACTAAAGCTACAATTGCTACTTGCAACCAGGAAGGAAATTGTACCAAACTCAGATGCTGGCCCTCACCTTCCTGAGCCACTCAACAAAACCAGTCACCACCTAACTTCAGACTTCTTTTTATGTAGGGAAAGTAAACGGTTGGTCCTGAGGGATTGTCACTTAGGTTTCCTGATGCTTGCACCTGAACTCAAACTTATTTAATACACATATCAGTTAGTCACACTGCAAAGTCAAATACTTATTCCACTTGACAACCCTAAATTTCTTCCTTTCTATGGACTTCCAGAGATCTAGCAAACTTCCATTTTGCTTAAAACGAATTTTGTTCGATATGGGGGAAGGGGGGCTTCTTTTAGGCCATTTCCTATGCTTTTACATAAATAAATGTACACACGTACATAATTCATGATTTTTGAGATCTATTTTTGTAACATGCTATAGGTGTCCTTCTATTATTAGATTTTTCACTGACCAATGTTTTGAGACATATCTATTTCAGTATACATTGGCAGACTTCATTACTTTTAATTGCTACTTAATATTTCACACAATGGTAACATCATAATTAATTTAATCATTCCTTTCTTATGAACTTTTAAGTTATTTCCATTTTCCCTTATAGATAAATGCTAAAACTAGTAGATATATAGGCAAAGAATATGAATCCAAGTATTGAATTGAAAAAAATATGTGCATTAGAATTTTTATAGATATTTTC
The DNA here is from genome assembly GCF_023851605.1 of Tamandua tetradactyla. Lineage (NCBI taxonomy): Eukaryota > Metazoa > Chordata > Mammalia > Pilosa > Myrmecophagidae > Tamandua > Tamandua tetradactyla. The sequence goes on along the minus strand of NC_135329.1, from coordinate 119,714,281 downwards.
AAATGTTGCAGTACTCATTTTCACAGGCTTTCTCTGAAGAAATAGTCTACTTAAAAAACAATTACTTTAAAGGATTTACTGTACAGTCAGAAAAAGAGACCCTAATATGAACACCGGGCTGTGATCACATATGATTCATTCAATGAGAGTAGTTTGAATATCTATCAACTTGATTTAATGCTTGATAAGAACTAATAATTATTAATTTCATTCTGTCCTGGATAAATATAGCTCTTAAGGAAATCTGGTTTTTGCAAGGTTATTAAAATTTCCCAGTCAGGTGATTTACTAATGCTTCGATCATTTTAAAGAATTCAGTGCTTGCATAAATTCAGATTTATGACACATGACAAAAGACCAAATGATAAAGTGTCCATTTCTCAGTTCTCAAAATGGTAGTCCATAGATCTGTGATGCGTGACTGCAGCAAATTAGTCAAATGAACATTAAAAAAAAAATACAGATACTGGACACCATTCTTTGGGAGCCTGAGTTGATGGTGAGGGCAAAACATTTGTATATTTTTCAAATACGCCAGGTGATTCTCAGTTCAGTAGTGATTAGGACCTAATGCTTTAGAGCACTTTTTAAAGCTATTTTTTGCCTCTTTAAAAGTAAAATAATCTCCATGTATGTCAGGTAATAGGACAGTCAAGGTGACAGAAACTCTCCGCTCCAAAGTCCCTGCCACTTCCCCAAAGAGGCACAGCATCCAACCAGGGTAAGTCATAGCACTGCCATCACAGTGAAAGGTAGAGAGGGGTGAAAATGCAGCTTTTATCCAGTAGATCATGTTATTTGAAAATATCAACCTGTATCCCTTCTAGGATACCTGCTGGTCAGCTGTAATGCTGATGATGATCAAAGAGCTAATCTTAACAGAAAGAAAAAAATTTTAATGAACTGGTGCAGCTAACCAGGTTAAATAAACTTTCACCTTCAAATGTGAACAATCTAAAATATATGAATAGTATTGGAACAATTTTAAACATTTTAGGTAAAATACAACCAAAAGTAAGAGAATGTATTAAAATGGATGTTGAATCCTGATGGAAAACCACTACAGGCAATTTATTCACTATTCCTCGTCAATGCCTTCTCTTTTCTATCAATACCTTCTCTTTTCTATCTCTTTTTCTATTTCTATGTCACCTTACCAACAATTTTAAGATTTCTTAACCCTGGAGAAGCCTGATAGAACTATCCAATTCGTTTTTTCTCCCCTTTTTTCCCTCGGGCCTATCAGGGTGTCAGTTTTCTGCAAATTACTTGCAGCCATAATTTAATCTCAAAAAGGAACACAGAATTTCCTTTTATCCAGGAACATCACATTCAAGCCTCAAGCTGCAATGTGATTTAGAGATACTGATCTACTCTAATCTTTTTAGACTAATAGCAAGATGTTCGGCCAGAAATATTTCTAAAATTTTGGACTATATTTCTAGCTTTTCTTAATGCATATTACCAATAATGCTATAAGAGAATTAGTATAAGTGTTCTCTTCCAATAATTAAAAATACATCAGGATAAATCTGATTTTCTTTCATAATTCATACCCAATTCACTCCTTTTTAAAGAAAATACATAATTGCATACTTATCAAATTATTATTTGATCTACTCTATTTATGAATCAGCCAATATGACTGGTTATGTGTCTCCCACATACCTTAAAGAAAATTTCTAAGGAAGACAATAGTATGATTAAGAGATTGACCTTTGACAAGAGTGAGGACTGGCTTTGAATATGGATTCTGCCACTTATGAGCTGACTGATTTGGGGCAAATTACTTAACCTTATTCATATTCATCATCAGTAAAAAGGGAATAATTTATGTACCTCATAGATTTATTATGGGGATAAATTTAAGTAACACATACAAAAAGCTTAGCATCATCACTGGCACACACACTAAAAATTTATTGATACCCTTTGGAATTCAACCACATGGGGCCCTTTTTTCACCATTCTTGGTTTTCCCCAATCCTTTCTTTTGATTGGTGGATCAACAACCTTGATTTCTAGTATTGTGATTCAGAATAATTAAATATTTAGCTTAAGTATAAATTATTTGTATATTTATATAATTTATATTTTATCTCTGAGTCATTGCCTATCCCTTTGTAGAAATAGTATCTAGGTGATTTGTCAAGAGGTTTAAAAAAGATGGAATTGGGGGAAGGGGAGGAGAGCTAGAGCCCCCTAAAATTAGAGGCATGTCTTGGTTTGTGTTATCCCAAGAGCATACCTTGAGAAAAGGATCTCCATGCAAATAGCTTATTCAGTAAATGCTGGGAATAATGGAAGAGAGATATAGAAAAAAAGGGTTATTTATCAACTCAACTACCACTGTGGGTGACTCGAGCTTACTCTTATTGAGGAAACTCTGAGAGCCAGTGCAGAACATACACCCAAGAACATACACCAATTGAATTATTGCACCCAAGAGGCAAGGGCCAAGAATAATCAGCTTGGGCCTACTCCCAGGGGTTGTCAATTTCCTGGCACTTCTGTCTACTAATCATGGGTCATGGGCTCAGCTGCCTTTCAAGGTTCTGAGAAAAAACACTGAGATGCAGGTGCTGGTAGATGGAGGTCAAGGGAAGCCCACTGAATGGTCAGGAGGCTAGGAGGAAGAGATATTTGATGGTGTGTGCTCTAGTAAGTCAAAACCTGAGGAAAAGGAGCTACAGCCATGTTATGCCTTCTGATAGGAGGAATTCTGTAGGTAAAAATATTACAAGAATCAGAGCAAATAAAATGAAAAGCTGAAAATGTGGGGGGGGGGGGTTGAAAATGCTAGTAGTCGAAGATAAAACTGGTGTTTTAGAATTGGAGATGTGTATACATCACATCCCAAATTTTGTTTTGGTAAACCCTAGCAAGAAACTTATATAGTGTTATAGGTCATTCTCATAGGCTACATGAGCATGACTGAGCCTTTTAGGGATGCCCTTTTGTCTGTCTGGCTATTGCAGAGCATACAATACAGAATATACTGTATTTCACAAAGCATGGCCATACACATTACCATTCCAGCCACACTTTTCAAGAAGACTCGGAAGTAGGAGTACATTCTGGAACTCCAGCTCCAGGTTAATCTTTTTTTTTTTCACAAAATCCAGACATCTCCCGACCCCAAAAGTCTTTAGGTAAAACTTAGTTCACTGGCATGGTATTTTGGCATTTGCCTGGCCTAATGCACAGAATATGTTTGGAACTGTCCTTCTCTGTAAGGGAAGAAGCAGAGAAGCCAGGGTCTATGGACTGAGCCCAGAGACTAGCCTGAACTAGGTCGAAAATTGTGAAAAATCCTATCCTACTTTCAACATCTGACTTCAGCCTGCAATGCCTGACCTCTCCCCTACCTGACTTCACCAAACATTTATTAAGCACCTACTTTTCTCTCACATATTTCTGGCAGAGTTATAGTGCAAGCAAGCCAGAAGCTGAAAACCCCTCTGATAAGGTCTGCTAGTTAGTCTGTCTGTGATAAAGAGGTCAAAGTTGTAGATTAGACTGCCATTATGGGTTTATCAGTTTATTTCAATTGTCTGAATGCCCAAAATTGTCTCCTTCCCCACTCTCTCTCCATGAGAGTAGCTCATCCAGGGAGAACCTCAGTCAAATACATCTCTGAGACTAGAGATAAGGCATATTCGACTGCCTGCAAACACCGATGGCGTTCTTCTCAGATACAGGGGTGTCATCAGTATTAGAAGGACTTGTGGAACATTTACATAGAACTATACAATAATTTATGTTGGGCTTCTCAGAGGTGTGATTACATTTAAGAAAGTTTAAGAATGTATTAGGCATTTTTCAGATAAGAATTATGAGATATGCTTTATATAGGGAGTTTTTTCCTTGAAGAGTCATGATCATTTATTCCATTTATTTTACATTTTTAAAAATAAATCCCTGTAGTTTTTAAATGTTGAGATAAAGATACCTTCAAAAAAAATTGCTGCAGGTCAATTTGAACTGTTGATTTCAGTGAAGAATATGGAGTTTTCCTTAGAGATTAGTGCAAGAAAGAAACATGTTTAAAAGCCTATTTGAAATAAATGACTACTTTCCAGGTTTATCTCCCACTACTTCCTTATGGGAAACACAAAATGGGTAGACTACAGCAAGCTTTTTAAAAATACCCTTGGTGAGACCTATACTTTCTACTTCAACCACAGACCCCATCACTCTATTATTCATGACCCATCCCGAGTTTGCCTTTATTTAGTCAGCCTGACCTCTAGCAACAGAGCACTGTTGACTCCCTGACTCCACTCTCAAATAGCCCCCCTCATGTCCTCTCTACCCATCTAAATCCCATCTCTCCCTAAAATCCATTCATGTGGTAACCCCTTCATGAAGGGATATCTGAACTGATCACATTTATTATGTATACGTAGTATGTACTGATAAGTGTGCAGTAATGGGCTCATCTGGGAATTGAGGGCCATCCCTGATTTGTAGTGTTTGCCAGTTTCTGTGATGTAAGTTCTCCTCCTATGATCATACCATTTCAAGGCTTAGTGTTGGAGAGGTGCTCCCTATCAGCTCTTGGGAGCTAGCTCCAGGGCACAATTGTTCTGTAGGACTAAGTGGTCCACTATTCTGTAACATTATATCGTTGTGAACTAGTTTTAAGGGAGCTGCAATACTGTAGGGGAAACAATACCAAGCAGAAGTAAAAAGAACCCGGTTCTAGTTCCAGCTCTGCCTTTACCTAATTAGGTGACTCTAGAGACAATTAGTCACTTTAGGCCCCAGTTTTCTGAACTATAAAAATAACAAGGGCACACTAAATAACCTTCTACCTCTCACAGCTAATACGATTCTAGGTAACCCTTCAAATGAATGATCATCTTATGACACTCATCTAGACTGAAATCTTCTTGAGAGTAAGCTATGCCATAACATATTATGTCCTCAAAACACCATCCACAGTGCCTTGCCCCTAAATAGTTGTTAAATACATGATTCACCTGGGAGTATGGTGGGTTAGTGAAAGACAATGGTTATGGGATTACCTTAGCACAAGAAGACAAGAATCATGTGACTAATTTGAGTAATAAATTTTTTTCTCTATGAGTATAGATATTTTCCAACTTGGTAGTAGACTAATTGGGAAGTACCATATTTAGTTGCACACCATGTTGGTCCCTCCTTTCCCCACCAGGGACCACCCAAGCAGCTGCTAAGCCTTTCTCATTTGGCAATGCCTCCTACTGGAAATGTCCCTTCCCCACCATCATTTTTTCTATCCTCAGGAAGATCACAGTAAACTCTTCTTAGAATTGTTTTGCTATTTGCAGCTCACAGTTTCATCTAATCTTGCACCAATCATTTCATTGACACATATTTTTAACTAATTTACTTATTTCCCTTATTTTATACTCTATTTTTTTAATTCTATCTTTATCAAATATTCATTATGCACATACTATGTGGCAGGCATCTTCCCTCATTGTAATCTCTGGCAGGTTTACCTTAGAAAAAAAGTATCTTTTTCAACAATTTCTTTCTCCTTTTCCATTTTTCTTATAATTCTACTGCATTTGTGGCTGATTGGAGCACTATAATTAATATTCATATTATTATTCTTAATTAAAAATAAAGGAAGAATATATGTGTCAAAGTAAAAATGGGCATGCAACAGAACGATAAATGGGAGTCTTTTGATCTCAGCTTCAGTTAAAGCTTCGAAGCCCTGCAATTATACAACTGTGAGGTAAAAAGAGCCCTGTGCAGAAATTCTTAGATATGCTGAAACAATCCTTGCTAGCAATGATCTCCAGCCAATAAAAACAGCTGAATTGGAGGACTATGGAGAGAGTTGTTGGATGGTGTGATTTGTCCAAGGTAGAAGAATGACTTCTCCTCTGTTTTAAGCCAAGTGAGAGGGACTTCAAGTGATGCTTGGAGAGTTTGACAAGTGTCTCTCAGAGTTTAGGGAATTTGAGACTGGTGTAAGAGGCTGTTGCTAGATTGGCCTGAAGGAGGAATACAGAAAGGCTGGATTAGGATTTTCTGTAAACCACATGCGGGCCACACAGGAAAGAGCAAAGAGGGTCATCTTGAAATTATTGCCTGTAAGGGCAAAGCGACTCAAGAGATGGGTAGCCAGCAGAAGACCAGGAACTGAAGACAGTATCAAAAGCTGCATAAGGCAGCACCTGTCTCACAGGTATTGCAGTTTAACTTGAACTTCAATTGGGGAGGGGAATCACCCCAAAAACACCCAATGAAAGGGTCAGTTTTGAACATCTATGAATCCAAATCATGTCAGTAAGGTCTTTGCTGCCCCCTAACCTCTCCGTCCTCATCACACTCCAAATCTGGAGGGGCCAGAATTCATAGCTAGCAACTGCAGGAGGAAATTCATTTCACACACACACAAACACACACTCACACAAACACACACTCACACACATGCAGGCTTCCAATCTTTGGTCAGGTCCCAACTGGGAGATGGGAAAATATTTAAATTAGACAACAGATTTGTAGTTTAGATTATTACACTGAACTGGACTCTTTGAAGCTTTATAGTAACCAGAGGTCTGTTAATTACCAGAGAATGCTGAAAAGCTGTGAGATCTGCTCAAAATTTCATCCCATGAACAGGGAATATGTTACTGAATGGAATATATTAAAGGGATAGCGAGTGTTAGGTCTCAAAAAAGAATTCTAGAAGTAAAAAGAACTCTTGATGACAAACCCCCTTTAGTCCCCCTCCTCAGCATCCTTGGCACATCGAAGGATCCAGATATAAACCTGTTACAAGCCCCCCATCCAATCGGGAAACAACACACCACCTAGTGGGCACCCTCTCATCCCAGCCGAATAGAAGCCACAAGAACGGCACCTACCTAGCAAAATAGTAAATCAGAAGCAATACTGGATTCCTGGAGGGGTTTCAGAGATTACTGCCACTCTTCAGGACTTGAAGGATGCAGGAGTGGTGATTCCCACCACATCCCCATTCAACTCTCCTATTTGGCCTGTGCAGAAAACAGATGGGTCTTGGAAGATGACAGTGGATTATCATAAACTCAACCAGGTGGTAACTCCAATTTCAGCTGCTATTCCAGATGTGGTATCATTGCTTGAGCAAATCAGTACATCCGCTGGTACCTGGTATGCAGCTATTGACCTGGCAAATGTTTTTTCTCAATAGCTGTTAGTAAGGACCACCAGAAACAGTTTGCTTTCAGCTGGCAAGGTCAGCAATGTACTTTCAATGTACTACCTCAGGGGTATATCAACTCTCCAGCCCTATGCCATTATCTTGTCCACAGGGAACTTGATCGTTTCTGCCTCCCACAAGACATTACTTTGGTCCATTATATTGATGATATCATGTTGATTGCACCTAGTGAACAAGAAGTAGCAACTACTCTAGACTTACTGGTAAAGCATTTGCATGTCAGATGATGGGAGATAAATCCCACAGAAATACAGGGACCTTCCACCTCAGTGAAATTTCTAGGTGTCCAGTGGTGTGGGGCATATCGAGATATCCCTTGTAAAGTGAAAGATAAGTTACTGCATCTGGCCCCTTCTACAACCAAAAAAGAGGCATAATGCCTCGTTGGTCTCTTTGGATTTTAGCAACAAAATATTCCTCACTTGGGTGTGCTACTCCAGTCCATTTATTGAGTGAACAGAAAAGCTGCTAATTTTGAGTCAGGACCTGAACAAGAGGAGGCTCTGTGACTGGTCCAGGCTGCTGTACAAGCTGCTCTGCCACTTGGACTATATGATCCAGCAAAGATGCTGTTTGGTGATTTTGGCAGGCCCCTATAGGAGAATCACAATGCAGACCCATAGGATTTTGGAGCAAAGCCTTACCATCTGCTGCAGATAACACCTCTCCTTTTGAGAAACAGCTTTTGGCCTATTACTGTGCTTTAGTAGAGACTGAACGCTTAACCTTGGGCCACCAAGTTACCATGAGACCTGAGTTGCTTATCATGAGCTGGGTGTTGTCTGACTCACCAAGTGCATGCACAGCAGCACTCCATCCTAAAATGGAAATGGTATATATGAGACAGGGCCAGAGCAGGTCCTGAAGGCAAAAGTAAGTTACATGAGGAAGTGGCCCAAATGCCCATGGTCTCCACTCCTGCCACATTACCTTCTCTTTCCCAGACCAGAGCTATGGCCTCTTGGGGAGAGCCTTACAGTGAATTGACTGAGAAAGAGAAAACTCAGGCCTGGTTTACAGATGGTTCAGCTCAATATGCAGGTACCACTGAAAATGGACAGCTGCAGCACTATAGCCCCTTTCTGGGGTGTCCTTGAAGGACTGTGGTGAGGGGAAAACCTCCCAGTGGGCAGAACTTCGAGCAGTGCACCTGGTTGTTCATTTTGCTTGGAAGGAGAACTGGCCAGATTGCATTTGTATACTGATTCATGGGCTGTTGCTAATGGTTTGGTTGGATGGTCAGGGACTTGGAAAGACCATAATTGGAAAATTGGTGACAACAAAGTCTGAGGAAGAGATATGTGGATAGACCTTTCTTAGTGGGCTAACAACATGAACATATTTGTGTCCCATGTGAATGCACACCAGAGGGTGACTTCAGCAGAGTAAGGTTTTAATAACCAAGTGGATAAGATGACCCATTCTGTGGATACCAGTTAGCCTCTTTCCCCAGCAACTCCTGTCATTGCCCAATGGGCTCATGAACAAAGTGGCTATGGTGGTAGGGATGGAGGTTATGCATGGACTTAGTGACATTGACTTCCATTCACCAAGGCTAACTTGGCTACAGCCACTGCTGAGTGACCAATCTGCCAGCAGCAGAGACTTACACTCTGCCTCTGATATGGCATCATTCGCCGAATTGACCAGCCGGCTACATGGTGGCAGATTGATTACATTGGATCACTCCCTTCATGGAAGGGGCAGTGATTTGTTTGAACTGGAATAAACACATATTCTGGATATGGGTTTGCTTTCACTGCATTCAATGCTTCTGCCAAAACTGCCCATCCATGGGCTCACAGAATGCCTTATCCATTGTCATAGTATTCCACACAGAATTGCTTATGATCAGGGAACACACTTCACAGCAAATGAAGTGCAGGAATGGGCACATGCTTATGGAATTCTCTGGTCTTACCATGTTCCCCATCATCCAGAAGTAGCTGGATTGATAGAACGGTGGAATGGCTTTTTGAAAATTCAATTATGGTGCCAACTATGTGGCAATACCTTGAAGGGCTGGGGTAATATTCTCCAGGAATATTATCTCTGAATATTCTGAATCAGTGTCCACTGTATGGTGCTGTTTCTCCCATGGCCAAGATCCATGGGTCCAGGAATCAAGGAGTGGAAATGGGACTGGCACCACTCACTATTACCCCTAGTGATCCACTAGGAAAATTTTTGCTTCCTGTCCCTGCGACCCTGAGTTCTGGTGGTCTACAAGTTTTAGTTCCAAAAGGGGGAGTGCTTCCACCAGGAGAAACAACAATGATTTCATTGAACTGGAATTCAAGACTGCCACCTGTTCACTTTGGGCTACTCATACCCCTGGATCGACAATCAAGAAGGGGATTGCATTTTGTCTGGGGTGATTGACCCTGACTATGAGGGAGAAATAGGACTGCAACTACACAATGGAAGTAAAGGAGAGTTTTTCTGGAATATAGGAGATCCCCTAGGGCGTCTTTTAGTACTACCATGCCCGGTGATTAAAATCAATGGAAAACTGCAACAACCCAATCCAGGCAGGGCTACCAATGGCTCTGAAACTTCAGGAATGAAGGTTTGGGTCACCCCACCAGGCAAGGAACCACGGCCAGCTATGTGCTTGTTGAAGGTAAAGGGAACATGGAATGGGTAGTGGAAGAAGATAGTGATAAATATGAATTATGACCTCGTGATCAGTTACAGAAATGACTGTAATGCTGTTTTGTTCATGTTATACTATTCAAGTTGTAAGATATCAAGTTTAAGAATAAATATTACCCAAGGACTTGCACCCTATTCTGGAGAGATTTAATGTGCTTCCGGCTATATGCAGGACAGTTGAGTATTGTTAGGTGAGAAAAACAAATGTGCCTTTTATTGTTTTCTATTTAGAAATTAGGTATGGTTTAAGGTGATGAGTATAGCTGCCAAGTTGACAAGGGGTGAATAATCATGGTCAGGTTCACATGTCAACTTGGCCAGGTAGTGGTACCTGTTTGTCTGGTTGGGCAAGGGCTGGCCTGTCTTTTGCTATGAGGACATTTCGTAGAATTAAATCATGGTCATACTGGCTACATCCGCAGCTGATTCCATTTGTAATCAGCCAAGGGGAGTTTCTTCTTTAATGAGCGATGCTTAATCTAATCACTGGAAGCCTTTCAAGGAGGATTCCGAAGAGACAGGCTCTCTTCCTGCTTTGGCCAGTGAGCCTCTCTTATTCGTCCAGACCCTCCATCGGAATCATCCGCTTCACAGCCTGCCCTATGAATTTTGGACTCTACATTCCCATGGTTATGTGAGACACTTTTATACATTTCACATTTACAAATATTTCCTGTTGATTCTGTTTCCCTAGAGAACCCTAACTAATATACACTCTTTATGAATAAAATGTGCAAAACATTCCAAAATCAATGGTAGAAACACAACCCATTTGAATACTGAGTTTTCCTGCAAACTGCACACAGTTCATTTGTGACTGTGTGTATAACAGTAAAAGAAGAATATCAATTCTGAATCATAATCTCTGTGTAGCACTTGTTATATGAATCTCAAATTTCTCAAAATACATAGAGGTTTTCCCGGCAGGTCTGGGCTCAGGGATAAGGGGAACTCATTATTCTGAATTTACTAATTTGTCATAGTCGGGATAGTAATGTACCCAACATAAATATGGCACATATGAAGACTTTCAGGCTGACTGTCTCCTGGGGGTCCATGACACCCCAGTTGACAGTGTTAATAAAGATATATTATAAGAATTATGATTATGAACATGTCCATTATTTATCTGGGAATGACAGCAAAAACCCAGAGAAAAAAAAAAAACTCAACATTGCCAGAAGGGCAGGCATTCTTTAGCAGATTTCATGCCAGTATTTCTTCTCAAATGACAAGGAGGCATTAATTTTCAACCCCTGACATACATTTCACATACCTAAGTTTCAGACCAAAAGAAACACCAGCTATCATAAAAATGCTAAAACAGCCTGTCACATGATGAGGCATCCCTCCAGGCTTCCAGCCAAAAAGTTTGGCCTGAGTCTGCAAAACTTTTATAAGTTCAAAAAGTGAGGTAGGAGAGAAAGCAGATAACTGCCCTCCCCTCCTTGAGGGGTCTTATTTATCATAACATCAACTATATTAATTATGATAGAAAATGATGGAAATAATAATCCAGAATCTACTTGTCTCCATGGTGCCCAAGGGCCCAATAAATTACATCCTTGACTGCCTCCCCTCCATTTAAGCACATACTAATCACTCGAGTAAAACATAAACAAAATCTCCTGCCTGCCTAAAATGTTCCAAAGACATAGGATCAGAAGTAGAGAACTCTCCTGACAGAAAACATTCTGATGGAATACAGATTTTGTGAATGGAATATCCTTGCCTTCAGCACTTCTAGTGACTGAGCAAGCATTTGAGTGTAATAGTGTGCATTCACTGATTCCCTAGGACCTTAAAAATAAATTGCAATATCCCAAAATACCTGACTTCTTCCAAAGGGTAGCTTATTCAGGGGAAAAAGCTAGTTCTGTGAAGTTCCACAATATGTTGGACAAAACGAATGTAATGAAGATCATTCTCAGCCCTCAAAGTCTGACTCCAAATGCAGGGAAAGACGATTGCAAAACGTTTTTATATTATGAATAGATATCATGACCTACAGAGGATCTGTATATGTGACAACATGGATGAACTTTGAAGATATCATGATGAGTGAAATATACCAGACACGAAAGGACAAATATTGTACGATCCTACTGATATGAAATAATTAGAATAAAGAAACTTATAAAGTCAGAATCTAGAACATAGGTTGCCAGGGAAGAGGGTGGGATAGGAAATAGGGAGTTAAGGATAAAAATGTACGGTTTCTACTTGGGATGATGAAAAGTTTTAGTAATGAATGGTGGGATAGTGCAATTAACAACACTGAATATTTGAGTGTTGTTAAGAGGGAAATTTTAGGTTGTATATAGATGACTAGAATAAAAATTTTAAAAAACATCATAGGACTACAACACAGTGAACCCCATTGTAAATGATGGACTATAGTTAACACTACAATTATTAAAATGTGCTTTTATGAGACTGAGATGGTATAATCTAGGAATGCCTAGTGTGTATGATGATAGTGAAATGTACAAATTTAAAAATGAACCTATAAATCTCAGAGTGAAATGAACAGTGAGTAAAAGTATTTGCAAAGACCCCTTGGGGGAATGGTGAGAAAGGGGGAAATTCAACTTTCCCCAAGTGGAGAATTCTTGATATTCTCACAAGCAGTGGGGACAACCAAAGCAATAGGCTGAGCCCCCAATCTTGGGGTTTGTTCATATGAAGCTTAACCCCGCAATAGGTCAAGTCTACTTAAAATTAGGCCTAAGAGTCACCCCCAAGAGAAACTCTTTTGTGGCTCAGATGTGGCCTCTCTCTCCAGCCAACACAATAAGCAAACTCACCGCCCTCCCCCCTCTCTACGTGGGACATGACTCCCAGGGGTATGAACCTTCCTGGCAACGTGGGACAGAAATCCTAAAGTGAGCTGGGACTCAGCCTCTAGGGATTGAGAAAACCTTCTCGACCAAAAGGGGGAAGAGCGAAATGAGACAAAATAAAATGTCAATGGCTGACAGATTCCAAACAGAGTTGAGAGGTTATCCTGGAGGTTATTCTTATGCATTGAGTAGATATCACCTTGTTAGTCAAGATGTAATCAAAAGACTCAAGGGAAGTGCCTGAAAATGTGGAGCTGTGTTCCAGTAGCCATGTTTCTTGAAGATGATTATATAATGATATAGCTTTCCCAATGTGACTGTGTGATTGTGAAAACCTTGTGTCTGATGCTCCTTTTATCTACCTTATCAACAGACAAGTAAAACATATGGAATAAAAATAAATAATAGGGGAATAAATGTTAAAATAAATTTAGTAGATTGAAATGCTAGTAATCAATGAAAGGGAGGGGTAATGGGTATGGTATGTATGAATTTTTTTCTGTTGTTTTTTTATTTCTTTTTCTGAATTGATGCAAATGTTCTGAGAAATGATCATGATGAGGAATACACAACTACATGATGATATTGTGAATTACTGATTATATATGCTAAACAGAATGATCATATGTTAAGAATGTTTGTGTCGTTATATTTTTTAAAAATTAATTAAAAAATAACATAAACAAAAAAGCAATTAATTTCAAAGCACATTACAACAATTAAAAATAAGCTAAAAAAAAGTGCTTTTATCAATTGTAGTAAATTTTTCACACCAATGCAAAGTGTTAATAATAGGTTGGTATATGGGAATCCTGTATTTTATGCATGATTGTTAGGGAATCTACAAATTCTCTAACTTAAAAAAAGACCCAAGGAGGTTAATTTAATTTTCTAAGGTAACAGAATAAGTCAAGAAATAGGGGTTTTAAATAAAATTCTTTTTGTCTGAATACCATGCCAAGTGCTTAAATAATAAGTCATTGTCTAACACCATTGTTTCAAGTTATAATATTGTTTCTAGGCATAATAAAGGAATCAAGAGGAATGTGAAGTGGGGAGTATGTTGTATTGTTATTCAAGGTAAACCTTCAGCCTTTTTCAGTATTTGATTCATTCACTCTATTCGTTTATTTATTTACAAATACATATTGAGCAGCTACTATGTTCCAGTTACTGGAAAAGCTACTGGGGTTAAAATTGAAAACAAGATAGACAAGGCTGTTGTCTTCATGGAGAGGCAGAGGTGAGGCAGAGGTGAGGCAGACAAGCTAAAGTCCAGGTTATGCCAAGTGACATGGTTGTCAAGTATGCTTTCCAGAAAGCACGGATTCTAGCCTTGGCTCTGCCAGTAACATAATGTGCAGCTTCAAACACATCATGGATCATTTATGGTCCCCAGTTGACCACCCCTGTCCAATGGAGATGATGGCACCTGTTCCACCACTTACTGCACAAGGAGCTGAGACTCAAAGATGATGAAGTTTTATAAAGCACTATATAAATAAAATATCTGATTACAAATATTAGAAAACATCTTAAATAAAAATACCTAAATGTTTGAATTCTATGTTGCCTACCTAATTCAAGTCTAACAAAAATACTGTTGTATGGTGATTGTAACAAAATCTTTACACAATCCAACCTCAAGTACATGCACATAGTCTGTACAAGGTCACAAGCTAGTGTTGAATAAGTTTAGCACAGTTTTATTTGAATTGTATACAAACTTTATAAGAAAAAAATGCCTATTTTTCTACCACAGTCCATCAAGTACCCTTCAAAATTAAAAAAAGATAGAAGAAATTGAGCAAATAAGTTTTGTTTGGACAAATAAAACTTTCCCTAATGGACAAATAGTTTTTTGCAGTTAATATTCAATGTCTCTAGGGCAAGAAATTAGAAGAATACCCCTATGGTGTTTGTTTCTTTTTCTTTCTCCCCCACCTCCCATCAAAGGAAAGGAGTCAAGAAAAATGGCAAACTGAGAGTCTTATTTTTCATTCTTTTACAATTTGATAATGTATTTTTTCCAATTTTCAACTTTTCCAGTTTCCCTATATGCAAGTCCCGGCAAACACTATGGGAAAGACTGACCCTTTTGCAAACAGACAGCCTGACTCCCCACCTTTGGGATGGTAGAATCCAACCTGACTTATAGCTCACTTTGCATAGTGCAGAATATTGGCTTAGTATGAGATGATTTATCACCATATTATTCTAGATATGGCAGGGTGGTTACTAAGAGAAAACTTCCTAATGCACTCTCATTCCAAAAAAGTAATGGACCAGGTGGAGGGGGCTATCTCTCTCCCTGTCTGTCTTCTATTGTGTCCAGATTTTCTCTGTTTATAAGGTCACCAGCAATAATGGAGTAAGACCCACCCTAATCCAACCCAACCTCATTTTAACTAACACCTTCAAAGATCTTATTTACAAATGGGCCCATATCCATGAACCAGTGGTGAGGATATGAATAAGTCTTTGTGGAAGGCATGATTCAATTCTTAACACTAACCAATAAAACTAGAAAAGTAGAAGGAAATGTAAGTAGTATTTGAAGAATACTTAAAGGACTAACTAAAAGTAACTTCCTTCACTAATTTGCCATTGATGTGATTTGAAACGGCTGCTATCAATCTACTTATTAGGCCCAAAGCATTAAAGTTCAAATAAGTTACAGGTATACCTGAATTTTCTTAGGCCTTAATACATGTGGGTTAAAATAAAGTTCCATTAAAAGGAATGCTTAAATTTTCCTGTACATGCATTTGTGTTAGGCACTCAGCCCTCTGCAAACTCCTTTCTAATGTTTCGTGTCTTCAGAGACTTTCTAAGATTTGCTCCTAAATAACTGCATTCCGGCTGGCTCCTTGTGTAACATTAACTGATTCCTGAAAGTATCCCTAAGAGAGCTCCCAAGAAATCAAATCTATGCAGGGGCAAAGTAGAATATTCACTTCTTTTTGCTTTGAAGAGATTTTCAAGCACTGCTATTTAGGTCCCTGGACACACAGTAGTTGTGTTTGTCTCTCTCTTTCTGTAAACTCCCTTAAATTTTTAGTAGAGTCCCTCTCCTTTCCACAGATCTCAGATACATTTCAAATAGGGCTGGAATAGGAGACAACTCTAGATGGCAGAAACCATGCTCTGACCCATCTATGCCTTAGCAGACAAGGCTTTCCAGATGAGGCATAGCTCCTTCTCCTTGTGGGCCATTCCTCTGTATTTGTGCAAATTAGATTTTGATATCTTTTAACCCCTCAACAGAGAGCAGTTCACTGAATGATAGGGCCTATCATTCAATGTGGTTTGATGGAAAGGATAAACAGGACAGAGGAACATAAAGGCGAAAGAATTCAGTAGCCATGAGTCCTGCCCAGGGACATAGGGCCCAGCCACTGGGTGCATTAGGGGTGATGGTCATGGGCAGCCTGAGGATATTGAGTGAGGCAGGGAATACCTGGGTGCCAGGAATTGAAATGGGAATGAAGGAAAAACAAAGACAAGCTTAACTAAGTCCCAGTGTTTTTGAGAGTCAGTCTTGGAAACAAATAATTACCTTATTGTGTGAAATTCTACACTTAATTTTATTTCACAAATTTGTTCTTGATCTTCCCTGTGACTGGCTCTGTTCCAACTTTAGCCCGTCAAACATCAATCTACATGACACCAAATACCCAGTCAATTCAGCCATAATCAAAACTCCAGTAAAGCAGCCAGATGGTTTTTGTACACAACACCAAGCAATCAAGTGAACTAAATCCATGCCTGGATTGACAGTAACAACCAGATGTTTTGGCATTATATAAATGTTAAGTGCCAATTGAAAACAGGAGTGTTAGCTGTCATTTTATATACAATCTTAAAAAGAACAGGCTTGCACCTTCCAAGAAGAGGACATAACCCCAACAAAGAACTAAGATGTGCAAACACAAATACATGTACACACACACACACTAAAAATGCTAGTGAGTGTGTCTGCATAAGAATCTGTCAGAGGTTTGGTGGGCACAATACATTAGTCCATACAATCTCAATTTTATAGAAGCTATTAAACATGCCAGTCACCTGCCAGGATGCAATCTTCCCAGCTTTGCTGTGTATCTCAGGAAAGGACATGTCCGCATTCCTTTGCCCTCTAGGTACAGCATATGGGAGGCATTCCTGGGAGATGGGAGGTGGAAGGAAAGGAATAACTAGGGCATTTCTTCCCCTTGTTCTGTTTCCTATGTCTCCAGAAGCTGTGTCTCCTAGCCCCTCTTCCATGGTTTATTTCCCAATTTAAAGGCTCACCCATTGTCCCTCAACTGTCCTCTCCATTATCTGTATAATCCATTATCTGTACTAAATTCCATCTACTGAGAAACCTAGAGTGACTTTTCTATTTCTGGCTAGACCTTGACTAATACACAGGATAATCTGGAAAAATAAAGGATTTTCTCACATTATGGGTTTCAATGGACAATCCAAACCCTATTAACAGCAGCCCAGGTGCTGAGCCAGTGAAGGAGGCAGCAGAGATACTGCTGTTTTCCTCTCCTCTCCCTGTCAAGTCTTCCAACAAATAAAAGTGATTTTTCAAAGTCAGCTCCCACTCAAAGTTTCTGCCCATAACAGAAAGAACTCGCAAGTCAAATGTTCAAATTACTTTACAAAATCAGCAATCCTTTCTGCCTGCCTCCACGTTCTGTTTGCAAAGAGACTTATAAGGCAATTTCATCATTTGTTCTTTTTATTTCCAGAAACTTCTTCAAATGGTCCTCTAAGACTAAGTGAAAATTCATTTTGACAAATCTGTTAATAAATTAACACATTATTAAGTCTTTTAAATAAGCTTTTATAACTTTTCTCAATAGCTAGTTCCCTCAGAACACTGCAGTAATGAATGTTCATACATACATTCCCTTGGCATTCACACAGGTGAAGGAAAAAAGGAAGCAGGACTATCAAGGCAGAAAGGATCTCGCTGTAGTAGCAGAAATCACTGACATGAACAAGAACAAGCTTAATGAGTTCCTTCAACAAACACCTGCCAAGAGCTTCCTAAGTGTAGGCGCTGCACTGTATCTGGGGCAGACAAATTCAAATAAGAGAGATCTTGCCTTTAAGGAGCTCACACCCTTGTGAAATGAGAATTAAATATGTTATAAAAATATTTTCCCTTGTAAGTAATAAATGTGCTTTATGGAAATAGTATAAAATACAATTAAAAATAAAAGGACAAAAACATAATCACATCTAATCCTGGCACACAGAGTCAACCCTCATTAACATATTGGGGCATAATAATCCAGACTCTTCTTAATGCATATATGAATATATATTTATTTATTTATAGCTTTTACATAAATTGGATCATGTTATATCAATTGTTTTTATATTAGTAATACATTATGGACATCTTTTCATATCAATAAATATTCTGTATGATCATTTTATGGATATATCTTACTAAGTGGAATGTATCTATAAACTAGTTCTTATTGATATACATCTAGATAGCTTACAACATATCAGAATTATCAACAACATTCCAAAGTATACCTTACACATATAGTTTTGCACCTGTACAAATATTTTGATGATGGATTTCTAAAAATAGAATTGCCTAAAACTTTTGTTACGCGTCTCAAAATCACCTGCCCTAGAAGTCTTGTAACAATTTATAATCCTGTCAGTGTACATGCAAAATAAATTGATTCTCCCCTACCCACCCTTATCAACCTTGGGCTTTACAATTCATTTAAACCTAAGTCAATCATCACAATGGTAAATAGGACCTCAAATTAATTTCTATTTATTTGAAACAGGGTGTTGAAAATTCTTTCATGTGTTTATTGGTTATTCGTATTTCTATTATGAATTGCTTATTCATGAGCAAATTTCCTTTGAATATATTACCTTCTACAAATATACAGAGAGAATATAACCAT